>NC_060913.1:30068923-30683075 GCF_021234035.1 Daphnia pulicaria
AATACTTTCAGATGGTGGAGAGGTCCAAAATCAAAAAATCCGAAAAAATGATGAGAAAAGACGTTTCAGAAGGTCAAAGTTCAAAAAATCCGAAAAAATGATGAGAAAAGATGTTTCAGGAGGTCAAAGGTCAAAGTTCAAAAAATCCGAAAAAATGATAAGAAAAGACTTTCAGATGGTGGAGAGGTCCAAAATCAAAAAATCCGAAAAATGATGAGAAAAGACGTTTCAGTAGGTCAAAGGTCAAAGTTCAAAAAGTCAAAAAAAAATGATGAGAAAAAACGATTCAGGTCAAAGGTCAAAGTTCTAAAAATCCGAAAAAATGATGAGAAAATACGTTTCAGGAGGTCAAAGATCAAACTTCAAAAAATCCGAAAAAATGATGAGAAAAGACGTTTCAGGAGGTCAAAGATCAAACTTCAAAAAATCCGAAAAAATGATGAGAAAAGACGTTTCACGAGTCAAAGGTCAAAGTTCAAAAAATCAAAAAAATGATGAGAAAATACTTTCAGATAGTGGAGAGGTCCAAAATCAAAAAATCCGAAAAAATGATGAGAAAAGACGTTTCACGAGGTCAAAGGTCAAAGTTCAAAAAATCAAAAAAATGATGAGAAAATACTTTCAGATGGTGGAGAGGTCCAAAATCAAAAAATCCGAAAAAATGATGAGAAAAGACGTTTCAGAAGGTCAAAGTTCAAAAAATCCGAAAAAATGATGAGAAAAGACTTTCAGGAGGTCAAAGGTCAAAGTTCAAAAAATCCGAAAAAATGATGAGAAAAGACGTTTCAGGAGGTCAAAGGTCAAAGTTCAAAAAATCCGAAAAAATGATGAGAAAAGACCTTTCAGGAGGTCAAAGGTCAAAGTTCAAAAAAGTCAAAAAAAAAATGATGAGAAAAGTTGTTTCAGGAGGTCAAAGGTCAAAGTTAAAAAAATCCGAAAAAATGATGAGAAAAGTTGTTTCAGGAGGTCAAAGGTCAAAGTTCAAAAAATCAAAAAAATGATGAGAAAAGACTTTCAGGAGGTGGAGAGGTCCAAAATAAAAAAATCCGAAAAAATCATTAGAAAAGACGTTTCAGAAAGTCAAAGGTCAAAGTTCAAAAAATCCGAAAAAATGATGAGAAAAGACCTTTCAGGAGGTCAAAGGTCAAAGTTCAAAAGATCCAAAAAAATGATGATAAAAGTTGTTTCAGGAGGTCAAAGGTCAAAGTTCAAAAAATCCGAAAAAATGATAAGAAAAGACTTTCAGGTGGTGGAGAGGTCCAAAATCAAAAAATCCGAAAAATGATGAGAAAAGACGTTTCAGGAGGTCAAAGGTCAAAGTTCAAAAAATCCGAAAAAATGATAAGAAAAGACTTTCAGGTGGTGGAGAGGTCCAAAATCAAAAAATCCGAAAAATGATGAGAAAAGACGTTTCAGGAGGTCAAAGGTCAAAGTTCAAAAAATCCGAAAAAATGATAAGAAAAGACTTTCAGATGGTGGAGAGGTCCAAAATCAAAAAATCCGAAAAATGATGAGAAAAGACGTTTCAGTAGGTCAAAGGTCAAAGTTCAAAAAGTCAAAAAAAAAATGATGAGAAAAACGATTCAGGTCAAAGGTCAAAGTTCTAAAAATCCGAAAAAATGATGAGAAAATACGTTTCAGGAGGTCAAAGATCAAACTTCAAAAAATCCGAAAAAATGATGAGAAAAGACGTTTCAGGAGGTCAAAGGTCAAAGTTCAAAAAGTAAAAAAAAAATGATGAGAAAAGACGATTCAGGTCAAAGGTCAAAGTTCTAAAAATCCGAAAAAATGATGAGAAAAGACGTTTCAGGAGGTCAAAGATCAAACTTCAAAAAATCCGAAAAAATGATGAGAAAAGACGTTTCACGAGGTCAAAGGTCAAAGTTCAAAAAATCAAAAAAATGATGAGAAAATACTATCAGATGGTGGAGAGGTCCCAAAATCAAAAAATCCGAAAAAATGATGAGAAAAGACGTTTCAGAAGGTCAAAGTTCAAAAAATCCGAAAAAATGATGAGAAAAGACTTTCAGGAGGTCAAAAGTCAAAGTTCAAAAAATCCGAAAAAATGATGAGAAAAGACGTTTCAGGAGGTCAAAGGTCAAAGTTCAAAAAATCCGAAAAAATGATGAGAAAAGACCTTTCAGGAGGTCAAAGGTCAAAGTTCAAAAAGTCAAAAAAAAATGATGAGAAAAGTTGTTTCAGGAGGTCAAAGGTCAAAGTTCAAAAAATCCGAAAAAATGATGAGAAAAGTTTTTTCAGGAGGTCAAAGGTCAAAGTTCAAAAAAACCGAAAAAATGATGAGAAAAGACGTTTCAGAAGGTCAAAGGTCAAAGTTCAAAAAATCCGAAAAATGAAAAGAAAAGACGTTTCAGGAGGTCAAAGGTCAAAGTTCAAAAAGTCAAAAAAAATGATGAGAAAAGACGTTTCAGGAGGGCAAAGGTCAAAGTTCTAAAAATCCGAAAAAATGATGAAAAAAGTTGTTTCAGGAGGTCAAAGGTCAAAGTTCAAAAAAACCGAAAAAATGATGAGAAAAGACGTTTCAGAAGGTCAAAGGTCAAAGTTCAAAAAATCCGAAAAATGAAAAGAAAAGACGTTTCAGGAGGTCAAAGGTCAAAGTTCAAAAAGTCAAAAAAAATGATGAGAAAAGACGTTTCAGGAGGGCAAAGGTCAAAGTTCAAAAAATCCAAAAAAATGATAAGAAAAGACTTTCAGGTGGTGGAGAGGTCCAAAATCAAAAAATCCGAAAAATGATGAGAAAAGACGTTTCAGAAGGTCAAAGTACAAAAAATCCGAAAAAATGATGAGAAAAGACCTTTCAGGAGGTCAAAGGTCAAAGTTCAAAAAGTCAAAAAAAAATGATGAGAAAAGTTGTTTCAGGAGGTCAAAGGTCAAAGTTCTAAAAATCCGAAAAAATGATGAAAAAAGTTGTTTCAGGAGGTCAAAGGTCAAAGTTCAAAAAAACCGAAAAAATGATGAGAAAAGACGTTTCAGAAGGTCAAAGGTCAAAGTTCAAAAAATCCGAAAAAATGATGAGAAAAGACCTTTCAGGAGGTCAAAGGTCAAAGTTCAAAAAGTAAAAAAAAATGATGAAAAAAGACTTTCAGGTGGTGGAGAGGTCCAAAATCAAAAAATCATAAAATGATGAGAAAACACGTTTCAGAAGGTCAAAGTTCAAAAAATCCGAAAAAAGTATGAGAAAAGACGTTTCAGGAGGTCACAGGTCAAAGTTCAAAAAATCCGAAAAAATGATGAGAAAAGACCTTTCAGGAGGTCAAAGGTCAAAGTTCAAAAAGTAAAAAAAAATGATGAAAAAAGACTTTCAGGTGGTGGAGAGGTCCAAAATCAAAAAATCATAAAAATGATGAGAAAACACGTTTCAGAAGGTCAAAGTTCAAAAAATCCGAAAAAAGTATGAGAAAAGACGTTTCAGGAGGTCAAAGGTCAAAGTTCAAAAATCCGAAAAAATGATGAGAAAATACTTTCAGATGGTGGAGAGGTCCAAAATCAAAAAATCCGAAAAAATGATGAGAAAAGAAGTTTCAGAAGGTCCAAATTCAAAAAATCCGTAAAATGAAAAGAAAAGACGTTTCAGGAGGTCAAAGTTGAAAAAATCCGAAAATGAAAAGAAAAGACGTTTCAGGAGGTCAAAGGTCAAAGTTGAAAAAATTCGAAAAATGAAAAGAAAAGACGTTTCAGGAGGTCAAAGGTCAAAGTTCAAAAAGTCAAAAAAAATGATGAGAAAAGACGTTTCAGGAGGGCAAAGGTCAAAGTTCAAAAATCCGAAAAAATGATAAGAAAAGACTTTCAGGTGGTGGAGAGGTCCAAAATCAAAAAATCCGAAAAATGATGAGAAAAGACGTTTCAGAAGGTCAAAGTTCCAAAAATCCGAAAAAATGATGAGAAAAGTTGTTTCAGGAGGTCAAAGGTCAAAGTTCAAAAAATCCGAAAAAATGATGAGAAAATACTTTCAGATGGTGGAGAGGTCCAAAATCAAAAAATCCGAAAAAATGATGAGAAAAGAAGTTTCAGAAGGTCCAAATTCAAAAAATCCGTAAAATGAAAAGAAAAGACGTTTCAGGAGGTCAAAGTTGAAAAAATCCGAAAAATGAAAAGAAAAGACGTTTCAGGAGGTCAAAGGTCAAAGTTGAAAAAATCCGAAAAATGAAAAGAAAAGACGTTTCAGGAGGTCAAAGGTCAAAGTTCAAAAAGTCAAAAAAAATGATGAGAAAAGACGTTTCAGGAGGGCAAAGGTCAAAGTTCAAAAAATCCGAAAAAATGATAAGAAAAGACTTTCAGGTGGTGGAGAGGTCCAAAATCAAAAAATCCGAAAAATGATGAGAAAAGACGTTTCAGAAGGTCAAAGTACAAAAAATCCGAAAAAATGATGAGAAAAGACCTTTCAGGAAGTGGAGAGGTCCAAAATAAAAAAATCCGAAAAAATGATGAGAAAAGGAGATTAAAGGTCAAAGTTCAAAAAGTCAAAAAAATGATGAGAAAAGACGTTTCAGGAGGTCAAAGGTCAAAGTTCAAAAATCCGAAAAAATGATGAGAAAATACTTTCAGATGGTGGAGAGGTCCAAAATAAAAAAATCCGAAAAAATGATGAGAAAAGAAGTTTCAGAAGGTCAAAGTTCAAAAAATCCGAAAAAATGATGAGAAAAGACTTTCAGGAGGTGGAGAGTTCCAAAATAAAAGAATCCGAAAAAATGATTAGAAAAGACGTTTCAGAAGGTCAAAGGTCAAAGTTCTAAAAATCCGAAAAAAATGATAAGAAAAGACGTTTCAGAAGGTCAAAAGGTCAAAGTTCAAAAAATCCGAAAAAATGATGAGAAAAGATGTTTCAGGAGGTCAAAGGTCAAAGTTCAAAAAATCCGAAAAAATGATAAGAAAAGACTTTCAGGTGGTGGAGAGGTCCAAAATCAAAAAATCCGAAAAATGATGAGAAAAGACGTTTCAGAAGGTCAAAGTTCCAAAAATCCGAAAAAATGATGAGAAAAGTTGTTTCAGGAGGTCAAAGGTCAAAGTTCAAAAAATCCGAAAAAATGATGAGAAAATACTTTCAGATGGTGGAGAGGTCCAAAATCAAAAAATCCGAAAAAATGATGAGAAAAGAAGTTTCAGAAGGTCCAAATTCAAAAAATCCGTAAAATGAAAAGAAAAGACGTTTCAGGAGGTCAAAGTTGAAAAAATCCGAAAAATGAAAAGAAAAGACGTTTCAGGAGGTCAAAGGTCAAAGTTGAAAAAATCCGAAAAATGAAAAGAAAAGACGTTTCAGGAGGTCAAAGGTCAAAGTTCAAAAAGTCAAAAAAAATGATGAGAAAAGACGTTTCAGGAGGGCAAAGGTCAAAGTTCAAAAAATCCGAAAAAATGATAAGAAAAGACTTTCAGGTGGTGGAGAGGTCCAAAATCAAAAAATCCGAAAAATGATGAGAAAAGACGTTTCAGAAGGTCAAAGTACAAAAAATCCGAAAAAATGATGAGAAAAGACCTTTCAGGAGGTCAAAGGTCAAAGTTCAAAAAGTCAAAAAAAAATGATGAGAAAAGTTGTTTCAGGAGGTCAAAGGTCAAAGTTCTAAAAATCCGAAAAAATGATGAAAAAAGTTGTTTCAGGAGGTCAAAGGTCAAAGTTCAAAAAAACCGAAAAAATGATGAGAAAAGACGTTTCAGAAGGTCAAAGGTCAAAGTTCAAAAAATCCGAAAAATGAAAAGAAAAGACGTTTCAGGAGGTCAAAGGTCAAAGTTCAAAAAGTCAAAAAAAATGATGAGAAAAGACGTTTCAGGAGGGCAAAGGTCAAAGTTCAAAAAATCCGAAAAAATGATAAGAAAAGACTTTCAGGTGGTGGAGAGGTCCAAAATCAAAAAATCCGAAAAATGATGAGAAAAGACGTTTCAGAAGGTCAAAGTACAAAAAATCCGAAAAAATGATGAGAAAAGACCTTTCAGGAGGTCAAAGGTCAAAGTTCAAAAAGTCAAAAAAAAATGATGAGAAAAGTTGTTTCAGGAGGTCAAAGGTCAAAGTTCTAAAAATCCGAAAAAATGATGAAAAAAGTTGTTTCAGGAGGTCAAAGGTCAAAGTTCAAAAAAACCGAAAAAATGATGAGAAAAGACGTTTCAGAAGGTCAAAGGTCAAAGTTCAAAAAGTCAAAAAAAATGATGAGAAAAGATGTTTCAGGAGGTCAAAGATCAAACTTCAAAAAATCCGAAAAAATGATGAGAAAAGATGTTTCAGGAGGTCAAAGGTCAAAGTTCAAAAAATCCGAAAAAATGATAAGAAAAGACTTTCAGGTGGTGGAGAGGTCCAAAATCAAAATATCCGAAAAATGATGAGAAAAGAAGTTTCAGAAGGTCCAAATTCAAAAAATCCGTAAAATGAAAAGAAAAGACGTTTCAGGAGGTCAAAGTTGAAAAAATCCGAAAAATGAAAAGAAAAGACGTTTCAGGAGGTCAAAGGTCAAAGTTGAAAAAATTCGAAAAATGAAAAGAAAAGACGTTTCAAGAGGTCAAAGGTCAAAGTTCAAAAAGTCAAAAAAAATGATGAGAAAAGACGTTTCAGGAGGGCAAAGGTCAAAGTTCAAAAAATCCGAAAAAATGATAAGAAAAGACTTTCAGGTGGTGGAGAGGTCCAAAATCAAAAAATCCGAAAAATGATGAGAAAAGACGTTTCAGAAGGTCAAAGTTCAAAAAATCCGAAAAAATGATGAGAAAATACTTTCAGATGGTGGAGAGGTCCAAAATCAAAAAATCCGAAAAAATGATGAGAAAAGAAGTTTCAGAAGGTCCAAATTCAAAAAATCCGTAAAATGAAAAGAAAAGACGTTTCAGGAGGTCAAAGTTGAAAAAATCCGAAAAATGAAAAGAAAAGACGTTTCAGGAGGTCAAAGGTCAAAGTTGAAAAAATCCGAAAAATGAAAAGAAAAGACGTTTCAGGAGGTCAAAGGTCAAAGTTCAAAAAGTCAAAAAAAATGATGAGAAAAGACGTTTCAGGAGGTCAAAGGTCAAAGTTCAAAAAGTCAAAAAAAAAATGATGAGAAAAGTTGTTTCAGGAGGTCAAAGGTCAAAGTTCAAAAAATCCGAAAAAATGATGAGAAAAGTTTTTTCAGGAGGTCAAAGGTCAAAGTTCAAAAAAACCGAAAAAATGATGAGAAAAGTTTTTTTCAGGAGGTCAAAGGTCAAAGTTCAAAAAAACCGAAAAAATGATGAGAAAAGACGTTTCAGAAGGTCAAAGGTCAAAGTTCAAAAAATCCGAAAAATGAAAAGAAAAGACGTTTCAGGAGGTCAAAGGTCAAAGTTCAAAAAGTCAAAAAAAATGATGAGAAAAGACGTTTCAGGAGGGCAAAGGTCAAAGTTCTAAAAATCCGAAAAAATGATGAAAAAAGTTGTTTCAGGAGGTCAAAGGTCAAAGTTCAAAAAAACCGAAAAAATGATGAGAAAAGACGTTTCAGAAGGTCAAAGGTCAAAGTTCAAAAAATCCGAAAAATGAAAAGAAAAGACGTTTCAGGAGGTCAAAGTCAAAGTTCAAAAAGTCAAAAAAAATGATGAGAAAAGACGTTTCAGGAGGGCAAAGGTCAAAGTTCAAAAAATCCAAAAAAATGATAAGAAAAGACTTTCAGGTGGTGGAGAGGTCCAAAATCAAAAAATCCGAAAAATGATGAGAAAAGACGTTTCAGAAGGTCAAAGTACAAAAAATCCGAAAAAATGATGAGAAAAGACCTTTCAGGAGGTCAAAGGTCAAAGTTCAAAAAGTCAAAAAAAATGATGAGAAAAGACGTTTCAGGAGGGCAAAGGTCAAAGTTCTAAAAATCCGAAAAAATGATGAAAAAAGTTGTTTCAGGAGGTCAAAGGTCAAAGTTCAAAAAAACCGAAAAAATGATGAGAAAAGACGTTTCAGAAGGTCAAAGGTCAAAGTTCAAAAAATCCGAAAAATGAAAAGAAAAGACGTTCAGGAGGTCAAAGGTCAAAGTTCAAAAAGTCAAAAAAAATGATGAGAAAAGACGTTTCAGGAGGGCAAAGGTCAAAGTTCAAAAAATCCAAAAAAATGATAAGAAAAGACTTTCAGGTGGTGGAGAGGTCCAAAATCAAAAAATCCGAAAAATGATGAGAAAAGACGTTTCAGAAGGTCAAAGTACAAAAAATCCGAAAAAATGATGAGAAAAGACCTTTCAGGAGGTCAAAGGTCAAAGTTCAAAAAGTCAAAAAAAAATGATGAGAAAAGTTGTTTCAGGAGGTCAAAGGTCAAAGTTCTAAAAATCCGAAAAAATGATGAAAAAAGTTGTTTCAGGAGGTCAAAGGTCAAAGTTCAAAAAAACCGAAAAATGATGAGAAAAGACGTTTCAGAAGGTCAAAGGTCAAAGTTCAAAAATCCGAAAAAATGATGAGAAAAGACCTTTCAGGAGGTCAAAGGTCAAAGTTCAAAAAGTAAAAAAAAATGATTGAAAAAAGACTTTCAGGTGGTGGAGAGGTCCAAAATCAAAAAATCATAAAAATGATGAGAAAACACGTTTCAGAAGGTCAAAGTTCAAAAAATCCGAAAAAAGTATGAGAAAAGACGTTTCAGGAGGTCACAGGTCAAAGTTCAAAAAATCCGAAAAAATGATGAGAAAAGACCTTTCAGGAGGTCAAAGGTCAAAGTTCAAAAAGTAAAAAAAAATGATGAAAAAAGACTTTCAGGTGGTGGAGAGGTCCAAAATCAAAAAATCATAAAAATGATGAGAAAACACGTTTCAGAAGGTCAAAGTTCAAAAAATCCGAAAAAATGATGAGAAAAGTTTTTTCAGGGTCAAAGGTCAAAGTTCAAAAAAAACCGAAAAAATGATGAGAAAAGACGTTTCAGAAGGTCAAAGGTCAAAGTTCAAAAAATCCGAAAAATGAAAAGAAAAGACGTTTCAGGAGGTCAAAGGTCAAAGTTCAAAAAGTCAAAAAAAATGATGAGAAAAGACGTTTCAGGAGGGCAAAGGTCAAAGTTCTAAAAATCCGAAAAAATGATGAAAAAAGTTGTTTCAGGAGGTCAAAGGTCAAAGTTCAAAAAAACCGAAAAAATGATGAGAAAAGACGTTTCAGAAGGTCAAAGGTCAAAGTTCAAAAAATCCGAAAAATGAAAAGAAAAGACGTTTCAGGAGGTCAAAGGTCAAAGTTCAAAAAGTCAAAAAAAAATGATGAGAAAAGACGTTTCAGGAGGGCAAAGGTCAAAGTTCAAAAAATCCAAAAAAATGATAAGAAAAGACTTTCAGGTGGTGGAGAGGTCCAAAATCAAAAAATCCGAAAAATGATGAGAAAAGACGTTTCAGAAGGTCAAAGTACAAAAAATCCGAAAAAATGATGAGAAAAGACCTTTCAGGAGGTCAAAGGTCAAAGTTCAAAAAGTCAGAAAAAAAATGATGAGAAAGAATTTTTCAGGAGGTCAAAGGTCAAAGTTCTAAAAATCCGAAAAAATGTTGAAAAAAGTTGTTTCAGGAGGTCAAAGGTCAAAGTTCAAAAAAACCGAAAAAATGATGAGAAAAGACGTTTCAGAAGGTCAAAGGTCAAAGTTCAAAAAATCCGAAAAAATGATGAGAAAAGACCTTTCAGGAGGTCAAAGGTCAAAGTTCAAAAAGTAAAAAAAAATGATGAAAAAAGACTTTCAGGTGGTGAAGAGGTCCAAAATCAAAAAATCATAAAAATGATGAGAAAACACGTTTCAGAAGGTCAAAGTTCAAAAAATCCGAAAAAAGTATGAGAAAAGACGTTTCAGGAGGTCACAGGTCAAAGTTCAAAAAATCCGAAAAAATGATGAGAAAAGACCTTTCAGGAGGTCAAAGGTCAAAGTTCAAAAAGTAAAAAAAAATGATGAAAAAAGACTTTCAGGTGGTGGAGAGGTCCAAAATCAAAAAATCATAAAAATGATGAGAAAACACGTTTCAGAAGGTCAAAGTTCAAAAAATCCGAAAAAAGTATGAGAAAAGACGTTTCAGGAGGTCAAAGGTCAAAGTTCAAAAAATCCGAAAAAATGATGAGAAAATACTTTCAGATGGTGGAGAGGTCCAAAATCAAAAAATCCGAAAAAATGATGAGAAAAGAAGTTTCAGAAGGTCCAAATTCAAAAAATCCGTAAAATGAAAAGAAAAGACGTTTCAGGAGGTCAAAGTTGAAAAAATCCGAAAAATGAAAAGAAAAGACGTTTCAGGAGGTCAAAGGTCAAAGTTGAAAAAATTCGAAAAATGAAAAGAAAAGACGTTTCAGGAGGTCAAAGGTCAAAGTTCAAAAAGTCAAAAAAAATGATGAGAAAAGACGTTTCAGGAGGGCAAAGGTCAAAGTTCAAAAAATCCGAAAAAATGATAAGAAAAGACTTTCAGGTGGTGGAGAGGTCCAAAATCAAAAAATCCGAAAAATGATGAGAAAAGACGTTTCAGAAGGTCAAAGTTCCAAAAATCCGAAAAAATGATGAGAAAAGTTGTTTCAGGAGGTCAAAGGTCAAAGTTCAAAAAATCCGAAAAAATGATGAGAAAATACTTTCAGATGGTGGAGAGGTCCAAAATCAAAAAATCCGAAAAAATGATGAGAAAAGAAGTTTCAGAAGGTCCAAATTCAAAAAATCCGTAAAATGAAAAGAAAAGACGTTTCAGGAGGTCAAAGTTGAAAAAATCCGAAAAATGAAAAGAAAAGACGTTTCAGGAGGTCAAAGGTCAAAGTTGAAAAAATCCGAAAAATGAAAAGACGTTTCAGGAGGTCAAAGGTCAAAGTTCAAAAAGTCAAAAAAAATGATGAGAAAAGACGTTTCAGGAGGGCAAAGGTCAAAGTTCAAAAAATCCGAAAAAATGATAAGAAAAGACTTTCAGGTGGTGGAGAGTTTCAAAATCAAAAAATCCGAAAAATGATGAGAAAAGACGTTTCAGAAGGTCAAAGTACAAAAAATCCGAAAAAATGATGCGAAAAGACCTTTCAGGAAGTGGAGAGGTCCAAAATAAAAAAATCCGAAAAAATGATGAGAAAAGGAGATTAAAGGTCAAAGTTCAAAAAGTCAAAAAAATGATGAGAAAAGACGTTTCAGGAGGTCAAAGGTCAAAGTTCAAAAAATCCGAAAAAATGATGAGAAAATACTTTCAGATGGTGGAGAGGTCCAAAATAAAAAAATCCGAAAAAATGATGAGAAAAGAAGTTTCAGAAGGTCAAAGTTCAAAAAATCCGAAAAAATGATGAGAAAAGACTTTCAGGAGGTGGAGAGTTCCAAAATAAAAGAATCCGAAAAAATGATTAGAAAAGACGTTTCAGAAGGTCAAAGGTCAAAGTTCTAAAAATCCGAAAAAAATGATAAGAAAAGACGTTTCAGAAGGTCAAAAGGTCAAAGTTCAAAAAATCCGAAAAAATGATGAGAAAAGATGTTTCAGGAGGTCAAAGGTCAAAGTTCAAAAAATCCGAAAAAATGATAAGAAAAGACTTTCAGGTGGTGGAGAGGTCCAAAATCAAAAAATCCGAAAAATGATGAGAAAAGACGTTTCAGAAGGTCAAAGTTCCAAAAATCCGAAAAAATGATGAGAAAAGTTGTTTCAGGAGGTCAAAGGTCAAAGTTCAAAAAATCCGAAAAAATGATGAGAAAATACTTTCAGATGGTGGAGAGGTCCAAAATCAAAAAATCCGAAAAATGATGAGAAAAGACGTTTCAGAAGGTCAAAGTACAAAAAATCCGAAAAAATGATGAGAAAAGACCTTTCAGGAGGTCAAAGGTCAAAGTTCAAAAAGTCAAAAAAAAATGATGAGAAAAGTTGTTTCAGGAGGTCAAAGGTCAAAGTTCTAAAAATCCGAAAAAATGATGAAAAAAGTTGTTTCAGGAGGTCAAAGGTCAAAGTTCAAAAAAACCGAAAAAATGATGAGAAAAGACGTTTCAGAAGGTCAAAGGTCAAAGTTCAAAAAATCCGAAAAATGAAAAGAAAAGACGTTTCAGGAGGTCAAAGGTCAAAGTTCAAAAAGTCAAAAAAAATGATGAGAAAAGACGTTTCAGGAGGGCAAAGGTCAAAGTTCAAAAAATCCGAAAAAATGATAAGAAAAGACTTTCAGGTGGTGGAGAGGTCCAAAATCAAAAAATCCGAAAAATGATGAGAAAAGACGTTTCAGAAGGTCAAAGTACAAAAAATCCGAAAAAATGATGAGAAAAGACCTTTCAGGAGGTCAAAGGTCAAAGTTCAAAAAGTCAAAAAAAAATGATGAGAAAAGTTGTTTCAGGAGGTCAAAGGTCAAAGTTCAAAAAATCCGAAAAATGAAAAGAAAAGACGTTTCAGGAGGTCAAAGGTCAAAGTTCAAAAAGTCAAAAAAAATGATGAGAAAAGATGTTTCAGGAGGTCAAAGATCAAACTTCAAAAAATCCGAAAAAATGATGAGAAAAGATGTTTCAGGAGGTCAAAGGTCAAAGTTCAAAAAATCCGAAAAAATGATAAGAAAAGACTTTCAGGTGGTGGAGAGGTCCAAAATCAAAAAATCCGAAAAATGATGAGAAAAGAAGTTTCAGAAGGTCCAAATTCAAAAAATCCGTAAAATGAAAAGAAAAGACGTTTCAGGAGGTCAAAGTTGAAAAAATCCGAAAAATGAAAAGAAAAGACGTTTCAGGAGGTCAAAGGTCAAAGTTGAAAAAATTCGAAAAATGAAAAGAAAAGACGTTTCAGGAGGTCAAAGGTCAAAGTTCAAAAAGTCAAAAAAAATGATGAGAAAAGACGTTTCAGGAGGGCAAAGGTCAAAGTTCAAAAAATCCGAAAAAATGATAAGAAAAGACTTTCAGGTGGTGGAGAGGTCCAAAATCAAAAAATCCGAAAAATGATGAGAAAAGACGTTTCAGAAGGTCAAAGTTCCAAAAATCCGAAAAAATGATGAGAAAAGTTGTTTCAGGAGGTCAAAGGTCAAAGTTCAAAAAATCCGAAAAAATGATGAGAAAATACTTTCAGATGGTGGAGAGGTCCAAAATCAAAAAATCCGAAAAAATGATGAGAAAAGAAGTTTCAGAAGGTCCAAATTCAAAAAATCCGTAAAATGAAAAGAAAAGACGTTTCAGGAGGTCAAAGTTGAAAAAATCCGAAAAATGAAAAGAAAAGACGTTTCAGGAGGTCAAAGGTCAAAGTTGAAAAAATCCGAAAAATGAAAAGAAAAGACGTTTCAGGAGGTCAAAGGTCAAAGTTCAAAAAGTCAAAAAAAATGATGAGAAAAGACGTTTCAGGAGGGCAAAGGTCAAAGTTCAAAAAATCCGAAAAAATGATAAGAAAAGACTTTCAGGTGGTGGAGAGGTCCAAAATCAAAAAATCCGAAAAATGATGAGAAAAGACGTTTCAGAAGGTCAAAGTACAAAAAATCCGAAAAAATGATGAGAAAAGACCTTTCAGGAGGTCAAAGGTCAAAGTTCAAAAAGTCAAAAAAAAATGATGAGAAAAGTTGTTTCAGGAGGTCAAAGGTCAAAGTTCTAAAAATCCGAAAAAATGATGAAAAAAGTTGTTTCAGGAGGTCAAAGGTCAAAGTTCAAAAAAACCGAAAAAATGATGAGAAAAGACGTTTCAGGAGGTCACAGGTCAAAGTTCCAAAAATTCGAAAAAATGATGAGAAAAGACACTTCAGGAGGTCTAAGGTCAAAGTTCAAAAAATCCGAAAAAATGATGAGAAAAGACACTTCAGGAGGTCTAAGGTCAAAGTTCAAAAAATCCGAAAAAATGATGAAAAAAGACTTTCAGGAAGTGGAGAGGTCCAAAATAAAAAAATCCGAAAAAATGATGAGAAAAGGAGATTAAAGGTCAAAGTTCAAAAAGTCAAAAAAATGATGAGAAAAGACGTTTCAGGAGGTCAAAGGTCAAAGTTCAAAAAATCCGAAAAAATGATGAGAAAATACTTTCAGATGGTGGAGAGGTCCAAAATAAAAAAATCCGAAAAAATGATGAGAAAAGAAGTTTCAGAAGGTCAAAGTTCAAAAAATCCGAAAAAATGATGAGAAAAGACTTTCAGGAGGTGGAGAGTTCCAAAATAAAAGAATCCGAAAAAATGATTAGAAAAGACGTTTCAGAAGGTCAAAGTTCTAAAAATCCGAAAAAAATGATAAGAAAAGACGTTTCAGAAGGTCAAAAGGTCAAAGTTCAAAAAATCCGAAAAAATGATGAGAAAAGATGTTTCAGGAGGTCAAAGGTCAAAGTTCAAAAAATCCGAAAAAATGATAAGAAAAGACTTTCAGGTGGTGGAGAGGTCCAAAATCAAAAAATCCGAAAAATGATGAGAAAAGAAGTTTCAGAAGGTCCAAATTCAAAAAATCCGTAAAATGAAAAGAAAAGACGTTTCAGGAGGTCAAAGTTGAAAAAATCCGAAAAATGAAAAGAAAAGACGTTTCAGGAGGTCAAAGGTCAAAGTTGAAAAAATTCGAAAAATGAAAAGAAAAGACGTTTCAGGAGGTCAAAGGTCAAAGTTCAAAAAGTCAAAAAAAATGATGAGAAAAGACGTTTCAGGAGGGCAAAGGTCAAAGTTCAAAAAATCCGAAAAAATGATAAGAAAAGACTTTCAGGTGGTGGAGAGGTCCAAAATCAAAAAATCCGAAAAATGATGAGAAAAGACGTTTCAGAAGGTCAAAGTTCCAAAAATCCGAAAAAATGATGAGAAAAGTTGTTTCAGGAGGTCAAAGGTCAAAGTTCAAAAAATCCGAAAAAATGATGAGAAAATACTTTCAGATGGTGGAGAGGTCCAAAATCAAAAAATCCGAAAAAATGATGAGAAAAGAAGTTTCAGAAGGTCCAAATTCAAAAAATCCGTAAAATGAAAAGAAAAGACGTTTCAGGAGGTCAAAGTTGAAAAAATCCGAAAAATGAAAAGAAAAGACGTTTCAGGAGGTCAAAGGTCAAAGTTGAAAAAATCCGAAAAATGAAAAGAAAAGACGTTTCAGGAGGTCAAAGGTCAAAGTTCAAAAAGTAAAAAAAAATGATGAGAAAAGACGTTTCAGGAGGGCAAAGGTCAAAGTTCAAAAAATCCGAAAAAATGATAAGAAAAGACTTTCAGGTGGTGGAGAGGTCCAAAATCAAAAAATCCGAAAAATGATGAGAAAAGACGTTTCAGAAGGTCAAAGTACAAAAAATCCGAAAAAATGATGAGAAAAGACCTTTCAGGAGGTCAAAGGTCAAAGTTCAAAAAGTCAAAAAAAAATGATGAGAAAAGTTGTTTCAGGAGGTCAAAGGTCAAAGTTCAAAAAATCCGAAAAATGAAAAGAAAAGACGTTTCAGGAGGTCAAAGGTCAAAGTTCAAAAAGTCAAAAAAAATGATGAGAAAAGATGTTTCAGGAGGTCAAAGATCAAACTTCAAAAAATCCGAAAAAATGATGAGAAAAGATGTTTCAGGAGGTCAAAGGTCAAAGTTCAAAAAATCCGAAAAAATGATAAGAAAAGACTTTCAGGTGGTGGAGAGGTCCAAAATCAAAAAATCCGAAAAATGATGAGAAAAGAAGTTTCAGAAGGTCCAAATTCAAAAAATCCGTAAAATGAAAAGAAAAGACGTTTCAGGAGGTCAAAGTTGAAAAAATCCGAAAAATGAAAAGAAAAGACGTTTCAGGAGGTCAAAGGTCAAAGTTGAAAAAATTCGAAAAATGAAAAGAAAAGACGTTTCAGGAGGTCAAAGGTCAAAGTTCAAAAAGTCAAAAAAAATGATGAGAAAAGACGTTTCAGGAGGGCAAAGGTCAAAGTTCAAAAAATCCGAAAAAATGATAAGAAAAGACTTTCAGGTGGTGGAGAGGTCCAAAATAAAAAAATCCGAAAAAATGATGAGAAAAGGAGATTAAAGGTCAAAGTTCAAAAAGTCAAAAAAATGATGAGAAAAGACGTTTCAGGAGGTCAAAGGTCAAAGTTCAAAAAATCCGAAAAAATGATGAGAAAATACTTTCAGATGGTGGAGAGGTCCAAAATAAAAAAATCCGAAAAAATGATGAGAAAAGAAGTTTCAGAAGGTCAAAGTTCAAAAAATCCGAAAAAATGATGAGAAAAGACTTTCAGGAGGTGGAGAGTTCCAAAATAAAAGAATCCGAAAAAATGATTAGAAAAGACGTTTCAGAAGGTCAAAGGTCAAAGTTCTAAAAATCCGAAAAAAATGATAAGAAAAGACGTTTCAGAAGGTCAAAAGGTCAAAGTTCAAAAAATCCGAAAAAATGATGAGAAAAGATGTTTCAGGAGGTCAAAGGTCAAAGTTCAAAAAATCCGAAAAATGATGAGAAAAGATGTTTCAGGAGGTCAAAGGTCAAAGTTCAAAAAATCCGAAAAAATGATAAGAAAAGACTTTCAGGTGGTGGAGAGGTCCAAAATCAAAAAATCCGAAAAATGATGAGAAAAGAAGTTTCAGAAGGTCCAAATTCAAAAAATCCGTAAAATGAAAAGAAAAGACGTTTCAGGAGGTCAAAGGTCAAAGTTGAAAAAATTCGAAAAATGAAAAGAAAAGACGTTTCAGGAGGTCAAAGGTCAAAGTTCAAAAAGTCAAAAAAAATGATGAGAAAAGACGTTTCAGGAGGGCAAAGGTCAAAGTTCAAAAAATCCGAAAAAATGATAAGAAAAGACTTTCAGGTGGTGGAGAGGTCCAAAATCAAAAAATCCGAAAAATGATGAGAAAAGACGTTTCAGAAGGTCAAAGTACAAAAAATCCGAAAAAATGATGAGAAAAGACCTTTCAGGAGGTCAAAGGTCAAAGTTCAAAAAGTCAAAAAAAAATGATGAGAAAAGTTGTTTCAGGAGGTCAAAGGTCAAAGTTCTAAAAATCCGAAAAAATGATGAAAAAAGTTGTTTCAGGAGGTCAAAGGTCAAAGTTCAAAAAAACCGAAAAAATGATGAGAAAAGACGTTTCAGAAGGTCAAAGGTCAAAGTTCAAAAAATCCGAAAAATGAAAAGAAAAGACGTTTCAGGAGGTCAAAGGTCAAAGTTCAAAAAGTCAAAAAAAATGATGAGAAAAGATGTTTCAGGAGGTCAAAGATCAAACTTCAAAAAATCCGAAAAAATGATGAGAAAAGATGTTTCAGGAGGTCAAAGGTCAAAGTTCAAAAAATCCGAAAAAATGATAAGAAAAGACTTTCAGGTGGTGGAGAGGTCCAAAATCAAAAAATCCGAAAAATGATGAGAAAAGAAGTTTCAGAAGGTCCAAATTCAAAAAATCCGTAAAATGAAAAGAAAAGACGTTTCAGGAGGTCAAAGTTGAAAAAATCCGAAAAATGAAAAGAAAAGACGTTTCAGGAGGTCAAAGGTCAAAGTTGAAAAAATTCGAAAAATGAAAAGAAAAGACGTTTCAGGAGGTCAAAGGTCAAAGTTCAAAAAGTCAAAAAAAATGATGAGAAAAGACGTTTCAGGAGGGCAAAGGTCAAAGTTCAAAAAATCCGAAAAAATGATAAGAAAAGACTTTCAGGTGGTGGAGAGGTCCAAAATCAAAAAATCCGAAAAATGATGAGAAAAGACGTTTCAGAAGGTCAAAGTACAAAAAATCCGAAAAAATGATGAGAAAAGACCTTTCAGGAGGTCAAAGGTCAAAGTTCAAAAAGTCAAAAAAAAATGATGAGAAAAGTTGTTTCAGGAGGTCAAAGGTCAAAGTTCAAAAAATCCGAAAAATGAAAAGAAAAGACGTTTCAGGAGGTCAAAGGTCAAAGTTCAAAAAGTCAAAAAAAATGATGAGAAAAGATGTTTCAGGAGGTCAAAGATCAAACTTCAAAAAATCCGAAAAAATGATGAGAAAAGATGTTTCAGGAGGTCAAAGGTCAAAGTTCAAAAAATCCGAAAAAATGATAAGAAAAGACTTTCAGGTGGTGGAGAGGTCCAAAATCAAAAAATCCGAAAAATGATGAGAAAAGAAGTTTCAGAAGGTCCAAATTCAAAAAATCCGTAAAATGAAAAGAAAAGACGTTTCAGGAGGTCAAAGTTGAAAAAATCCGAAAAATGAAAAGAAAAGACGTTTCAGGAGGTCAAAGGTCAAAGTTGAAAAAATTCGAAAAATGAAAAGAAAAGACGTTTCAGGAGGTCAAAGGTCAAAGTTCAAAAAGTCAAAAAAAATGATGAGAAAAGACGTTTCAGGAGGGCAAAGGTCAAAGTTCAAAAAATCCGAAAAAATGATAAGAAAAGACTTTCAGGTGGTGGAGAGGTCCAAAATCAAAAAATCCGAAAAATGATGAGAAAAGACGTTTCAGAAGGTCAAAGTTCCAAAAATCCGAAAAAATGATGAGAAAAGTTGTTTCAGGAGGTCAAAGGTCAAAGTTCAAAAAATCCGAAAAAATGATGAGAAAATACTTTCAGATGGTGGAGAGGTCCAAAATCAAAAAATCCGAAAAAATGATGAGAAAAGAAGTTTCAGAAGGTCCAAATTCAAAAAATCCGTAAAATGAAAAGAAAAGACGTTTCAGGAGGTCAAAGTTGAAAAAATCCGAAAAATGAAAAGAAAAGACGTTTCAGGAGGTCAAAGGTCAAAGTTGAAAAAATCCGAAAAATGAAAAGAAAAGACTTTCAGGTGGTGGAGAGGTCCAAAATCAAAAAATCCGAAAAATGATGAGAAAAGACGTTTCAGAAGGTCAAAGTACAAAAAATCCGAAAAAATGATGAGAAAAGACCTTTCAGGAGGTCAAAGGTCAAAGTTCAAAAAGTCAAAAAAAAATGATGAGAAAAGTTGTTTCAGGAGGTCAAAGGTCAAAGTTCTAAAAATCCGAAAAAATGATGAAAAAAGTTGTTTCAGGAGGTCAAAGGTCAAAGTTCAAAAAAACCGAAAAAATGATGAGAAAAGACGTTTCAGGAGGTCACAGGTCAAAGTTCAAAAAATCCGAAAAATGAAAAGAAAAGACGTTTCAGGAGGTCAAAGGTCAAAGTTCAAAAAGTCAAAAAAAATGATGAGAAAAGATGTTTCAGGAGGTCAAAGATCAAACTTCAAAAAATCCGAAAAAATGATGAGAAAAGATGTTTCAGGAGGTCAAAGGTCAAAGTTCAAAAAATCCGAAAAAATGATAAGAAAAGACTTTCAGGTGGTGGAGAGGTCCAAAATCAAAAAATCCGAAAAATGATGAGAAAAGAAGTTTCAGAAGGTCCAAATTCAAAAAATCCGTAAAATGAAAAGAAAAGACGTTTCAGGAGGTCAAAGTTGAAAAAATCCGAAAAATGAAAAGAAAAGACGTTTCAGGAGGTCAAAGGTCAAAGTTGAAAAAATTCGAAAAATGAAAAGAAAAGACGTTTCAGGAGGTCAAAGGTCAAAGTTCAAAAAGTCAAAAAAAATGATGAGAAAAGACGTTTCAGGAGGGCAAAGGTCAAAGTTCAAAAAATCCGAAAAAATGATAAGAAAAGACTTTCAGGTGGTGGAGAGGTCCAAAATAAAAAAATCCGAAAAAATGATGAGAAAAGGAGATTAAAGGTCAAAGTTCAAAAAGTCAAAAAAATGATGAGAAAAGACGTTTCAGGAGGTCAAAGGTCAAAGTTCAAAAAATCCGAAAAAATGATGAGAAAATACTTTCAGATGGTGGAGAGGTCCAAAATAAAAAAATCCGAAAAAATGATGAGAAAAGAAGTTTCAGAAGGTCAAAGTTCAAAAAATCCGAAAAAATGATGAGAAAAGACTTTCAGGAGGTGGAGAGTTCCAAAATAAAAGAATCCGAAAAAATGATTAGAAAAGACGTTTCAGAAGGTCAAAGGTCAAAGTTCTAAAAATCCGAAAAAAATGATAAGAAAAGACGTTTCAGAAGGTCAAAAGGTCAAAGTTCAAAAAATCCGAAAAAATGATGAGAAAAGATGTTTCAGGAGGTCAAAGGTCAAAGTTCAAAAAATCCGAAAAATGAAAAGAAAAGACGTTTCAGGAGGTCAAAGGTCAAAGTTCAAAAAGTCAAAAAAAATGATGAGAAAAGATGTTTCAGGAGGTCAAAGATCAAACTTCAAAAAATCCGAAAAAATGATGAGAAAAGATGTTTCAGGAGGTCAAAGGTCAAAGTTCAAAAAATCCGAAAAAATGATAAGAAAAGACTTTCAGGTGGTGGAGAGGTCCAAAATCAAAAAATCCGAAAAATGATGAGAAAAGAAGTTTCAGAAGGTCCAAATTCAAAAAATCCGTAAAATGAAAAGAAAAGACGTTTCAGGAGGTCAAAGGTCAAAGTTGAAAAAATTCGAAAAATGAAAAGAAAAGACGTTTCAGGAGGTCAAAGGTCAAAGTTCAAAAAGTCAAAAAAAATGATGAGAAAAGACGTTTCAGGAGGGCAAAGGTCAAAGTTCAAAAAATCCGAAAAAATGATAAGAAAAGACTTTCAGGTGGTGGAGAGGTCCAAAATCAAAAAATCCGAAAAATGATGAGAAAAGACGTTTCAGAAGGTCAAAGTACAAAAAATCCGAAAAAATGATGAGAAAAGACCTTTCAGGAGGTCAAAGGTCAAAGTTCAAAAAGTCAAAAAAAAATGATGAGAAAAGTTGTTTCAGGAGGTCAAAGGTCAAAGTTCTAAAAATCCGAAAAAATGATGAAAAAAGTTGTTTCAGGAGGTCAAAGGTCAAAGTTCAAAAAAACCGAAAAAATGATGAGAAAAGACGTTTCAGAAGGTCAAAGGTCAAAGTTCAAAAAATCCGAAAAATGAAAAGAAAAGACGTTTCAGGAGGTCAAAGGTCAAAGTTCAAAAAGTCAAAAAAAATGATGAGAAAAGATGTTTCAGGAGGTCAAAGATCAAACTTCAAAAAATCCGAAAAAATGATGAGAAAAGATGTTTCAGGAGGTCAAAGGTCAAAGTTCAAAAAATCCGAAAAAATGATAAGAAAAGACTTTCAGGTGGTGGAGAGGTCCAAAATCAAAAAATCCGAAAAATGATGAGAAAAGAAGTTTCAGAAGGTCCAAATTCAAAAAATCCGTAAAATGAAAAGAAAAGACGTTTCAGGAGGTCAAAGTTGAAAAAATCCGAAAAATGAAAAGAAAAGACGTTTCAGGAGGTCAAAGGTCAAAGTTGAAAAAATTCGAAAAATGAAAAGAAAAGACGTTTCAGGAGGTCAAAGGTCAAAGTTCAAAAAGTCAAAAAAAATGATGAGAAAAGACGTTTCAGGAGGGCAAAGGTCAAAGTTCAAAAAATCCGAAAAAATGATAAGAAAAGACTTTCAGGTGGTGGAGAGGTCCAAAATCAAAAAATCCGAAAAATGATGAGAAAAGACGTTTCAGAAGGTCAAAGTACAAAAAATCCGAAAAAATGATGAGAAAAGACCTTTCAGGAGGTCAAAGGTCAAAGTTCAAAAAGTCAAAAAAAAATGATGAGAAAAGTTGTTTCAGGAGGTCAAAGGTCAAAGTTCAAAAAATCCGAAAAATGAAAAGAAAAGACGTTTCAGGAGGTCAAAGGTCAAAGTTCAAAAAGTCAAAAAAAATGATGAGAAAAGATGTTTCAGGAGGTCAAAGATCAAACTTCAAAAAATCCGAAAAAATGATGAGAAAAGATGTTTCAGGAGGTCAAAGGTCAAAGTTCAAAAAATCCGAAAAAATGATAAGAAAAGACTTTCAGGTGGTGGAGAGGTCCAAAATCAAAAAATCCGAAAAATGATGAGAAAAGAAGTTTCAGAAGGTCCAAATTCAAAAAATCCGTAAAATGAAAAGAAAAGACGTTTCAGGAGGTCAAAGTTGAAAAAATCCGAAAAATGAAAAGAAAAGACGTTTCAGGAGGTCAAAGGTCAAAGTTGAAAAAATTCGAAAAATGAAAAGAAAAGACGTTTCAGGAGGTCAAAGGTCAAAGTTCAAAAAGTCAAAAAAAATGATGAGAAAAGACGTTTCAGGAGGGCAAAGGTCAAAGTTCAAAAAATCCGAAAAAATGATAAGAAAAGACTTTCAGGTGGTGGAGAGGTCCAAAATCAAAAAATCCGAAAAATGATGAGAAAAGACGTTTCAGAAGGTCAAAGTTCCAAAAATCCAAAAAAATGATGAGAAAAGTTGTTTCAGGAGGTCAAAGGTCAAAGTTCAAAAAATCCGAAAAAATGATGAGAAAATACTTTCAGATGGTGGAGAGGTCCAAAATCAAAAAATCCGAAAAAATGATGAGAAAAGAAGTTTCAGAAGGTCCAAATTCAAAAAATCCGTAAAATGAAAAGAAAAGACGTTTCAGGAGGTCAAAGTTGAAAAAATCCGAAAAATGAAAAGAAAAGACGTTTCAGGAGGTCAAAGGTCAAAGTTGAAAAAATCCGAAAAATGAAAAGAAAAGACTTTCAGGTGGTGGAGAGGTCCAAAATCAAAAAATCCGAAAAATGATGAGAAAAGACGTTTCAGAAGGTCAAAGTACAAAAAATCCGAAAAAATGATGAGAAAAGACCTTTCAGGAGGTCAAAGGTCAAAGTTCAAAAAGTCAAAAAAAAATGATGAGAAAAGTTGTTTCAGGAGGTCAAAGGTCAAAGTTCTAAAAATCCGAAAAAATGATGAAAAAAGTTGTTTCAGGAGGTCAAAGGTCAAAGTTCAAAAAAACCGAAAAAATGATGAGAAAAGACGTTTCAGGAGGTCACAGGTCAAAGTTCCAAAAATTCGAAAAAATGATGAGAAAAGACACTTCAGGAGGTCTAAGGTCAAAGTTCAAAAAATCCGAAAAAATGATGAGAAAAGACACTTCAGGAGGTCTAAGGTCAAAGTTCAAAAAATCCGAAAAAATGATGAAAAAAGACTTTCAGGAAGTGGAGAGGTCCAAAATAAAAAAATCCGAAAAAATGATGAGAAAAGGAGATTAAAGGTCAAAGTTCAAAAAGTCAAAAAAATGATGAGAAAAGACGTTTCAGGAGGTCAAAGGTCAAAGTTCAAAAAATCCGAAAAAATGATGAGAAAATACTTTCAGATGGTGGAGAGGTCCAAAATAAAAAAATCCGAAAAAATGATGAGAAAAGAAGTTTCAGAAGGTCAAAGTTCAAAAAATCCGAAAAAATGATGAGAAAAGACTTTCAGGAGGTGGAGAGTTCCAAAATAAAAGAATCCGAAAAAATGATTAGAAAAGACGTTTCAGAAGGTCAAAGGTCAAAGTTCTAAAAATCCGAAAAAAATGATAAGAAAAGACGTTTCAGAAGGTCAAAAGGTCAAAGTTCAAAAAATCCGAAAAAATGATGAGAAAAGATGTTTCAGGAGGTCAAAGGTCAAAGTTCAAAAAATCCGAAAAAATGATAAGAAAAGACTTTCAGGTGGTGGAGAGGTCCAAAATCAAAAAATCCGAAAAATGATGAGAAAAGAAGTTTCAGAAGGTCCAAATTCAAAAAATCCGTAAAATGAAAAGAAAAGACGTTTCAGGAGGTCAAAGTTGAAAAAATCCGAAAAATGAAAAGAAAAGACGTTTCAGGAGGTCAAAGGTCAAAGTTGAAAAAATTCGAAAAATGAAAAGAAAAGACGTTTCAGGAGGTCAAAGGTCAAAGTTCAAAAAGTCAAAAAAAATGATGAGAAAAGACGTTTCAGGAGGGCAAAGGTCAAAGTTCAAAAAATCCGAAAAAATGATAAGAAAAGACTTTCAGGTGGTGGAGAGGTCCAAAATCAAAAAATCCGAAAAATGATGAGAAAAGACGTTTCAGAAGGTCAAAGTTCCAAAAATCCGAAAAAATGATGAGAAAAGTTGTTTCAGGAGGTCAAAGGTCAAAGTTCAAAAAATCCGAAAAAATGATGAGAAAATACTTTCAGATGGTGGAGAGGTCCAAAATCAAAAAATCCGAAAAAATGATGAGAAAAGAAGTTTCAGAAGGTCCAAATTCAAAAAATCCGTAAAATGAAAAGAAAAGACGTTTCAGGAGGTCAAAGTTGAAAAAATCCGAAAAATGAAAAGAAAAGACGTTTCAGGAGGTCAAAGGTCAAAGTTGAAAAAATCCGAAAAATGAAAAGAAAAGACGTTTCAGGAGGTCAAAGGTCAAAGTTCAAAAAGTCAAAAAAAATGATGAGAAAAGACGTTTCAGGAGGGCAAAGGTCAAAGTTCAAAAAATCCGAAAAAATGATAAGAAAAGACTTTCAGGTGGTGGAGAGGTCCAAAATCAAAAAATCCGAAAAATGATGAGAAAAGACGTTTCAGAAGGTCAAAGTACAAAAAATCCGAAAAAATGATGAGAAAAGACCTTTCAGGAGGTCAAAGGTCAAAGTTCAAAAAGTCAAAAAAAAATGATGAGAAAAGTTGTTTCAGGAGGTCAAAGGTCAAAGTTCTAAAAATCCGAAAAAATGATGAAAAAAGTTGTTTCAGGAGGTCAAAGGTCAAAGTTCAAAAAAACCGAAAAAATGATGAGAAAAGACGTTTCAGAAGGTCAAAGGTCAAAGTTCAAAAAATCCGAAAAATGAAAAGAAAAGACGTTTCAGGAGGTCAAAGGTCAAAGTTCAAAAAGTCAAAAAAAATGATGAGAAAAGATGTTTCAGGAGGTCAAAGATCAAACTTCAAAAAATCCGAAAAAATGATGAGAAAAGATGTTTCAGGAGGTCAAAGGTCAAAGTTCAAAAAATCCGAAAAAATGATAAGAAAAGACTTTCAGGTGGTGGAGAGGTCCAAAATCAAAAAATCCGAAAAATGATGAGAAAAGAAGTTTCAGAAGGTCCAAATTCAAAAAATCCGTAAAATGAAAAGAAAAGACGTTTCAGGAGGTCAAAGGTCAAAGTTGAAAAAATTCGAAAAATGAAAAGAAAAGACGTTTCAGGAGGTCAAAGGTCAAAGTTCAAAAAGTCAAAAAAAATGATGAGAAAAGACGTTTCAGGAGGGCAAAGGTCAAAGTTCAAAAAATCCGAAAAAATGATAAGAAAAGACTTTCAGGTGGTGGAGAGGTCCAAAATCAAAAAATCCGAAAAATGATGAGAAAAGACGTTTCAGAAGGTCAAAGTACAAAAAATCCGAAAAAATGATGAGAAAAGACCTTTCAGGAGGTCAAAGGTCAAAGTTCAAAAAGTCAAAAAAAAATGATGAGAAAAGTTGTTTCAGGAGGTCAAAGGTCAAAGTTCTAAAAATCCGAAAAAATGATGAAAAAAGTTGTTTCAGGAGGTCAAAGGTCAAAGTTCAAAAAAACCGAAAAAATGATGAGAAAAGACGTTTCAGAAGGTCAAAGGTCAAAGTTCAAAAAATCCGAAAAATGAAAAGAAAAGACGTTTCAGGAGGTCAAAGGTCAAAGTTCAAAAAGTCAAAAAAAATGATGAGAAAAGATGTTTCAGGAGGTCAAAGATCAAACTTCAAAAAATCCGAAAAAATGATGAGAAAAGATGTTTCAGGAGGTCAAAGGTCAAAGTTCAAAAAATCCGAAAAAATGATAAGAAAAGACTTTCAGGTGGTGGAGAGGTCCAAAATCAAAAAATCCGAAAAATGATGAGAAAAGAAGTTTCAGAAGGTCCAAATTCAAAAAATCCGTAAAATGAAAAGAAAAGACGTTTCAGGAGGTCAAAGTTGAAAAAATCCGAAAAATGAAAAGAAAAGACGTTTCAGGAGGTCAAAGGTCAAAGTTGAAAAAATTCGAAAAATGAAAAGAAAAGACGTTTCAGGAGGTCAAAGGTCAAAGTTCAAAAAGTCAAAAAAAATGATGAGAAAAGACGTTTCATCAAAGTTGAAAAAATTCGAAAAATGAAAAGAAAAGACGTTTCAGGAGGTCAAAGGTCAAAGTTCAAAAAGTCAAAAAAAATGATGAGAAAAGACGTTTCAGGAGGGCAAAGGTCAAAGTTCAAAAAATCCGAAAAAATGATAAGAAAAGACTTTCAGGTGGTGGAGAGGTCCAAAATCAAAAAATCCGAAAAATGATGAGAAAAGACGTTTCAGAAGGTCAAAGTTCCAAAAATCCGAAAAAATGATGAGAAAAAATGTTTCAGGAGGTCCAAGATCAAACTTCAAAAAATCCGAAAAAATGATGAGAAAAGACGTTTCAGGAGGTGGAGAGGTCCAAAATAAAAAAATCCGAAAAAATGATGAGAAAAGACGTTTCAGGAGGTCAAAGGTCAAAGTTCAAAAAATCCGAAAAAATGATGAGAAAAGTTGTTTCAGGAGGTCAAAGGTCAAAGTTCAAAAAATCCGAAAAAATGATGAGAAAAGACGTTTCAGAAGGTCAAAGTTGAAAAAATCCGAAAAAATGAAAAGAAAAGACGTTTCAGGAGGTCAAAGGTCAAAGTTCAAAAAATCCGAAAAAATGATGAGAAAATACTTTCAGATGGTGGAGAGGTCCAAAATAAAAAAATCCGAAAAAATGATGAGAAAAGAAGTTTCAGAAGGTCAAAGTTCAAAAAATCCGAAAAAATGATGAGAAAAGACTTTCAGGAGGTGGAGAGTTCCAAAATAAAAGAATCCGAAAAAATGATTAGAAAAGACGTTTCAGAAGGTCAAAGGTCAAAGTTCTAAAAATCCGAAAAAAATGATAAGAAAAGACGTTTCAGGAGGTCAAAGGTCAAAGTTCAAAAAGTCAAAAAAAATGATGAGAAAAGACGTTTCAGGAGGGCAAAGGTCAAAGTTCAAAAAATCCGAAAAAATGATAAGAAAAGACTTTCAGGTGGTGGAGAGGTCCAAAATCAAAAAATCCGAAAAATGATGAGAAAAGACGTTTCAGAAGGTCAAAGTTCCAAAAATCCGAAAAAATGATGAGAAAAGTTGTTTCAGGAGGTCAAAGGTCAAAGTTCAAAAAATCCGAAAAAATGATGAGAAAATACTTTCAGATGGTGGAGAGGTCCAAAATCAAAAAATCCGAAAAAATGATGAGAAAAGAAGTTTCAGAAGGTCCAAATTCAAAAAATCCGTAAAATGAAAAGAAAAGACGTTTCAGGAGGTCAAAGTTGAAAAAATCCGAAAAATGAAAAGAAAAGACGTTTCAGGAGGTCAAAGGTCAAAGTTGAAAAAATCCGAAAAATGAAAAGAAAAGACGTTTCAGGAGGTCAAAGGTCAAAGTTCAAAAAGTCAAAAAAAATGATGAGAAAAGACGTTTCAGGAGGGCAAAGGTCAAAGTTCAAAAAATCCGAAAAAATGATAAGAAAAGACTTTCAGGTGGTGGAGAGGTCCAAAATCAAAAAATCCGAAAAATGATGAGAAAAGACGTTTCAGAAGGTCAAAGTACAAAAAATCCGAAAAAATGATGAGAAAAGACCTTTCAGGAGGTCAAAGGTCAAAGTTCAAAAAGTCAAAAAAAAATGATGAGAAAAGTTGTTTCAGGAGGTCAAAGGTCAAAGTTCTAAAAATCCGAAAAAATGATGAAAAAAGTTGTTTCAGGAGGTCAAAGGTCAAAGTTCAAAAAAACCGAAAAAATGATGAGAAAAGACGTTTCAGAAGGTCAAAGGTCAAAGTTCAAAAAATCCGAAAAATGAAAAGAAAAGACGTTTCAGGAGGTCAAAGGTCAAAGTTCAAAAAGTCAAAAAAAATGATGAGAAAAGATGTTTCAGGAGGTCAAAGATCAAACTTCAAAAAATCCGAAAAAATGATGAGAAAAGATGTTTCAGGAGGTCAAAGGTCAAAGTTCAAAAAATCCGAAAAAATGATAAGAAAAGACTTTCAGGTGGTGGAGAGGTCCAAAATCAAAAAATCCGAAAAATGATGAGAAAAGAAGTTTCAGAAGGTCCAAATTCAAAAAATCCGTAAAATGAAAAGAAAAGACGTTTCAGGAGGTCAAAGTTGAAAAAATCCGAAAAATGAAAAGAAAAGACGTTTCAGGAGGTCAAAGGTCAAAGTTGAAAAAATTCGAAAAATGAAAAGAAAAGACGTTTCAGGAGGTCAAAGGTCAAAGTTCAAAAAGTCAAAAAAAATGATGAGAAAAGACGTTTCAGGAGGGCAAAGGTCAAAGTTCAAAAAATCCGAAAAAATGATAAGAAAAGACTTTCAGGTGGTGGAGAGGTCCAAAATCAAAAAATCCGAAAAATGATGAGAAAAGACGTTTCAGAAGGTCAAAGTTCCAAAAATCCGAAAAAATGATGAGAAAAGTTGTTTCAGGAGGTCAAAGGTCAAAGTTCAAAAAATCCGAAAAAATGATGAGAAAATACTTTCAGATGGTGGAGAGGTCCAAAATCAAAAAATCCGAAAAAATGATGAGAAAAGAAGTTTCAGAAGGTCCAAATTCAAAAAATCCGTAAAATGAAAAGAAAAGACGTTTCAGGAGGTCAACGTTGAAAAAATCCGAAAAATGAAAAGAAAAGACGTTTCAGGAGGTCAAAGGTCAAAGTTGAAAAAATCCGAAAAATGAAAAGAAAAGACGTTTCAGGAGGTCAAAGGTCAAAGTTCAAAAAGTCAAAAAAAATGATGAGAAAAGACGTTTCAGGAGGGCAAAGGTCAAAGTTCAAAAAATCCAAAAAAATGATAAGAAAAGACTTTCAGGTGGTGGAGAGGTCCAAAATCAAAAAATCCGAAAAATGATGAGAAAAGACGTTTCAGAAGGTCAAAGTACAAAAAATCCGAAAAAATGATGAGAAAAGACCTTTCAGGAGGTCAAAGGTCAAAGTTCAAAAAGTCAAAAAAAAATGATGAGAAAAGTTGTTTCAGGAGGTCAAAGGTCAAAGTTCTAAAAATCCGAAAAAATGATGAAAAAAGTTGTTTCAGGAGGTCAAAGGTCAAAGTTCAAAAAAACCGAAAAAATGATGAGAAAAGACGTTTCAGGAGGTCACAGGTCAAAGTTCCAAAAATTCGAAAAAATGATGAGAAAAGACACTTCAGGAGGTCTAAGGTCAAAGTTCAAAAAATCCGAAAAAATGATGAGAAAAGACACTTCAGGAGGTCTAAGGTCAAAGTTCAAAAAATCCGAAAAAATGATGAAAAAAGACTTTCAGGAAGTGGAGAGGTCCAAAATAAAAAAATCCGAAAAAATGATGAGAAAAGGAGATTAAAGGTCAAAGTTCAAAAAGTCAAAAAAATGATGAGAAAAGACGTTTCAGGAGGTCAAAGGTCAAAGTTCAAAAAATCCGAAAAAATGATGAGAAAATACTTTCAGATGGTGGAGAGGTCCAAAATAAAAAAATCCGAAAAAATGATGAGAAAAGAAGTTTCAGAAGGTCAAAGTTCAAAAAATCCGAAAAAATGATGAGAAAAGACTTTCAGGAGGTGGAGAGTTCCAAAATAAAAGAATCCGAAAAAATGATTAGAAAAGACGTTTCAGAAGGTCAAAGGTCAAAGTTATAAAAATCCGAAAAAAATGATAAGAAAAGACGTTTCAGAAGGTCAAAAGGTCAAAGTTCAAAAAATCCGAAAAAATGATGAGAAAAGATGTTTCAGGAGGTCACAGGTCAAAGTTCCAAAAATTCGAAAAAATGATGAGAAAAGACACTTCAGGAGGTCTAAGGTCAAAGTTCAAAAAATCCGAAAAAATGATGAGAAAAGACACTTCAGGAGGTCTAAGGTCAAAGTTCAAAAAATCCGAAAAAATGATGAAAAAAGACTTTCAGGAAGTGGAGAGGTCCAAAATAAAAAAATCCGAAAAAATGATGAGAAAAGGAGATTAAAGGTCAAAGTTCAAAAAGTCAAAAAAATGATGAGAAAAGACGTTTCAGGAGGTCAAAGGTCAAAGTTCTAAAAATCCGAAAAAAATGATAAGAAAAGACGTTTCAGAAGGTCAAAAGGTCAAAGTTCAAAAAATCCGAAAAAATGATGAGAAAAGATGTTTCAGGAGGTCAAAGGTCAAAGTTCAAAAAATCCGAAAAAATGATAAGAAAAGACTTTCAGGTGGTGGAGAGGTCCAAAATCAAAAAATCCGAAAAATGATGAGAAAAGAAGTTTCAGAAGGTCCAAATTCAAAAAATCCGTAAAATGAAAAGAAAAGACGTTTCAGGAGGTCAAAGTTGAAAAAATCCGAAAAATGAAAAGAAAAGACGTTTCAGGAGGTCAAAGGTCAAAGTTGAAAAAATTCGAAAAATGAAAAGAAAAGACGTTTCAGGAGGTCAAAGGTCAAAGTTCAAAAAGTCAAAAAAAATGATGAGAAAAGACGTTTCAGGAGGGCAAAGGTCAAAGTTCAAAAAATCCGAAAAAATGATAAGAAAAGACTTTCAGGTGGTGGAGAGGTCCAAAATCAAAAAATCCGAAAAATGATGAGAAAAGACGTTTCAGAAGGTCAAAGTTCCAAAAATCCGAAAAAATGATGAGAAAAGTTGTTTCAGGAGGTCAAAGGTCAAAGTTCAAAAAGTCAAAAAAAAATGATGAGAAAAGTTGTTTCAGGAGGTCAAAGGTCAAAGTTCTAAAAATCCGAAAAAATGATGAAAAAAGTTGTTTCAGGAGGTCAAAGGTCAAAGTTCAAAAAAACCGAAAAAATGATGAGAAAAGACGTTTCAGAAGGTCAAAGGTCAAAGTTCAAAAAATCCGAAAAATGAAAAGAAAAGACGTTTCAGGAGGTCAAAGGTCAAAGTTCAAAAAGTAAAAAAAAATGATGAGAAAAGATGTTTCAGGAGGTCAAAGATCAAACTTCAAAAAATCCGAAAAAATGATGAGAAAAGATGTTTCAGGAGGTCAAAGGTCAAAGTTCAAAAAATCCGAAAAAATGATAAGAAAAGACTTTCAGGTGGTGGAGAGGTCCAAAATCAAAAAATCCGAAAAATGATGAGAAAAGAAGTTTCAGAAGGTCCAAATTCAAAAAATCCGTAAAATGAAAAGAAAAGACGTTTCAGGAGGTCAAAGGTCAAAGTTGAAAAAATTCGAAAAATGAAAAGAAAAGACGTTTCAGGAGGTCAAAGGTCAAAGTTCAAAAAGTCAAAAAAAATGATGAGAAAAGACGTTTCAGGAGGGCAAAGGTCAAAGTTCAAAAAATCCGAAAAAATGATGAGAAAAGACCTTTCAGGAGGTCAAAGGTCAAAGTTCAAAAAGTCAAAAAAAAATGATGAGAAAAGTTGTTTCAGGAGGTCAAAGGTCAAAGTTCTAAAAATCCGAAAAAATGATGAAAAAAGTTGTTTCAGGAGGTCAAAGGTCAAAGTTCAAAAAAACCGAAAAAATGATGAGAAAAGACGTTTCAGAAGGTCAAAGGTCAAAGTTCAAAAAATCCGAAAAATGAAAAGAAAAGACGTTTCAGGAGGTCAAAGGTCAAAGTTCAAAAAGTCAAAAAAAATGATGAGAAAAGATGTTTCAGGAGGTCAAAGATCAAACTTCAAAAAATCCGAAAAAATGATGAGAAAAGATGTTTCAGGAGGTCAAAGGTCAAAGTTCAAAAAATCCGAAAAAATGATAAGAAAAGACTTTCAGGTGGTGGAGAGGTCCAAAATCAAAAAATCCGAAAAATGATGAGAAAAGAAGTTTCAGAAGGTCCAAATTCAAAAAATCCGTAAAATGAAAAGAAAAGACGTTTCAGGAGGTCAAAGTTGAAAAAATCCGAAAAATGAAAAGAAAAGACGTTTCAGGAGGTCAAAGGTCAAAGTTGAAAAAATTCGAAAAATGAAAAGAAAAGACGTTTCAGGAGGTCAAAGGTCAAAGTTCAAAAAGTCAAAAAAAATGATGAGAAAAGACGTTTCAGGAGGGCAAAGGTCAAAGTTCAAAAAATCCGAAAAAATGATAAGAAAAGACTTTCAGGTGGTGGAGAGGTCCAAAATCAAAAAATCCGAAAAATGATGAGAAAAGACGTTTCAGAAGGTCAAAGTTCCAAAAATCCGAAAAAATGATGAGAAAAGTTGTTTCAGGAGGTCAAAGGTCAAAGTTCAAAAAATCCGAAAAAATGATGAGAAAATACTTTCAGATGGTGGAGAGGTCCAAAATCAAAAAATCCGAAAAAATGATGAGAAAAGAAGTTTCAGAAGGTCCAAATTCAAAAAATCCGTAAAATGAAAAGAAAAGACGTTTCAGGAGGTCAACGTTGAAAAAATCCGAAAAATGAAAAGAAAAGACGTTTCAGGAGGTCAAAGGTCAAAGTTGAAAAAATCCGAAAAATGAAAAGAAAAGACGTTTCAGGAGGTCAAAGGTCAAAGTTCAAAAAGTCAAAAAAAATGATGAGAAAAGACGTTTCAGGAGGGCAAAGGTCAAAGTTCAAAAAATCCGAAAAAATGATAAGAAAAGACTTTCAGGTGGTGGAGAGGTCCAAAATCAAAAAATCCGAAAAATGATGAGAAAAGACGTTTCAGAAGGTCAAAGTACAAAAAATCCGAAAAAATGATGAGAAAAGACCTTTCAGGAGGTCAAAGGTCAAAGTTCAAAAAGTCAAAAAAAAATGATGAGAAAAGTTGTTTCAGGAGGTCAAAGGTCAAAGTTCTAAAAATCCGAAAAAATGATGAAAAAAGTTGTTTCAGGAGGTCAAAGGTCAAAGTTCAAAAAAACCGAAAAAATGATGAGAAAAGACGTTTCAGGAGGTCACAGGTCAAAGTTCCAAAAATTCGAAAAAATGATGAGAAAAGACACTTCAGGAGGTCTAAGGTCAAAGTTCAAAAAATCCGAAAAAATGATGAGAAAAGACACTTCAGGAGGTCTAAGGTCAAAGTTCAAAAAATCCGAAAAAATGATGAAAAAAGACTTTCAGGAAGTGGAGAGGTCCAAAATAAAAAAATCCGAAAAAATGATGAGAAAAGGAGATTAAAGGTCAAAGTTCAAAAAGTCAAAAAAATGATGAGAAAAGACGTTTCAGGAGGTCAAAGGTCAAAGTTCAAAAAATCCGAAAAAATGATGAGAAAATACTTTCAGATGGTGGAGAGGTCCAAAATAAAAAAATCCGAAAAAATGATGAGAAAAGAAGTTTCAGAAGGTCAAAGTTCAAAAAATCCGAAAAAATGATGAGAAAAGACTTTCAGGAGGTGGAGAGTTCCAAAATAAAAGAATCCGAAAAAATGATTAGAAAAGACGTTTCAGAAGGTCAAAGGTCAAAGTTCTAAAAATCCGAAAAAAATGATAAGAAAAGACGTTTCAGAAGGTCAAAAGGTCAAAGTTCAAAAAATCCGAAAAAATGATGAGAAAAGATGTTTCAGGAGGTCACAGGTCAAAGTTCCAAAAATTCGAAAAAATGATGAGAAAAGACACTTCAGGAGGTCTAAGGTCAAAGTTCAAAAAATCCGAAAAAATGATGAGAAAAGACACTTCAGGAGGTCTAAGGTCAAAGTTCAAAAAATCCGAAAAAATGATGAAAAAAGACTTTCAGGAAGTGGAGAGGTCCAAAATAAAAAAATCCGAAAAAATGATGAGAAAAGGAGATTAAAGGTCAAAGTTCAAAAAGTCAAAAAAATGATGAGAAAAGACGTTTCAGGAGGTCAAAGGTCAAAGTTCTAAAAATCCGAAAAAAATGATAAGAAAAGACGTTTCAGAAGGTCAAAAGGTCAAAGTTCAAAAAATCCGAAAAAATGATGAGAAAAGATGTTTCAGGAGGTCAAAGGTCAAAGTTCAAAAAATCCGAAAAAATGATAAGAAAAGACTTTCAGGTGGTGGAGAGGTCCAAAATAAAAAAATCCGAAAAATGATGAGAAAAGACGTTTCAGAAGGTCAAAGTTCCAAAAATCCGAAAAAATGATGAGAAAAGTTGTTTCAGGAGGTCAAAGGTCAAAGTTCAAAAAATCCGAAAAAATGATGAGAAAATACTTTCAGATGGTGGAGAGGTCCAAAATCAAAAAATCCGAAAAAATGATGAGAAAAGAAGTTTCAGAAGGTCCAAATTCAAAAAATCCGTAAAATGAAAAGAAAAGACGTTTCAGGAGGTCAAAGTTGAAAAAATCCGAAAAATGAAAAGAAAAGACGTTTCAGGAGGTCAAAGGTCAAAGTTGAAAAAATCCGAAAAATGAAAAGAAAAGACGTTTCAGGAGGTCAAAGGTCAAAGTTCAAAAAGTCAAAAAAAATGATGAGAAAAGACGTTTCAGGAGGGCAAAGGTCAAAGTTCAAAAAATCCGAAAAAATGATAAGAAAAGACTTTCAGGTGGTGGAGAGGTCCAAAATCAAAAAATCCGAAAAATGATGAGAAAAGACGTTTCAGAAGGTCAAAGTACAAAAAATCCGAAAAAATGATGAGAAAAGACCTTTCAGGAGGTCAAAGGTCAAAGTTCAAAAAGTCAAAAAAAAATGATGAGAAAAGTTGTTTCAGGAGGTCAAAGGTCAAAGTTCTAAAAATCCGAAAAAATGATGAAAAAAGTTGTTTCAGGAGGTCAAAGGTCAAAGTTCAAAAAAACCGAAAAAATGATGAGAAAAGACGTTTCAGAAGGTCAAAGGTCAAAGTTCAAAAAATCCGAAAAATGAAAAGAAAAGACGTTTCAGGAGGTCAAAGGTCAAAGTTCAAAAAGTCAAAAAAAATGATGAGAAAAGATGTTTCAGGAGGTCAAAGATCAAACTTCAAAAAATCCGAAAAAATGATAAGAAAAGATATTTCAGGAGGTCAAAGGTCAAAGTTCAAAAAATCCGAAAAAATGATAAGAAAAGACTTTCAGGTGGTGGAGAGGTCCAAAATCAAAAAATCCGAAAAATGATGAGAAAAGAAGTTTCAGAAGGTCCAAATTCAAAAAATCCGTAAAATGAAAAGAAAAGACGTTTCAGGAGGTCAAAGTTGAAAAAATCCGAAAAATGAAAAGAAAAGACGTTTCAGGAGGTCAAAGGTCAAAGTTGAAAAAATCCGAAAAATGAAAAGAAAAGACGTTTCAGGAGGTCAAAGGTCAAAGTTCAAAAAGTCAAAAACAATGATGAGAAAAGACGTTTCAGGAGGGCAAAGGTCAAAGTTCAAAAAATCCGAAAAAATGATAAGAAAAGACTTTCAGGTGGTGGAGAGGTCCAAAATCAAAAAATCCGAAAAATGATGAGAAAAGACGTTTCAGAAGGTCAAAGTACAAAAAATCCGAAAAAATGATGAGAAAAGACCTTTCAGGAGGTCAAAGGTCAAAGTTCAAAAAGTCAAAAAAAAATGATGAGAAAAGTTGTTTCAGGAGGTCAAAGGTCAAAGTTCTAAAAATCCGAAAAAATGATGAAAAAAGTTGTTTCAGGAGGTCAAAGGTCAAAGTTCAAAAAAACCGAAAAAATGATGAGAAAAGACGTTTCAGAAGGTCAAAGGTCAAAGTTCAAAAAATCCGAAAAATGAAAAGAAAAGACGTTTCAGGAGGTCAAAGGTCAAAGTTCAAAAAGTCAAAAAAAATGATGAGAAAAGATGTTTCAGGAGGTCAAAGATCAAACTTCAAAAAATCCGAAAAAATGATGAGAAAAGATGTTTCAGGAGGTCAAAGGTCAAAGTTCAAAAAATCCGAAAAAATGATAAGAAAAGACTTTCAGGTGGTGGAGAGGTCCAAAATCAAAAAATCCGAAAAATGATGAGAAAAGAAGTTTCAGAAGGTCCAAATTCAAAAAATCCGTAAAATGAAAAGAAAAGACGTTTCAGGAGGTCAAAGTTGAAAAAATCCGAAAAATGAAAAGAAAAGACGTTTCAGGAGGTCAAAGGTCAAAGTTGAAAAAATTCGAAAAATGAAAAGAAAAGACGTTTCAGGAGGTCAAAGGTCAAAGTTCAAAAAGTCAAAAAAAATGATGAGAAAAGACGTTTCAGGAGGGCAAAGGTCAAAGTTCAAAAAATCCGAAAAAATGATAAGAAAAGACTTTCAGGTGGTGGAGAGGTCCAAAATCAAAAAATCCGAAAAATGATGAGAAAAGACGTTTCAGAAGGTCAAAGTTCCAAAAATCCGAAAAAATGATGAGAAAAGTTGTTTCAGGAGGTCAAAGGTCAAAGTTCAAAAAATCCGAAAAAATGATGAGAAAATACTTTCAGATGGTGGAGAGGTCCAAAATCAAAAAATCCGAAAAAATGATGAGAAAAGAAGTTTCAGAAGGTCCAAATTCAAAAAATCCGTAAAATGAAAAGAAAAGACGTTTCAGGAGGTCAAAGTTGAAAAAATCCGAAAAATGAAAAGAAAAGACGTTTCAGGAGGTCAAAGGTCAAAGTTGAAAAAATCCGAAAAATGAAAAGAAAAGACGTTTCAGGAGGTCAAAGGTCAAAGTTCAAAAAGTCAAAAAAAATGATGAGAAAAGACGTTTCAGGAGGGCAAAGGTCAAAGTTCAAAAAATCCGAAAAAATGATAAGAAAAGACTTTCAGGTGGTGGAGAGGTCCAAAATCAAAAAATCCGAAAAATGATGAGAAAAGACGTTTCAGAAGGTCAAAGTACAAAAAATCCGAAAAAATGATGAGAAAAGACCTTTCAGGAGGTCAAAGGTCAAAGTTCAAAAAGTCAAAAAAAAATGATGAGAAAAGTTGTTTCAGGAGGTCAAAGGTCAAAGTTCTAAAAATCCGAAAAAAATGATGAAAAAAGTTGTTTCAGGAGGTCAAAGGTCAAAGTTCAAAAAAACCGAAAAAATGATGAGAAAAGACGTTTCAGAAGGTCAAAGGTCAAAGTTCAAAAAATCCGAAAAATGAAAAGAAAAGACGTTTCAGGAGGTCAAAGGTCAAAGTTCAAAAAGTCAAAAAAAATGATGAGAAAAGATGTTTCAGGAGGTCAAAGATCAAACTTCAAAAAATCCGAAAAAATGATGAGAAAAGATGTTTCAGGAGGTCAAAGGTCAAAGTTCAAAAAATCCGAAAAAATGATAAGAAAAGACTTTCAGGTGGTGGAGAGGTCCAAAATCAAAAAATCCGAAAAATGATGAGAAAAGAAGTTTCAGAAGGTCCAAATTCAAAAAATCCGTAAAATGAAAAGAAAAGACGTTTCAGGAGGTCAAAGGTCAAAGTTGAAAAAATTCGAAAAATGAAAAGAAAAGACGTTTCAGGAGGTCAAAGGTCAAAGTTCAAAAAGTCAAAAAAAATGATGAGAAAAGACGTTTCAGGAGGGCAAAGGTCAAAGTTCAAAAAATCCGAAAAAATGATAAGAAAAGACTTTCAGGTGGTGGAGAGGTCCAAAATCAAAAAATCCGAAAAATGATGAGAAAAGACGTTTCAGAAGGTCAAAGTACAAAAAATCCGAAAAAATGATGAGAAAAGACCTTTCAGGAGGTCAAAGGTCAAAGTTCAAAAAGTCAAAAAAAAATGATGAGAAAAGTTGTTTCAGGAGGTCAAAGGTCAAAGTTCTAAAAATCCGAAAAAATGATGAAAAAAGTTGTTTCAGGAGGTCAAAGGTCAAAGTTCAAAAAAACCGAAAAAATGATGAGAAAAGACGTTTCAGAAGGTCAAAGGTCAAAGTTCAAAAAATCCGAAAAATGAAAAGAAAAGACGTTTCAGGAGGTCAAAGGTCAAAGTTCAAAAAGTCAAAAAAAATGATGAGAAAAGATGTTTCAGGAGGTCAAAGATCAAACTTCAAAAAATCCGAAAAAATGATGAGAAAAGATGTTTCAGGAGGTCAAAGGTCAAAGTTCAAAAAATCCGAAAAAATGATAAGAAAAGACTTTCAGGTGGTGGAGAGGTCCAAAATCAAAAAATCCGAAAAATGATGAGAAAAGAAGTTTCAGAAGGTCCAAATTCAAAAAATCCGTAAAATGAAAAGAAAAGACGTTTCAGGAGGTCAAAGTTGAAAAAATCCGAAAAATGAAAAGAAAAGACGTTTCAGGAGGTCAAAGGTCAAAGTTGAAAAAATTCGAAAAATGAAAAGAAAAGACGTTTCAGGAGGTCAAAGGTCAAAGTTCAAAAAGTCAAAAAAAATGATGAGAAAAGACGTTTCAGGAGGGCAAAGGTCAAAGTTCAAAAAATCCGAAAAAATGATAAGAAAAGACTTTCAGGTGGTGGAGAGGTCCAAAATCAAAAAATCCGAAAAATGATGAGAAAAGACGTTTCAGAAGGTCAAAGTTCCAAAAATCCGAAAAAATGATGAGAAAAGTTGTTTCAGGAGGTCAAAGGTCAAAGTTCAAAAAATCCGAAAAAATGATGAGAAAATACTTTCAGATGGTGGAGAGGTCCAAAATCAAAAAATCCGAAAAAATGATGAGAAAAGAAGTTTCAGAAGGTCCAAATTCAAAAAATCCGTAAAATGAAAAGAAAAGACGTTTCAGGAGGTCAACGTTGAAAAAATCCGAAAAATGAAAAGAAAAGACGTTTCAGGAGGTCAAAGGTCAAAGTTGAAAAAATCCGAAAAATGAAAAGAAAAGACGTTTCAGGAGGTCAAAGGTCAAAGTTCAAAAAGTCAAAAAAAATGATGAGAAAAGACGTTTCAGGAGGGCAAAGGTCAAAGTTCAAAAAATCCGAAAAAATGATAAGAAAAGACTTTCAGGTGGTGGAGAGGTCCAAAATAAAAAAATCCGAAAAATGATGAGAAAAGACGTTTCAGAAGGTCAAAGTACAAAAAATCCGAAAAAATGATGAGAAAAGACCTTTCAGGAGGTCAAAGGTCAAAGTTCAAAAAGTCAAAAAAAAATGATGAGAAAAGTTGTTTCAGGAGGTCAAAGGTCAAAGTTCTAAAAATCCGAAAAAATGATGAAAAAAGTTGTTTCAGGAGGTCAAAGGTCAAAGTTCAAAAAAACCGAAAAAATGATGAGAAAAGACGTTTCAGGAGGTCACAGGTCAAAGTTCCAAAAATTCGAAAAAATGATGAGAAAAGACACTTCAGGAGGTCTAAGGTCAAAGTTCAAAAAATCCGAAAAAATGATGAGAAAAGACACTTCAGGAGGTCTAAGGTCAAAGTTCAAAAAATCCGAAAAAATGATGAAAAAAGACTTTCAGGAAGTGGAGAGGTCCAAAATAAAAAAATCCGAAAAAATGATGAGAAAAGGAGATTAAAGGTCAAAGTTCAAAAAGTCAAAAAAATGATGAGAAAAGACGTTTCAGGAGGTCAAAGGTCAAAGTTCAAAAAATCCGAAAAAATGATGAGAAAATACTTTCAGATGGTGGAGAGGTCCAAAATAAAAAAATCCGAAAAAATGATGAGAAAAGAAGTTTCAGAAGGTCAAAGTTCAAAAAATCCGAAAAAATGATGAGAAAAGACTTTCAGGAGGTGGAGAGTTCCAAAATAAAAGAATCCGAAAAAATGATTAGAAAAGACGTTTCAGAAGGTCAAAGGTCAAAGTTATAAAAATCCGAAAAAAATGATAAGAAAAGACGTTTCAGAAGGTCAAAAGGTCAAAGTTCAAAAAATCCGAAAAAATGATGAGAAAAGATGTTTCAGGAGGTCACAGGTCAAAGTTCCAAAAATTCGAAAAAATGATGAGAAAAGACACTTCAGGAGGTCTAAGGTCAAAGTTCAAAAAATCCGAAAAAATGATGAGAAAAGACACTTCAGGAGGTCTAAGGTCAAAGTTCAAAAAATCCGAAAAAATGATGAAAAAAGACTTTCAGGAAGTGGAGAGGTCCAAAATAAAAAAATCCGAAAAAATGATGAGAAAAGGAGATTAAAGGTCAAAGTTCAAAAAGTCAAAAAAATGATGAGAAAAGACGTTTCAGGAGGTCAAAGGTCAAAGTTCTAAAAATCCGAAAAAAATGATAAGAAAAGACGTTTCAGAAGGTCAAAAGGTCAAAGTTCAAAAAATCCGAAAAAATGATGAGAAAAGATGTTTCAGGAGGTCAAAGGTCAAAGTTCAAAAAATCCGAAAAAATGATAAGAAAAGACTTTCAGGTGGTGGAGAGGTCCAAAATCAAAAAATCCGAAAAATGATGAGAAAAGAAGTTTCAGAAGGTCCAAATTCAAAAAATCCGTAAAATGAAAAGAAAAGACGTTTCAGGAGGTCAAAGTTGAAAAAATCCGAAAAATGAAAAGAAAAGACGTTTCAGGAGGTCAAAGGTCAAAGTTGAAAAAATTCGAAAAATGAAAAGAAAAGACGTTTCAGGAGGTCAAAGGTCAAAGTTCAAAAAGTCAAAAAAAATGATGAGAAAAGACGTTTCAGGAGGGCAAAGGTCAAAGTTCAAAAAATCCGAAAAAATGATAAGAAAAGACTTTCAGGTGGTGGAGAGGTCCAAAATCAAAAAATCCGAAAAATGATGAGAAAAGACGTTTCAGAAGGTCAAAGTTCCAAAAATCCGAAAAAATGATGAGAAAAGTTGTTTCAGGAGGTCAAAGGTCAAAGTTCAAAAAGTCAAAAAAAAATGATGAGAAAAGTTGTTTCAGGAGGTCAAAGGTCAAAGTTCTAAAAATCCGAAAAAATGATGAAAAAAGTTGTTTCAGGAGGTCAAAGGTCAAAGTTCAAAAAAACCGAAAAAATGATGAGAAAAGACGTTTCAGAAGGTCAAAGGTCAAAGTTCAAAAAATCCGAAAAATGAAAAGAAAAGACGTTTCAGGAGGTCAAAGGTCAAAGTTCAAAAAGTAAAAAAAAATGATGAGAAAAGATGTTTCAGGAGGTCAAAGATCAAACTTCAAAAAATCCGAAAAAATGATGAGAAAAGATGTTTCAGGAGGTCAAAGGTCAAAGTTCAAAAAATCCGAAAAAATGATAAGAAAAGACTTTCAGGTGGTGGAGAGGTCCAAAATCAAAAAATCCGAAAAATGATGAGAAAAGAAGTTTCAGAAGGTCCAAATTCAAAAAATCCGTAAAATGAAAAGAAAAGACGTTTCAGGAGGTCAAAGGTCAAAGTTGAAAAAATTCGAAAAATGAAAAGAAAAGACGTTTCAGGAGGTCAAAGGTCAAAGTTCAAAAAGTCAAAAAAAATGATGAGAAAAGACGTTTCAGGAGGGCAAAGGTCAAAGTTCAAAAAATCCGAAAAAATGATAAGAAAAGACTTTCAGGTGGTGGAGAGGTCCAAAATCAAAAAATCCGAAAAATGATGAGAAAAGACGTTTCAGAAGGTCAAAGTACAAAAAATCCGAAAAAATGATGAGAAAAGACCTTTCAGGAGGTCAAAGGTCAAAGTTCAAAAAGTCAAAAAAAAATGATGAGAAAAGTTGTTTCAGGAGGTCAAAGGTCAAAGTTCTAAAAATCCGAAAAAATGATGAAAAAAGTTGTTTCAGGAGGTCAAAGGTCAAAGTTCAAAAAAACCGAAAAAATGATGAGAAAAGACGTTTCAGAAGGTCAAAGATCAAACTTCAAAAAATCCGAAAAAATGATGAGAAAAGATGTTTCAGGAGGTCAAAGGTCAAAGTTCCAAAAATCCGAAAAAATGATGAGAAAAGTTGTTTCAGGAGGTCAAAGGTCAAAGTTCCAAAAATCCGAAAAAATGATGAGAAAAGTTGTTTCAGGAGGTCAAAGGTCAAAGTTCAAAAAATCCGAAAAAATGATGAGAAAATACTTTCAGATGGTGGAGAGGTCCAAATCAAAAAATCCGAAAAAATGATGAGAAAAGAAGTTTCAGAAGGTCCAAATTCAAAAAATCCGTAAAATGAAAAGAAAAGACGTTTCAGGAGGTCAAAGGTCAAAGTTCAAAAAGTCAAAAAAATGATGAGAAAAGACGTTTCAGGAGGTCAAAGGTCAAAGTTCAAAAAATCCGAAAAATGATGAGAAAAGACGTTTCAGAAGGTCAAAGTACAAAAAATCCGAAAAAATGATGAGAAAAGACCTTTCAGGAGGTCAAAGGTCAAAGTTCAAAAAGTCAAAAAAAAATGATGAGAAAAGACGATTCAGGTCAAAGGTCAAAGTTCTAAAAATCCGAAAAAATGATGAGAAAAAACGTTTTCAGGATGTCAAAGATCAAACTTCAAAAAATCCGAAAAAATGATGAGAAAAGACGTTTCAGGAGGTCAAAGATCAAACTTCAAAAAATCCGAAAAAATGATGAGAAAAGACGTTTCACGAGGTCAAAGATCAAACTTCAAAAAATCCGAAAAAATGATGAGAAAAGACATTTCACGAGGTCAAAGGTAAAAGTTCAAAAAATCAAAAAAATGATGAGAAAATACTTTCAGATGGTGGAGAGGTCCAAAATCAAAAAATCCCAAAAAATGATGAGAAAAGACGTTTCAGAAGGTCAAAGTTCAAAAAATCCGAAAAAATGATTAGAAAAGACGTTTCAGGAGGTCAAAGGTCAAAGTTCAAAAAGTCAAAAAAAAATGATGAGAAAAGTTGTTTCAGGAGGTCAAAGGTCAAAGTTCTAAAAATCCGAAAAAATGATGAGAAAAGACCTTTCAGGAGGTCAAAGGTCAAAGTTCAAAAAGTAAAAAAAAATGATGAAAAAAGACTTTCAGGTGGTGGAGAGGTCCAAAATCAAAAAATCATAAAAATGATGAGAAAACACGTTTCAGAAGGTCAAAGTTCAAAAAATCCGAAAAAAGTATGAGAAAAGACGTTTCAGGAGGTCACAGGTCAAAGTTCCAAAAATTCGAAAAAATGATGAGAAAAGACACTTCAGGAGGTCTAAGGTCAAAGTTCAAAAAATCCGAAAAAATGATGAAAAAAGACTTTCAGGAAGTGGAGAGGTCCAAAATAAAAAAATCCGAAAAAATGATGAGAAAAGGAGATTAAAGGTCAAAGTTCAAAAAGTCAAAAAAATGATGAGAAAAGACGTTTTCAGGAGGTCAAAGGTCAAAGTTCAAAAAATCCGAAAAAATGATGAGAAAATACTTTCAGATGGTGGAGAGGTCCAAAATAAAAAAATCCGAAAAAATGATGAGAAAAGAAGTTTCAGAAGGTCAAAGTTCAAAAAATCCGAAAAAATGATGAGAAAAGACTTTCAGGAGGTGGAGAGGTCCAAAATAAAAGAATCCGAAAAAATGATTAGAAAAGACGTTTCAGAAGGTCAAAGGTCAAAGTTCTAAAAATCCGAAAAAAATGATAAGAAAAGACGTTTCAGAAGGTCAAAGGTCAAAGTTCAAAAAATCCGTTTCTTGTTGAATGCTTTGAAAAATGAATAAAAATAAAGGAAATAATGCAATTTTTTGAATGTTTCTTGTTAAATGCGATGAAAAATGAAGAAAATGCAAGGAAATAATGCAATTTTTTTAATGTTTCTTGTTGAATGCGATAAAAAATGAAGAAAATAAACTAAAAAATGCAATGTTTTTAATGTTTTTTGTTGAATGCGATGAAAAATGAACAAAATAAAGGAAATAATGATGCGATGCGACTCAGTTGAAAAATTTTGTTTTTTTATCGACGCCCACTCGCCCATCTCGGCCCATTCTCTTAACTCTCTTATGACAGAAAAATGATGAGAAAAGACGTTTCAGGAGGTCAAAGGTCAAAGTTCAAAAAATCCGAAAAAATGATGAGAAAAGACGTTTCAGGAGGTCAAAGTTGAAAAAATCCGAAAAAATGAAAAGAAAAGACTTTCAGGTGGTGGAGAGGTCCAAAATCAAAAAATCCGAAAAATGATGAGAAAAGACGTTTCAGGAGGTCAAAGGTCAAAGTTCAAAAAATCCGAAAAAATGATGAGAAAATACTTTCAGATGGTGGAGAGGTCCAAAATCAAAAAATCCGAAAAAATAATGAGAAAAGAAGTTTCAGAAGGTCCAAATTCAAAAAATCCGAAAAAATGATGAGAAAATACTTTCAAGATTTGGAGAGGTCCAAAGGTGGAAGTTCAAAAAATTCGAAAAAATTAAGAAAAAAGACTTTCAGGTGGTGGAGAGGTCCAAAATCGAAAAATCCGAAAAAAATGATAAGAAAAGACGTTTCAGAAGGTCAAAGTTCAAAAAATCCGAAAAAATGATAAGAAAAGACTTTCAGGTGGTGGAGAGGTCCAAAATCAAAAAATCCGAAAAATGATGAGAAAAGACGTTTCAGAAGGTCAAAGTACAAAAAATCCGAAAAAATGATGAGAAAAGACCTTTCAGGAGGTCAAAGGTCAAAGTTCAAAAAGTCAAAAAAAATGATGAGAAAAGTTGTTTCAGGAGGTCAAAGGTCAAAGTTCTAAAAATCCGAAAAAATGATGAAAAAAGTTGTTTCAGGAGGTCAAAGGTCAAAGTTCAAAAAAACCGAAAAAATGATGAGAAAAGACGTTTCAGAAGGTCAAAGGTCAAAGTTCAAAAAATCCGAAAAATGAAAAGAAAAGACGTTTCAGGAGGTCAAAGGTCAAAGTTCAAAAAGTCAAAAAAAATGATGAGAAAAGACGTTTCAGGAGGGCAAAGGTCAAAGTTCAAAAAATCCGAAAAAATGATAAGAAAAGACTTTCAGGTGGTGGAGAGGTCCAAAATCAAAAAATCCGAAAAATGATGAGAAAAGACGTTTCAGAAGGTCAAAGTACAAAAAATCCGAAAAAATGATGAGAAAAGACCTTTCAGGAGGTCAAAGGTCAAAGTTCAAAAAGTCAAAAAAAAATGATGAGAAAAGTTGTTTCAGGAGGTCAAAGGTCAAAGTTCTAAAAATCCGAAAAAATGATGAAAAAAGTTGTTTCAGGAGGTCAAAGGTCAAAGTTCAAAAAAACCGAAAAAATGATGAGAAAAGACGTTTCAGAAGGTCAAAGGTCAAAGTTCAAAAAATCCGAAAAAATGATGAGAAAAGACCTTTCAGGAGGTCAAAGGTCAAAGTTCAAAAAGTAAAAAAAAATGATGAAAAAAGACTTTCAGGTGGTGGAGAGGTCCAAAATCAAAAAATCATAAAAATGATGAGAAAACACGTTTCAGAAGGTCAAAGTACAAAAAATCCGAAAAAATGATGAGAAAAGACCTTTCAGGAGGTCAAAGGTCAAAGTTCAAAAAGTCAAAAAAAATGATGAGAAAAGTTGTTTCAGGAGGTCAAAGGTCAAAGTTCTAAAAATCCGAAAAAATGATGAAAAAAGTTGTTTCAGGAGGTCAAAGGTCAAAGTTCAAAAAAACCGAAAAAATGATGAGAAAAGACGTTTCAGAAGGTCAAAGGTCAAAGTTCAAAAAATCCGAAAAATGAAAAGAAAAGACGTTTCAGGAGGTCAAAGGTCAAAGTTCAAAAAGTCAAAAAAAATGATGAGAAAAGACGTTTCAGGAGGGCAAAGGTCAAAGTTCAAAAAATCCGAAAAAATGATAAGAAAAGACTTTCAGGTGGTGGAGAGGTCCAAAATCAAAAAATCCGAAAAATGATGAGAAAAGACGTTTCAGAAGGTCAAAGTACAAAAAATCCGAAAAAATGATGAGAAAAGACCTTTCAGGAGGTCAAAGGTCAAAGTTCAAAAAGTCAAAAAAAAATGATGAGAAAAGTTGTTTCAGGAGGTCAAAGGTCAAAGTTCTAAAAATCCGAAAAAATGATGAAAAAAGTTGTTTCAGGAGGTCAAAGGTCAAAGTTCAAAAAAACCGAAAAAATGATGAGAAAAGACGTTTCAGAAGGTCAAAGGTCAAAGTTCAAAAAATCCGAAAAAATGATGAGAAAAGACCTTTCAGGAGGTCAAAGGTCAAAGTTCAAAAAGTAAAAAAAAATGATGAAAAAAGACTTTCAGGTGGTGGAGAGGTCCAAAATCAAAAAATCATAAAAATGATGAGAAAACACGTTTCAGAAGGTCAAAGTTCAAACAATCCGAAAAAAGTATGAGAAAAGACGTTTCAGGAGGTCACAGGTCAAAGTTCCAAAAATTCGAAAAAATGATGAGAAAAGACACTTCAGGAGGTCTAAGGTCAAAGTTCAAAAAATCCGAAAAAATGATGAAAAAAGACTTTCAGGAAGTGGAGAGGTCCAAAATAAAAAAATCCGAAAAAATGATGAGAAAAGGAGATTAAAGGTCAAAGTTCAAAAAGTCAAAAAAATGATGAGAAAAGACGTTTCAGGAGGTCAAAGGTCAAAGTTCAAAAAATCCGAAAAAATGATGAGAAAATACTTTCAGATGGTGGAGAGGTCCAAAATAAAAAAATCCGAAAAAATGATGAGAAAAGAAGTTTCAGAAGGTCAAAGTTCAAAAAATCCGAAAAAATGATGAGAAAAGACTTTCAGGAGGTGGAGAGGTCCAAAATAAAAGAATCCGAAAAAATGATTAGAAAAGACGTTTCAGAAGGTCAAAGGTCAAAGTTCTAAAAATCCGAAAAAAATGATAAGAAAAGACGTTTCAGAAGGTCAAAAGGTCAAAGTTCAAAAAATAAAAAATAAAATGATGAGAAAAGACGTTTCAGGAGGTCAAAGTTGAAAAAATCCGAAAAAATGAAAAGAAAAGACGTTTCAGGAGGTCAAAGGTCAAAGTTCAAAAAATCCGAAAAAATGATAAGAAAAGATGTTTCAGGAGGTCAAAGATCAAACTTCAAAAAATCCGAAAAAATGATGAAAAAAGATGTTTCAGGAGGTCAAAGGTCAAAGTTCCAAAAATCCGAAAAAATGATGAGAAAAGTTGTTTCAGGAGGTCAAAGATCAAACTTCAAAAAATCCGAAAAAATGATGAGAAAAGATGTTTCAGGAGGTCAAAGGTCAAAGTTCCAAAAATCCGAAAAAATGATGAGAAAAGTTGTTTCAGGAGGTCAAAGGTCAAAGTTCCAAAAATCCGAAAAAATGATGAGAAAAGTTGTTTCAGGAGGTCAAAGGTCAAAGTTCAAAAAATCCGAAAAAATGATGAGAAAAGACGTTTCAGGAGGTCAAAGGTCAAAGTTCAAAAAATCCGAAAAAATGATGAGAAAATACTTTCAGATGGTGGAGAGGTCCAAAATCAAAAAATCCGAAAAAATGATGAGAAAAGAAGTTTCAGAAGGTCCAAATTCAAAAAATCCGTAAAATGAAAAGAAAAGACGTTTCAGGAGGTCAAAGGTCAAAGTTCAAAAAGTCAAAAAAAATGATGAGAAAAGACGTTTCAGGAGGTCAAAGGTCAAAGTTCAAAAAATCCGAAAAATGATGAGAAAAGACGTTTCAGAAGGTCAAAGTACAAAAAATCCGAAAAAATGATGAGAAAAGACCTTTCAGGAGGTCAAAGGTCAAAGTTCAAAAAGTCAAAAAAAAATGATGAGAAAAGACGATTCAGGTCAAAGGTCAAAGTTCTAAAAATCCGAAAAAATGATGAGAAAAAACGTTTCAGGATGTCAAAGATCAAACTTCAAAAAATCCGAAAAAATGATGAGAAAAGACGTTTCAGGAGGTCAAAGATCAAACTTCAAAAAATCCGAAAAAATGATGAGAAAAGACGTTTCACGAGGTCAAAGATCAAACTTCAAAAAATCCGAAAAAATGATGAGAAAAGACATTTCACGAGGTCAAAGGTAAAAGTTCAAAAAATCAAAAAAATGATGAGAAAATACTTTCAGATGGTGGAGAGGTCCAAAATCAAAAAATCCCAAAAAATGATGAGAAAAGACGTTTCAGAAGGTCAAAGTTCAAAAAATCCGAAAAAATGATTAGAAAAGACGTTTCAGGAGGTCAAAGGTCAAAGTTCAAAAAGTCAAAAAAAAATGATGAGAAAAGTTGTTTCAGGAGGTCAAAGGTCAAAGTTCTAAAAATCCGAAAAAATGATGAGAAAAGACCATTCAGGAGGTCAAAGGTCAAAGTTCAAAAAGTAAAAAAAAATGATGAAAAAAGACTTTCAGGTGGTGGAGAGGTCCAAAATCAAAAAATCATAAAAATGATGAGAAAACACGTTTCAGAAGGTCAAAGTTCAAAAAATCCGAAAAAAGTATGAGAAAAGACGTTTCAGGAGGTCACAGGTCAAAGTTCCAAAAATTCGAAAAAATGATGAGAAAAGACACTTCAGGAGGTCTAAGGTCAAAGTTCAAAAAATCCGAAAAAATGATGAAAAAAGACTTTCAGGAAGTGGAGAGGTCCAAAATAAAAAAATCCGAAAAAATGATGAGAAAAGGAGATTAAAGGTCAAAGTTCAAAAAGTCAAAAAAATGATGAGAAAAGACGTTTCAGGAGGTCAAAGGTCAAAGTTCAAAAAATCCGAAAAAATGATGAGAAAATACTTTCAGATGGTGGAGAGGTCCAAAATAAAAAAATCCGAAAAAATGATGAGAAAAGAAGTTTCAGAAGGTCAAAGTTCAAAAAATCCGAAAAAATGATGAGAAAAGACTTTCAGGAGGTGGAGAGGTCCAAAATAAAAGAATCCGAAAAAATGATTAGAAAAGACGTTTCAGAAGGTCAAAGGTCAAAGTTCTAAAAATCCGAAAAAAATGATAAGAAAAGACGTTTCAGAAGGTCAAAAGGTCAAAGTTCAAAAAATAAAAAATAAAATGATGAGAAAAGACGTTTCAGGAGGTCAAAGTTGAAAAAATCCGAAAAAATGAAAAGAAAAGACGTTTCAGGAGGTCAAAGGTCAAAGTTCAAAAAATCCGAAAAAATGATAAGAAAAGATGTTTCAGGAGGTCAAAGATCAAACTTCAAAAAATCCGAAAAAATGATGAGAAAAGATGTTTCAGGAGGTCAAAGGTCAAAGTTCCAAAAATCCGAAAAAATGATGAGAAAAGTTGTTTCAGGAGGTCAAAGATCAAACTTCAAAAAATCCGAAAAAATGATGAGAAAAGATGTTTCAGGAGGTCAAAGGTCAAAGTTCAAAAAATCCGAAAAAATGATGAGAAAAGACGTTTCAGGAGGTCAAAGGTCAAAGTTCAAAAAATCCGAAAAAATGATGAGAAAATACTTTCAGATGGTGGAGAGTTCCAAAATCAAAAAATCCGAAAAAATGATGAGAAAAGAAGTTTCAGAAGGTCCAAATTCAAAAAATCCGTAAAATGAAAAGAAAAGACGTTTCAGGAGGTCAAAGGTCAAAGTTCAAAAAATCCGAAAAAATGATGAGAAAATACTTTCAGATGGTGGAGAGGTCCAAAATCAAAAAATCCGAAAAAATGATGAGAAAAGAAGTTTCAGAAGGTCCAAATTCAAAAAATCCGTAAAATGAAAAGAAAAGACGTTTCAGGAGGTCAAAGGTCAAAGTTCAAAAAGTCAAAAAAAATGATGAGAAAAGACGTTTCAGGAGGTCAAAGGTCAAAGTTCAAAAAATCCGAAAAAATGATAAGAAAAGACTTTCAGGTGGTGGAGAGGTCCAAAATCAAAAAATCCGAAAAATGATGAGAAAAGAAGTTTCAGAAGGTCCAAATTCAAAAAATCCGTAAAATGAAAAGAAAAGACGTTTCAGGAGGTCAAAGGTCAAAGTTGAAAAAATTCGAAAAATGAAAAGAAAAGACGTTTCAGGAGGTCAAAGGTCAAAGTTCAAAAAGTCAAAAAAAATGATGAGAAAAGACGTTTCAGGAGGGCAAAGGTCAAAGTTCAAAAAATCCGAAAAAATGATAAGAAAAGACTTTCAGGTGGTGGAGAGGTCCAAAATCAAAAAATCCGAAAAATGATGAGAAAAGACGTTTCAGAAGGTCAAAGTACAAAAAATCCGAAAAAATGATGAGAAAAGACCTTTCAGGAGGTCAAAGGTCAAAGTTCAAAAAGTCAAAAAAAAATGATGAGAAAAGTTGTTTCAGGAGGTCAAAGGTCAAAGTTCTAAAAATCCGAAAAAATGATGAAAAAAGTTGTTTCAGGAGGTCAAAGGTCAAAGTTCAAAAAAACCGAAAAAATGATGAGAAAAGACGTTTCAGAAGGTCAAAGATCAAACTTCAAAAAATCCGAAAAAATGATGAGAAAAGATGTTTCAGGAGGTCAAAGGTCAAAGTTCCAAAAATCCGAAAAAATGATGAGAAAAGTTGTTTCAGGAGGTCAAAGGTCAAAGTTCCAAAAATCCGAAAAAATGATGAGAAAAGTTGTTTCAGGAGGTCAAAGGTCAAAGTTCAAAAAATCCGAAAAAATGATGAGAAAATACTTTCAGATGGTGGAGAGGTCCAAAATCAAAAAATCCGAAAAAATGATGAGAAAAGAAGTTTCAGAAGGTCCAAATTCAAAAAATCCGTAAAATGAAAAGAAAAGACGTTTCAGGAGGTCAAAGGTCAAAGTTCAAAAAGTCAAAAAAAATGATGAGAAAAGACGTTTCAGGAGGTCAAAGGTCAAAGTTCAAAAAATCCGAAAAATGATGAGAAAAGACGTTTCAGAAGGTCAAAGTACAAAAAATCCGAAAAAATGATGAGAAAAGACCTTTCAGGAGGTCAAAGGTCAAAGTTCAAAAAGTCAAAAAAAAATGATGAGAAAAGACGATTCAGGTCAAAGGTCAAAGTTCTAAAAATCCGAAAAAATGATGAGAAAAAACGTTTCAGGATGTCAAAGATCAAACTTCAAAAAATCCGAAAAAATGATGAGAAAAGACGTTTCAGGAGGTCAAAGATCAAACTTCAAAAAATCCGAAAAAATGATGAGAAAAGACGTTTCACGAGGTCAAAGATCAAACTTCAAAAAATCCGAAAAAATGATGAGAAAAGACATTTCACGAGGTCAAAGGTAAAAGTTCAAAAAATCAAAAAAATGATGAGAAAATACTTTCAGATGGTGGAGAGGTCCAAAATCAAAAAATCCCAAAAAATGATGAGAAAAGACGTTTCAGAAGGTCAAAGTTCAAAAAATCCGAAAAAATGATTAGAAAAGACGTTTCAGGAGGTCAAAGGTCAAAGTTCAAAAAGTCAAAAAAAAATGATGAGAAAAGTTGTTTCAGGAGGTCAAAGGTCAAAGTTCTAAAAATCCGAAAAAATGATGAGAAAAGACCTTTCAGGAGGTCAAAGGTCAAAGTTCAAAAAGTAAAAAAAAATGATGAAAAAAGACTTTCAGGTGGTGGAGAGGTCCAAAATCAAAAAATCATAAAAATGATGAGAAAACACGTTTCAGAAGGTCAAAGTTCAAAAAATCCGAAAAAAGTATGAGAAAAGACGTTTCAGGAGGTCACAGGTCAAAGTTCCAAAAATTCGAAAAAATGATGAGAAAAGACACTTCAGGAGGTCTAAGGTCAAAGTTCAAAAAATCCGAAAAAATGATGAAAAAAGACTTTCAGGAAGTGGAGAGGTCCAAAATAAAAAAATCCGAAAAAATGATGAGAAAAGGAGATTAAAGGTCAAAGTTCAAAAAGTCAAAAAAATGATGAGAAAAGACGTTTCAGGAGGTCAAAGGTCAAAGTTCAAAAAATCCGAAAAAATGATGAGAAAATACTTTCAGATGGTGGAGAGGTCCAAAATAAAAAAATCCGAAAAAATGATGAGAAAAGAAGTTTCAGAAGGTCAAAGTTCAAAAAATCCGAAAAAATGATGAGAAAAGACTTTCAGGAGGTGGAGAGGTCCAAAATAAAAGAATCCGAAAAAATGATTAGAAAAGACGTTTCAGAAGGTCAAAGGTCAAAGTTCTAAAAATCCGAAAAAAATGATAAGAAAAGACGTTTCAGAAGGTCAAAGGTCAAAGTTCAAAAAATCCGTTTCTTGTTGAATGCTTTGAAAAATGAATAAAATAAAGGAAATAATGCAATTTTTTGAATGTTTCTTGTTAAATGCGATGAAAAATGAAGAAAATGCAAGGAAATAATGCAATTTTTTTAATGTTTCTTGTTGAATGCGATAAAAAATGAAGAAAATAAACTAAAAAATGCAATGTTTTTAATGTTTTTTGTTGAATGCGATGAAAAATGAACAAAATAAAGGAAATAATGATGCGATGCGACTCAGTTGAAAAATTTTGTTTTTTTATCGACGCCCACTCGCCCATCTCGGCCCATTCTCTTAACTCTCTTATGACAGAAAAATGATGAGAAAAGACGTTTCAGGAGGTCAAAGGTCAAAGTTCAAAAAATCCGAAAAAATGATGAGAAAAGACGTTTCAGGAGGTCAAAGTTGAAAAAATCCGAAAAAATGAAAAGAAAAGACTTTCAGGTGGTGGAGAGGTCCAAAATCAAAAAATCCGAAAAATGATGAGAAAAGACGTTTCAGGAGGTCAAAGGTCAAAGTTCAAAAAATCCGAAAAAATGATGAGAAAATACTTTCAGATGGTGGAGAGGTCCAAAATCAAAAAATCCGAAAAAATAATGAGAAAAGAAGTTTCAGAAGGTCCAAATTCAAAAAATCCGAAAAAATGATGAGAAAATACTTTCAAGATTTGGAGAGGTCCAAAGGTGGAAGTTCAAAAAATTCGAAAAAATTAAGAAAAAAGACTTTCAGGTGGTGGAGAGGTCCAAAATCGAAAAATCCGAAAAAAATGATAAGAAAAGACGTTTCAGAAGGTCAAAGTTCAAAAAATCCGAAAAAATGATAAGAAAAGACTTTCAGGTGGTGGAGAGGTCCAAAATCAAAAAATCCGAAAAATGATGAGAAAAGACGTTTCAGAAGGTCAAAGTACAAAAAATCCGAAAAAATGATGAGAAAAGACCTTTCAGGAGGTCAAAGGTCAAAGTTCAAAAAGTCAAAAAAAATGATGAGAAAAGTTGTTTCAGGAGGTCAAAGGTCAAAGTTCTAAAAATCCGAAAAAATGATGAAAAAAGTTGTTTCAGGAGGTCAAAGGTCAAAGTTCAAAAAAACCGAAAAAATGATGAGAAAAGACGTTTCAGAAGGTCAAAGGTCAAAGTTCAAAAAATCCGAAAAATGAAAAGAAAAGACGTTTCAGGAGGTCAAAGGTCAAAGTTCAAAAAGTCAAAAAAAATGATGAGAAAAGACGTTTCAGGAGGGCAAAGGTCAAAGTTCAAAAAATCCGAAAAAATGATAAGAAAAGACTTTCAGGTGGTGGAGAGGTCCAAAATCAAAAAATCCGAAAAATGATGAGAAAAGACGTTTCAGAAGGTCAAAGTACAAAAAATCCGAAAAAATGATGAGAAAAGACCTTTCAGGAGGTCAAAGGTCAAAGTTCAAAAAGTCAAAAAAAAATGATGAGAAAAGTTGTTTCAGGAGGTCAAAGGTCAAAGTTCTAAAAATCCGAAAAAATGATGAAAAAAGTTGTTTCAGGAGGTCAAAGGTCAAAGTTCAAAAAAACCGAAAAAATGATGAGAAAAGACGTTTCAGAAGGTCAAAGGTCAAAGTTCAAAAAATCCGAAAAAATGATGAGAAAAGACCTTTCAGGAGGTCAAAGGTCAAAGTTCAAAAAGTAAAAAAAAATGATGAAAAAAGACTTTCAGGTGGTGGAGAGGTCCAAAATCAAAAAATCATAAAAATGATGAGAAAACACGTTTCAGAAGGTCAAAGTTCAAAAAATCCGAAAAAAGTATGAGAAAAGACGTTTCAGGAGGTCACAGGTCAAAGTTCCAAAAATTCGAAAAAATGATGAGAAAAGACACTTCAGGAGGTCTAAGGTCAAAGTTCAAAAAATCCGAAAAAATGATGAAAAAAGACTTTCAGGAAGTGGAGAGGTCCAAAATAAAAAAATCCGAAAAAATGATGAGAAAAGGAGATTAAAGGTCAAAGTTCAAAAAGTCAAAAAAATGATGAGAAAAGACGTTTCAGGAGGTCAAAGGTCAAAGTTCAAAAAATCCGAAAAAATGATGAGAAAATACTTTCAGATGGTGGAGAGGTCCAAAATAAAAAAATCCGAAAAAATGATGAGAAAAGAAGTTTCAGAAGGTCAAAGTTCAAAAAATCCGAAAAAATGATGAGAAAAGACTTTCAGGAGGTGGAGAGGTCCAAAATAAAAGAATCCGAAAAAATGATTAGAAAAGACGTTTCAGAAGGTCAAAGGTCAAAGTTCTAAAAATCCGAAAAAAATGATAAGAAAAGACGTTTCAGAAGGTCAAAAGGTCAAAGTTCAAAAAATAAAAAATAAAATGATGAGAAAAGACGTTTCAGGAGGTCAAAGTTGAAAAAATCCGAAAAAATGAAAAGAAAAGACGTTTCAGGAGGTCAAAGGTCAAAGTTCAAAAAATCCGAAAAAATGATAAGAAAAGATGTTTCAGGAGGTCAAAGATCAAACTTCAAAAAATCCGAAAAAATGATGAAAAAAGATGTTTCAGGAGGTCAAAGGTCAAAGTTCCAAAAATCCGAAAAAATGATGAGAAAAGTTGTTTCAGGAGGTCAAAGATCAAACTTCAAAAAATCCGAAAAAATGATGAGAAAAGACGTTTCAGGAGGTCAAAGGTCAAAGTTCAAAAAATCCGAAAAAATGATGAGAAAATACTTTCAGATGGTGGAGAGGTCCAAAATCAAAAAATCCGAAAAAATGATGAGAAAAGAAGTTTCAGAAGGTCCAAATTCAAAAAATCCGTAAAATGAAAAGAAAAGACGTTTCAGGAGGTCAAAGGTCAAAGTTCAAAAAGTCAAAAAAAATGATGAGAAAAGACGTTTCAGGAGGTCAAAGGTCAAAGTTCAAAAAATCCGAAAAATGATGAGAAAAGACGTTTCAGAAGGTCAAAGTACAAAAAATCCGAAAAAATGATGAGAAAAGACCTTTCAGGAGGTCAAAGGTCAAAGTTCAAAAAGTCAAAAAAAAATGATGAGAAAAGACGATTCAGGTCAAAGGTCAAAGTTCTAAAAATCCGAAAAAATGATGAGAAAAAACGTTTCAGGATGTCAAAGATCAAACTTCAAAAAATCCGAAAAAATGATGAGAAAAGACGTTTCAGGAGGTCAAAGATCAAACTTCAAAAAATCCGAAAAAATGATGAGAAAAGACGTTTCACGAGGTCAAAGATCAAACTTCAAAAAATCCGAAAAAATGATGAGAAAAGACATTTCACGAGGTCAAAGGTAAAAGTTCAAAAAATCAAAAAAATGATGAGAAAATACTTTCAGATGGTGGAGAGGTCCAAAATCAAAAAATCCGAAAAAATGATGAGAAAAGACGTTTCAGAAGGTCAAAGTTCAAAAAATCCGAAAAAATGATTAGAAAAGACGTTTCAGAAGGTCAAAGGTCATTTCTAAGAATCCGAAAAAAATGATGAGAAAATACTTTCAAGAGGTGGAGAGGTCCAAAATAAAAAAATCCGAAAAAAATGCTGAGAAAAGACGTTTCAGAAGGTCAAAAGGTCAAAATTCAAAAAATTAAAAAAAAAATGATGAAAAAAGACGTTTCAGGAGGTCAAAGTTGAAAAAATCCGAAAAAATGAAAAGAAAAGACTTTCAGGTGGTGGAGAGGTCCAAAATCAAAAAATCCGAAAAATGATGAGAAAAGACGTTTCAGAAGGTCAAAGGTCAATGTTCAAAAAATCCGAAAAAATGATGAGAAAAGACTTTCAGGAAGTGGAGAGGCCCAAAATAAAAAAATCCGAAAAAATGATGAGAAAAGGAGATTAAAGGTCAAAAATCAAAAAGTCAAACAAATGATGAGAAAAGACGTTTCAGGAGGTCAAAGGTCAAAGTTCAAAAAATCCGTTTCTTGTTGAATGCTTTGAAAAATGAAGAAAATGCAAGGAAATAATGCAATTTTTTAATGTTTCTTGTTGAATGCGATAAAAAATGAAGAAAGTGCAAGGAAATAATGCAATTTTTTTTATGTTTTTTGTTGAATGCGATGAAAAATGAACAAAATAAAGGAAATAATGATGCGATGCGACTCAGTTGAAAAATTTTGTTTTTTTATCGACGCCCACTCGCCCATCTCAGCCCATTCTCTAAACTCTCTTATGACAGAAAAATGATGAGAAAAGACGTTTCAGGAGGTCAAAGGTCAAAGTTCAAAAAATCCGAAAAAATGATGAAAAAAGACTTTCAGGAGGTGGAGAGGTCCAAAATAAAAAAATCCGAAAAAATGATTAGAAAAGACGTTTCAGAAGGTCAAAGGTCAAAGTTCTAAAAATCCGAAAAAAATGATGAGAAAATACTTTCAAGAGGTGGAGAGGTCCAAAATAAAAAAATCCGAAAAAATGATGAGAAAAGGAGATTAAAGGTCAAAGTTCAAAAAGTCAAAAAAATGATGAGAAAGACGTTTCAGGAGGTCAAAGGTCAAAGTTCAAAAAATCCGAAAAAATGATGAGAAAATACTTTCAGATGGTGGAGAGGTCCAAAATAAAAAAATCCGAAAAAATAATGAGAAAAGAAGTTTCAGAAGGTCAAAGTTCAAAAAATCCGAAAAAATGATGAGAAAAGACTTTCAGGAGGTGGAGAGGTCCAAAATAAAAAAATCCGAAAAAATGATTAGAAAAGACGTTTCAGAAGGTCAAAGGTAAAAGTTCTAAAAATCCGAAAAAAATGATGAGAAAAGACGTTTCAGAAGGTCAAAAGGTCAAAGTTCAAAAAATAAAAAAAAAATGATGAGAAAAGACGTTTCAGGAGGTCAAAGTTGAAAAAATCCGAAAAAATGAAAAGAAAAGACGTTTAAAGAGGTCAAAGGTCAAAGTTCAAAAAATCCTAAAAAATTATAAGAAAAGACTTTCAGGTGGTGGAGAGGTCCAAAATCAAAAAATCCGAAAAATGATGAGAAAAGACGTTTCAGAAGGTCAAAGTTCAAAAAATCCGAAAAAATGATGAGAAAAGACCTTTCAGGAGGTCAAAGGTCAAAGTTCAAAAAGTCAAAAAAAAATGATGAGAAAAGACGTTTCAGGAGGTCAAAGGTCAAAGTTCAAAAAATCCAAAAAAAATGATGAGAAAAGACGTTTCAGGAGGTCAAAGGTCAAAGTTCAAAAAATCCGAAAAAATGATGAGAAAAGACTTTTCAGAAGGTCAAAGGTCAAAGTTCAAAAAATCAAAAAAATGATGAGAAAATACTTTCAGATGGTGAAGAGGTCCAAAATCAAAAAATCCGAAAAAATGATGAGAAAAGACGTTTCAGAAGGTCAAAGTTCAAAAAATCCGAAAAAATGATAAGAAAAGACGTTTCAGGAGGTCAAAGGTCAAAGTTCAAAAAATCCGTTTCTTGTTGAATGCTTTGAAAAATGAATAAAATAAAGGAAATAATGCAATTTTTTGAATGTTTCTTGTTAAATGCGATGAAAAATGAAGAAAATGCAAGGAAATAATGCAATTTTTTTAATGTTTCTTGTTGAATGCGATAAAAAATGAAGAAAATAAACTAAAAAATGCAATGTTTTTAATGTTTTTTGTTGAATGCGATGAAAAATGAACAAAATAAAGGAAATAATGATGCGATGCGACTCAGTTGAAAAATTTTGTTTTTTTATCGACGCCCACTCGCCCATCTCGGCCCATTCTCTTAACTCTCTTATGACAGAAAAATGATGAGAAAAGACGTTTCAGGAGGTCAAAGGTCAAAGTTCAAAAAATCCGAAAAAATGATGAGAAAAGACGTTTCAGGAGGTCAAAGTTGAAAAAATCCGAAAAAATGAAAAGAAAAGACTTTCAGGTGGTGGAGAGGTCCAAAATCAAAAAATCCGAAAAATGATGAGAAAAGACGTTTCAGGAGGTCAAAGGTCAAAGTTCAAAAAATCCGAAAAAATGATGAGAAAATACTTTCAGATGGTGGAGAGGTCCAAAATCAAAAAATCCGAAAAAATAATGAGAAAAGAAGTTTCAGAAGGTCCAAATTCAAAAAATCCGAAAAAATGATGAGAAAATACTTTCAAGATTTGGAGAGGTCCAAAGGTGGAAGTTCAAAAAATTCGAAAAAATTAAGAAAAAAGACTTTCAGGTGGTGGAGAGGTCCAAAATCGAAAAATCCGAAAAAAATGATAAGAAAAGACGTTTCAGAAGGTCAAAGTTCAAAAAATCCGAAAAAATGATGAGAAAAGACTTTCAGGAGGTGGAGAGCTCCAAAATGAAAAAATCCGAAAAAATGATTAGAAAAGACGTTTCAGGAGGTCAAAGTTGATAAAATCCGTAAAATGAAAAGAAAAGACGTTTCAGGAGGTCAAAGTTGAAAAAATCCGAAAAATGAAAAGAAAAGACGTTTCAGGAGGTCAAAGGTCAAAGTTGAAAAAATCCGAAAAATGAAAAGAAAAGACGTTTCAGAAGGTCAAAGGTCAAAGTTCAAAAAGTCAAAAAAAAATGATGAGAAAAGACGATTCAGGTCAAAGGTCAAAGTTCTAAAAATCCGAAAAAATGATGAGAAAAAACGTTTCAGGATGTCAAAGATCAAACTTCAAAAAATCCGAAAAAATGATGAGAAAAGACATTTCACGAGGTCAAAGGTAAAAGTTCAAAAAATCAAAAAAATGATGAGAAAATACTTTCAGATGGTGGAGAGGTCCAAAATCAAAAAATCCCAAAAAATGATGAGAAAAGACGTTTCAGAAGGTCAAAGTTCAAAAAATCCGAAAAAATGATTAGAAAAGACGTTTCAGGAGGTCAAAGGTCAAAGTTCAAAAAGTCAAAAAAAAATGATGAGAAAAGTTGTTTCAGGAGGTCAAAGGTCAAAGTTCTAAAAATCCGAAAAAATGATGAGAAAAGACCTTTCAGGAGGTCAAAGGTCAAAGTTCAAAAAGTAAAAAAAAATGATGAAAAAAGACTTTCAGGTGGTGGAGAGGTCCAAAATCAAAAAATCATAAAAATGATGAGAAAACACGTTTCAGAAGGTCAAAGTTCAAAAAATCCGAAAAAAGTATGAGAAAAGACGTTTCAGGAGGTCACAGGTCAAAGTTCCAAAAATTCGAAAAAATGATGAGAAAAGACACTTCAGGAGGTCTAAGGTCAAAGTTCAAAAAATCCGAAAAAATGATGAAAAAAGACTTTCAGGAAGTGGAGAGGTCCAAAATAAAAAAATCCGAAAAAATGATGAGAAAAGGAGATTAAAGGTCAAAGTTCAAAAAGTCAAAAAAATGATGAGAAAAGACGTTTCAGGAGGTCAAAGGTCAAAGTTCAAAAAATCCGAAAAAATGATGAGAAAATACTTTCAGATGGTGGAGAGGTCCAAAATAAAAAAATCCGAAAAAATGATGAGAAAAGAAGTTTCAGAAGGTCAAAGTTCAAAAAATCCGAAAAAATGATGAGAAAAGACTTTCAGGAGGTGGAGAGGTCCAAAATAAAAGAATCCGAAAAAATGATTAGAAAAGACGTTTCAGAAGGTCAAAGGTCAAAGTTCTAAAAATCCGAAAAAAATGATAAGAAAAGACGTTTCAGAAGGTCAAAAGGTCAAAGTTCAAAAAATAAAAAATAAAATGATGAGAAAAGACGTTTCAGGAGGTCAAAGTTGAAAAAATCCGAAAAAATGAAAAGAAAAGACGTTTCAGGAGGTCAAAGGTCAAAGTTCAAAAAATCCGAAAAAATGATAAGAAAAGATGTTTCAGGAGGTCAAAGATCAAACTTCAAAAAATCCGAAAAAATGATGAGAAAAGATGTTTCAGGAGGTCAAAGGTCAAAGTTCCAAAAATCCGAAAAAATGATGAGAAAAGTTGTTTCAGGAGGTCAAAGATCAAACTTCAAAAAATCCGAAAAAATGATGAGAAAAGATGTTTCAGGAGGTCAAAGGTCAAAGTTCCAAAAATCCGAAAAAATGATGAGAAAAGTTGTTTCAGGAGGTCAAAGGTCAAAGTTCAAAAAATCCGAAAAAATGATGAGAAAAGACGTTTCAGGAGGTCAAAGGTCAAAGTTCAAAAAATCCGAAAAAATGATGAGAAAATACTTTCAGATGGTGGAGAGTTCCAAAATCAAAAAATCCGAAAAAATGATGAGAAAAGAAGTTTCAGAAGGTCCAAATTCAAAAAATCCGTAAAATGAAAAGAAAAGACGTTTCAGGAGGTCAAAGGTCAAAGTTCAAAAAATCCGAAAAAATGATGAGAAAATACTTTCAGATGGTGGAGAGGTCCAAAATCAAAAAATCCGAAAAAATGATGAGAAAAGAAGTTTCAGAAGGTCCAAATTCAAAAAATCCGTAAAATGAAAAGAAAAGACGTTTCAGGAGGTCAAAGGTCAAAGTTCAAAAAGTCAAAAAAAATGATGAGAAAAGACGTTTCAGGAGGTCAAAGGTCAAAGTTCAAAAAATCCGAAAAAATGATAAGAAAAGACTTTCAGGTGGTGGAGAGGTCCAAAATCAAAAAATCCGAAAAATGATGAGAAAAGACGTTTCAGAAGGTCAAAGGTCAAAGTTCCAAAAATCCGAAAAAATGATGAGAAAAGTTGTTTCAGGAGGTCAAAGGTCAAAGTTCAAAAAATCCGAAAAAATGATGAGAAAAGTTGTTTCAGGAGGTCAAAGGTCAAAGTTCAAAAAATCCGAAAAAATGATGAGAAAAGACGTTTCAGGAGGTCAAAGGTCAAAGTTCAAAAAATCCGAAAAAATGATGAGAAAAGATGTTTCAGGAGGTCAAAGATCAAACTTCAAAAAATCCGAAAAAATGATGAGAAAAGATGTTTCAGGAGGTCAAAGGTCAAAGTTCCAAAAATCCGAAAAAATGATGAGAAAAGTTGTTTCAGGAGGTCAAAGGTCAAAGTTCAAAAAATCCGAAAAAATGATGAGAAAAGACGTTTCAGGAGGTCAAAGGTCAAAGTTCAAAAAATCCGAAAAAATGATGAGAAAATACTTTCAGATGGTGGAGAGGTCCAAAATCAAAAAATCCGAAAAAATGATGAGAAAAGAAGTTTCAGAAGGTCCAAATTCAAAAAATCCGTAAAATGAAAAGAAAAGACGTTTCAGGAGGTCAAAGGTCAAAGTTCAAAAAGTCAAAAAAAATGATGAGAAAAGACGTTTCAGGAGGTCAAAGGTCAAAGTTCAAAAAATCCGAAAAAATGATAAGAAAAGACTTTCAGGTGGTGGAGAGGTCCAAAATCAAAAAATCCGAAAAATGATGAGAAAAGACGTTTCAGAAGGTCAAAGTACAAAAAATCCGAAAAAATGATGAGAAAAGACCTTTCAGGAGGTCAAAGGTCAAAGTTCAAAAAGTCAAAAAAAAATGATGAGAAAAGACGATTCAGGTCAAAGGTCAAAGTTCTAAAAATCCGAAAAAATGATGAGAAAAAACGTTTCAGGATGTCAAAGATCAAACTTCAAAAAATCCGAAAAAATGATGAGAAAAGACGTTTCAGGAGGTCAAAGATCAAACTTCAAAAAATCCGAAAAAATGATGAGAAAAGACGTTTCACGAGGTCAAAGGTAAAAGTTCAAAAAATCAAAAAAATGATGAGAAAATACTTTCAGATGGTGGAGAGGTCCAAAATCAAAAAATCCGAAAAAATGATGAGAAAAGACGTTTCAGAAGGTCAAAGTTCAAAAAATCCGAAAAAATGATTAGAAAAGACGTTTCAGAAGGTCAAAGGTCATTTCTAAGAATCCGAAAAAAATGATGAGAAAATACTTTCAAGAGGTGGAGAGGTCCAAAATAAAAAAATCCGAAAAAAATGCTGAGAAAAGACGTTTCAGAAGGTCAAAAGGTCAAAATTCAAAAAATTAAAAAAAAAATGATGAAAAAAGACGTTTCAGGAGGTCAAAGTTGAAAAAATCCGAAAAAATGAAAAGAAAAGACTTTCAGGTGGTGGAGAGGTCCAAAATCAAAAAATCCGAAAAATGATGAGAAAAGACGTTTCAGAAGGTCAAAGGTCAATGTTCAAAAAATCCGAAAAAATGATGAGAAAAGACTTTCAGGAAGTGGAGAGGCCCAAAATAAAAAAATCCGAAAAAATGATGAGAAAAGGAGATTAAAGGTCAAAAATCAAAAAGTCAAACAAATGATGAGAAAAGACGTTTCAGGAGGTCAAAGGTCAAAGTTCAAAAAATCCGTTTCTTGTTGAATGCTTTGAAAAATGAAGAAAATGCAAGGAAATAATGCAATTTTTTAATGTTTCTTGTTGAATGCGATAAAAAATGAAGAAAGTGCAAGGAAATAATGCAATTTTTTTTATGTTTTTTGTTGAATGCGATGAAAAATGAACAAAATAAAGGAAATAATGATGCGATGCGACTCAGTTGAAAAATTTTGTTTTTTTATCGACGCCCACTCGCCCATCTCAGCCCATTCTCTAAACTCTCTTATGACAGAAAAATGATGAGAAAAGACGTTTCAGGAGGTCAAAGGTCAAAGTTCAAAAAATCCGAAAAAATGATGAAAAAAGACTTTCAGGAGGTGGAGAGGTCCAAAATAAAAAAATCCGAAAAAATGATTAGAAAAGACGTTTCAGAAGGTCAAAGGTCAAAGTTCTAAAAATCCGAAAAAAATGATGAGAAAATACTTTCAAGAGGTGGAGAGGTCCAAAATAAAAAAATCCGAAAAAATGATGAGAAAAGGAGATTAAAGGTCAAAGTTCAAAAAGTCAAAAAAATGATGAGAAAGACGTTTCAGGAGGTCAAAGGTCAAAGTTCAAAAAATCCGAAAAAATGATGAGAAAATACTTTCAGATGGTGGAGAGGTCCAAAATAAAAAAATCCGAAAAAATAATGAGAAAAGAAGTTTCAGAAGGTCAAAGTTCAAAAAATCCGAAAAAATGATGAGAAAAGACTTTCAGGAGGTGGAGAGGTCCAAAATAAAAAAATCCGAAAAAATGATTAGAAAAGACGTTTCAGAAGGTCAAAGGTAAAAGTTCTAAAAATCCGAAAAAAATGATGAGAAAAGACGTTTCAGAAGGTCAAAAGGTCAAAGTTCAAAAAATAAAAAAAAAATGATGAGAAAAGACGTTTCAGGAGGTCAAAGTTGAAAAAATCCGAAAAAATGAAAAGAAAAGACGTTTAAAGAGGTCAAAGGTCAAAGTTCAAAAAATCCTAAAAAATTATAAGAAAAGACTTTCAGGTGGTGGAGAGGTCCAAAATCAAAAAATCCGAAAAATGATGAGAAAAGACGTTTCAGAAGGTCAAAGTTCAAAAAATCCGAAAAAATGATGAGAAAAGACCTTTCAGGAGGTCAAAGGTCAAAGTTCAAAAAGTCAAAAAAAAATGATGAGAAAAGACGTTTCAGGAGGTCAAAGGTCAAAGTTCAAAAAATCCAAAAAAAATGATGAGAAAAGACGTTTCAGGAGGTCAAAGGTCAAAGTTCAAAAAATCCGAAAAAATGATGAGAAAAGACTTTTCAGAAGGTCAAAGGTCAAAGTTCAAAAAATCAAAAAAATGATGAGAAAATACTTTCAGATGGTGAAGAGGTCCAAAATCAAAAAATCCGAAAAAATGATGAGAAAAGACGTTTCAGAAGGTCAAAGTTCAAAAAATCCGAAAAAATGATAAGAAAAGACGTTTCAGGAGGTCAAAGGTCAAAGTTCAAAAAATCCGTTTCTTGTTGAATGCTTTGAAAAATGAATAAAATAAAGGAAATAATGCAATTTTTTGAATGTTTCTTGTTAAATGCGATGAAAAATGAAGAAAATGCAAGGAAATAATGCAATTTTTTTAATGTTTCTTGTTGAATGCGATAAAAAATGAAGAAAATAAACTAAAAAATGCAATGTTTTTAATGTTTTTTGTTGAATGCGATGAAAAATGAACAAAATAAAGGAAATAATGATGCGATGCGACTCAGTTGAAAAATTTTGTTTTTTTATCGACGCCCACTCGCCCATCTCGGCCCATTCTCTTAACTCTCTTATGACAGAAAAATGATGAGAAAAGACGTTTCAGGAGGTCAAAGGTCAAAGTTCAAAAAATCCGAAAAAATGATGAGAAAAGACGTTTCAGGAGGTCAAAGTTGAAAAAATCCGAAAAAATGAAAAGAAAAGACTTTCAGGTGGTGGAGAGGTCCAAAATCAAAAAATCCGAAAAATGATGAGAAAAGACGTTTCAGGAGGTCAAAGGTCAAAGTTCAAAAAATCCGAAAAAATGATGAGAAAATACTTTCAGATGGTGGAGAGGTCCAAAATCAAAAAATCCGAAAAAATAATGAGAAAAGAAGTTTCAGAAGGTCCAAATTCAAAAAATCCGAAAAAATGATGAGAAAATACTTTCAAGATTTGGAGAGGTCCAAAGGTGGAAGTTCAAAAAATTCGAAAAAATTAAGAAAAAAGACTTTCAGGTGGTGGAGAGGTCCAAAATCGAAAAATCCGAAAAAAATGATAAGAAAAGACGTTTCAGAAGGTCAAAGTTCAAAAAATCCGAAAAAATGATGAGAAAAGACTTTCAGGAGGTGGAGAGCTCCAAAATGAAAAAATCCGAAAAAATGATTAGAAAAGACGTTTCAGGAGGTCAAAGTTGATAAAATCCGTAAAATGAAAAGAAAAGACGTTTCAGGAGGTCAAAGTTGAAAAAATCCGAAAAATGAAAAGAAAAGACGTTTCAGGAGGTCAAAGGTCAAAGTTGAAAAAATCCGAAAAATGAAAAGAAAAGACGTTTCAGAAGGTCAAAGGTCAAAGTTCAAAAAGTCAAAAAAAATGATGAGAAAAGACGTTTCAGGAGGTCAAAGGTAAAAGTTCAAAAAATCAAAAAAACGATGAGAAAATACTTTCAGATGGTGGAGAGGTCCAAAATCAAAAAATCCGAAAAAATGATGAGAAAAGACGTTTCAGAAGGTCAAAGTTCAAAAAATCCGAAAAAATGATTAGAAAAGACGTTTCAGAAGGTCAAAGGTCATTTCTAAGAATCCGAAAAAAATGTTGAGAAAATACTTTCAAGAGGTGGAGAGGTCCAAAATAAAAAAATCCGAAAAAAATGCTGAGAAAAGACGTTTCAGAAGGTCAAAAGGTCAAAATTCAAAAAATTAAAAAAAAAATGATGAAAAAAGATGTTTCAGGAGGTCAAAGTTGAAAAAATCCGAAAAAATGAAAAGAAAAGACGTTTCAGGAGGTCAAAGGTCAAAGTTCAAAAAATCCGAAAAAATGATAAGAAAAGACTTTCAGGTGGTGGAGAGGTCCAAAATCAAAAAATCCGAAAAATGATGAGAAAAGACGTTTCAGAAGGTCAAAGTTCAAAAAATCCGAAAAAATGATGAGAAAAGACGTTTCAGGAGGTCAAAGGTCAATGTTCAAAAAATCCGAAAAAATGATGAGAAAAGACTTTCAGGAAGTGGAGAGGCCCAAAATAAAAAAATCCGAAAAAATGATGAGAAAAGGAGATTAAAGGTCAAAAATCAAAAAGTCAAACAAATGATGAGAAAAGACGTTTCAGGAGGTCAAAGGTCAAAGTTCAAAAAATCCGTTTCTTGTTGAATGCTTTGAAAAATGAAGAAAATGCAAGGAAATAATGCAATTTTTTAATGTTTCTTGTTGAATGCGATAAAAAATGAAGAAAGTGCAAGGAAATAATGCAATTTTTTTTATGTTTCTTGTTGAATGCGATAAAAAATGAAGAAAATAAACTAAAAAATGCAATGTTTTTAATGTTTTTTGTTGAATGCGATGAAAAATGAACAAAATAAAGGAAATAATGATGCGATGCGACTCAGTTGAAAAATTTTGTTTTTTTATCGACGCCCACTCGCCCATCTCAGCCCATTCTCTAAACTCTCTTATGACAGAAAAATGATGAGAAAAGACGTTTCAGGAGGTCAAAGGTCAAAGTTCAAAAAATCCGAAAAAATGATGAAAAAAGACTTTCAGGAGGTGGAGAGGTCCAAAATAAAAAAATCCGAAAAAATGATTAGAAAAGACGTTTCAGAAGGTCAAAGGTCAAAGTTCTAAAAATCCGAAAAAAATGATGAGAAAATACTTTCAAGAGGTGGAGAGGTCCAAAATAAAAAAATCCGAAAAAATGATGAGAAAAGGAGATTAAAGGTCAAAGTTCAAAAAGTCAAAAAAATGATGAGAAAGACGTTTCAGGAGGTCAAAGGTCAAAGTTCAAAAAATCCGAAAAAATGATGAGAAAATACTTTCAGATGGTGGAGAGGTCCAAAATAAAAAAATCCGAAAAAATAATGAGAAAAGAAGTTTCAGAAGGTCAAAGTTCAAAAAATCCGAAAAAATGATGAGAAAAGACTTTCAGGAGGTGGAGAGGTCCAAAATAAAAAAATCCGAAAAAATGATTAGAAAAGACGTTTCAGAAGGTCAAAGGTAAAAGTTCTAAAAATCCGAAAAAAATGATGAGAAAAGACGTTTCAGAAGGTCAAAAGGTCAAAGTTCAAAAAATAAAAAAAAAATGATGAGAAAAGACGTTTCAGGAGGTCAAAGTTGAAAAAATCCGAAAAAATGAAAAGAAAAGACGTTTAAAGAGGTCAAAGGTCAAAGTTCAAAAAATCCTAAAAAATTATAAGAAAAGACTTTCAGGTGGTGGAGAGGTCCAAAATCAAAAAATCCGAAAAATGATGAGAAAAGACGTTTCAGAAGGTCAAAGTTCAAAAAATCCGAAAAAATGATGAGAAAAGACCTTTCAGGAGGTCAAAGGTCAAAGTTCAAAAAGTCAAAAAAAAATGATGAGAAAAGACGTTTCAGGAGGTCAAAGGTCAAAGTTCAAAAAATCCAAAAAAAATGATGAGAAAAGACGTTTCAGGAGGTCAAAGGTCAAAGTTCAAAAAATCCGAAAAAATGATGAGAAAAGACTTTTCAGAAGGTCAAAGGTCAAAGTTCAAAAAATCAAAAAAATGATGAGAAAATACTTTCAGATGGTGAAGAGGTCCAAAATCAAAAAATCCGAAAAAATGATGAGAAAAGACGTTTCAGAAGGTCAAAGTTCAAAAAATCCGAAAAAATGATAAGAAAAGACGTTTCAGGAGGTCAAAGGTCAAAGTTCAAAAAATCCGTTTCTTGTTGAATGCTTTGAAAAATGAAGAAAATAAAGGAAATAATGCAATGTTTTGAATGTTTCTTGTTGAATGCGATAAAAAATGAAGAAAATAAAGGAAATAATGCAATTTTTTGAATGTTTCTTGTTAAATGCGATGAAAAATGAAGAAAATGCAAGGAAATAATGCAATTTTTTTAATGTTTCTTGTTGAATGCGATAAAAAATGAAGAAAATAAACTAAAAAATGCAATGTTTTTAATGTTTTTTGTTGAATGCGATGAAAAATGAACAAAATAAAGGAAATAATGATGCGATGCGACTCAGTTGAAAAATTTTGTTTGTTTATCGACGCCCACTCGCCCATCTCGGCCCATTCTCTTAACTCTCTTATGACAGAAAAATGATGAGAAAAGACGTTTCAGGAGGTCAAAGTTGAAAAAATCCGAAAAAATGAAAAGAAAAGACGTTTCAGGAGGTCAAAGGTCAAAGTTCAAAAAATCCGAAAAAATGATAAGAAAAGACTTTCAGGTGGTGGAGAGGTCCAAAATCAAAAAATCCGAAAAATGATGAGAAAAGACGTTTCAGGAGGTCCAAAATCAAAAAATCCGAAAAAATAATGAGAAAAGAAGTTTCAGAAGGTCCAAATTCAAAAAATCCGAAAAAATGATGAGAAAATACTTTCAAGAGGTGGAGAGGTCCAAAGGTGGAAGTTCAAAAAATTCGAAAAAATTAAGAAAAAAGACTTTCAGGTGGTGGAGAGGTCCAAAATCGAAAAATCCGAAATAAATGATTAGAAAAGACGTTTCAGAAGGTCAAAGTTCAAAAAATCCGAAAAAATGATGAGAAAAGACTTTCAGGAGGTGGAGAGCTCCAAAATGAAAAAATCCGAAAAAATGATTAGAAAAGACGTTTCAGGAGGTCAAAGTTGAAAAAATCCGTAAAATGAAAAGAAAAGACGTTTCAGGAGGTCAAAGTTGAAAAAATCCGAAAAATGAAAAGAAAAGACGTTTCAGGAGGTCAAAGGTCAAAGTTGAAAAAATCCGAAAAATGAAAAGAAAAGACGTTTCAGAAGGTCAAAGGTCAAAGTTCAAAAAGTCAAAAAAAATGATGAGAAAAGACGTTTCAGGAGGTCAAAGGTCAAAGTTCAAAAAATCCTAAAAAATCATAAGAAAAGACTTTCAGGTGGTGGAGAGGTCCAAAATCAAAAAATCCGAAAAATGATGAGAAAAGACGTTTCAGAAGGTCAAAGTTCAAAAAACCCGAAAAAATGATGAGAAAAGACCTTTCAGGAGGTCAAAGGTCAAAGTTCAAAAAGTCAAAAAAAATGATGAGAAAAGACGTTTCAGGAGGTCAAAGGTCAAAGTTCAAAAAATCAAAAAAAATGATGAGAAAAGACGTTTCAGGAGGTCAAAGGTCAAAGTTCAAAAAATCCGAAAAAATGATGAGAAAAGACTTTTCAGAAGGTCAAAGGTCAAAGTTCAAAAAATCCGTCTCTTGTTGAATGCTTTGAAAAATGAAGAAAATAAAGGAAATAATGATGAGATGCGACTCAGTTGAAAAATTTTGTTTTTTTATCGACGCCTTAGCCCACTCGCCCATCTCGGCCAATTCTCTTCTTTCTCTTATGACAGAAAAATGATGAGAAAGACGTTTCAGAGGTCAATTCAAATGTTAGTTCCGTAAAATGAAAGTTCAAAAAATCCAAAAAAATGATGAGAAAAGACGTTTCAGGAGGTCAAAGGTCAAAGTTCAAAAAATCCGAAAAAATGATAAGAAAAGACTTTCAGGTGGTGGAGAGGTCCAAAATCAAAAAATCCGAAAAATGATGAGAAAAGACGTTTCAGAAGGTCAAAGTTCAAAAAATCCGAAAAAATGATGAGAAAAGACGTTTCAGGAGGTCAAAGGTCAATGTTCAAAAAATCCGAAAAAATGATGAGAAAAGACTTTCAGGAAGTGGAGAGGTCCAAAATAAAAAAATCCGAAAAAATGATGAGAAAAGGAGATTAAAGGTCAAAAATCAAAAAGTCAAACAAATGATGAGAAAAGACGTTTCAGGAGGTCAAAGGTCAAAGTTCAAAAAATCCGTTTCTTGTTGAATGCTTTGAAAAATGAAGAAAATGCAAGGAAATAATGCAATTTTTTAATGTTTCTTGTTGAATGCGATAAAAAATGAAGAAAATGCAAGGAAATAATGCAATTTTTTTTATGTTTCTTGTTGAATGCGATAAAAAATGAAGAAAATAAACTAAAAAATGCAATGTTTTTAATGTTTTTTGTTGAATGCGATGAAAAATGAACAAAATAAAGGAAATAATGATGCGATGCGACTCAGTTGAAAAATTTTGTTTTTTTATCGACGCCCACTCGCCCATCTCGGCCCATTCTCTAAACTCTCTTATGACAGAAAAATGATGAGAAAAGACGTTTCAGGAGGTCAAAGGTCAAAGTTCAAAAAATCCGAAAAAATGATAAGAAAAGACTTTCAGGTGGTGGAGAGGTCCAAAATCAAAAAATCCGAAAAATGATGAGAAAAGACGTTTCAGGAGGTCCAAAATCAAAAAATCCGAAAAAATAATGAGAAAAGAAGTTTCAGAAGGTCCAAATTCAAAAAATCCGAAAAAATGATGAGAAAATACTTTCAAGAGGTGGAGAGGTCCAAAGGTGGAAGTTCAAAAAATTCGAAAAAATTAAGAAAAAAGACTTTCAGGTGGTGGAGAGGTCCAAAATCGAAAAATCCGAAAAAAATGATTAGAAAAGACGTTTCAGAAGGTCAAAGTTCAAAAAATCCGAAAAAATGATGAGAAAAGACTTTCAGGAGGTGGAGAGCTCCAAAATGAAAAAATCCGAAAAAATGATTAGAAAAGACGTTTCAGGAGGTCAAAGTTGAAAAAATCCGTAAAATGAAAAGAAAAGACGTTTCAGGAGGTCAAAGTTGAAAAAATCCGAAAAATGAAAAGAAAAGACGTTTCAGGAGGTCAAAGGTCAAAGTTGAAAAAATCCGAAAAATGAAAAGAAAAGACGTTTCAGAAGGTCAAAGGTCAAAGTTCAAAAAGTCAAAAAAAATGATGAGAAAAGACGTTTCAGGAGGTCAAAGGTCAAAGTTCAAAAAATCCTAAAAAATCATAAGAAAAGACTTTCAGGTGGTGGAGAGGTCCAAAATCAAAAAATCCGAAAAATGATGAGAAAAGACGTTTCAGAAGGTCAAAGTTCAAAAAATCCGAAAAAATGATGAGAAAAGACCTTTCAGGAGGTCAAAGGTCAAAGTTCAAAAAGTCAAAAAAAAATGATGAGAAAAGACGTTTCAGGAGGTCAAAGGTCAAAGTTCAAAAAATCAAAAAAAATGATGAGAAAAGACGTTTCAGGAGGTCAAAGGTCAAAGTTCAAAAAATCCGAAAAAATGATGAGAAAAGACTTTTCAGAAGGTCAAAGGTCAAAGTTCAAAAAATCCGTCTCTTGTTGAATGCTTTGAAAAATGAAGAAAATAAAGGAAATAATGATGAGATGCGACTCAGTTGAAAAATTTTGTTTTTTTATCGACGCCTTAGCCCACTCGCCCATCTCGGCCAATTCTCTTCTTTCTCTTATGACAGAAAAATGATGAGAAAGACGTTTCAGAGGTCAATTCAAATGTTAGTTCCGTAAAATGAAAGTTCAAAAAATCCAAAAAAATGATGAGAAAAGACGTTTCAGGAGGTCAAAGGTCAAAGTTCAAAAAATCCGAAAAAATGATAAGAAAAGACTTTCAGGTGGTGGAGAGGTCCAAAATAAAAAAATCCGAAAAATGATGAGAAAAGACGTTTCAGAAGGTCAAAGTTCAAAAAATCCGAAAAAATGATGAGAAAAGACTTTCGGGAAGTGGAGAAGTCCAAAATAAAAAAATCCGAAAAAATGATGAGAAAAGGAGATTAAAGGTCAAAGTTCAAAAAGTCAAACAAATGATGAGAAAAGACGTTTCAGGAGGTCAAAGGTCAAAGTTCAAAAAATCCGTTTCTTGTTGAATGCTTTGAAAAATGAAGAAAATAAAGGAAATAATGCAATGTTTTGAATGTTTCTTGTTGAATGCGATAAAAAATGAAGAAAATAAAGGAAATAATGCAATTTTTTGAATGTTTCTTGTTAAATGCGATGAAAAATGAAGAAAATGCAAGGAAATAATGCAATTTTTTTAATGTTTCTTGTTGAATGCGATAAAAAATGAAGAAAATAAACTAAAAAATGCAATGTTTTTAATGTTTTTTGTTGAATGCGATGAAAAATGAACAAAATAAAGGAAATAATGATGCGATGCGACTCAGTTGAAAAATTTTGTTTGTTTATCGACGCCCACTCGCCCATCTCGGCCCATTCTCTTAACTCTCTTATGACAGAAAAATGATGAGAAAAGACGTTTCAGGAGGTCAAAGTTGAAAAAATCCGAAAAAATGAAAAGAAAAGACGTTTCAGGAGGTCAAAGGTCAAAGTTCAAAAAATCCGAAAAAATGATAAGAAAAGACTTTCAGGTGGTGGAGAGGTCCAAAATCAAAAAATCCGAAAAATGATGAGAAAAGACGTTTCAGGAGGTCCAAAATCAAAAAATCCGAAAAAATAATGAGAAAAGAAGTTTCAGAAGGTCCAAATTCAAAAAATCCGAAAAAATGATGAGAAAATACTTTCAAGAGGTGGAGAGGTCCAAAGGTGGAAGTTCAAAAAATTCGAAAAAATTAAGAAAAAAGACTTTCAGGTGGTGGAGAGGTCCAAAATCGAAAAATCCGAAAAAAATGATTAGAAAAGACGTTTCAGAAGGTCAAAGTTCAAAAAATCCGAAAAAATGATGAGAAAAGACTTTCAGGAGGTGGAGAGCTCCAAAATGAAAAAATCCGAAAAAATGATTAGAAAAGACGTTTCAGGAGGTCAAAGTTGAAAAAATCCGTAAAATGAAAAGAAAAGACGTTTCAGGAGGTCAAAGTTGAAAAAATCCGAAAAATGAAAAGAAAAGACGTTTCAGGAGGTCAAAGGTCAAAGTTGAAAAAATCCGAAAAATGAAAAGAAAAGACGTTTCAGAAGGTCAAAGGTCAAAGTTCAAAAAGTCAAAAAAAATGATGAGAAAAGACGTTTCAGGAGGTCAAAGGTCAAAGTTCAAAAAATCCTAAAAAATCATAAGAAAAGACTTTCAGGTGGTGGAGAGGTCCAAAATCAAAAAATCCGAAAAATGATGAGAAAAGACGTTTCAGAAGGTCAAAGTTCAAAAAACCCGAAAAAATGATGAGAAAAGACCTTTCAGGAGGTCAAAGGTCAAAGTTCAAAAAGTCAAAAAAAATGATGAGAAAAGACGTTTCAGGAGGTCAAAGGTCAAAGTTCAAAAAATCAAAAAAAATGATGAGAAAAGACGTTTCAGGAGGTCAAAGGTCAAAGTTCAAAAAATCCGAAAAAATGATGAGAAAAGACTTTTCAGAAGGTCAAAGGTCAAAGTTCAAAAAATCCGTCTCTTGTTGAATGCTTTGAAAAATGAAGAAAATAAAGGAAATAATGATGAGATGCGACTCAGTTGAAAAATTTTGTTTTTTTATCGACGCCTTAGCCCACTCGCCCATCTCGGCCAATTCTCTTCTTTCTCTTATGACAGAAAAATGATGAGAAAGACGTTTCAGAGGTCAATTCAAATGTTAGTTCCGTAAAATGAAAGTTCAAAAAATCCAAAAAAATGATGAGAAAAGACGTTTCAGGAGGTCAAAGGTCAAAGTTCAAAAAATCCGAAAAAATGATAAGAAAAGACTTTCAGGTGGTGGAGAGGTCCAAAATCAAAAAATCCGAAAAATGATGAGAAAAGACGTTTCAGAAGGTCAAAGTTCAAAAAATCCGAAAAAATGATGAGAAAAGACGTTTCAGGAGGTCAAAGGTCAATGTTCAAAAAATCCGAAAAAATGATGAGAAAAGACTTTCAGGAAGTGGAGAGGTCCAAAATAAAAAAATCCGAAAAAATGATGAGAAAAGGAGATTAAAGGTCAAAAATCAAAAAGTCAAACAAATGATGAGAAAAGACGTTTCAGGAGGTCAAAGGTCAAAGTTCAAAAAATCCGTTTCTTGTTGAATGCTTTGAAAAATGAAGAAAATGCAAGGAAATAATGCAATTTTTTAATGTTTCTTGTTGAATGCGATAAAAAATGAAGAAAATGCAAGGAAATAATGCAATTTTTTTTATGTTTCTTGTTGAATGCGATAAAAAATGAAGAAAATAAACTAAAAAATGCAATGTTTTTAATGTTTTTTGTTGAATGCGATGAAAAATGAACAAAATAAAGGAAATAATGATGCGATGCGACTCAGTTGAAAAATTTTGTTTTTTTATCGACGCCCACTCGCCCATCTCGGCCCATTCTCTAAACTCTCTTATGACAGAAAAATGATGAGAAAAGACGTTTCAGGAGGTCAAAGGTCAAAGTTCAAAAAATCCGAAAAAATGATAAGAAAAGACTTTCAGGTGGTGGAGAGGTCCAAAATCAAAAAATCCGAAAAATGATGAGAAAAGACGTTTCAGGAGGTCCAAAATAAAAAAATCCGAAAAAATAATGAGAAAAGAAGTTTCAGAAGGTCCAAATTCAAAAAATCCGAAAAAATGATGAGAAAATACTTTCAAGAGGTGGAGAGGTCCAAAGGTGGAAGTTCAAAAAATTCGAAAAAATTAAGAAAAAAGACTTTCAGGTGGTGGAGAGGTCCAAAATCGAAAAATCCGAAAAAAATGATTAGAAAAGACGTTTCAGAAGGTCAAAGTTCAAAAAATCCGAAAAAATGATGAGAAAAGACTTTCAGGAGGTGGAGAGCTCCAAAATGAAAAAATCCGAAAAAATGATTAGAAAAGACGTTTCAGGAGGTCAAAGTTGAAAAAATCCGTAAAATGAAAAGAAAAGACGTTTCAGGAGGTCAAAGTTGAAAAAATCCGAAAAATGAAAAGAAAAGACGTTTCAGGAGGTCAAAGGTCAAAGTTGAAAAAATCCGAAAAATGAAAAGAAAAGACGTTTCAGAAGGTCAAAGGTCAAAGTTCAAAAAGTCAAAAAAAATGATGAGAAAAGACGTTTCAGGAGGTCAAAGGTCAAAGTTCAAAAAATCCTAAAAAATCATAAGAAAAGACTTTCAGGTGGTGGAGAGGTCCAAAATCAAAAAATCCGAAAAATGATGAGAAAAGACGTTTCAGAAGGTCAAAGTTCAAAAAATCCGAAAAAATGATGAGAAAAGACCTTTCAGGAGGTCAAAGGTCAAAGTTCAAAAAGTCAAAAAAAAATGATGAGAAAAGACGTTTCAGGAGGTCAAAGGTCAAAGTTCAAAAAATCAAAAAAAATGATGAGAAAAGACGTTTCAGGAGGTCAAAGGTCAAAGTTCAAAAAATCCGAAAAAATGATGAGAAAAGACTTTTCAGAAGGTCAAAGGTCAAAGTTCAAAAAATCCGTCTCTTGTTGAATGCTTTGAAAAATGAAGAAAATAAAGGAAATAATGATGAGATGCGACTCAGTTGAAAAATTTTGTTTTTTTATCGACGCCTTAGCCCACTCGCCCATCTCGGCCAATTCTCTTCTTTCTCTTATGACAGAAAAATGATGAGAAAGACGTTTCAGAGGTCAATTCAAATGTTAGTTCCGTAAAATGAAAGTTCAAAAAATCCAAAAAAATGATGAGAAAAGACGTTTCAGGAGGTCAAAGGTCAAAGTTCAAAAAATCCGAAAAAATGATAAGAAAAGACTTTCAGGTGGTGGAGAGGTCCAAAATCAAAAAATCCGAAAAATGATGAGAAAAGACGTTTCAGAAGGTCAAAGTTCAAAAAATCCGAAAAAATGATGAGAAAAGACTTTCGGGAAGTGGAGAAGTCCAAAATAAAAAAATCCGAAAAAATGATGAGAAAAGGAGATTAAAGGTCAAAGTTCAAAAAGTCAAACAAATGATGAGAAAAGACGTTTCAGGAGGTCAAAGGTCAAAGTTCAAAAAATCCGTTTCTTGTTGAATGCTTTGAAAAATGAAGAAAATAAAGGAAATAATGCAATGTTTTGAATGTTTCTTGTTGAATGCGATAAAAAATGAAGAAAATAAAGGAAATAATGCAATTTTTTGAATGTTTCTTGTTAAATGCGATGAAAAATGAAGAAAATGCAAGGAAATAATGCAATTTTTTTAATGTTTCTTGTTGAATGCGATAAAAAATGAAGAAAATAAACTAAAAAATGCAATGTTTTTAATGTTTTTTGTTGAATGCGATGAAAAATGAACAAAATAAAGGAAATAATGATGCGATGCGACTCAGTTGAAAAATTTTGTTTGTTTATCGACGCCCACTCGCCCATCTCGGCCCATTCTCTTAACTCTCTTATGACAGAAAAATGATGAGAAAAGACGTTTCAGGAGGTCAAAGTTGAAAAAATCCGAAAAAATGAAAAGAAAAGACGTTTCAGGAGGTCAAAGGTCAAAGTTCAAAAAATCCGAAAAAATGATAAGAAAAGACTTTCAGGTGGTGGAGAGGTCCAAAATCAAAAAATCCGAAAAATGATGAGAAAAGACGTTTCAGGAGGTCCAAAATCAAAAAATCCGAAAAAATGATGAGAAAATACTTTCAAGAGGTGGAGAGGTCCAAAGGTGGAAGTTCAAAAAATTCGAAAAAATTAAGAAAAAAGACTTTCAGGTGGTGGAGAGGTCCAAAATCGAAAAATCCGAAAAAAATGATTAGAAAAGACGTTTCAGAAGGTCAAAGTTCAAAAAATCCGAAAAAATGATGAGAAAAGACTTTCAGGAGGTGGAGAGCTCCAAAATGAAAAAATCCGAAAAAATGATGAGAAAAGACGTTTCAGAAGGTCAAAGTTCAAAAAATCCGAAAAAATGATGAGAAAAGACCTTTCAGGAGGTCAAAGGTCAAAGTTCAAAAAGTCAAAAAAAATGATGAGAAAAGACGTTTCAGGAGGTCAAAGGTCAAAGTTCAAAAAATCAAAAAAAATTATGAGAAAAGACGTTTCAGGAGGTCAAAGGTCAAAGTTCAAAAAATCCGAAAAAATGATGAGAAAAGACTTTTCAGAAGGTCAAAGGTCAAAGTTCAAAAAATCCGTCTCTTGTTGAATGCTTTGAAAAATGAAGAAAATAAAGGAAATAATGATGAGATGCGACTCAGTTGAAAAATTTTGTTTTTTTATCGACGCCTTAGCCCACTCGCCCATCTCGGCCAATTCTCTTCTTTCTCTTATGACAGAAAAATGATGAGAAAGACGTTTCAGAGGTCAATTCAAATGTTAGTTCCGTAAAATGAAAGTTCAAAAAATCCAAAAAAATGATGAGAAAAGACGTTTCAGGAGGTCAAAGGTCAAAGTTCAAAAAATCCGAAAAAATGATAAGAAAAGACTTTCAGGTGGTGGAGAGGTCCAAAATCAAAAAATCCGAAAAATGATGAGAAAAGACGTTTCAGAAGGTCAAAGTTCAAAAAATCCGAAAAAATGATGAGAAAAGACGTTTCAGGAGGTCAAAGGTCAATGTTCAAAAAATCCGAAAAAATGATGAGAAAAGACTTTCAGGAAGTGGAGAGGTCCAAAATAAAAAAATCCGAAAAAATGATGAGAAAAGGAGATTAAAGGTCAAAAATCAAAAAGTCAAACAAATGATGAGAAAAGACGTTTCAGGAGGTCAAAGGTCAAAGTTCAAAAAATCCGTTTCTTGTTGAATGCTTTGAAAAATGAAGAAAATGCAAGGAAATAATGCAATTTTTTAATGTTTCTTGTTGAATGCGATAAAAAATGAAGAAAATGCAAGGAAATAATGCAATTTTTTTTATGTTTCTTGTTGAATGCGATAAAAAATGAAGAAAATAAACTAAAAAATGCAATGTTTTTAATGTTTTTTGTTGAATGCGATGAAAAATGAACAAAATAAAGGAAATAATGATGCGATGCGACTCAGTTGAAAAATTTTGTTTTTTTATCGACGCCCACTCGCCCATCTCGGCCCATTCTCTAAACTCTCTTATGACAGAAAAATGATGAGAAAAGACGTTTCAGGAGGTCAAAGGTCAAAGTTCAAAAAATCCGAAAAAATGATGAAAAAAGACTTTCAGGAGGTGGAGAGGTCCAAAATAAAAAAATCCGAAAAAATGATTAGAAAAGACGTTTCAGAAGGTCAAAGGTCAAAGTTCTAAAAATCCGAAAAAAAATGATGAGAAAATACTTTCAAGAGGTGGAGAGGTCCAAAATAAAAAAATCCGAAAAAATGATGAGAAAAGGAGATTAAAGGTCAAAGTTCAAAAAGTCAAAAAAATGATGAGAAAGACGTTTCAGAAGGTCAAAAGGTCAAAGTTCAAAAAATAAAAAAAAAATGATGAGAAAAGACGTTTCAGGAGGTCAAAGTTGAAAAAATCCGAAAAAATGAAAAGAAAAGACGTTTAAAGAGGTCAAAGGTCAAAGTTCAAAAAATCCTAAAAAATTATAAGAAAAGACTTTCAGGTGGTGGAGAGGTCCAAAATCAAAAAATCCGAAAAATGATGAGAAAAGACGTTTCAGAAGGTCAAAGTTCAAAAAATCCGAAAAAATGATGAGAAAAGACCTTTCAGGAGGTCAAAGGTCAAAGTTCAAAAAGTCAAAAAAAAATGATGAGAAAAGACGTTTCAGGAGGTCAAAGGTCAAAGTTCAAAAAATCAAAAAAATGATGAGAAAATACTTTCAGATGGTGAAGAGGTCCAAAATCAAAAAATCCGAAAAAATGATGAGAAAAGACGTTTCAGAAGGTCAAAGTTCAAAAAATCCGAAAAAATGATAAGAAAAGACTTTCAGGTGGTGGAGAGGTCCAAAATTAAAAAATCCGAAAAATGATGAGAAAAGACGTTTCAGAAGGTCAAAGTTCAAAAAATCCGAAAAAATGATGAGAAAAGACGTTTCAGGAGGTCAAAGGTCAATGTTCAAAAAATCCGAAAAAATGATGAGAAAAGACGTTTCAGGAGGTCAAAGGTCAAAGTTCAAAAAATCCGTTTCTTGTTGAATGCTTTGAAAAATGAATAAAATAAAGGAAATAATGCAATTTTTTGAATGTTTCTTGTTAAATGCGATGAAAAATGAAGAAAATGCAAGGAAATAATGCAATTTTTTTAATGTTTCTTGTTGAATGCGATAAAAAATGAAGAAAATAAACTAAAAAATGCAATGTTTTTAATGTTTTTTGTTGAATGCGATGAAAAATGAACAAAATAAAGGAAATAATGATGCGATGCGACTCAGTTGAAAAATTTTGTTTTTTTATCGACGCCCACTCGCCCATCTCGGCCCATTCTCTTAACTCTCTTATGACAGAAAAATGATGAGAAAAGACGTTTCAGGAGGTCAAAGGTCAAAGTTCAAAAAATCCGAAAAAATGATGAAAAAAGACATTCAGGAGGTGGAGAGGTCCAAAATAAAAAAATCCGAAAAAAATGATTAGAAAAGACGTTTCAGAAGGTCAAAGGTCAAAGTTCTAAAAATCCGAAAAAAATGATGAGAAAATACTTTCAAGAGGTGGAGAGGTCCAAAATATAAAAATCCGAAAAAAATGCTGAGAAAAGACGTTTCAGAAGGTCAAAAGGTCAAAGTTCAAAAAATAAAAAAAAAATGATGAGAAAAGACGTTTCAGGAGGTCAAAGTTGAAAAAATCCGAAAAAATGAAAAGAAAAGACTTTCAGGTGGTGGAGAGGTCCAAAATCAAAAAATCCGAAAAATGATGAGAAAAGACGTTTCAGGAGGTCAAAGGTCAAAGTTCAAAAAATCCGAAAAAATGATAAGAAAAGACTTTCAGGTGGTGGAGAGGTCCAAAATCAAAAAATCCGAAAAAATGATGAGAAAAGACTTTCGGGAAGTGGAGAAGTCCAAAATAAAAAAATCCGAAAAAATGATGAGAAAAGGAGATTAAAGGTCAAAGTTCAAAAAGTCAAACAAATGATGAGAAAAGACGTTTCAGGAGGTCAAAGGTCAAAGTTCAAAAAATCCGTTTCTTGTTGAATGCTTTGAAAAATGAAGAAAATAAAGGAAATAATGCAATGTTTTGAATGTTTCTTGTTGAATGCGATAAAAAATGAAGAAAATAAAGGAAATAATGCAATTTTTTGAATGTTTCTTGTTAAATGCGATGAAAAATGAAGAAAATGCAAGGAAATAATGCAATTTTTTTAATGTTTCTTGTTGAATGCGATAAAAAATGAAGAAAATAAACTAAAAAATGCAATGTTTTTAATGTTTTTTGTTGAATTCGATGAAAAATGAACAAAATAAAGGAAATAATGATGCGATGCGACTCAGTTGAAAAATTTTGTTTGTTTATCGACGCCCACTCGCCCATCTCGGCCCATTCTCTTAACTCTCTTATGACAGAAAAATGATGAGAAAAGACGTTTCAGGAGGTCAAAGTTGAAAAAATCCGAAAAAATGAAAAGAAAAGACGTTTCAGGAGGTCAAAGGTCAAAGTTCAAAAAATCCGAAAAAATGATAAGAAAAGACTTTCAGGTGGTGGAGAGGTCCAAAATCAAAAAATCCGAAAAATGATGAGAAAAGACGTTTCAGGAGGTCCAAAATCAAAAAATCCGAAAAAATAATGAGAAAAGAAGTTTCAGAAGGTCCAAATTCAAAAAATCCGAAAAAATGATGAGAAAATACTTTCAAGAGGTGGAGAGGTCCAAAGGTGGAAGTTCAAAAAATTCGAAAAAATTAAGAAAAAAGACTTTCAGGTGGTGGAGAGGTCCAAAATCGAAAAATCCGAAAAAAATGATTAGAAAAGACGTTTCAGAAGGTCAAAGTTCAAAAAATCCGAAAAAATGATGAGAAAAGACTTTCAGGAGGTGGAGAGCTCCAAAATGAAAAAATCCGAAAAAATGATTAGAAAAGACGTTTCAGGAGGTCAAAGTTGAAAAAATCCGTAAAATGAAAAGAAAAGACGTTTCAGGAGGTCAAAGTTGAAAAAATCCGAAAAATGAAAAGAAAAGACGTTTCAGGAGGTCAAAGGTCAAAGTTGAAAAAATCCGAAAAATGAAAAGAAAAGACGTTTCAGAAGGTCAAAGGTCAAAGTTCAAAAAGTCAAAAAAAATGATGAGAAAAGACGTTTCAGGAGGTCAAAGGTCAAAGTTCAAAAAATCCTAAAAAATCATAAGAAAAGACTTTCAGGTGGTGGAGAGGTCCAAAATCAAAAAATCCGAAAAATGATGAGAAAAGACGTTTCAGAAGGTCAAAGTTCAAAAAATCCGAAAAAATTATGAGAAAAGACCTTTCAGGAGGTCAAAGGTCAAAGTTCAAAAAGTCAAAAAAAAATGATGAGAAAAGACGTTTCAGGAGGTCAAAGGTCAAAGTTCAAAAAATCAAAAAAAATGATGAGAAAAGACGTTTCAGGAGGTCAAAGGTCAAAGTTCAAAAAATCCGAAAAAATGATGAGAAAAGACTTTTCAGAAGGTCAAAGGTCAAAGTTCAAAAAATCCGTCTCTTGTTGAATGCTTTGAAAAATGAAGAAAATAAAGGAAATAATGATGCGATGCGACTCAGTTGAAAAATTTTGTTTTTTTATCGACGCCTTAGCCCACTCGCCCATCTCGGCCAATTCTCTTCTTTCTCTTATGACAGAAAAATGATGAGAAAGACGTTTCAGAGGTCAATTCAAATGTTAGTTCCGTAAAATGAAAGTTCAAAAAATCCAAAAAAATGATGAGAAAAGACGTTTCAGGAGGTCAAAGGTCAAAGTTCAAAAAATCCGAAAAATGATGAGAAAAGACGTTTCAGAAGGTCAAAGTTCAAAAAATCCGAAAAAATGATGAGAAAAGACGTTTCAGGAGGTCAAAGGTCAAAGTTCAAAAAATCCGAAAAAATGATGAGAAAAGACTTTCAGGAAGTGGAAAGGTCCAAAATCAAAAAATCCGAAAAAATGATTTTATAAGACGTTTCAGAAGGTCAAAGTTCAAAAAGTCAAAAAAAATGATGAGAAAAGACGTTTCACGAGGTCAAAGGTCAAAGTTCCAAAAATTCGAAAAAATGATGAGAAAAGACGTTTCAGGAGGTCAAAGTTCAAAAAATCCGAAAAAATGAAAAGAAAAGACGTTTCAGGAGGTCAAAGGTCAATGTTCAAAAAATCCGAAAAAAACGATGAGAAAAGACCTTTCAGGAGGTCAAAGGTCAAAGTTCAAAAAATCCGAAAAAATGATGAGAAAAGACTTTCGGGAAGTGGAGAAGTCCAAAATAAAAAAATCCGAAAAAATGATGAGAAAAGGAGATTAAAGGTCAAAGTTCAAAAAGTCAAACAAATGATGAGAAAAGACGTTTCAGGAGGTCAAAGGTCAAAGTTCAAAAAATCCGTTTCTTGTTGAATGCTTTAAAAAATGAAGAAAATAAACTAAAAAATGCAATGTTTTAAATGTTTTTTGTTGAATGCGATGAAAAATGAACAAAATAAAGGAAATAATGATGCGATGCGACTCAGTTGAAAAATTTTGTTTGTTTATCGACGCCCACTCGCCCATCTCGGCCCATTCTCTTAACTCTCTTATGACAGAAAAATGATGAGAAAAGACGTTTCAGGAGGTCAAAGTTGAAAAAATCCGAAAAAATGAAAAGAAAAGACGTTTCAGGAGGTCAAAGGTCAAAGTTCAAAAAATCCGAAAAAATGATAAGAAAAGACTTTCAGGTGGTGGAGAGGTCCAAAATCAAAAAATCCGAAAAATGATGAGAAAAGACGTTTCAGGAGGTCAAAGGTCAAAGTTCAAAAACTCCGAAAAAATGATAAGAAAAGACTTTCAGGTGGTGGAGAGGTCCAACATCAAAAAATCCGAAAAATGATGAGAAAAGACGTTTCAGACGATCAAAGTTCAAAAAATCCGAAAAAATGATGAGAAAAGACCTTTCAGGAAGTCAAAGGTCAAAGTTCAAAAAGTAAAAAAAAAAATGATGAGAAAAGACGTTTCAGGAGGTCAAAGGTCAAAGTTCAAAAAATCCGAAAAAATGATGAGAAAAGTTGTTTCAGGAGGTCAAAGGTCAAAGTTCAAAAAATCCGAAAAAATGATGAGAAAAGTTGTTTCAGGAGGTCAAAGGTCAAAGTTCAAAAAATCCGAAAAAATGATGAGAAAATACTTTCAGATGGTAAAGAGGTCCAAAATCAAAAAATCCGAAAAAATGATGAGAAAAGAAGTTTCAGAAGGTCCAAATTCAAAAAATCCGAAAAAATGATGAGAAAATACTTTCAAGAGGTGGAGAGATCCAAAGGTGGAAGTTCAAAAAATTCGAAAAAATGAAGAAAAAAGACTTTCAGGTGGTGGAGAGGTCCAAAATCGAAAAATCCGAAAAAAATGATTAGAAAAGACGTTTCAGAAGGTCAAAGTTCAAAAAATCCGAAAAAATGATGAGAAAAGACTTTCAGGAGGTGGAGAGCTCCAAAATGAAAAAATCCGAAAAAATGATTAGAAAAGACGTTTCAGGAGGTCAAAGTTGAAAAAATCCGAAAAATGAAAAGAAAAGACGTTTCAGGAGGTCAAAGTTGAAAAAATCCGAAAAATGAAAAGAAAAGACGTTTCAGGAGGTCAAAGGTCAAAGTTGAAAAAATCCGAAAAATGAAAAGAAAAGACGTTTCAGGAGGTCAAAGGTCAAAGTTCAAAAAGTCAAAAAAAATGATGAGAAAAGACGTTTCAGGAGGTCAAAGGTCAAAGTTCAAAAAATCCTAAAAAATTATAAGAAAAGACTTTCAGGTGGTGGAGAGGTCCAAAATCAAAAAATCCGAAAAATGATGAGAAAAGACGTTTCAGAAGGTCAAAGTTCAAAAAATCCGAAAAAATGATGAGAAAAGACGTTTCAGGAGGTCAAAGGTCAAAGTTCAAAAAATCCGTTTCTTGTTGAATGCTTTGAAAAATGAAGAAAATAAAGGAAATAATGATGCGATGCGACTCAGTTGAAAAATTTTGTTTTTTTATCGACGCCTTAGCCCACTCGCCCATCTCGGCCAATTCTCTTCTTTCTCTTATGACAGAAAAATGATAAGAAAGACGTTTCAGGAGTCAATTCAAATGTTAGTTCCGTAAAATGAAAGTTCAAAAAATCCAAAAAAATGATGAGAAAAGACGTTTCAGGAGGTCAAAGGTCAAAGTTCAAAAAATCCGAAAAAATGATGAGAAAAGACTTTCAGGAAGTGGAGAGGTCCAAAATAAAAAAATCCGAAAAAATGATGAGAAAAGGAGATTAAAGGTCAAAGTTCAAAAAGTCAAAAAAATTATGGGAAAAGACATTTCAGGAGGTCAAAGGTCAAAGTTCAACAAATCCGAAAAAATGATGAAAAAAGACTTTCAGGAAGTGGAGAGGTCCAAAATAAAAAAAATCCGAAAAAATGATGAGAAAAGGAGATTAAAGGTCAAAGTTCAAAAAGTCAAAAAAATGATGAGAAAAGACGGTTCAGGAGGTCAAAGGTCAAAGTTCAAAAAATCCGAAAAAATGATGAGAAAAAACTTTCAGATGGTGGAGAGGTCCAAAATAAAAAAATCCGAAAAAATGATGAGAAAAAAAGTTTCATAAGGTCAAAGTTCAAAAAATCCGAAAAAATGATGAGAAAAGACTTTCAGGAGGTGGAGAGGTCCAAAATAAAAAAATCCGAAAAAATGATTAGAAAAGACGTTTCAGAAGGTCAAATGTCAAAGTTCTAAAAATCCGAAAAAAAATGATGAGAAAACACGTTTCAGAAGGTCAAAAGGTCAAAGTTCAAAAAATTAAAAAAAAAATGATGAGAAAAGACGTTTCAGGAGGTCAAAAATGAAAAAATCCGAAAAAATGAAAAGAAAAGACGTTTCAGGAGGTCAAAGGTCAAAGTTCAAAAAGTAAAAAAAAAATGATGAGAAAAGACGATTCAGGTCAAAGGTCAAAGTTCTAAAAATCCGAAAAAATGATGAGAAAAGACGTTTCAGGAGGTCAAAGATCAAACTTCAAAAAATCCGAAAAAATGATGAGAAAAAACGTTTCAGGAGGTGGAGAGGTCCAAAATAAAAAAATCCGAAAAAATGATGAGAAAAGACGTTTCAGGAGGTCAAAGGTCAAAGTTCAAAAAATCCGAAAAAATGATAAGAAAAGACTTTCAGGTGGTGGAGAGGTCCAAAATAAAAAAATCCGAAAAATGATGAGAAAAGACGTTTCAGAAGGTCAAAGGTCAAAGTTCAAAAAATCCGAAAAAATGATGAGAAAAGATTTTCAGGAAGTGGAGAGGTCCAAAATAAAAAAATCCGAAAAAATGATGAGAAAAGGAGATTAAAGGTCAAAGTTCAAAAAGTCAAAAAAATTATGGGAAAAGACATTTCAGGAGGTCAAAGGTCAAAGTTCAAAAAATCCGAAAAAATGATGAAAAAAGACTTTCAGGAAGTGGAGAGGTCCAAAATAAAAAAATCCGAAAAAATGATGAGAAAAAAAGTTTCATAAGGTCAAAGTTCAAAAAATCCGAAAAAATGATGAGAAAAGACTTTCAGGAGGTGGAGAGGTCCAAAATAAAAAAATCCGAAAAAATGATTAGAAAAGACGTTTCAGAAGGTCAAATGTCAAAGTTCTAAAAATCCGAAAAAAATGATGAGAAAACACGTTTCAGAAGGTCAAAAGGTCAAAGTTCAAAAAATTAAAAAAAAAATGATGAGAAAAGACGTTTCAGGAGGTCAAAAATGAAAAAATCCGAAAAAATGAAAAGAAAAGACGTTTCAGGAGGTCAAAGGTCAAAGTTCAAAAAGTCAAAAAAAAATGATGAGAAAAGACGATTCAGGTCAAAGGTCAAAGTTCTAAAAATCCGAAAAAATGATGAGAAAAGACGTTTCAGGAGGTCAAAGATCAAACTTCAAAAAATCCGAAAAAATGATGAGAAAAGACGTTTCAGGAGGTGGAGAGGTCCAAAATAAAAAAATCCGAAAAAATGATGAGAAAAGACGTTTCAGGAGGTCAAAGGTCAAAGTTCAAAAAATCCGAAAAAATGATAAGAAAAGACTTTCAGGTGGTGGAGAGGTCCAAAATAAAAAAATCCGAAAAATGATGAGAAAAGACGTTTCAGAAGGTCAAAGGTCAAAGTTCAAAAAATCCGAAAAAATGATGAGAAAAGATTTTCAGGAAGTGGAGAGGTCCAAAATAAAAAAATCCGAAAAAATGATGAGAAAAGGAGATTAAAGGTCAAAGTTCAAAAAGTCAAAAAAATTATGGGAAAAGACATTTCAGGAGGTCAAAGGTCAAAGTTCAAAAAATCCGAAAAAATGATGAAAAAAGACTTTCAGGAAGTGGAGAGGTCCAAAATAAAAAAATCCGAAAAAATGATGAGAAAAGGAGATTAAAGGTCAAAGTTCAAAAAGTCAAAAAAATGATGAGAAAAGACGGTTCAGGAGGTCAAAGGTCAAAGTTCAAAAAATCCGAAAAAATGATGAGAAAAGACTTTCAGGAGGTGGAGAGGTCCAAAATAAAAAAATCCGAAAAAATGATTAGAAAAGACGTTTCAGAAGGTCAAAAGGTCAAAGTTCAAAAAATAAAAAAAAAAATTATGAGAAAAGACGTTTCAGGAGGTCAAAGTTGAAATAATCCGAAAAAATGAAAAGAAAAGACGTTTCAGGAGGTCAAAGGTCAAAGTTCAAAAAGTTAAAAAAAAATGATGAGAAAAGACGATTCAGGTCAAAGGTCAAAGTTCTAAAAATCCGAAAAAATGATGAGAAAAGACGTTTCAGGAGGTCAAAGATGAAACTTCAAAAAATCCGAAAAAATGATGAGAAAAGACGTTTCAGGAGGTGGAGAGGTCCAAAATAAAAAAATCCGAAAAAATGATGAGAAAAGACGTTTCAGGAGGTCAAAGGTCAAAGTTCAAAAAATCCGAAAAAATGATGAGAAAAGACGTTTCAGGAGGTCAAAGTTCAAAAAATCCGAAAAAATGATGAGAAAAGACCTTTTCAGGAGGTCAAAGGTCAAAGTTCAAAAAGTCAAAAAAAATGATGAGAAAAGACATTTCAGGAGGTCAAAGGTCAAAGTTCAAAAAATCCTAAAAAATGATAAGAAAAGACTTTCAGGTGGTGGAGAGGTCCAAAATCAAAAAATCCGAAAAATGATGAGAAAAGACGTTTCAGAAGGTCAAAGTTAAAAAAAATCCGAAAAAATGATGAGAAAAGACGTTTCAGGAGGTCAAAGGTCAAAGTTCAAAAAATCCAAAAAAATGATGAGAAAAGACATTTCAGGAGGTCAAAGGTCAAAGTTCAAAAAATCCGAAAAAATGATGAGAAAAGACTTTTCAGAAGGTCAAAGGTCAAAGTTCAAAAAATCCGTAAAAAGATGAGAAAAGACGTTTCAGGAGGTCAAAGGTCAAAGTTCAAAAAATCCGTCTCTTGTTGAATGCTTTGAAAAATGAAGAAAATAAAGGAAATAATGATGCGATGCGACTCAGTTGAAAAATTTTGTTTTTTTATCGACGCCTTAGCCCACTCGCCCATCTCGGCCAATTCTCTTCTTTCTCTTATGACAGAAAAATGATGAGAAAGACGTTTCAGGAGTCAATTCAAATGTTAGTTCCGTAAAATGAAAGTTCAAAAAATCCAAAAAAATGATGAGAAAAGACGTTTCAGGAGGTCAAAGGTCAAAGTTCAAAAAATCCGAAAAAATGATGAGAAAAGACTTTCAGGAAGTGGAGAGGTCCAAAATAAAAAAATCCGAAAAAATGATGAGAAAAGGAGATTAAAGGTCAAAGTTCAAAAAGTCAAAAAAATGATGGGAAAAGACGTTTCAGGAGGTCAAAGGTCAAAATTCAAAAAATCCGAAAAAATGATGAGAAAAGACGTTTCAGAAGGTCAAAGGTCAAAGTTCTAAAAATCCGAAAAAAATGATGAGAAAATACTTTCAAGAGGTGGAGAGGTCCAAAATAAAAAAATCCGAAAAAATGATGAGAAAAGACGTTTCAGAAGGTCAAAGGTCAAAGTTCTAAAAATCCGAAAAAAATGATGAGAAAAGACGTTTCAGAAGGTCAAAAGGTCAAAGTTCAAAAAATAAAAAAAAAAATGATGAGAAAAGACGTTTCAGGAGGTCAAAGTTGAAAAAATCCGAAAAAATGATGAGAAAAGACCTTTCAGGAGGTCAAAGGTCAAAGTTCAAAAAGTCAAAAAAAAATGATGAGAAAAGACGATTCAGGTCGAAGGTCAAAGTTCTAAAAATCCGAAAAAATGATGAGAAAAGACGTTTCAGGAGGTCAAAGGTCAAAGTTCAAAAAATCCGAAAAAATGATAAGAAAAGACTTTCAGGTGGTGGAGAGGTCCAAAATCAAAAAATCCGAAAAATGATGAGAAAAGACGTTTCAGAAGGTCAAAGTTCAAAAAATCCGAAAAAATGATGAGAAAAGACCTTTCAGGAGGTCAAAGGTCAAAGTTCAAAAAGTCAAAAAAAATGATGAGAAAAGACGTTTCAGGAGGTCAAAGGTCAAAGTTCAAAAAATCCAAAAAAATGATGAGAAAAGACGTTTCAGGAGGTCAAAGGTCAAAGTTCAAAAAATCCGTCTCTTGTTGAATGCTTTGAAAAATGAAGAAAATAAAGGAAATAATGATGCGATGCGACTCAGTTGAAAAATTTTGTTTTTTTATCGACGCCTTAGCCCACTCGCCCATCTCGGCCAATTCTCTTCTTTCTCTTATGACAGAAAAATGATGAGAAAGACGTTTCAGGAGTCAATTCAAATGTTAGTTCCGTAAAATGAAAGTTCAAAAAATGCAAAAAAATGATGAGAAAAGACGTTTCAGGAGGTCAAAGGTCAAAGTTCAAAAAATCCGTCTCTTGTTGAATGCGATGAAAAATGAAGAAAAAAGGAAATAATGCAATTTTTTGAATGTTTCTTGTTGAATGCGATGAAAATTGAAGAAAATAAAGGAAATAATGCAATTTTTCGAATGTTTCTTGTTGAATGCAATGAAAAAAGAAGAAAATAAAGAAAATAATGCAATTTTTTGAATGTTTCTTGTAAAATGCGATGAAAAATGAAGAAAATAAAGGAAATAATGCAATTTTTGAATGTTTCTTGTTGAATGCGATGAAAAATAAAGATAATTTCGGAAATAATGCAATTTTTTGAATGTTTTTTGTTGAATGTGATGAAAAATGAAGAAAATAAAGGAAATAATGCAATTTTTTTAATGTTTCTTGTTGAATGCTTTGAAAAATGAAGATAATTTCGGAAATAATGCAATTTTTTGAATTTTTCTTGTTGAATGTGATGAAAAATGAAGAAAATAAAGGAAATAATGCATTTTTTTTAAATGTTTCTTGTTGAATGCTTTGAAAAATGAAGAAAATAATGGAAATAATGCAATTTTTAGAATGTTTCTTGTTAAATGCGATGAAAAATGAAGAAAATAAAGGAAATAATGCAATTTTTTGAATGTTTCTTGTTGAATGCGATGAAAATTGAAGAAAATAAAGGAAATAATGCAATTTTTCGAATGTTTCTTGTTGAATGCGATGAAAGAAGAAGAAAATAAAGGAAATAATGCAATTTTTTGAATGATTCTTGTTGAATGCAATGAAAAATGAATAAAAAAGGAAATAATGCAATTTTTTGAATGTTTCTTGTTGAATGCGATGAAAAATGAAGAAAATAAAGGAAAACATGCAATTGTTTGAATGTTTCTTGTTGAATGCGATGAAAAAAGAAGAAAATAAAGGAAATAATGCAATTTTTTGAATGTTTCTTGTTGAATGCCATGAAAAATGAAGAAAATAAAGGAAATAATGCAATTTTTGGAATGTTTACTTTTTTACTTTACGTTCATTGGCGTGCACTGGCATGCTCTTGCGTGCACTGGCGTGCTCTTGCGTGCACTGGCGTGCTCTTGCGTGCACTGCCGTGCTCTGGCGTGTACTGGCGTGCTCTGGTGTGAATTGGCGTGCTCTGGCGTGCTCTGGCGTGCTCTGGCGTGTAGTGGCGTAATCTGGCGTGCACTGGCGTAATCTGGCGTGCGCTTGCGTGCTCTTGCGTGCATTGACGTGCTCTGGTGTGAATTGGCGTGCTCTGGCGTGCACTGGCGTGCACTGGCGTGCACTGGCGTGCTCTGGCGTGCTCTGGCGTGCACTGGCGTGCTCTGGCGTGCACTGGCGTCCTCTGGTGTGAATTGGCGTGCACTGTCGTGCACTGGCGTGCTGTGGTGTGCTCTGTCGTGCTGTGGCGTGCTCTGCTATGCAGACCTCAAGTGCTTGACAATAGAAATCCACTACCCGACAATAGAACTCAAATAACTTGAATAATTTTTAAAAATTCAAGTGCTGTGATGTGCGTTTTTCTAAAACTTTTTGTTCATGATTTGCTCTATAAATTTATTGATTCAATAGACTTAAAATGGTGTATTAGACATTGATATACACATCCTGTAATTAAAAAATGGTTTTAACAAGTGAAAAAAATATTATAGCAACTTCAAGTGCTGAGCTGTTCTCTGCTGTGCTCTACCGTGCTCTGGTGTGCACTGGCGTGCTCTGGCGTGCTCTAGCTTGCTCCGGCGTGCATTGACGTGCTCTGGCGTGCACTGGCGTGCACTTGCGTGCTCTGGCGTGCACTGGCGTGCTCTGGTGTGAATTGGCGTGCTCTGGCGTGCACTGGCGTGCTCTGGCGTGCACTGACGTGCTCTGGCGTGCACTGACGTGCTCTGGCGTGCACTGGCGTGCTCTGGCGTGCACTGTCGTGCTCTGGCGTGCACTGGCTTGCTCTGGCGTGCATTGACGTGCTCTGGCGTGCACTGGCGTGCACTGGCTTGCTCTGGCGTGCATTGAAGTGCTCTGGCGTAATCTGGCGTGCTCTGGCATGCACTGGTGTGAATATGCGTGCACTGGCGTGCTTTGCTGTGAATTGGCGTGCTCTGGCATGCTCTGGCGTGCACTGGCGTGCTCTGCTGTGAATTGCCGTGCTCTGGCGTGCACTGGCGTGCACTGGCGTGCTCTGGCGTGCTCTGGCGTGCACTGGCGTGCTCTGGCGTGCACTGGCGTCCTCTGGTGTGAATTGGCGTGCACTGTCGTGCACTGGCGTGCTGTGGTGTGCTCTGTCGTGCTGTGGCGTGCTCTGCTATGCAGACCTCAAGTGCTTGACAATAGAAATCCACTACCCGACAATAGAACTCAAATAACTTGAATAATTTTAAAAAATTCAAGTGCTGTGATGTGCGTTTTTCATAAAATTTTACTTCATGATTTGCTCTATAAATTTATTGATTAAATAGACTTGAAATGGTGTATTGGACATTGATTTACACATCTTGTAATTAAAAAATAGTTTTAACAAGTGAAAAAATTATTATGGCAACTTCAAGTGCTGAGCTGTTCTCTGCTGTGCTCTACCGTGCTCGCCAGTGCACGCCAGAGCACGCCAGTGCACGCCAGAGCACACCAGTGCACGCCAGAGCACGTCAATGCACGCCAGAGAAAGCCAGAGCACGCCAGAGCACGCCAGTTCACGTCAGAGCACGCCAGTGCCCGCCAGAGCACGCCAGTGCACGCCAGAGCACGCCAGTGCACGCCAGAGCAATTCAATGCACGCCAGAGCACGCCAATTCACACCAGAGCACGCCAGTGCACGTCAGAGCATGCCAATTCACACCAGAGCATGCCAGTGTATGCCAGAGCACGCCAGTGCACGCAAGAGTGCACGTCATGGCCACTCAACGGAGACCGCTCTGCTTAGAGTTGTGAATGATCTACTTTCCTCTGCTGACAATGGTGATGCTGTGATTCTGGCTTTACTGGATCAAAGTGCTGCCTTTGACACGGTCGACCATGCTATCCTGCTGGATCGTCTTGAAGCTCTCTTCGGAATCTCTGGCTCGGCTCTCGCGTGGCTGTCCTCGTACTTGAATGGAAGAAGGCAATCAGTCAGTATTGGTGGAATCTCTTCTGTCCCAACTCCTGTCATCTACGGTGTCCCCCAAGGTTCAGTGCTGGGTGTTATTCTGTACATCTTGTACAATACCCCAATGCATGATATTTCAGTAGCATCGGGAATCATGGATCACTATTTTGCTGATGATGCCCAGGGATACAAGTCTTTTCGGCCATCCCCTTCTGCTGCCGACCAACGTCTAGCTTTCGCAACTCTCTCATCGGCTATTACTGAGCAAAGGATTTGGTTGTCACTGAATCGTCTCAAAGTCAACGAGGACAAGACGGATGCGCTATTAGTCTCTTCTAAAGATGCTGTAAGGAAGAAAAACATCTCATCGATGCCAATCATGGTAGGTGATGTACCTATTTCTCCTTCGCCAGTTGTGCTGAATCTTGGTGTGCGCCTGGACTCCCATCTTACTATGGAATCGCAGATAACATCGTCTTGCAGGAAGGCTTATTTTCATGTAAGAAGAATTTCCAGAATCCGGAGATTCCTCTCACGCTCTGCGCTATGTCAGCTCGTCCATGCCCTTGTTCTATCTCAACTTGACTATGGAAACTGCTTGCTAGTTTGACTACCAGCAACAAGTCTGGTCAGACTACAACGTGTGCAGAACTCGGCGGCTAGACTTATCTCTGTTGTTCGTCTTCGTGAATCTATCACCCCGACTCTTCGTTCTTTTCACTGGCTTCCTATTTATCAACGAATTGAGTTTAAAATAGCTGTGCTTGTGTTTCGCTGTCTCATTGGTCTTGCTCCTCTGTATCTTACTGCATTGATTAGTATTCGTGATTCTGGTCGTGAGACACGTTCATCTTCTAAACTCCTTCTTCACTCTCCCCAAACCCGTGCGAAATGCTTTGGTGATCGTGCCTTCTCTGCTGCTGCACCTCGAATATGGAATTCTTTACCCCTTGAGTTGCGCTTGCTAGCCCTTTTTCCCTATTCTTCTCGTTTCTCTCTCACACAATTCCGATGTCATCTAAAAACATTCTTGTTCCGAAATGCTTATGGAAACTAAGTGTCACATGTTTTCTGTTGGGAGCAATAGCGCCTTTGATCAGTCTATGGAAAAGGCGCTATACAATATCAAATTAAATACATTATTATTATTATTATTATTATAAGAGCACGTCAATGCACGCCAGAGCACGCCAGTGCACGCCAGAGCACGGTAGAGCACAGCAGAGAACAGCTCAGCACTTTAATTTGCTATAATATTTTTTTCACTTGTTAAAACCATTTTTTAATTACAGTATGTGTAAATCAATGTCCAATACACCATTTCAATTCTATTTAATCAATAAATTTATGGAGCAAATCATGAACAAAAAGTTTGAGAAAAATGCACATCACAGCACTTGAATTTTTAAAAATTATTCAAGTTATTTTAGTTCTATTGTCGGGTAGTGGATTTCTATTGTCAAGCACTTGAGTTCTGCATAGCAGAACACGCCAGAGCACGACAGAGCACGCCAGAGCACGCCAGTGCACGCCAGAGCACGCCAATTCACACCAGAGCACGCAAGTGCACACCAGAGCATGCCAGTGAATGCCGGAGCACGCCAGTACACGCGAGCACGCCAGTGCACGCCAGAGCACGTCAATGCACGCCAGAGCACGCCAGTGCACGACAGAGCACGCCAGTGCACGACAGAGCACGCCAATTCACACCAGAGCTCGCCAGTGCACGCCAGAGCACGTCAATGCACGCCAGAGCAAGCCAGTGCACGTCAGAGCACGCCAGTGCACGCCAGAGCACGCCAGAGCACGCCAATTCACAGCAGAGCACGCCAGTGCACGCCAATTCACACCAGTGCATACCAGAGCATGCCATATTACGCCAGAGCACGTCTATGCACGCCAGAGCAAGCCAGACCACGCCAGAGCACGCCAGAGCACGCCAGTGCACGCCAGAGCACGCCAGTGCACGCCAGAGCACGCCAATTTACACCAGAGCACGCCAGAGCACGCCAGTGCACGCCAGAGCACGTCAATGCACGCCAGAGCAAGCCAGAGAACGCCAGAGCACACTAGAGCACGCCAGAACACGCCAGTGCACGCCAGTGCACGGTAGAGCACAGCAGAGAACAGCTCAGCACTTGAATTTGCTATAATATTTTTTTCACTTGTTAAAACCATTTTTTTAATTACAGGATGTGTAAATCAATGTCCAATACACCATTTTAAGTCTATTGAATCAATAAATTTATAGAGCAAATCATGAACAAAAAGTTTTAGAAAAACGCACATTATAGCACTTGAATTTTTAAAAATTATTCAAGTTCTTTGAGTTCTATTGTCGGGTAGTGGATTTCTATTGTCAAGCACTTGAGTTCTGCATAGCAGAGCACGACAGAGCACGCCAGAGCACGCCAGAGCACGCCAGTGCACGCCAGAGCACTCCAGTGCACGCCAGAGAACGCCAGTGCACGCAAGAGCACGCCAGTGCACGCACGAGCACGTCAATGCACGCCAGAGCACGCCAGTGCACGCCAGAGCACGCCAGAGCACGCCAGTGCACGCCAGTGAATGCCAGAGGACGCCAATTAACACCAGAGCACGCCAGTGCACGCCAGAGCACGCCAGTGCACGCCAGAGCAAGTCAATGCACGCCAGAGCACGCCAATTTACACCAGAGCACGCCAGTGGACACCAGAGCACGCCAATTCACACCAGAGCACGCCAGTGCACGCAAGAGCACGCCAGTGCACGCAAGAGCCCGTCAATGCACGCCAGAGCACGTCAATGCACGCCAGAGCACGCCAGAGCACGCCAGTGCACGCTAGTGAATGCCAGAGCACGCCAATTAACACCAGAGCACGCCAGTGCACGCCAGAGCACACCAATTCACACCAGAGCACGCCAGTGCACGCCAGAGCACGCCAGTGCACGCACGAGCACGTCAATGCACGCCAGAGCATGCCAGTGCACGCCAGAGCACGTCAGTGCACGCCAGAGCACGCCAGTAAACGCCAGAGCACGCCAATTCACACCAGAGCACGTCAATGCACGCCGGAGCACGCCAGTGCAACCCAATTCACACCAGAGCACGCCAGAGCACGCCAGTGCACGCCAGAGCAATTCAATGCACGCCAAAGCACGCCAATTCACGCCAGAGCACGCCAGTGCACGCCAGAGCACGCCAGTGCACGCCAGTGCACGCCAATTCACACCAGAGCACGCCAGTGCACGCCAGAGCACGCCAGTGCACGCCAGAGCACGCCAGTGCACGCCAGAGCAAGTCAATGCACGCCAGAGTACGCCAGTGCACGCCAGAGCATGCCAGTGCACGCAAGAGCAATTCAATGCACGCCAGAGAACGCCAGTGCACGCCAGAGCAAATCAATGCACGCCAGAGCACGCCAATTAACACCAGAGCACGCCAGTGCACGCCAGAGCACGCCAATTCACACCAGAGCACGCCAGTGCACGCCAGAGCACGCCAGTGCACGCCAGAGCACGTCAATGCACGCCAGAGCAAGCCAGAGCATGCCAGAGCACGCCAGAGCACGCCAGTGCACGCCAGAGTACGGTAGAGCACAGCAGAGAACAGCTCAGCACTTGCATTTGCTATAATATTTTTTTTCACTTGTTAAAACAATTTTTTAATTACAGGATGTGTAAATCAATGTCCAATACACCATTTCAAGTCTATTTAATCAATAAATTTATAGAGCAAATCATGAACAAAGAGTTTGAAAAAAACGCATATCACAGCACTTGAATTTTAAAAAATTATTCAAGTTTTTTTAGTTCTATTGTCGGGTAGTGGATTTCTATTGTCAAGCACTTGAGTTCTGCATAGCAGAGCACGACAGAGCACTACAGAGCACGCCAGAGCACGCCAGTGCACGCCAGAGCACTCCAGTGCACGCCAGAGAACGCCAGTGCACGCAAGAGCACGCCAGTGCACGCACGAGCACGTCAATGCACGCCAGAGCATGCCAGTGCACGCCAGAGCACGCCAGAGCACGCCAGTGCACGCCAGTGAATGCCAGAGGACGCCAATTAACACCAGAGCACGCCAGTGCACACCAGAGCAAGTCAATGCACGCCAGAGCACGCCAGTGCACGCAAGAGCACGCCAGTGCACGCAAGAGCACGCCAGTGCACGCAAGAGCCCGTCAATGCACGCCAGAGCACGTCAATGCACGCCAGAGCACGCCAGAGCACGCCAGTGAATGCCAGTGAATGCCAGAGCACGCCAATTAACACCAGAGCACGCCAGTGCACGCCAGAGCACACCAATTCACACCAGAGCACGCCAGTGCACGCCAGAGCACGCCAGTGCACGCACGAGCACGTCAATGCACGCCAGAGCATGCCAGTGCACGCCAGAGCACGTCAGTGCACGCCAGAGCACGCCAGTAAACGCCAGAGCACGCCAATTCACACCAGAGCACGTCAATGCACGCCAGAGCACGCCAGTGCACGCCAATTTACACCAGAGCACGCCAGAGCACGCCAGTGCACGCCAGAGCAATTCAATGCACGCCAGAGCACGCCAATTCACACCAGAGCATGCCAGTGCACGCCAGAGCACGCCAGAGCACGCAAGAGCACGTCAATGCACGCCAGAGCACGCCAGTGCACGCCAGAGCACGCCAGTGCACGCCAGTGCACGCCAATTCACACCAGAGCACGCCAGTGCACGCCAGTGCAAGTCAATGCATGCCAGAGCACGCCAATTCACACCAGAGCACGCCAGTGCACGCCAGAGCACGCCAATTCACACCAGAGTACGCCAGTGCACGACAGAGCATGCCAGTGCACGCAAGAGCACGTCAATGCACGCCAGAGCCTGCCAGTGCACGCCAGAGCACGCAAGTGCACGCCAGAGCACGCCAGTGCACGCCAGAGCACGCCAGTGCACGCCAGAGCATGCCAGTGCACGCAAGAGCAATTCAATGCACGCCAGAGAACGCCAGTGCACGCCAGAGCAAATCAATGCACGCCAGAGCACGCCAATTCACACCAGAGCACGCCAGTGCACGCCAGAGCACGCCAATTCACACCAGAGCACGCCAGTGCACGCCAGAGCACGTCAATTCACGCCAGAGCACGCCAGTGCACGCCAGAGCACGCCAGTGCACGCCAGTGCACGCCAATTCACACCAGAGCACGCCAGTGCACGCCAGAGCACGTCAATGCACGCCAGTGCACGCCAATTCACACCAGAGCACGCCAGTGCACGCCAGAGCACGTCAATGCACGCCAGAGCACGCCAGTGCACTCCAGAGCACGGTAGAGCACAGCAGAGAACAGCTCAGCACTTGCATTTGCTATAATATTTTTTTTTTCACTTGTTAAAACAATTTTTTAATTACAGGATGTGTAAATCAATGTCCAATACACCATTTCAAGTCTATTTAATCAATAAATTTATAGAGCAAATCATGAACAAAAAGATTGAGAAAAACGCACATCACAGCACTTGAATTTTTAAAAATTATTCAAGTTTTTTTAGTTCTATTGTCGGGAAGTGGATTTCTATTGTCAAGCACTTGAGTTCTGCATAGCAGAGCACGACAGAGCACTCCAGAGCACGCCAGAGCACGCCAGTGCACGCCAGAGCACTCCAGTGCACGCCAGAGAACGCCAGTGCACGCAAGAGCACGCCAGTGCACGCACGAGCACGTCAATGCACGCCAGAGCATGCCAGTGCACGCCAGAGCACGCCAGAGCACGCCAGTGCACGCCAGTGAATGCAAGAGGGACGCCAATTAACACCAGAGCACGCCAGTGCACGCCAGAGCAAGTCAATGCACGCCAGAGCACGCCAATTTACACCAGAGCACGCCAGTGCACACCAGAGCACGCCAATTCACACCAGAGCACGCCAGTGCACGCAAGAGCACGCCAGTGCACGCAAGAGCACGCCAGTGCACGCAAGAGCCCGTCAATGCACGCCAGAGCACGTCAATGCACACCAGAGCACACCAATTCACACCAGAGCACGCCAGTGCACGCCAGAGCACGCCAGTGCACGCCAGAGCACGCCAGTGCACGCACGAGCACGTCAATGCACGCCAGAGCATGCCAGTGCACGCCAGAGCACGTCAGTGCACGCCAGAGCACGCCAGTAAACGCCAGAGCACGCCATTTCACACCAGAGCACGTCAATGCACGCCAGAGCACGCCAGTGCACGCCAATTCACACCAGAGCACGCCAGAGCACGCCAGTGCACGCCAGAGCAATTCAATGCACGCCAGAGCACGCCAATTCACACCAGAGCATGCCAGTGCACGCCAGAGCACGCCAGTGCACGCAAGAGCACGTCAATGCACGCCAGAGCACGCCAGTGCACGCCAGAGCACGCCAGTGCACGCCAGTGCACGCCAATTCACACCAGAGCACGCCAGTGCACGCCAGTGCAAGTCAATGCATGCCAGAGCACGCCAATTCACACCAGAGCACGCAAGTGCACGCTAGAGCACGCCAATTCACACCAGAGCACGCCAGTGCACGCCAGAGCACGTCAATTCACGCCAGAGCACGCCAGTGCACGCCAGAGCACGCCAGTGCACGCCAGTGCACGCCAATTCACACCAGAGCACGCCAGTGCACGCCAGAGCACGTCAATGCACGCCAGAGCAAGCCAGAGCACTCCAGAGCACGCCAAAGCACGCCAGTGCACGCCAGAGCACGGTAGAGCACAGCAGAGAACAGCTCAGCACTTGCATTTGCTATAATATTTTTTTTTCACTTGTTAAAACAATTGTTTAATTACAGGATGTGTAAATCAATGTCCAATACACCATTTTAAGTCTATTTAATCAATAAATTTATAGAGCAAATCATGAACAAAAAGTTTGAGAAAAACGCACATCACAGCACTTGAATTTTTAAAAATTATTCAAGTTATTTGAGTTCTATTGTCGGGTAGTGGATTTCTATTGTCAAGCACTTGAGTTCTGCATAACAGAGCACGCCAGAGCACGCCAGAGCACGCCAGTGCACGCAAGATTACGTCAATGCACGCCAGAGAACGCCAGTGCACGCCAGAGCAGGCAAGTATACGCCAAAGCACGCCAGTGCACGCCAGAGCACGCCAGTGCACGCCAGAGCACGCCAGTGCACGCCAGAGCACGCCAGTGCACGCCAGAGCACGCCAGTGCACGCCAGAGCACGCCAATTTACACCAGAGCACGCCAGTGCACGCCAGAGCACGCCAGTGCACGCAAGAGCACGTCAGTGCACGCCAGAGCACGCCAGTGCACGCCATTTCTCACCAGAGCACGCCAGAGCACGCCAGAGCACGCCAGAGCACGCCAGAGCACGCCAGTGCACGCCAGAGCACGTCAATGCACGCCAGAGCAAGCCAGAGCACGCCAGAGCACGCCAAAGCACGCCAGTGCACGCCAGAGCACGGTAGAGCACAGCAGAGAACAGCTCAGCACTTGAAGTTGCTATAATATTTTTTTTTCACTTGTTAAAACAACTTTTTAATTACAGGATGTGTAAATCAATGTCCAATACACCATTTCAAGTCTATTTAATCAATAAATTTATAGAGCAAATCATGAACAAAAAGTTTGAGAAAAACGCACATCACAGCACTTGAATTTTTAAAAATTATTCAAGTTATTTGAGTTCTATTGTCGGGTAGTGGATTTCTATTGTCAAGCTTTTGAGTTCTGCATAGCAGAGCACGCAAGAGCACGACAGAGCACGCCAGAGCACACCAGTGCACGCAAGAGCACGTCAATGCACGCCAGAGCACGCCAGTGCACGCCAGAATACGCAAGTGCACGCCAAAGCACGCCAGTGCACGCCAGAGCACGCCAATGCACGCCAGAGCAAGCCAGAGAACGCCAGAGCACGCCAGTGCACGCTAGAGCACGCCAGTGCACGCCAGAGCACGCCAGTGCACGCCAGAGCACGCCAGTGCACGCCAGAGCACGCCAGTTTACGCCAGAGCACGCCAGTTCACACCAGAGCATGCCAGTGCACGCCAGAGCACGCCAATTCACACCAGAGCACGCCAGTGCACGCCAGAGAACGTCAATGCACGCCAGAGCACGCCAGTGCACGCCAAAGCACGCGAGTGCACGCCAGAGCACGCGAGTGCACGCCAGAGCACGCGAGTGCACGCCAGAGCACGCGAGTGCACGCCAGAGCACGCCAGTGCACGCCAGTGCACGCCAGAGCACGCCAGAGCACGCCAGTGCACGCCAGAGCACGCCAGTGCACGCCAGAGAACGCCAGTGCACGCCAGAGTACGCCAGTGCACGCCAGAGCACGCCAATTCACGCCAGAGCACGCCAGTGCACGCCAGAGCACGCCAATTCACACCAGAGCAAGCCAGTGCACGCCAGAGCACGCCAATTCACACCAGAGCACGCCAGTGCACGCCAGAGCACGCCAATTCACACCAGAGCAAGCCAGTGCACGCCAGAGCACGCCAATTCACACCAGAGCACGCCAGTGCACGCCAGTAAACGCCAGAGCACGACAGAGCACGACAGAGCACGACAGAGCACGACAGAGCACGACAGAGCACGCCAGTGCACGCCAGAGCACGCCAATTTACACCAGAGCACGCCAGTGCACGCCAGAGCACGCCAGTGCACGCAAGAGCACGTCAGTGCACGCCAGAGCACGCCAGTGCACGCCATTTCACACCAGAGCACGCCAGAGCACGCCAGAGCACGCCAGAGCACGCCAGTGCACGCCAGAGCACGTCAATGCACGCCAGAGCAAGCCAGAGCACGCCAGAGCACGCCAAAGCACGCCAGTGCACGCCAGAGCGCGGTAGAGCACAGCAGAGAACAGCTCAGCACTTGAAGTTGCTATAATATTTTTTTTTCACTTGTTAAAACAACTTTTTAATTACAGGATGTGTAAATCAATGTCCAATACACCATTTCAAGTCTATTTAATCAATTAATTTATAGAGCAAATCATGAACAAAAAGTTTGAGAAAAACGCACATCACAGCACTTGAATTTTTAAAAATTATTCAAGTTATTTGAGTTCTATTGTCGGGTAGTGGATTTCTATTGTCAAGCTTTTGAGTTCTGCATAGCAGAGCACGCAAGAGCACGACAGAGCACGCCAGAGCACACCAGTGCACGCAAGAGCACGTCAATGCACGCCAGAGCACGCCAGTGCACGCCAGAATACGCAAGTGCACGCCAAAGCACGCCAGTGCACGCCAGAGCACGCCAATGCACGCCAGAGCAAGCCAGAGAACGCCAGAGCACGCCAGTGCACGCTAGAGCACAAAGCACGCCAGAGCACGCCAGTGCACGCCAGAGCACGCCAGTGCACGCCAGAGCACGCCAGTTTACGCCAGAGCACGCCAGTTCACACCAGAGCATGCCAGTGCACGCCAGAGCACGCCAATTCAGACCAGAGCACGCCAGTGCACGCCAGAGCACGTCAATGCACGCCAGAGCACGCCAGTACACGCCAAAGCACGCCAGTGCACTCCAGAGCACGCGAGTGCACGCCAGAGCACGCGAGTGCACGCCAGAGCACGCGAGTGCACGCCAGAGCACGCCAGTGCACGCCAGTGCACGCCAGAGCACGCCAGAGCACGCCAGTGCACGCCAGAGCACGCCAGTGCACGCCAGAGAACGCCAGTGCACGCCAGAGTACGCCAGTGCACGCCAGAGCACGCCAATTCACGCCAGAGCACGCCAGTGCACGCCAGAGCACGCCAATTCACACCAGAGCAAGCCAGTGCACGCCAGAGCACGCCAATTCACACCAGAGCACGCCAGTGCACGCCAGAGCACGCCAATTCACACCAGAGCAAGCCAGTGCACGCCAGAGCACGCCAATTCACACCAGAGCACGCCAGTGCACGCCAGTAAACGCCAGAGCACGACAGAGCACGACAGAGCACGACAGAGCACGACAGAGCACGCCAGTGCACGCCAGAGCACCCCAGTGAACGCCAGTGCACGCCAGAGCACGCCAGTTCACGCCAGAGCACGCCAGTGCACGCCAGACAACGGTAGAGCACAGCAGAGAACAGCTAAGCACTTGAACTTTCTATAATAATTTTTTCTCTTGTTAAAACCATTTTTTAATTACAGGATGCGTAAATCAATATCCAATACACCATTTCAAGTGTATTGAATCAATAAATTTATAGAGAAAATCATAAACAAAAAGTTTTAGAAAAACACACATCACAGCACTTGAATTTTTAAAAATTATTCAAGTTATTTGAGTTCTATTGTCGGGTAGTGGATTTCTATTGTCAAGCTTTTGAGTTCTGCATAGCAGAGCACGCAAGAGCACGACAGAGCACGCCAGAGCACACCAGTGCACGCAAGAGCACGTCAATGCACGCCAGAGCACGCCAGTGCACGCCAGAATACGCAAGTGCACGCCAAAGCACGCCAGTGCACGCCAGAGCACGCCAATGCACGCCAGAGCAAGCCAGAGAACGCCAGAGCACGCCAATTCAAACCAGAGCATGCCAGTGCACGGCAGAGTACGTCAATGCACGTCAGAGCACGTCAGTGCACGCCAGAGCACGTCAATGCACGCCAGAGCACGCCAGAGCACGCCAGTGCACGCAAGATTACGGTAGAGCACAGCAGAGAACAGCTCAGCACTTGAAGTTGCTATTATATTTTTTTCACTTGTTAAAACCATTTTTTAATTACAGGATGTGTAAATCAATGTCCAATACACCATTTCAAGTCTATTTAATCAATAAATTTATAGAGCAAATCATGAACAAAAAGTTTGAGAAAAACGCACATCACAGCACTTGAATTTTTAAAAATTATTCAAGTTATTTGAGTTCTATTGTCGGGTAGTGGATTTCTATTGTCAAGCACTTGAGTTCTGCATAACAGAGCACGCCAGAGCACGCCAGAGCACGCCAGTGCACGCAAGAGCACGTCAATGCACGCCAGAGAACGCCAGTGCACGCCATAGCACGCAAGTATACGCCAAAGCACGCCAGTGCACGCCAGAGCACGCCAGTGCACGCCAGAGCACGCCAGTGCACGCCAGAGCACGCCAATTTACACCAGAGCACGCCAGTGCACGCCAGAGCACGCCAGTGCACGCCAGAGCACGCCAGTGCACGCAAGAGCACGTCAGTGCACGCCAGAGCACGCCAGTGCACGCCATTTCACACCAGAGCACGCCAGTGCACGCCAGAGCACGCCAGAGCACGCCAGAGCACGCCAGTGCACGCCAGAGCACGTCAATGCATGCCAGAGCAAGCCAGAGCACGCCAGAGCACGCCAAAGCACGCCAGTGCACGCCAGAGCACGGTAGAGCACAGCAGAGAACAGCTCAGCACTTGAAGTTGCTATAATATTTTTTTTTCACTTGTTAAAACAATTTTTTAATTACAGGATGTGTAAATCAATGTCCAATACACCATTTCAAGTCTATTTAATCAATAAATTTATAGAGCAAATCATAAACAAAAAGTTTGAGAAAAATGCACATCACAGCACTTGAATTTTTAAAAATTATTCAAGTTATTTGAGTTCTATTGTCGGGTAGTGGATTTCTATAGTCAAGCTTTTGAGTTCTGCATAGCAGAGCACGCAAGAGCACGACAGAGCACGCCAGAGCACACCAGTGCACGCAAGATTACGTCAATGCACGCCAGAGCACGCCAGTGCACGCCAGAATACGCAAGTGCACGCCAAAGCACGCCAGTGCACGCCAGAGCACGCCAATGCACGCCAGAGCAAGCCAGAGAACGCCAGAGCACGCCAGTGCACGCTAGAGCACGCCAGTGCACGCCAGAGCACGCCAGTGCACGCCAGAGCACGCCAGTGCACGCCAGAGCATGCCAGTGCACAACAGAGCACGCCAATTCACACCAGAGCACGCCAGTGCACGCCAGAGCACGTCAATGCACGCCAGAGCACGCCAGTGCACGCCAAAGCACGCCAGTGCACGCCAGAGCACGCGAGTGCACGCCAGAGCACGCCAGTGCAAGCCAGTGCACGACAGAGCACGCCAGAGCACGCCAGTGCACGCCAGAGCACGCCAGTGCACGCCAGAGCACGCCAATTCACGCCAGACCACGCCAGTGCACGCCAGAGCACGCCAATTCACACCAGAGCAAGCCAGTGCACGCCAGAGCACGCCAATTCACACCAGAGCACGCCAGTGCACGCCAGTAAACGCCAGAGCACGACAGAGCACGACAGAGCACGACAGAGCACGACAGAGCACGACAGAGCACGCCAGTGCACGCCAGAGCACCCCAGTGAACGCCAGAGCACGCCAGTGGACGCCAGAGCACGCCAGTTCACGCCAGAGTACGCCAGTGCACGCTAGAGCACGCCAGTTCACGCCAGAGCACGCCAGTGCACGCCAGACAACGGTAGAGCACAGCAGAGAACAGCTCAGCACTTGAACTTTCTATAATAATTTTTTCTCTTGTTAAAACCATTTTTTAATTACAGGATGCGTAAATCAATATCCAATACACCATTTCAAGTCTATTTAATCAATAAATTTATAGAGCAAATCATGAACAAAAAGTTTGAGAAAAACGGACATCACAGCACTTGAATTTTTAAAAATTATTCAAGTTATTTGAGTTCTATTGTCGGGTAGTGGATTTCTATTGTCAAGCACTTGAGTTCTGCATAACAGAGCACGCCAGAGCACGCCAGTGCACGCAAGAGCACGTCAATGCACGCCAGAGAACGCCAGTGCACGCCAGAGCACGCAAGTATACGCCAAAGCACGCCAGTGCACGCCAGAGCACGCCAGTGCACGCCAGAGCACGCCAGTGCACGCCAGAGCACGCCAGTGCACGCCAGAGCACGCCAATTTACACCAGAGCACGCCAGTGCACGCCAGAGCACGCCAGTGCACGCAAGAGCACGTCAGTGCACGCCAGAGCACGCCAGTGCACGCCATTTCACACCAGAGCACGCCAGTGCACGCCAGAGCACGCCAGAGCACGCCAGAGCACGCCAGTGCACGCCAGAGCACGTCAATGCACGCCAGAGCAAGCCAGAGCACGCCAGAGCACGCCAAAGCACGCCAGTGCACGCCAGAGCACGGTAGAGCACAGCAGAGAACAGCTCAGCACTTGAAGTTGCTATAATATTTTTTTTTCACTTGTTAAAACAATTTTTTAATTACAGGATGTGTAAATCAATGTCCAATACACCATTTCAAGTCTATTTAATCAATAAATTTATAGAGCAAATCATGAACAAAAAGTTTGAGAAAAACGCACATCACAGCACTTGAATTTTTAAAAATTATTCAAGTTATTTGAGTTCTATTGTCGGGTAGTGGATTTCTATTGTCAAGCTTTTGAGTTCTGCATAGCAGAGCACGCAAGAGCATGACAGAGCACGCCAGAGCACACCAGTGCACGCAAGAGCACGTCAATGCACGCCAGAGCACGCCAGTGCACGCCAGAATACGCAAGTGCACGCCAAAGCACGCCAGTGCACGCCAGAGCACGCCAATGCACGCCAGAGCAAGCCAGAGAACGCCAGAGCACGCCAGTGCACGCTAGAGCACGCCAGTGCACGCCAGAGCACGCCAGTGCACGCCAGAGCACGCCAGTGCACGCCAGAGCACGCCAGTTTACGCCAGAGCACGCCAGTTCACACCAGAGCATGCCAGTGCACGCCAGAGCACGCCAATTCACACCAGAGCACGCCAGTGCACGCCAGAGCACGTCAATGCACGCCAGAGCACGCCAGAGCACGCCAGTGCACGCAAGATTACGGTAGAGCACAGCAGAGAACAGCTCAGCACTTGAAGTTGCTATTATATTTTTTTCACTTGTTAAAACCATTTTTTAATTACAGGATGTGTAAATCAATGTCCAATACACCATTTCAAGTCTATTTAATCAATAAATTTATAGAGCAAATCATGAACAAAAAGTTTGAGAAAAACGCACATCACAGCACTTGAATTTTTAAAAATTATTCAAGTTATTTGAGTTCTATTGTCGGGTAGTGGATTTCTATTGTCAAGCACTTGAGTTCTGCATAACAGAGCACGCCAGAGCACGCCAGAGCACGCCAGTGCACGCAAGAGCACGTCAATGCACGCCAGAGAACGCCAGTGCACGCCAGAGCACGCAAGTATACGCCAAAGCACGCCAGTGCACGCCAGAGCACGCCAGTGCACGCCAGAGCACGCCAGTGCACGCCAGAGCACGCCAATTTACACCAGAGCACGCCAGTGCACGCCAGAGCACGCCAGTGCACGCCAGAGCACGCCAGTGCACGCAAGAGCACGTCAGTGCACGCCAGAGCACGCCAGTGCACGCCATTTCACACCAGAGCACGCCAGTGCACGCCAGAGCACGCCAGAGCACGCCAGAGCACGCCAGTGCACGCCAGAGCACGTCAATGCATGCCAGAGCAAGCCAGAGCACGCCAGAGCACGCCAAAGCACGCCAGTGCACGCCAGAGCACGCCAGAGCACGCCAGAGCACGCCAGTGCACGCCAGAGCACGCCAAAGCACGCCAGTGCACGCCAGAGCACGGTAGAGCACAGCAGAGAACAGCTCAGCACTTGAAGTTGCTATAATATTTTTTTTTCACTTGTTAAAACAATTTTTTAATTACAGGATGTGTAAATCAATGTCCAATACACCATTTCAAGTCTATTTAATCAATAAATTTATAGAGCAAATCATGAACAAAAAGTTTGAGAAAAACGCACATCACAGCACTTGAATTTTTAAAAATTATTCAAGTTATTTGAGTTCTATTGTCGGGTAGTGGATTTCTATTGTCAAGCTTTTGAGTTCTGCATAGCAGAGCACGCAAGAGCATGACAGAGCACGCCAGAGCACACCAGTGCACGCAAGAGCACGTCAATGCACGCCAGAGCACGCCAGTGCACGCCAGAATACGCAAGTGCACGCCAAAGCACGCCAGTGCACGCCAGAGCACGCCAATGCACGCCAGAGCAAGCCAGAGAACGCCAGAGCACGCCAGTGCACGCTAGAGCACGCCAGTGCACGCCAGAGCACGCCAGTGCACGCCAGAGCACGCCAGTGCACGCCAGAGCACGCCAGTTTACGCCAGAGCACGCCAGTTCACACCAGAGCATGCCAGTGCACGCCAGAGCACGCCAATTCACACCAGAGCACGCCAGTGCACGCCAGAGCACGTCAATGCACGCCAGAGCACGCCAGTGCACGCCAAAGCACGCCAGTGCACGCCAGAGCACGTGAGTGCACGCCAGAGCACGCGAGTGCACGCCAGAGCACGCCAGTGCACGCCAGTGCACGCCAGAGCACGCCAGTGCACGCCAGAGCACGCCAGTGCACGCCAGAGCACGCCAGAGCACGCCAGTGCACGCCAGAGCACGCCAGTGCACGCCAGAGAACGCCAGTGCACGCCAGAGTACGCCAGTGCACGCCAGAGCACGCCAATTCACGCCAGAGCACGCCAGTGCACGCCAATTCACACCAGAGCAAGCCAGTGCACGCCAGAGCACGCCAATTCACACCAGAGCACGCCAGTGCACGCCAGTAAACGCCAGAGCACGACAGAGCACGACAGAGCACGACAGAGCACGACAGAGCACGACAGAGCACGCCAGTGCACGCCAGAGCACCCCAGTGAACGCCAGAGCACGCCAGTGGACGCCAGAGCACGCCAGTGCACGCCAGAGTACGCCAGTGCACGCCAGAGCACGCCAGTTCACGCCAGAGCATGCCAGTGCACGCCAGACAACGGTAGAGCACAGCAGAGAACAGCTCAGCACTTGAACTTTCTATAATAATTTTTTCTCTTGTTAAAACCATTTTTTAATTACAGGATGTGTAAATCAATGTCCAATACACCATTTCAAGTCTATTGAATCAATAAATTTATAGAGCAAATCATGAACAAAAAGATTGAGAAAAACGCACATCACAGCACTTGAATTTTTAAAAATTATTCAAGTTATTTGAGTTCTATTGTCGGGTAGTGGATTTCTATTGTCAAGCTTTTGATTTCTGCATAGCAGAGCACGCAAGAGCACGACAAAGCACGCAAGAGCACACCAGTGCACGCAAGAGCACGTCAATGCACGCCAGAGCACGCGAGTGCACGCCAGAGCACGCCAATTCACACCAGAGCACGCCAGTGCACGCCAGTAAACGCCAGAGCACGACAGAGCACGACAGAGCACGACAGAGCACGACAGAGCACGCCAGTGCACGCCAGAGCACGCCAGTGCACGCCAGAGCACGCCAGTGCACGCCAGAGCACGCAAGTGCACGCCAGAGCACGCCATAGGACGCCAGAGCAAGTCAATGCACGCCAGAGCACGCCAGTGCACGCCAGAGCACTTCAATGCACGCCAGAGCACGCCAGTGCACTCCAGAGCACGCCAGTACATGCCAGAGCCCGCCAATTCACACCAGACCACGCCAATTCAAACCAGAGCATGCACGTGCACGGAAGAGTACGTCAATGCACGCCAGAGCACGTCAGTGCACGCCAGAGCAGGTCAATGCACGCCAGAGCACGCCAGAGCACGCCAGTGCACGCCAGATTACGGTAGAGCACAGCAGACAACAGCTCAGCACTTGAAGTTGCTATAATATTTTTTTCACTTGTTAAAACCATTTTTTAATTACAGGATGTGTAAATCAATGTCCAATACACCATTTCAAGTCTATTGAATCCATAAATTTATAGAGCAAATCATGAACAAAAAGTTTTAGAAAAACGCACATCACAGCACTTGAATTTTTAAAAATTATTCAAGTTATTTGAGTTCTATTGTCGGGTAGTGGATTTCTATTGTCAAGCACTTGAGTTCTGCATAGCAGAGCACGCCAGAGCACAACAGAGCACGACAGAGCACGCCAGTGCATGCCAGAGCACGCCAATGCACGCCAGAGCACGTCAATACACGCCAGAGCACGCCAGTGCACGCAAAAGCACGCCAGTGCACGCCAGAGCACGTCAATGCACGCCAGAGCACGCCAGTGCACGCCAGAGCACGCCAGTGCACGCCAGAGCACGCCATAGGACGCCAGAGCAAGTCAATGCACGCCAGAGCACGCCAGTGCACGCCAGAGCACTTCAATGCACGCCAGAGCACGCCAGTGCACTCCAGAGCACGCCAGTACACGCCAGAGCCCGCCAATTCACACCAGACCACGCCAATTCAAACCAGAGCATGCCAGTGCACGGCAGAGTACGTCAATGCACGTCAGAGCACGTCAGTGCACGCTAGAGCACGTCAATGCACGCCAGAGCACGCCAGAGCACGCCAGTGCACGCAAGATTACGGTAGAGCACAGCAGAGAACAGCTCAGCACTTGAAGTTGCTATTATATTTTTTTCACTTGTTAAAACCATTTTTTAATTACAGGATGTGTAAATCAATGTCCAATACACCATTTCAAGTCTATTTAATCAATAAATTTATAGAGCAAATCATGAACAAAAAGTTTGAGAAAAACGCACATCACAGCACTTGAATTTTTAAAAATTATTCAAGTTATTTGAGTTCTATTGTCGGGTAGTGGATTTCTATTGTCAAGCACTTGAGTTCTGCATAACAGAGCACGCCAGAGCACGCCAGAGCACGCCAGTGCACGCAAGAGCACGTCAATGCACGCCAGAGAACGCCAGTGCACGCCAGAGCACGCAAGTATACGCCAAAGCACGCCAGTGCACGCCAGAGCACGCCAGTGCACGCCAGAGCACGCCAGTGCACGCCAGAGCACGCCAATTTACACCAGAGCACGCCAGTGCACGCCAGAGCACGCCAGTGCACGCAAGAGCACGTCAGTGCACGCCAGAGCACGCCAGTGCACGCCAGTGCACGCCAGAGCACGCCAGAGCACGCCAGAGCACGCCAGTGCACGCCAGAGCACGTCAATGCACGCCAGAGCAAGCCAGAGCACGCCAGAGCACGCCAAAGCACGCCAGTGCACGCCAGAGCACGGTAGAGCACAGCAGAGAACAGCTCAGCACTTGAAGTTGCTACAATATTTTTTTTTCACTTGTTAAAACAATTTTTTAATTACAGGATGTGTAAATCAATGTCCAATACACCATTTCAAGTCTATTTAATCAATAAATTTATAGAGCAAATCATGAACAAAAAGTTTGAGAAAAACGCACATCGCAGCACTTGAATTTTTAAAAATTATTCAAGTTATTTGAGTTCTATTGTCGGGTAGTGGATTTCTATTGTCAAGCTTTTGAGTTCTGCATAGCAGAGCACGCAAGATCACGACAGAGCACGCCAGAGCACACCAGTGCACGCAAGAGCACGTCAATGCACGCCAGAGCACGCCAGTGCACGCCAGAATACGCAAGTGCACGCCAAAGCACGCCAGTGCACGCCAGAGCACGCCAATGCACGCCAGAGCAAGCCAGAGAACGCCAGAGCACGCCAATTCAAACCAGAGCATGCCAGTGCACGGCAGAGTACGTCAATGCACGTCAGAGCACGTCAGTGCACGCCAGAGCACGTCAATGCACGCCAGAGCACGCCAGAGCACGCCAGTGCACGCAAGATTACGGTAGAGCACAGCAGAGAACAGCTCAGCACTTGAAGTTGCTATTATATTTTTTTCACTTGTTAAAACCATTTTTTAATTACAGGATGTGTAAATCAATGTCCAATACACCATTTCAAGTCTATTTAATCAATAAATTTATAGAGCAAATCATGAACAAAAAGTTTGAGAAAAACGCACATCACAGCACTTGAATTTTTAAAAATTATTCAAGTTATTTGAGTTCTATTGTCGGGTAGTGGATTTCTATTGTCAAGCACTTGAGTTCTGCATAACAGAGCACGCCAGAGCACGCCAGAGCACGCCAGTGCACGCAAGAGCACGTCAATGCACGCCAGAGAACGCCAGTGCACGCCAGAGCACGCAAGTATACGCCAAAGCACGCCAGTGCACGCCAGAGCACGCCAGTGCACGCCAGAGCACGCCAGTGCACGCCAGAGCACGCCAATTTACACCAGAGCACGCCAGTGCACGCCAGAGCACGCCAGTGCACGCAAGAGCACGCCAGTGCACGCCAGAGCACGCCAGAGCACGCCAGTGCACGCCAGAGCACGCCAGTGCACGCCAGAGAACGCCAGTGCACGCCAGAGTACGCCAGTGCACGCCAGAGCACGCCAATTCACGCCAGAGCACGCCAGTGCACGCCAGAGCACGCCAATTCACACCATAGCAAGCCAGTGCACGCCAGAGCACGCCAATTCACACCAGAGCACGCCAGTGCACGCCAGTAAACGCCAGAGCACGACAGAGCACGACAGAGCACGACAGAGCACGACAGAGCACGACAGAGCACGCCAGTGCACGCCAGAGCACCCCAGTGAACGCCAGAGCACGCCAGTGGACGCCAGAGCACGCCAGTGCACGCCAGAGCACGCCAGTGCACGCCAGAGCACGCCAGTTCACGCCAGAGCACGCCAGTGCACGCCAGACAACGGTAGAGCACAGCAGAGAACAGCTCAGCACTTGAACTTTCTATAATAATTTTTTCTCTTCTTAAAACCATTTTTTAATTACAGGATGCGTAAATCAATATCCAATACACCATTTCAAGTGTATTGAATCAATAAATTTAAAGAGAAAATCATAAACAAAAAGTTTTAGAAAAACACACATCACAGCACTTGAATTTTTAAAAATTATTCAAGTTATTTGAGTTCTATTGTCGGGTAGTGGATTTCTATTGTCAAGCACTTGAGTTCTGCATAGCAGAGCACGCCAGAGCACAACAGAGCACGACAGAGCACGCCAGTGCATGCCAGAGCACGCCAATGCACGCCAGAGCACGTCAATACACGCCAGAGCACGCCAGTGCACGCAAAAGCACGCCAGTGCACGCCAGAGCACGTCAATGCACGCCAGAGCACGCCAGTGCACGCCAGAGCACGCCAGTGCACGCCAGAGCACGCCATAGGACGCCAGAGCAAGTCAATGCACGCCAGAGCACGCCAGTGCACGCCAGAGCACTTCAATGCACGCCAGAGCACGCCAGTGCACTCCAGAGCACGCCAGTACACGCCAGAGCCCGCCAATTCACACCAGACCACGCCAATTCAAACCAGAGCATGCCAGTGCACGGCAGAGTACGTCAATGCACGTCAGAGCACGTCAGTGCACGCCAGAGCACGTCAATGCACGCCAGAGCACGCCAGAGCACGCCAGTGCACGCAAGATTACGGTAGAGCACAGCAGAGAACAGCTCAGCACTTGAAGTTGCTATTATATTTTTTTCACTTGTTAAAACCATTTTTTAATTACAGGATGTGTAAATCAATGTCCAATACACCATTTCAAGTCTATTGAATCAATAAATTTATAGAGCAAATCATGAACAAAAAGATTGAGAAAAACGCACATCACAGCACTTGAATTTTTAAAAATTATTCAAGTTATTTGAGTTCTATTGTCGGGTAGTGGATTTCTATTGTCAAGCTTTTGATTTCTGCATAGCAGAGCACGCAAGAGCACGACAAAGCACGCAAGAGCACACCAGTGCACGCAAGAGCACGTCAATGCACGCCAGAGCACGCGAGTGCACGCCAGAGCACGCCAATTCACACCAGAGCACGCCAGTGCACGCCAGTAAACGCCAGAGCACGACAGAGCACGACAGAGCACGACAGAGCACTACAGAGCACGCCAGTGCACGCCAGAGCACGCCAGAGCACGCCAGAGCACGCCAGTGCACGCCAGAGCACGTCAATGCACGCCAGAGCAAGCCAGAGCACGCCAGAGCACGCCAAAGCACGCCAGTGCACGCCAGAGCACGGTAGAGCACAGCAGAGAACAGCTCAGCACTTGAAGTTGCTACAATATTTTTTTTTCACTTGTTAAAACAATTTTTTAATTACAGGATGTGTAAATCAATGTCCAATACACCGTTTCAAGTCTATTTAATCAATAAATTTATAGAGCAAATCATGAACAAAAAGTTTGAGAAAAACGCACATCACAGCACTTGAATTTTTAAAAATTATTCAAGTTATTTGAGTTCTATTGTCGGGTAGTGGATTTCTATTGTCAAGCTTTTGAGTTCTGCATAGCAGAGCACGCAAGAGCACGACAGAGCACGCCAGAGCACACCAGTGCACGCAAGAGCACGTCAATGCACGCCAGAGCACGCCAGTGCACGCCAGAATACGCAAGTGCACGCCAAAGCACGCCAGTGCACGCCAGAGCACGCCAATGCACGCCACAGCAAGCCAGAGAACGCCAGAGCACGCCAATTCAAACCAGAGCATGCCAGTGCACGGCAGAGTACGTCAATGCACGTCAGAGCACGTCAGTGCACGCCAGAGCACGTCAATGCACGCCAGAGCACGCCAGAGCACGCCAGTGCACGCAAGATTACGGTAGAGCACAGCAGAGAACAGCTCAGCACTTGAAGTTGCTATTATATTTTTTTCACTTGTTAAAACCATTTTTTAATTACAGGATGTGTAAATCAATGTCCAATACACCATTTCAAGTCTATTTAATCAATAAATTTATAGAGCAAATCATGAACAAAAAGTTTGAGAAAAACGCACATCACAGCACTTGAATTTTTAAAAATTATTCAAGTTATTTGAGTTCTATTGTCGGGTAGTGGATTTCTATTGTCAAGCACTTGAGTTCTGCATAACAGAGCACGCCAGAGCACGCCAGAGCACGCCAGTGCACGCAAGAGCACGTCAATGCACGCCAGAGAACGCCAGTGCACGCCAGAGCACGCAAGTATACGCCAAAGCACGCCAGTGCACGCCAGAGCACGCCAGTGCACGCCAGAGCACGCCAATTTACACCAGAGCACGCCAGTGCACGCCAGAGCACGCCAGTGCACGCAAGAGCACGCCAGTGCACGCCAGAGCACGCCAGAGCACGCCAGAGCACGCCAGTGCACGCCAGAGAACGCCAGTGCACGCCAGAGTACGCCAGTGCACGCCAGAGCACGCCAATTCACGCCAGAGCACGCCAGTGCACGCCAGAGCACGCCAATTCACACCAGAGCAAGCCAGTGCACGCCAGAGCACGCCAATTCACACCAGAGCACGCCAGTAAACGTCAGTAAACGCCAGAGCACGACAGAGCACGACAGAGCACGACAGAGCACGACAGAGCACGCCAGTGCACGCCAGAGCACCCCAGTGAACGCCAGAGCACGCCAGTGGACGCCAGAGCACGCCAGTGCACGCCAGAGCACGCCAGTGCACGCCAGAGCACGCCAGTTCACGCCAGAGCACGCCAGTGCACGCCAGACAACGGTAGAGCACAGCAGAGAACAGCTCAGCACTTGAACTTTCTATAATAATTTTTTCTCTTCTTAAAACCATTTTTTAATTACAGGATGCGTAAATCAATATCCAATACACCATTTCAAGTGTATTGAATCAATAAATTTAAAGAGAAAATCATAAACAAAAAGTTTTAGAAAAACACACATCACAGCACTTGAATTTTTAAAAATTATTCAAGTTATTTGAGTTCTATTGTCGGGTAGTGGATTTCTATTGTCAAGCACTTGAGTTCTGCATAGCAGAGCACGCCAGAGCACAACAGAGCACGACAGAGCACGCCAGTGCATGCCAGAGCACGCCAATGCACGCCAGAGCACGTCAATACACGCCAGAGCACGCCAGTGCACGCAAAAGCACGCCAGTGCACGCCAGAGCACGTCAATGCACGCCAGAGCACGCCAGTGCACGCCAGAGCACGCCAGTGCACGCCAGAGCACGCCAGTGCACGCCAGAGCACGCCAGTGCACGCCAGAGCACGCCATAGGACGCCAGAGCAAGTCAATGCAAGCCAGAGCACGCCAGTGCACGCCAGAGCACTTCAATGCACGCCAGAGCACGCCAGTGCACTCCAGAGCACGCCAGTACATGCCAGAGCCCGCCAATTCACACCAGACCACGCCAATTCAAACCAGAGCATGCACGTGCACGGAAGAGTACGTCAATGCACGTCAGAGCACGTCAGTGCACGCCAGAGCACGTCAATGCACGCCAGAGCACGCCAGAGCACGCCAGTGCACGCCAGATTACGGTAGAGCACAGCAGAGAACAGCTCAGCACTTGAAGTTGCTATAATATTTTTTTCACTTGTTAAAACCATTTTTTAATTACAGGATGTGTAAATCAATGTCCAATACACCATTTCAAGTCTATTGAATCAATAAATTTATAGATCAAATCATGAACAAAAAGTTTGAGAAAAACGCACATCACAGCACTTGAATTTTTAAAAATTATTCAAGTTATTTGAGTTCTATTGTCGGGTAGTGGATTTCTATTGTCAAGCACTTGAGTTCTGCATAGCAGAGCACGCCAGAGCACGACAGAGCACGCAAGAGCACGCCAGTGCACGCCAGAGCACGCGAGTGCACGCCAGAGCACGCGAGTGCACGCGAGTGCACGCCAGAGCACGTCAATGCACGCCAGAGCATGCCAGTGCACGCCAGAGCACGCCAATTCACACCAGAGCTCGTCCATGCACGCCAGAGCACGCCAGTGCACGCCGGAGCACGCCAGTGCACGCCAGAGCACGCCAGAGCACGCCAGAGCACGCCAGTGCACGCCAGAGCACGCCAATTCGCACCAGAGCACGCCAGAGCACGCCAGAGCACGCCAGAGCACGCCAGATCACGCCAGATCACTCCAGTGCACGCTAGAGCACGCCAGAGCACGCCATTGCACGCAAATTCACACCAGAGCACGTCAATGCACACCAGAGCACGCCAATTCACACCAGAGCACGCCAGTGCACGCCAGAGCACGCCAGTGCACGCCAGAGCACGCCAATTCACACCAGAGCACGCCAGTGCACGCCTGAGCTTGCCAGTGCACGCAAGAACACGTCAATTCACACCAGAGCACGTCAATGCACGCCAGAGCACGCAAGTGCACGCCAGAGCACGCCAGTGCACGCCGGAGCACGTCAATTCACACCAGTGCACGCACGAGCACGTCAATGCACGCCAGAGCATGCCAGTGCACGCCAGAGCACGCCAATTCACACCAGAGCATGTCAATGCACGCCAGAGCACGCCAGTGCACGCCAGAGCCAGAGCACGCCAGTTCACGTCAGAGCACGCCAATTCGCACCAGAGCACGCCAGAGCACGCCAGAGCACGCCAAAGCACGCCAGAGCACGCCATTGCACGCCAATTCACACCAGAGCACGCCAGTGGACGCCAGAGCACGCTAATTCACACCAGAGTACGCCAGTGCACGCCAGAGCACGCCAATTCACACCAGAGCACGCCAGTGCACGCCAGAGCACGCACGAGCAGGTCAATGCACGCCAGAGCACGCCAATTCACACCAGAGCACGCCAGTGCACGTCAGAGCACGCCAATTCAAACCAGAGCACGCCAGAGCACGCCAGTGCACGCCAGAGCACTTAAATGCACGCCAGAGAAAGCCAGAGCAAGCCAGAGCACGCCAGAGCATGCCAGAGCACGCCAGTGCACGCCAGAGCACGGTAGAGCACAGCAGAGAACAGCTCAGCACTTGAAGTTGCTATAATATTTTTTCACTTGTTAAAATCATTTTTCAATTACAGGATGTGTAAATCAATGTCCAATACACCATTTCAAGTCTATTTAATCAATAAATTTATAGATCAAATCATGAACAAAAAGTTTGAGAAAAACGCACATCACAGCACTTGAATTTTTAAAAATTATTCAAGTTATTTGAGTTCTATTGTCGGGTAGTGGATTTCTATTGTCAAGCACTTGAGTTCTGCATAGCAGAGCACGCCAGAGCACGCCAGAGCACGCCAGAGCACGCCAGTGCACGCCAGAGCACGCGAGTGCACGCGTGTGCACGCCAGAGCACGCCAGTGCACGCACGAGCACGTCAATGCACGCCAGAGCATTCCAGTGCACGCCAGAGCACGCCAATTCACACCAGAGCACGTCCATGCACGCCAGAGCACGCCAGTGCACGCTGGAGCACGCCAGTGCACGCCAGAGCACGCCAGTGCACGCCAGAGCACGCCAATTTGCACCAGAGCACGCCAGAGCACGCCAGATCACGCCAGATCACTCCAGTGCACGCTAGAGCACGCCAGAGAACGCCATTGCACGCAAATTCACACCAGAGCACGCCACTGCACGCCAGAGCACGTCAATGCACACCAGAGCACGCCAGTGCACGCCAGAGCACGCCAGTGCACGCCAGAGCACGCCAATTCACACCAGAGCACGCCAGTGCACGCCAGAGCACGCCAATTCACACTAGAGCACGCCAGAGCACGCCAGTGCACGCCAGAGCACGCCAGTGCACGCACGAGCACGCCAGAGCACGCCATTGCACGCAAATTCACACCAGAGCACGTCAATGCACACCAGAGCACGCCAGTGCACACCAGAGCACGCCAATTCACACCAGAGCACGCCAGTGCACGCCAGAGCACGCCAATTCACACCAGAGCACGCCAGTGCACGCCAGAGCACGCCAGTGCACGCCAGAGCACGCCAGTGCACGCACGAGCATGTCAATGCACGCCAGAGCTTGCCAGTGCACGCCAGAGCACGCCAATTCACACCAGAGCACGCCAGTGCACGCCAGAGCACGCCAGACAACGGTAGAGCACAGCAAAGAACAGCTCAGTACTTGAACTTTCTATAATATTTTTTTCTCTTGTTAAAACCATTTTTTAATTACAGGATGTGTAAATCAATATCCCATACACCATTTCAAGTGTATTGAATCAATAAATTTATAGAGAAAATCATAAACAAAAAGTTTTAGAAAACACAAATCACAGCACTTGAATTTTTAAAAATTATTCAAGTTATTTGAGTTCTATTGTCGGGTAGTGGATTTCTATTGTCAAGCACTTGAGTTCTGCATAGCAGAGCACGCCAGAGCACAACAGAGCACGACAGAGCACGCCAGTGCATGCCAGAGCACGCCAATTCACACCAGAGCACGCCAGTGCACGCCAGAGCACGTCAATACACGCCAGAGCACGCCAGTGCACGCAAAAGCACGCCAGTGCACGCCAGAGCACTTCAATGCACGCCAGAGCACGCCAGTGCACGCCAGAGCACGCCAGTGCACGCCAGAGCACGCCAGTGCACGCCAGAGCACGCCATAGGACGCCAGAGCAAGTCAATGCACGCCAGAGCACGCCAGTGCACGCCAGAGCACTTCAATGCACGCCAGAGCACGCCAGTGCACTCCAGAGCACGCCAGTACACACCAGAGCCCGCCAATTCACACCAGACCACGCCAATTCAAACCAGAGCATGCCAGTGCACGCCAGAGCACGTCAATGCACGTCAGAGCACGCCAGTGCACGCCAGAGCACGCCAATGAACGCCAGAGCACAACAGTGCACGCCAGAGCACGCCAGTGCACACCAGAGCACGCCAATTCACGCCAGAGCACGCCAGTGCACGCCAGTGCACGCCAGAGCACGGTCGAGCACAGCAGAGAACAGCTCAGCACTTGAAGTTGCTATAATATTTTTTTCACTTGTTAAAACCATTTTTTAATTACAGGATGTGTAAATCAATGTCCAATACACCATTTCAAGTCTATTGAATCAATAAATTTATAGAGCAAATCATGAACAAAAAGTTTTAGAAAAACGCACATCACAGAACTTGAATTTTTAAAAATTATTCAAGTTATTTGAGTTCTATTGTCGGGTAGTGGATTTCTATTGTCAAGCACTTGAGTTCTGCATAGCAGAGCACGCCAGAGCACGCCAGTGCACGCCAGAGCACGCCAGTGAACGCCAGAGCACAACAGTGCACGCCAGAGCACGCCAGTGCACGCCAGTGCACGCCAGTGCACGCCAATTCACGCCAGAGCACGCCAGTGCACGCCAGAGTACGCCAATTCAAACCAGAGCACGCCAGAGCACGCCAGTGCACGCCAGAGCACGCCAGTGCACGCCAGAGCACTCCAATTCACACCAGAGCACGCCAGTTCACGCCAGAGCACGCCAGTTCACGCCAGAGCACGCCAGTGCACGCCAGAGCACGTCAATGCACGCAAGAGCACGCCAGTGCACTCCAGAGCATGCCAATTCACACCAGAGCACGCCAATTCACACCAGAGCACGCCAGTGCACGCAAAAGCACGCCAGTGCACGCCAGAGCACACCAATTCACACCAGAGCACGCCAGTGCACGCCAGAGCACTCAAGTGCACGCCAGAGCACGCCATTGCGCGCCAGAGCACGCCATTGCGCGCCAGAGCACGCCAGTGCACGCCAGAGCACGCCAATTCACACCAGAGAACGTCAATGCACGCCAGAGCACGCCAGAGGAGGCCAATTAACCAGAGCACGCCAGAGCACGCCAGTGCACGCCAGATCACGTCAATGCACGCCAGAGCACGCCAGTGCACGCCAGAGCATGCCAGTGCACGCCAGAGCACGCCAGTGCACGCCAGAGCAATTCAATGCACGCCAGAGCACGCCAATTCACACCAGAGCACGCCAGTGCACGCCAGAGCACGCCAATTCACACCAGAGCGGGCCAGTGCACGCCAGAGCACGCCAGTGCACGCAAGAGCACGTAAATAAACGCCAGAGCACGCCAATGCATGCCAGAGCACACTAGTGCACGCCAAAGCACGCCAGAGCACGCCAGTGCACGCCAGTGCACGCCAGTGCACGCCAATTCACGCCAGAGCACGCCAGTGCACGCCAGAGCAAGTCAATGCACGCCAGAGCACGCCAATTCACACTAGAGCACGTCAGTGCACGCCAGAGCACGCCAATTCACACCAGAGAACGTCAATGCACGCTAGAGCAAGCCAGTGCACGCCAGTGCACGCACGAGCACGTCAATGCACGCCAGAGCATGCCAGTGCACGCCAGAGCATGCCAGTGCACACCAGAGCACGCCAATTCACACCAGAGCACGTCAATGCACGCCAGAGTACGCCAGTGCACGCCAGAGTACGCCAATTCACACCAGAGCACGCCAGAGCACGCCAGTGCACGCCAGAGCATGCCAGTGCACGCCAGAGCACGCCAATTCACACCAGAGCACGTCAATGCACGCCAGAGTACGCCATAGCACGCCAGACCACGCCAGAGCACGCAAGTGCACGCCAGAGCACGCCAGTGCACGCCAGAACACGCCAGTGCACGCACGATCACGTCAATGCACGCCAGAGCATGCCAGTGCACGCCAGAGCACTCCAGTGCACGCCAGAGCACGCCAATTCACACCAGAGCACGTCAATGCACGCCAGAGCACGCCAGTGCACGCCAGAGCACGCCAATTCTCACCAGAGCACGCCAGATTACGCCAGTGCACGCCAGAGCACGCCAGTGCACACAAGTGCACGCCATTGCACGCCAGAGCAACCAAGTGCACACCAAAGCACGCCAGTGCACGCCAGAGCACGCCAATTCTCACCAGAGCACGTCAATGCACGCCAAAGCACGCAAGTGCACGCCAAAGCACGCCAGAGCACGCCAGTGAACGCCAGAGCACAACAGTGCACGCCAGAGCACGCCAGTGCACGCCAGTGCACGCCAGTGCACGCCAATTCACGCCAGAGCACGCCAGTGCACGCCAGAGTACGCCAATTCAAACCAGAGCACGCCAGAGCACGCCAGTGCACGCCAGAGCACGCCAGTGCACGCCAGAGCACTCCAATTCACACCAGAGCACGCCAGTTCACGCCAGAGCACGCCAGTTCACGCCAGAGCACGCCAGTGCACGCCAGAGCACGTCAATGCACGCAAGAGCACGCCAGTGCACTCCAGAGCATGCCAATTCACACCAGAGCACGCCAATTCACACCAGAGCACGCCAGTGCACGCAAAAGCACGCCAGTGCACGCCAGAGCACGCCAGTGCACGCAAGAGCACACCAATTCACACCAGAGCACGCCAGTGCACGCCAGAGCACTCAAGTGCACGCCAGAGCACGCCATTGCGCGCCAGAGCACGCCAGTGCACGCCAGAGCACGCCAATTCACACCAGAGAACGTCAATGCACGCCAGAGCACGCCAGAGGAGGCCAATTAACCAGAGCACGCCAGAGCACGCCAGTGCACGCCAGATCACGTCAATGCACGCCAGAGCACGCCAGTGCACGCCAGAGCATGCCAGTGCACGCCAGAGCACGCCAGTGCACGCCAGAGCAATTCAATGCACGCCAGAGCACGCCAATTCACACCAGAGCACGCCAGTGCACGCCAGAGCACGCCAATTCACACCAGAACGGGCCAGTGCACGCCAGAGCACGCCAGTGCACGCAAGAGCACGTAAATAAACGCCAGAGCACGCCAGTGCATGCCAGAGCACACTAGTGCACGCCAAAGCACGCCAGAGCACGCCAGTGCACGCCAGTGCACGCCAGTGCACGCCAATTCACGCCAGAGCACGCCAGTGCACGCCAGAGCAAGTCAATGCACGCCAGAGCACGCCAATTCACAAGGGAGCACGTCAGTGCACGCCAGAGCACGCCAATTCACACCAGAGAACGTCAATGCACGCTAGAGCAAGCCAGTGCACGCCAGTGCACGCACGAGCACGTCAATGCACGCCAGAGCATGCCAGTGCACGCCAGAGCATGCCAGTGCACACCAGAGCACGCCAATTCACACCAGAGCACGTCAATGCACGCCAGAGTACGCCAGTGCACGCCAGAGTACGCCAATTCACACCAGAGCACGCCAGAGCACGCCAGTGCACGCCAGAGCATGCCAGTGCACGCCAGAGCACGCCAATTCACACCAGAGCACGTCAATGCACGCCAGAGTACGCCATAGCACGCCAGACCACGCCAGAGCACGCAAGTGCACGCCAGAGCACGCCAGTGCACGCCAGAACACGCCAGTGCACGCACGATCACGTCAATGCACGCCAGAGCATGCCAGTGCACGCCAGAGCACTCCAGTGCACGCCAGAGCACGCCAATTCACACCAGAGCACGTCAATGCACGCCAGAGCACGCCAGTGCACGCCAGAGCACGCCAATTCTCACCAGAGCACGCCAGATTACGCCAGTGCACGCCAGAGCACGCCAGTGCACACAAGTGCACGCCATTGCACGCCAGAGCAACCAAGTGCACACCAAAGCACGCCAGTGCACGCCAGAGCACGCCAATTCTCACCAGAGCACGTCAATGCACGCCAAAGCACGCAAGTGCACGCCAAAGCACGCCAGTGCACGCCAGAGCACGCCAGTACACGCCAGTGCACGCCAATTCACACCAGAGTACGCCAGTGCATGCCAGAGCACGCCAGTGCACGCCAGAGCAAGTCAATGCACGCCAGAGCACGCCAATTCACACCAGAGCACGCCAGTGCACGCCAGATTACGCCAATTCACACCAGAGCACGCCAGTGCACGCCAGAGCACGCCAGTGCACGCCAGAGCAATTCAATGCACGCCAGAGCACGCCAGTGCACGCCAGAGGACGCAAGTGCACGCCAAAGCACGCCAGTGCACGCCAATTCACACCAGAGCACGCCAGTGCACGCCAGAGCACGCCAGAGCACGCCAGAGCACGCCAGAGCACTTCAGTGCACGCCAGTGCACGGTAGAGCACAGCCCACAGCAGAGAACAGCTCAGCACTTGAAGTTGCTATAATATTTTTTTCACTTGTTAAAATCATTTTTTAATTACACGATGTGTAAATCAATGTCCAATACACCATTTCAAGTCTATTTAATCAATAAATTTATAGAGCAAATCATGAACAAAAAGTTTGAGAAAAACGCACATCACAGCACTTGAATTTTTTTGTAGTGGATTTCTATTGTCAAGCACTTGAGTTCTGCATAGCAGAGCACGCCAGAGCACGACAGAGCACGCCAGTGCACGCAAGAGCACGTCAATGCACGCCAGAGCACGCCAGTGCACGCCAGTGCACGCCAGAGCACGTCAATGCACGCCAAAGCAAGCCAGAGCACGCCAAACCACGGCAGAGCATGCCAGTGCACGCCAGAGCACGCCCGTGCACGCCAGAGCACGCCGGTGCACGCCAGAGCACGCCGGTGCACGCCAGAGCACGCCAGTGCACGCCAGAGCACGCCAGTGCACGCCAGAGCACGCCTGTGCACGCCAGAGAAAATCAATGCACGCCAGAGCACGCCAATTCACACCAGAGCACGCCAGTGCACGCCTGAGCACGCCAATTCACACCAGAGCACGCCAGAGCACGTCAATGCACGCCAGAGCATGCCATTGCACGCCAGAGCACGCCAGTGCACGCCAGTGCACGCCAATTCACACCAGAGCACGCCAGAGCACGTCAATGCACGCCAGAGCAAGCCAGAGCACGCCAGAGCACGCCAGAGCACGCCAGAGCACGCCAGTGCACGCCAGAGCACGGTAGAGCACAGCAGAGAACAGCTCAGCACTTGAAGTTGCTATAATATTTTTTTTCACTTGTTAAAACAATTTTTTAATTACAGGATGTGTAAATCAATGTCCAATACACCATTTCAAGTCTATTTAATCAATAAATTTATAGAGCAAATCATGAACAAAAAGTTTGAAAAAAACGCACATCACAGCACTTGAATTTTAAAAAATTATTCAAGTTTTTTTAGTTCTATTGTCGGGTAGTGGATTTCAATTGTCAAGCACTTGAGTTCTGCATAGCAGAGAACGACAGAGCACGACAGAGCACGCCAGAGCACGCCAGTGCACGCCAGAGCACTCCAGTGCACGCCAGAGAACGCCAGTGCACGCAAGAGCACGCCAGTGCACGCCAGAGCACGCCAGAGCACGCCAGTGCACGCCAGAGCACACCAATTCACACCAGAGCACGCCAGTGCACGCCAGTGCACGCCAGAGCACGCCAGTGCACGCCAGAGCACGCCAGTGCACGCAAGAGCACGCCAGTGCATGCAAGAGCACGCCAGTGCACGCAAGAGCACGCCAGTGCACGCAAGAGCACGCCAATTCACACCAGTGCACGCACGAGCACGTCAATGCACGCCAGAGCATGCCAGTGCACGCCAGAGCACGCCCATTCACACCAAAGCACGTCAATGCACGCCAGAGCACGCCAGTGCACACCAGAGCAAGCCAGTGCACGCCAGAGCACGCCAGATTACACCAGAGCACGCCAGAGCACGCCAGTGCACGCCAGAGCACGGTAGAGCACAGCAGAGAACAGCTCAGCACTTGAAGTTGCTATAATATTTTTTTCACTTGTTAAAACCATTTTTTAATTACACGATGTGTAAATCAATGTCCAATACACCATTTCAAGTCTATTTAATCAATCAATTTATAGAGCAAATCATGAACAAAAAGTTTGAGAAAAACGCACATCACAGCACTTGAATTTTTAAAAATTATTCAAGTTATTTGAGTTCTATTGTCAAGTAGTGGATTTCTATTGTCAAGCACTTGAGTTCTGAATAGCAGAGCACGCCAGTGCACGCCAGAGCACGCCAATTTTACACCAGAGCACGCCAGTTAATGCCAGAGCATGCAAGTGCACGCAAGAGTACGTCAATGTGTGCCAGTGCACGCAAGAGCACGCCAGTGCACGCCAGAGCACGCCAGTGCACGCCAGAGCACGCCAGTGCACGCCAGAGCACACCAATTCACACCAGAGCACGCCAGTGCACGCCAGAGCACTCAAGTGCACGCCAGAGCACGCCATTGCGCGCCAGAGCACGCCAGTGCACGCCAGAGCACGCCAATTCACACCAGAGAACGTCAATGCACGCCAGAGCACGCCAGAGGAGGCCAATTAACCAGAGCACGCCAGAGCACGCCAGTGCACGCCAGAGCACGCCAGTGCACGCCAGAGCACGTCAATGCACGCCAGAGCACGCCAGTGCACGCCAGTGCACGCCAGAGCACGCCAGTGCACGCCAGAGCATGCCAGTGCACGCCAGAGCACGCCAGTGCACGCCAAAGCAATTCAATGCACGCCAGAGCACGCCAATTCACACCAGAGCACGCCAGTGCACGCCAGAGCACGCCAATTCACACCAGAGCGGGCCAGTGCACGCCAGAGCACGCCAGTGCACGCAAGAGCACGTAAATAAACGCCAGAGCACGCCAGTGCATGCCAGAGCACACTAGTGCATGCCAAAGCACGCCAGAGCACGCCAGTGCACGCCAGTGCACGCCAGTGCACGCCAATTCACACCAGAGCACGCCAGTGCACGCCAGAGCAAGTCAATGCACGCCAGAGCACGCCAATTCACACCAGAGCACGTCAGTGCACGCCAGAGCACGCCAATTCACACCAGAGAACGTCAATGCACGCTAGAGCAAGCCAGTGCACGCCAGTGCACGCCAGAGCACGCCAATTAACACCAGAGCACGCCAGAGCACGCCAGTGCACGCCAGAGCATGCCAGTGCACGCCAGAGCACGCCAATTCACACCAGAGCACGTCAATGCACGCCAGAGTACGCCATAGCACGCCAGACCACGCCAGAGCACGCCAGTGCACGCCAGAGCACGCCAGTGCACGCCAGAACACGCCAGTGCACGCACGATCACGTCAATGCACGCCAGAGCATGCCAGTGCACGCCAGAGCACTCCAGTGCACGCCAGAGCACGCCAATTCACACCAGAGCACGTCAATGCACGCCAGAGCACGCCAGTGCACGCCAGAGCACGCCAATTCTCACCAGAGCACGCCAGATTACGCCAGTGCACGCCAGAGCACGCCAGTGCACACAAGTGCACGCCAGTGCACGCCAGAGCAACCAAGTGCACGCCAAAGCACGCCAGTGCACGCCAGAGCACGCCAATTCTCACCAGAGCACGTCAATGCACGCCAAAGCACGCAAGTGCACGCCAAAGCACGCCAGTGCACGCCAGAGCACGCCAGTACACGCCAGTGCACGCCAATTCACACCAGAGTACGCCAGTGAATGCCAGAGCACGCCAGTGCACGCCAGAGCAAGTCAATGCACGCCAGAGCACGCCAATTCACACCAGAGCACGCCAGTGCACGCCAGATTACGCCAATTCACACCAGAGCACGCCAGTGCACGCCAGAGCAATTCAATGCACACCAAAGCACGTCAATGCACGCCAGAGCACGCCAGTGCACACCAGAGCACGCCAGTGCACGCCAGACCAATTCAATGCACGCCAGAGCACGCCAGTGCACGCCAGAGCCGGCCAGAGCACGCCAGTGCACTCCAGAGCACGCCAGTGCACGCCAATTCACATCAGAGCACGCCAGTGCACGCCAGAGCACGCCAGAGCACGCCAGTGCACGCCAGAGCACGCCAATTCACACCAGTGCACGCAAAAGCACGTCAATGCACGCCAGAGCATGCCAGTGCACGCCAGAGCACGCCAATTCACACCAGAGCACGTCAATGCACGCCAGAGCACGCCAGTGCACACCAGAGCACGCCAGTGTACGTCAGAGCAATTCAATGCACGCCAGAGCACGCCAGTGCACGCCAATGCACGCCAGAGCACGCCAGTGCACGGAAGAACACGCAAGCGCACGCAAGCGCACGCCAAAGCACGCCAGTGCACGCCAGAGCACGCCATTGCACGCCAGTGCACAGCAATCATCAATCACAGCACTTGAATTTTTAAAAATTATTCAAGTTATTTTAGTTCTATTGTCAGGTAGTGGATTTCTATTGTCAAGCACTTGAGTTCTGCATAGCAGAGCACGCCACAGCACGACAGAGAACGCCAGTGCACGCAAGAGCACGCCAGTTTACGCCAGTGCACGCCAATTCACACCAGAGCACGTCAATGCACGCCAGAGCATGCCAGTGCATGCCAGAGCACGCCAGTGCACGCCAATTCACACCAGAGCACGCCAGTGCACGCCAGTGCACGCCAGAGCACGCTAGTGCACGCCAGAGCACGCTAGTGCACGCCAGTGCACGCCAGAGCACGCCAGTGCACGCCAGAGCACGCCAGAGCACGCCAGTGCACGCCAATTCACACCAGAGCACGCTAGTGCACGCCAGAGCACGTCAATGCTCGCCAGAGCACGCCAGTGCACGCCAGAGCACGCCAGTGCACGCCAGAGCACGCCAGTGCACGCCAGAGCACGCCAGTGCACGCCAGAGCACGCCAGTGCACGCCAGAGCACGCCAGTGCACGCCAGAGCACGCCAGTGCACGCCAGAGCACGCCAGTGCACGCACGAGCATGTCAATGCACGCCAGAGCTTGCCAGTGCACGCCAGAGCACGTCAATGCACGCAAGCACGCCGGTGCACGCCAGAGCACGCAAGTGCATGCCAGAGCACGCAAGTGCACGCCAGAGCACGCCAGTGCACGCAAGAGCACGCCAATTCACACCAGTGCACGCACGAGCACGTCAATGCACGCCAGAGCATGCCAGTGCACGCCAGAGCACGCCCATTCACACCAAAGCACGTCAATGCACGCCAGAGCACGCAAGTGCACACCAGAGCACGCCAGTGCACGCCAGACCAATTCAATGCACGCCAGAGCACGCCAGTGCCCGCCAGAGCATGCCAGTGCACGCAAGAGCCCGCAAGCGCACGCCAAAGCACGCCAGAGCACGCCAGTGCACGCCAGTGCACAGCAATCATCAATCACAGCACTTGAATTTTTAAAAATTATTCAAGTTATTTTAGTTCTATTGTCGGTTAGTGGATTTCTATTGTAAAGCACTTGAGTTCTGCATAGCAGAGCACTCCAGAGCACGCCAGATCACGCCAGATCACTCCAGTGCACGCCAGAGCACGCCAGAGCACGCCAGTGCACGCCAATTCACACCAGAGCACGCCAGTGCACGCCAGAGCACGTCAATGCTCGCCAGAGCACGCCAGTGCACGCCAGAGCACGCCAGTGCACGCCAGAGCACGCCAGTGCACCCCAGAGCACGCCAGTGCACGCCAGAGCACGCCAATTCACACCAGAGCACGTCAATGCACGCCAGAGCACGCCAGTGCACGCCAGAGCACGCCAGTGCACGCCAGAGCACGCCAGTGCACGCCAGAGCACGCACGAGCACGTCAATGCACCCCAGAGCATGCCAGTGTACGCCAGAGCACGCTAATTCACACCTGAGCACGTCAATGCACGCCAGAGCACGCCAGTGCACACCAGAGCACGCCACTGCACGCCAGAGAAATTCAATGCACGCCAGAGCACGCCAGTGCACGCAAGAGCACGCAAGCGCACGCAAGCGCACGCCAAAGCACGCCAGTGCACAGCAATCATCAATCACAGCACTTGAATTTTTAAAAATTATTCAAGTTATTTGAGTTCTTTTGTCGGGTTTTGGATTTCTATTGTCAAGCACTTGAGTTCTGCATAGCAGAGCACGACAGAGCACGACAGAGAACGCCAGTGCACGCAAGAGCACGTCAATGCACGCCAGAGCACGCCAGTGCACGCAAGAGCACGTCAATGCACGCCAGAGCACGCCAGTGCACGCTAGAGCACGTCAGTGCACGCCAGAGCACGCCAGTGCACGCCAGTGCACGCCAATTCACACCAGAGCACCCCAGTGCACGCCAGAGCACGCCAGTGCACGCCAGAGCACGCCAGTGCACGCCAGAGCACGCCATTGCACGCCAGTTTACGCCAGTGCACGCCAATTCACACCAGAGCACGCCAGTGCACGCCAGTGCACGCCAGAGCACGCTAGTGCACGCCAGTGCACGCCAGAGCACGCCAGTGCACGCCAGAGCACGCCAGTGCACGCCAGAGCACGCCAGTGCACGCACGAGAACGTCAATGCACGCCAGAGCACGCAAGTGCACGCCAGAGCACGCCAGTGCACGCCAGAGCACGCCAGTGCACGCCAGTGCACGCCAGAGCACGCCAATTCACACCAGAGCACCCCAGTGCACGCCAGAGCACGCCAGTGCACGCCAGAGCACGCCAGTTTACGCCAGTGCACGCCAATTCACACCAGAGCACGCCAGTGCACGCCAGAGCACGCCAGAGCACGCCAGTGCACGCCAGTGCACGCCAATTCACACCAGAGCACGCCAGTGCACGCCAGAGCACGCCAATTTACACCAGAGCACGCCAGAGCACGCCAGAGCACGCCAGTGCACGCCAATTCACACCAGAGCACGCCAGTGCACGCCAGAGCACGCCAGAGCACGCCAGTGCACGCCAGAACACGTCAATTCACGCCAGAGCAAGCCAGAGAACGCCAGAGCACGCCAGAGCACGCCAGTGCACGCCAGAGCACGCCAGTGCACGCCAGAGCACGGTAGAGCACAGCAGAGAACAGCTCAGCACTTGAAGTTGCTATAATATTTTTTTCACTTGTTAAAACCATTTTTTAATTACAGGATAATTAAATCAATGTCCAATACACCATTTCAAGTATATTTAATCAATAAATTGATAGAGCAAATCATGAAGAAAAAGTTTGAGAAAAAGGCACATCACAGCACTTGAATTTTTAAAAATTATTCAAGTTATTTGAGTTCTATTGTCGGGTAGTGGATTTCTATTGTAAAGCACTTGAGTTCTGCATAGCAGAGCACGCCAGAGCACGCCAGATCATGCCAGATCACTCCAGTGCACGCCAGAGCACGCCAGAGCACGCCAGTGCACGCCAATTCACACCAGAGCACGCCAGTGCACGCCAGAGCACGTCAATGCTCGCCAGAGCACGCCAGTGCACGCCAGAGCACGCCAGTGCACGCTAGAGCACGCCAGTGCACGCCAGAGCACGCCAATTCACACCAGAGTACGCCAGTGCATGCCAGAGCACGCCAATTCACACCAGAGCACGCCAGTGCACGCCAGAGCACGCCAGTGCACGCAAGAGCATGTCAATGCACGCCAGAGCATGCCAGTGCACGCCAGAGCACGCCAATTCATACCAGAGCACGTCAATGCACGCCAGAGCACGCCAGTGCACGCCAGAGCATGCCAGTGCACGCCAGAGCACGCCAGTGAACGCCAGAGCACGCCAGTGCACGCCAGAGCACGCCAATTCACACCAGTGCACGCACGAGCACGTCAATGCACCCCAGAGCATGCCAGTGCACGCCAGAGCACGCTAATTCACACCAGAGCACGTCAATGCACGCCAGAGCACGCCAGTGCACACCAGAGCACACCAGTGCACGCCAGAGCAATTCAATGCACGCCAGAGCACGCCAGTGCACGCAAGAGCACGCCAGTGCACGCAAGAGCACGCAAGCGCACGCAAGCGCACGCCAAAGCACGCCAGTGCACAGCAATCATCAATCACAGCACTTGAATTTTTAAAAATTATTCAAGTTATTTGAGTTCTATTGTCGGGTAGTGGATTTCTATTGTCAAGCACTTGAGTTCTGCATAGCAGAGCACGCCAGAGCACGACAGAGAACGCCAGTGCACGCAAGAGCACGTCAATGCACGCCAGAGCACGCCAGTGCACGCAAGAGCACGTCAATGCACGCCAGAGCACGGCAGTGCACGCCAGAGCACGTCAGTGCACGCCAGAGCACGCCAGTGCACGCCAGTGCACGCCAATTCACACCAGAGCACGCCAGTGCACGCCAGTCTACGGCAGTGCACGCCAATTCACACCAGAGCACGCCAGTGCACGCCAGAGCACGCCAGAGCACGCCAGTGCACGCCAGTGCACGCCAATTCACACCAGAGCACGCCAGTGCACGCCAGAGCACGCCAGAGCACGCCAGTGCACGCCAGAACACGTCAATGCACGCCAGAGCAAGCCAGAGAACGCCAGAGCACGCCAGAGCACGCCAGAGCACGCCAGTGCACGCCAGAGCACGGTAGAGCACAGCAGAGAACAGCTCAGCACTTGAAGTTGCTATAATATTTTTTTCACTTGTTAAAACCATTATTTAATTACAGGATGTTTAAATCAATGTCCAATACACCATTTCAAGTCTATTTAATCAATAAATTGATAGAGCACATCATGAAGAAAAAGTTTGAGAAAAAGGCACATCACAGCACTTGAATTTTTAAAAATTATTCAAGTTATTTGAGTTCTATTGTCGGGTAGTGGATTTCTATTGTCAAGCACTTGAGTTCTGCATAGCAGAGCACGCCAGAGCACGCCAGATCATGCCAGATCACTCCAGTGCACGCCAGTGCACGCCAGAGCACGCCAATTCACACCAGAGTGCGCCAGTGCACGCCAGAGCACGCCAATTCACACCAGAGCACGCCAGTGCACGCCAGAGCATGCCAGTGCACGCAAGAGCATGTCAATGCACGCCAGAGCATGCCAGTGCACGCCAGAGCACGCCAATTCACACCAGAGCACGTCAATGCACGCCAGAGCACGCCAGTGCACGCCAGAGCACGCCAGTGCACGCCAGAGCACGCCAGTGCACGCCAGAGCACGCCAGTGCACGCCAGAGCACGCCAATTCACACCAGTGCACAGCAATCATCAATCACAGCACTTGAATTTTTAAAAATTATTCAAGTTATTTTAGTTCTATTGTCAGGTAGTGGATTTCTATTGTCAAGCACTTGAGTTCTGCATAGCAGAGCACGCCACAGCACGACAGAGAACGCCAATTCACACCAGAGCACGCCAGTGCACGCCAGAGCATGCCAGTGCACGCAAGAGCATGTCAATGCACGCCAGAGCATGCCAGTGCACGCCAGAGCACGCCAATTCACACCAGAGCACGTCAATGCACGCCAGAGCATGCCAGTGCATGCCAGAGCACGCCAGTGCACGCCAATTCACACCAGAGCACGCCAGTGCACGCCAGTGCACGCCAGAGCACGCTAGTGCACGCCAGTGCACGCCAGAGCACGCCAGTGCACGCACGAGAACGTCAATGCACGCCAGAGCACGCAAGTGCACGCCAGAGCACGCCAGTGCACGCCAGAGCACGCCAGTGCACGCCAGTGCACGCCAGAGCACGCCAATTCACACCAGAGCACCCCAGTGCACGCCAGAGCACGCCAGTGCACGCCAGAGCACGCCAGAGCACGCCAGTTTACGCCAGTGCACGCCAATTCACACCAGAGCACGCCAGTGCACGCCAGAGCACGCCAGAGCACGCCAGTGCACGCCAGTGCACGCCAATTCACACCAGAGCACGCCAGTGCACGCCAGAGCACGCCAATTTACACCAGAGCTCGCCAGAGCACGCCAGAGCACGCCAGTGCACGCCAATTCACACCAGAGCACGCCAGTGCACGCCAGAGCACGCCAGAGCACGCCAGTGCACGCCAGAACACGTCAATTCACGCCAGAGCAAGCCAGAGAACGCCAGAGCACGCCAGAGCACGCCAGTGCACGCCAGAGCACGGTAGAGCACAGCAGAGAACAGCTCAGCACTTGAAGTTGCTATAATATTTTTTTCACTTGTTAAAACCATTTTTTAATTACAGGATAATTAAATCAATGTCCAATACACCATTTCAAGTATATTTAATCAATAAATTGATAGAGCAAATCATGAAGAAAAAGTTTGAGAAAAAGGCACATCACAGCACTTGAATTTTTAAAAATTATTCAAGTTATTTGAGTTCTATTGTCGGGTAGTGGATTTCTATTGTAAAGCACTTGAGTTCTGCATAGCAGAGCACGCCAGAGCACGCCAGATCATGCCAGATCACTCCAGTGCACGCCAGAGCACGCCAGAGCACGCCAGTGCACGCCAATTCACACCAGAGCACGCCAGTGCACGCCAGAGCACGTCAATGCTCGCCAGAGCACGCCAGTGCACGCCAGAGCACGCCAGTGCACGCTAGAGCACGCCAGTGCACGCCAGAGCACGCCAATTCACACCAGAGTACGCCAGTGCATGCCAGAGCACGCCAATTCACACCAGAGCACGCCAGTGCACGCCAGAGCACGCCAGTGCACGCAAGAGCATGTCAATGCACGCCAGAGCATGCCAGTGCACGCCAGAGCACGCCAATTCACACCAGAGCACGTCAATGCACGCCAGAGCACGCCAGTGCACGCCAGAGCATGCCAGTGCACGCCAGAGCACGCCAGTGAACGCCAGAGCACGCCAGTGCACGCCAGAGCACGCCAATTCACACCAGTGCACGCACGAGCACGTCAATGCACCCCAGAGCATGCCAGTGCACGCCAGAGCACGCTAATTCACACCAGAGCACGTCAATGCACGCCAGAGCACGCCAGTGCACACCAGAGCACACCAGTGCACGCCAGAGCAATTCAATGCACGCCAGAGCACGCCAGTGCACGCAAGAGCACGCCAGTGCACGCAAGAGCACGCAAGCGCACGCAAGCGCACGCCAAAGCACGCCAGTGCACAGCAATCATCAATCATAGCACTTGAATTTTTAAAAATTATTCAAGTTATTTGAGTTCTATTGTCGGGTAGTGGATTTCTATTGTCAAGCACTTGAGTTCTGCATAGCAGAGCACGCCAGAGCACGACAGAGAACGCCAGTGCACGCAAGAGCACGTCAATGCACGCCAGAGCACGCCAGTGCACGCAAGAGCACGTCAATGCACGCCAGAGCACGGCAGTGCACGCCAGAGCACGTCAGTGCACGCCAGAGCACGCCAGTGCACGCCAGTGCACGCCAATTCACACCAGAGCACGCCAGTGCACGCCAGTCTACGGCAGTGCACGCCAATTCACACCAGAGCACGCCAGTGCACGCCAGAGCACGCCAGAGCACGCCAGTGCACGCCAGTGCACGCCAATTCACACCAGAGCACGCCAGTGCATGCCAGTGCACGCAAGAGCACGTCAATGCACGCCAGATAACGCCAGTGCACGCCAGAGCACGCTAGTGCAGGCCAGATTACGCCAGTGCACGCCAATTCACACCAGAGCACGCCAGTGCACGCCAGAGCACGTCAATGCACGCCAGAGCAAGCCAGAGCACGCCAGAGCACGCCAGAGCACGCCAGTGCACGCCAGAGCACGCCAGTGCACGCAAGAGCACAACAATACGCCAGATCACGCCAGTGCACGCAACAGCACTCCAGTGCACGCCAATTAACACCAGAGCACGCCAGTGCACGCCAGAGCACGCCAGAGCACGCCAGTGCACGCCAGTGCACGCCAATTCACACCAGAGCCCGCCAGTGCACGCCAGAGCACGCCAGAGCACGCCAGTGCACGCCAGTGCACGCCAATGCACACCAGAGCACGCCAGTGCACGCCAGAGCACGCCACTGCACGCCAGAGCAAGTTAATGCACGCCAGAGCACGCCAGTGCACGCCAGAGCACGCCAGAGCACGCCAGAGCATGCCAGTGCACGCCAGAGCAATTCAATGCACGCCAGAGCACGCCAGTGCACGCCAGAGCACTCAAGTGCACCCCAAAGCACACCAGTGCACGCCAGAGCACGCCAGTGCACGCCAGAGCACGCCAGAGCACGCCAGTGCACGCCAGGGCACGCCAGTGCACGCCAGAGAAATTCAAACCACGCCGGAGCACGCCAATTCACACCAGAGCACGCCAGTGCACGCCAGAGCACGCCAATTCTTACCAGAGCACGCCAGTGCACGCCAGAGCACGCCAGTGCACGCAAGAGCACGCCAATTCACACCAGAACACGCCAGTGCATGCCAGAGCATGCCAGTGCACGCAAGAGCACGTCAATGCGCGCCAGATTACGCCAGTGCACGCCAGAGCACGCTAGTGCAGAACAGAGCACGCAAGTGCACGCCAGTGCACGCCAATTCACACCAGAGCACGCCAGTGCACGCCAGAGCACGTCAATCACAGCACTTGAATTTTTAAAAATTATTCAAGTTATTTGAGTTCTATTGTCGGGTAGTGGATTTCTATTGTCAAGCACTTGAGTTCTGCATAGCAGAGCACGACAGAGCACGACAGAGCACGCCAGAGCACGCCAGTGCACGCCAGAGAACTCAAGTGCACGCCAGAGAACGCCAGTGCACGCCAGAGCACGCCAGTGCACGCCAATTCACACCAGAGCACGCCAGTGCACGCCAGAGCACGCCAATTCTTACCAGAGCACGCCAGTGCACGCCAGAGCACGCCAGTGCACGCAAGAGCACGCCAATTCACACCAGAACACGCCAGTGCATGCCAGAGCATGCCAGTGCACGCAAGAGCACGTCAATGCGCGCCAGATTACGCCAGTGCACGCCAGAGCACGCTAGTGCAGGCCAGAGCACGCAAGTGCACGCCAGTGCACGCCAATTCACACCAGAGCACGCCAGTGCACGCCGAGCACGTCAATCACAGCACTTGAATTTTTAAAAATTATTCAAGTTATTTGAGTTCTATTGTCGGGTAGTGGATTTCTATTGTCAAGCACTTGAGTTCTGCATAGCAGAGCACGACAGAGCACGACAGAGCACGCCAGAGCACGCCAGTGCACGCCAGAGAACTCAAGTGCACGCCAGAGAACGCCAGTGCACGCCAGAGCACGCCAGTGCACGCCAATTCACACCAGAGCACGCCAGTGCACGCCAGAGCACGCCAGTGCACGCCAGAGCACGTCAATTCACACCAGTGCAGGCACGAGCACGTCAATGCACGCCAGAGCATGCCAGTGCACGCCAGAGCACGCTAATTCACACCAGAGCACGCCAATTCTTACCAGAGCACGCCAGTGCACGCCAGAGCACGCCAGTGCACGCCAGAGCACGCCAATTCACACCAGAACACGCCAGTGCATGCCAGAGCATGCCAGTGCACGCATTTTTTTGTCAATGCGCGCCAGATTACGCCAGTGCACGCCAGAGCACGCTAGTGCAGGCCAGAGCACGCCAGTGCACGCCAGAGCACGCCAATTCACACCAGAGCACGCCAGAGCACGCCAGTGCACGCCAGAGCACGTCAATGCACGCCAGAGCACGCCAAAGCACGCCAGTGCTCGCCAGAGCACGCCAGTGCACGCCAGTGCACGCCAGAGCACGCCAGTGCACGCCAGAGCACACCAGTGCACGCCAGAGCACGTCAATTCACACCAGTGCAGGCACGAGCACGTCAATGCACGCCAGAGCATGCCAGTGCACGCCAGAGCACGCTAATTCACACCAGAGCACGCCAGTGCAAGCCAGAGCACGCCAGAGCACGCCAGTTTACGCCAGTGCACGCCAATTCACACCAGAGCACGCCAGAGCACGCCAGTCTACGCCAGTGCACGCCAATTCACACCAGAGCACGCCAGTGCACGCCAGAGCACGCCAGAGCACGCCAGTGCACGCCAGAACACGTCAATGCACGCCAGAGCAAGAAAGAGAACGCCAGAGCACGCCAGAGCACGCCAGTGCACGCCAGAGCACGGTAGAGCACAGCAGAGAACAGCTCAGCACTTGAAGTTGCTATAATATTTTTTTCACTTGTTAAAACCATTTTTTAATTACAGGATGTTTAAATCAATGTCCAATACACCATTTCAAGTCTATTTAATCAATAAATTTATAGAGCAAATCATGAACAAAAAGTTTGAGAAAAACGCACATCACAGCACTTGAATTTTTAAAAATTATTCAAGTTATTTGAGTTCTATTGTCGGGTAGTGGATTTCTATTGTCAAGCACTTGAGTTCTGCATAGCAGAGCACGCCAGAGCACGACAGAGCACGCCAGAGCAAGCCAGTGCACGCCAGAGCACGCCAGTGCACGCCAGAGCACTCCAGTGCACGCCAGAGAACGCCAGTGCACGCACGAGCACGTCAATTTACGCCAGAGCACGCAAGTGCACGCCAGAGCACGACAGTGCACGCCAGAGCACGCCAGTGCACGCCAGAGCATGCCAGTGCACGCCAGTGCACGCCAGAGCACGCCAATTCACACCAGAGCACGCCAGTGCACGCCAGAGCACACCAATTCACACCAGAGAACGCCAGTGCACGCCAGAGCACGCCAATTCACACCAGAGCACGCCAGTGCACGCACGAGTACGTCAATGCACGCCAGAGCATGCCATTGCACGCCAGAGCACACCAGAGCACGTCAATGCACGCCAGAGCACGCCAATGCACGCCAGAGCACGCCAATTCACACCAGAGCACACCAGAGCACGCCAGTGCACGCCAGAGCACGTCAATGCACGCCAGAGCACGCCAGAGAACGCCAGTGCACGCCAGAGCACGCCAGTGCACGCCAGAGCAATTCAATGCTTGCCAGAGCACGCCAATTCACACCAGAGCACGCCAGTGCACGCCAGTGCACGCCAATTCACACCAGAGCACGCCAGTGCACGCCAGAGCACGCCAGTGCACGCAACAGCACTCCAGTGCAAGCCAATTCACACCAGAGCACGCCAGTGCACGCCAGTGCACGCCAGAGCACGCCAGAGCACGCCGGTGCACGCCAGTGCACGCCAATTCACACCAAAGCCCGCCAGTGCACGCCAGAGCACGCCAGAGCACCCCAGTGCACCCCAGTGCACGCCAATTCACACCAGAGCACGCCAGTGCACGCCAGAGCACGCCAGTGCACACCAGAGCAAGTTAATGCACGCCAGAGCACTCCAGTGCACGCCAGAGCACGCCAGTGCACGCCAGAGCATGCCAGTGCACGCCAGAGCAATTCAATGCACGCCAGAGCACGCCAGTGCACGCCAGAGCACTCAAGTGCACCCCAAAGCACGCCAGTGCACGCCAGAGCACGCTAGTGCAGGCCAGATTACGCCAGTGCACGCCAATTCACACCAGAGCACGCCAGTGCACGCCAGAGCACGTCAATGCACGCCAGAGCAAGCCAGAGCACGCCAGAGCACGCCAGAGCACGCCAGTGCACGCCAGAGCACGCCAGTGCACGCAAGAGCACAACAATACGCCAGAGCACGCCAGTGCACGCAACAGCACTCCAGTGCACGCCAATTCACACCAGAGCACGTCAGTGCATGCCAGAGCACGCCAGTGCACGCCAGAGCACAACAGTGCACGCCAGAGCACGCCAGAGCACGCCAGTGCACGCCAATTCACACCAGAGCCCGCCAGTGCACGCCAGAGCACGCCAGAGCACGCCAGTGCACGCCAGTGCACGCCAATGCACACCAGAGCACGCCAGTGCACGCCAGAGCACGCCAGTTCACGCCAGAGCAAGTTAATGCACGCCAGAGCACGTCCGTGCACGCCAGAGCACGCCAGAGCACGCCAGAGCATGCCAGTGCACGCCAGAGCAATTCAATGCACGCCAGAGCACGCCAGTGCACGCCAGAGCACTCAAGTGCACCCCAAAGCACGCCAGTGCACGCCAGAGCACGCCAGTGCACGCCAGAGCACGCCAGAGCACGCCAGTGCACGCCAGAGCACGCCAGTGCACGCCAGAGCAATTCAAACCACGCTGGAGCACGCCATTCACACCAGAGCACGCCAGAGCACGCCAATTCTTACCAGAGCACGCCAGTGCACGCCAGAGCACGCCAGTGCACGCAAGAGCACGCCAATTCACACCAGAGCACGCCAGTGCATGCCAGAGCATGCCAGTGCACGCAAGAGCACGTCAATGCACGCCAGATAACGCCAGTCTACGCCAGAGCACGCTAGTGCAGGCCAGATTACGCCAGTGCACGCCAATTCACACCAGAGCACGCCAGTGCACGCCAGAGCACGTCAATGCACGCCAGAGCAAGCCAGAGCACGCCAGAGCACGCCAGAGCACGCCAGTGCACGCCAGAGCACGCCAGTGCACGCAAGAGCACAACAATACGCCAGATCACGCCAGTGCACGCAACAGCACTTCACTGCACGCCAATTCACACCAGAGCACGCCAGTGCACGCCAGAGCACGCCAGAGCACGCCAGTGCACGCCAGTGCACGCCAATTCACACCAGAGCCCGCCAGTGCACGCCAGAGCAAGCCAGAGCACGCCAGTGCACGCCAGTGCACGCCAATGCACACCAGAGCACGCCAGTGCACACCAGAGCACGCCACAGCACGCCAGAGCAAGTTAATGCACGCCAGAGCACGCCAGTGCACGCCAGAGCACGCCAGAGCACGCCAGAGCATGCCAGTGCACGCCAGAGCAATTCAATGCACGCCAGAGCACGCCAGTGCACGCCAGAGCACTCAAGTGCACTCCAAAGCACACCAGTGCACGCCAGAGCACGCCAATGCACGCCAGAGCACGCCAGAGCACGCCAGTGCACGCCAGGGCACGCCAGTGCACGCCAGGGCACGCCAGTGCACGCTAGAGCAATTCAAACCACGCCGGAGCACGCCAATTCACACCAGAGCACGCCAGTGCACGCCAGAGCACGCCAATTCTTACCAGAGCACGCCAGTGCACGCAAGAGCACGCCAGTGCACGCAAGAGCACGCCAATTCACACCAGAACACGCCAGTGCATGCCAGAGCATGCCAGTGCACGCAAGAGCACGTCAATGCGCGCCAGATTACGCAAGTGCACGCCAGAGCACGCTAGTGCAGGCCAGCGCACGCCAGTGCACGCCAGAGCACGGTAGAGCACAGCAGAGAACAGCTCAGCACTTGAAGTTGCTATAATATTTTTTTCACTTGTTAAAACCATTTTTTAATTACAGGATGTGTAAATCAATGTCCAATACACCATTTCAAGTCTATTTAATCAATTAATTTATAGAGCAAATCATGAACAAAAAGTTTGAGAAAAACGCACATCACAGCACTTGAATTTTTAAAAATTATTCAAGTTATTTGAGTTCTATTGTCGAGTAGTGGATTTCTATTGTCAAGCACTTGAGTTCTGCATAGCAGAGCACGACAGAGTACGACAGAGCACGCCAGAGCACGCCAGTGCACGCCAGAGAACTCAAGTGCACGCCAGATAACGCCAGTGCACGCCAGAGCACGCCAGTGCACGCCAGAGCACGCCAGTGCACGCCAGAGCACGCCAGTGCACGCCAGAGCACGCCAGTGCACGCCAGAGCACGCCAGTGCACGCCAGAGCACGCCAGTGCACGCCAGAGCACGCCAGTGCACGCCAGAGCACGCCAGTGCACGTCAGAGCACGCCAGTGCACGCACGAGCACGTCAATGCACGCAAGAGTATGCCAGTGCACGCCAGAGCACGCCAGTGCACGCCAGAGCACGCCAATTAACAGCAGAGCACGTCAATGCACGCCAGAGCACGCCAGTGCACGCCAGAGCACGCCAGTCTACGCATGAGCACGTCAATGCACGCCAGAGCACGCCAGTGCAAGCCAGAGCACGCCAGAGCACGCCAATTCACACCAGAGCACGCCAGAGCACGCCAGTGCACGCCAGAGCACGTCAATATACGCCAGAGCACGCCAGTGCACGCCAGAGAACGCCAGTGCACGCCAGTGCACAACAGAACACGCCAGTGCACGCCAGAGAAATTCAATGCACGCCAGAGCACGCCAATTCACACCAGAGCACGCCAGTGCACGCCAGAGCACGCCAATTCACACCAGAGCACGCGAGTGCACGCCAGAGCACGCCAGTGCACGCAAGAGCACGTCAATGCACGCCAGAGCACGCCAGTGCACGCAAGAGCACGTCAATGCACGCCAGAGCACGCCAGTGCAAGCCAGAGCACGCAAGTGCACGCCGAAGCACGGCAGTGCACGCCAGTGCACGCCAATTCACACCAGAGCACGTTAGTGCACGCCAGAGCAAGTCAATGCACGCCAGAGAATGCCAGTGCACGCCAGAGCACGCCAGAGCACGCCAGTGCACGCCAGAGCACGTCAATGCACGCCAGAGCACGCCAGTGCACGCCAGAGCACGCCAGTGCACGCCAGTGCACGCCAGAGCACGCCAGTGCACGCCAGTGCACGCCAGTGCACGCCGATTCACACCAGAGAACGCCAGTGCACGCCAGAGCATGCCAGAGCACGCCAGAGCACGCCAGTGCACGCACGAGTACGTAAATGCATGCCAGAGCATGCCAGTGCACGCCAGAGCACGCCATTGCACGCCAGAGCACGCCAATTCACACCAGAGCACGTCAATGCACGCCAGAGCACGCCAGTGCAAGCCAGAGCACGCAAGTGCACGCCAGTGCGCGCCAGAGCACGCCAGTGCACGCCAGAGCAATTCAATGCACGCCAGAGCACGCCAATTCACGCCAGAGCACGCCAGAGCACGCCAGAGCACGCCAGTGCACGCCAGTGCACGCCAATTCACCCAAGAGGACGCCAGTGCACGCCAGAGCACGCCAGAGCACTCCAATTCACACCAGAGCACGCCAGTTCACGCCAGAGCACGCCAGTGCACGCCAGAGCACGCCAGTGCACGCCAGAGCAAGTCAATGCACGCCAGAGCACGCCAGTGCACGCCAGAGCACGCCAGTGCACGCCAGAGCATGCCAGTGCACGCCAGAGCAATTCAATGCACGCCAGAGCACGCCAGTGCACGCAAGAGCACTCAAGTGCACCCCAAAGCACGCCAGTGCACGCCAGAGCACGCCAGTGCACGCCAGTGCACGCCAGAGCACGCCAGAGCACGCCAGTGCACGCCAGAGCAATTCAATGCACGCCGGAGCACGCCAATTCACACCAGAGCACGCCAGTGCACGCCAGAGCACGCCAATTCACACCAGAGCACGCCAGTGCACGCCAGAGCACGCCAGTGCACGCAAGAGCACGCCAATTCACACCAGAGCACGCCAGTGCATGCCAGAGCATGCCAGTGCACGCAAGAGCACGTCAATGCACGCCAGATAACGCCAGTGCACGCCAGAGCACGCTAGTGCAGGCCAGATTACGCCAGTGCACGCCAATTCACACCAGAGCACGCCAGTGCACGCCAGAGCACGTCAATGCACGCCAGAGCAAGCCAGAGCACGCCAGAGCACGCCAGAGCACGCCAGTGCACGCCAGAGCACGCCAGTGCACGCAAGAGCACAACAATACGCCAGATCACGCCAGTGCACGCAACAGCACTTCACTGCACGCCAATTCACACCAGAGCACGCCAGTGCACGCCAGAGCACGCCAGAGCACGCCAGTGCACGCCAGTGCACGCCAATTCACACCAGAGCCCGCCAGTGCACGCCAGAGCAAGCCAGAGCACGCCAGTGCACGCCAGTGCACGCCAATGCACACCAGAGCACGCCAGTGCACACCAGAGCACGCCACAGCACGCCAGAGCAAGTTAATGCACGCCAGAGCACGCCAGTGCACGCCAGAGCACGCCAGAGCACGCCAGAGCATGCCAGTGCACGCCAGAGCAATTCAATGCACGCCAGAGCACGCCAGTGCACGCCAGAGCACTCAAGTGCACTCCAAAGCACACCAGTGCACGCCAGAGCACGCCAGTGCACGCCAGAGCACGCCAGAGCACGCCAGTGCACGCCAGGGCACGCCAGTGCACGCCAGGGCACGCCAGTGCACGCCAGGGCACGCCAGTGCACGCCAGAGCAATTCAAACCACGCCGGAGCACGCCAATTCACACCAGAGCACGCCAGTGCACGCCAGAGCACGCCAATTCTTACCAGAGCACGCCAGTGCACGCAAGAGCACGCCAATTCACACCAGAACACGCCAGTGCATGCCAGAGCATGCCAGTGCACGCAAGAGCACGTCAATGCGCGCCAGATTACGCAAGTGCACGCCAGAGCACGCTAGTACAGGCCAGCGCACGCCAGTGCACGCCAGAGCACGGTAGAGCACAGCAGAGAACAGCTCAGCACTTGAAGTTGCTATAATATTTTTTTCACTTGTTAAAACCATTTTTTATTTACAGGATGTGTAAATCAATGTCCAATACACCATTTCAAGTCTATTTAATCAATTAATTTATAGAGCAAATCATGAACAAAAAGTTTGAGAAAAACGCACATCACAGCACTTGAATTTTTAAAAATTATTCAAGTTATTTGAGTTCTATTGTCGAGTAGTGGATTTCTATTGTCAAGCACTTGGGTTCTGCATAGCAGAGCACGACAGAGTACGACAGAGCACGCCAGAGCACGCCAGTGCACGCCAGAGAACTCAAGTGCACGCCAGATAACGCCAGTGCACGCCAGAGCACGCCAGTGCACGCCAGAGCACGCCAGTGCACGCCAGAGCACGCCAGTGCACGCCAGAGCACGCCAGTGCACGCCAGAGCACGCCAGTGCACGTCAGAGCACGCCAGTGCACGCACGAGCACGTCAATGCACGCAAGAGTATGCCAGTGCACGCCAGAGCACGCCAGTGCACGCCAGAGCACGCCAATTCACAGCAGAGCACGTCAATGCACGCCAGAGCACGCCAGTGCACGCCAGAGCACGCCAGTCTACGCACGAGCACGTCAATGCACGCCAGAGCACGCCAGTGCAAGCCAGAGCACGCCAGAGCACGCCAATTCACACCAGAGCACGCCAGAGCACGCCAGTGCACGCCAGTGCACGTCAATATACGCCAGAGCACGCCAGTGCACGCCAGAGAACGCCAGTGCACGCCAGTGCACAACAGAACACGCCAGTGCACGCCAGAGCAATTCAATGCACGCCAGAGCACGCCAATTCACACCAGAGCACGTTAGTGCACGCCAGAGCAAGTCAATGCACGCCAGAGAATGCCAGTGCACGCCAGAGCACGCCAGTGCACGCCAGAGCACGCCAGAGCGCGCCAGTGCACGCAAGAGCACGTCAATGCACGCCAGAGCACGCCAGTGCACGCCAGAGCACGCCAGTGCACGCCAGTGCACGCCAGAGCACGCCAGTGCACGCCAGTGCACGCCAGTGCACGCCGATTCACACCAGAGAACGCCAGTGCACGCCAGAGCACGCCAGAGCACGCCAGTGCACGCACGAGTACGTAAATGCATGCCAGAGCATGCCAGTGCACGCCAGAGCACGCCATTGCACGCCAGAGCACGCCAATTCACACCAGAGCACGTCAATGCACGCCAGAGCACGCCAGTGCAAGCCAGAGCACGCAAGTGCACGCCAGTGCGCGCCAGAGCACGCCAGTGCACGCCAGAGCAATTCAATGCACGCCAAAGCACGCCAATTCACGCCAGAGCACGCCAGAGCACGCCAGAGCACGCCAGTGCACGCCAGTGCACGCCAATTCACCCAAGAGCACGACAGTGCACGCCAGAGCACGCCAGAGCACTCCAATTCACACCAGAGCACGCCAGTTCACGCCAGAGCACGCCAGTGCACGCCAGAGCACGCCAGTGCACGCCAGAGCAAGTCAATGCACGCCAGAGCACGCCAGTGCACGCCAGAGCACGCCAGTGCACGCCAGAGCATGCCAGTGCACGCCAGAGCAATTCAATGCACGCCAGAGCACGCCAGTGCACGCAAGAGCACTCAAGTGCACCCCAAAGCACGCCAGTGCACGCCAGAGCACGCCAGTGCACGCCAGTGCACGCCAGTGCACGCCAGTGCACGCCAGAGCACGCCAGAGCACGCCAGTGCACGCCAGAGCAATTCAATGCACGCCGGAGCACGCCAATTCACACCAGAGCACGCCAGTGCACGCCAGAGCACGCCAATTCACACCAGAGCACGCCAGTGCACGCCAGAGCACGCCAGTGCACGCAAGAGCACGCCAATTCACACCAGAGCACGCCAGTGCATGCCAGAGCATGCCAGTGCACGCAAGAGCACGTCAATGCACGCCAGATTACGCCAGTGCACGCCAGAGCACGCTAGTGCAGGCCAGAGCACGCAAGTGCACGCCAGTGCACGCCATTTCACACCAGAGCACGCCAGTGCACGCCAGAGCACGTCAATGCACGCCAGAGCAAGCCAGAGCACGCCAGAGCACGCCAGTGCACGCCAGAGCACGTCAATGCACGCCAGTGCACGCCAGGGCACGCCAGTGCACGCCAGAGCAATTCAAACCACGCCGGAGCACGCCAATTCACACCAGAGCACGCCAGTGCACGCCAGAGCACGCCAATTCTTACCAGAGCACGCCAGTGCACGCAAGAGCACGCCAATTCACACCAGAACACGCCAGTGCATGCCAGAGCATGCCAGTGCACGCAAGAGCACGTCAATGCGCGCCAGATTACGCAAGTGCACGCCAGAGCACGCTAGTGCAGGCCAGAGCACGCCAGTGCACGCCAGAGCACGGTAGAGCACAGCAGAGAACAGCTCAGCACTTGAAGTTGCTATAATATTTTTTTCACTTGTTAAAACCATTTTTTAATTACAGGATGTGTAAATCAATGTCCAATACACCATTTCAAGTCTATTTAATCAATTAATTTATAGAGCAAATCATGAACAAAAACTTTGAGAAAAACGCACATCACAGCACTTGAATTTTTAAAAATTATTCAAGTTATTTGAGTTCTATTGTCGAGTAGTGGATTTCTATTGTCAAGCACTTGAGTTCTGCATAGCAGAGCACGACAGAGTACGACAGAGCACGCCAGAGCACGCCAGTGCACGCCAGAGAACTCGGTTGCACGCCAGATAACGCCAGTGCACGCCAGAGCACGCCAGTGCACGCCAGAGCACGCCAGTGCACGCCAGAGCACGCCAGTGCACGCCAGAGCACGCCAGTGCACGCCAGAGCACGCCACTGCACGCCAGAGCACGCCAGTACACGTCAGAGCACGCCAGTGCACGCACGAGCACGTCAATTCACACCAGAGTATGCCAGTGCACGCCAGAACACGCCAGCGCACGCCAGAGCACGCCAATTCACAGCAGAGCACGTCAATGCACGCCAGAGCACGCCAGTGCACGCCAGAGCACGCCAGTCTACGCACGAGCACGTCAATGCACGCCAGAGCACGCCAGTGCAAGCCAGAGCACGCCAGAGCACGCCAATTCACACCAGAGAACGCCAGAGCACGCCAGTGCACGCCAGAGCACGTCAATATACGCCAGAGCACGCCAGTGCACGCCAGAGAACGCCAGTGCACGCCAGTGCACAACAGAACACGCCAGTGCACGCCAGAGCAATTCAATGCACGCCAGAGCACGCCAATTCACACCAGAGCACGCCAGTGCACGCCAGAGCACGCCAATTCACACCAGAGCACGCCAGTGCACGCCAGAGCACGCCAGTGCACGCAAGAGCACGTCAATGCACGCCAGAGCACGCCAGTGCACGCAAGAGCACGTCAATGCACGCCAGAGCACGCCAGTGCAAGCCAGAGCACGCAAGTGCACGCCAAAGCACGGCAGTGCACGCCAGAGCACGGCAGTGCACACCAGTGCACGCCAGTGCACGCCAATTCACACCAGAGCACGTTAGTGCACGCCAGAGCAAGTCAATGCACGCCAGAGAACGCCAGTGCACGCCAGAGCACGCCAGTGCACGCCAGAGCACGCCAGAGCACGCCAGTGCACGCAAACGCACGTCAATGCACGCCAGAGCATGCCATTGCACGCCAGAGCACGCCAGTGCACGCCAGTGCACGCCAGAGCACGCCAGTGCACGCCAGAGCACGCCAGTGCACGCCGATTCACACCAGAGAACGCCAGTGCACGCCAGAGCACGCCAGAGCACGCCAGTGCACGCCAGAGCATGCCAGTGCACGCCAGAGCAATTCAATGCACGCCAGAGCACGCCAGTGCACGCAAGAGCACTCAAGTGCACCCCAAAGCACGCCAGTGCACGCCAGAGCAAGTCAATGCACGCCAGAGAACGCCAGTGCACGCCAGAGCACGCCAGTGCACGCCAGAGCACGCCAGAGCACGCCAGTGCACGCAAACGCACATCAATGCACGCCAGAGCATGCCAGTGCACGCCAGAGCACGCCAGTGCACGCCAGTGCACGCCAGAGCACGCCAGTGCACGCCAGAGCACGCCAGTGCACGCCGATTCACACCAGAGAACGCCAGTGCACGCCAGAGCACGCCAGTGCACGCACGAGTACGTAAATGCATGCCAGAGCATGCCAGTGCACGCCAGAGCACGCCATTGCACGCCAGAGCACGCCAATTCACACCAGAGCACGTCAATGCACGCCAGAGCACGCCAGTGCAAGCCAGAGCACGCAAGTGCACGCCAGTGCGCGCCAGAGCACGCCAGTGCACGCCAGAGCAATTCAATGCACGCCAGAGCACGCCAATTCACGCCAGAGCACGCCAGAGCACGCCAGAGCACGCCAGTGCACGCCAGTGCACGCCAATTCACCCAAGAGCACGCCAGTGCACGCCAGAGCACGCCAGAGCACTCCAATTCACACCAGAGCACGCCAGTTCACGCCAGAGCACGCCAGTGCACGCCAGAGCACGCCAGTGCACGCCAGAGCAAGTCAATGCACGCCAGAGCACGCCAGTGCACGCCAGAGCATGCCAGTGCACGCCAGAGCAATTCAATGCACGCCAGAGCACGCCGGTGCACGCAAGAGCACTCAAGTGCACCCCAAAGCACGCCAGTGCACGCCAGAGCACGCCAGTGCACGCCAGTGCACGCCAGAGCACGCCAGAGCACGCCAGTGCACGCCAGAGCAATTCAATGCACGCCGGAGCACGCCAATTCACACCAGAGCACGCCAGTGCACGCCAGAGCACGCCAATTCACACCAGAGCACGCCAGTGCACGCCAGAGCACGCCAGTGCACGCAAGAGCACGCCAATTCACACCAGAGCACGCCAGTGCATGCCAGAGCATGCCAGTGCACGCAAGAGCACGTCAATGCACGCCAGATTACGCCAGTGCACGCCAGAGCACGCTAGTGCAGGCCAGAGCACGCAAGTGCACGCCAGTACACGCCATTTCACACCAGAGCACGCCAGTGCACGCCAGAGCACGTCAATGCACGCCAGAGCAAGCCAGAGCACGCCAGAGCACGCCAGTGCACGCCAGAGCACGGTAGAGCACAGCAGAGAACAGCTCAGCACTTGAAGTTGCTATAATATTTTTTTCACTTGTTAAAACCATTTTTTAATTACAGGATGTGTAAATCAATGTCCAATACACCATTTCAAGTCTATTTAATCAATTAATTTATGGAGCAAATCATGAACAAAAAGTTTGAGAAAAACGCACATCACAGCACTTGAATTTTTAAAAATTATTCAAGTTATTTGAGTTCTATTGTCGGGTAGTGGATTTCTATTGTCAAGCACTTCAGTTCTGCATAGCAGAGCACGCCAGAGCACGACAGAGCACGCCAGAGCACGCCAGTACACGCCAGAGCACGCCAGTGCACGCCAGAGCACGCCAGTGCACGCCAGAGCACTCCAGTGCACGCCAGAGAACTCCAGTGCACGCACGAGCACGTCAATGCACGCCAGAGCACGCCAGTGCACGCCAGAGCACGCCAGTGCACGCCAGAGCACGCCAGTGCACGCCAGAGCACGCCAGTGCACGCCAGAGCACGCCAGTGCACGCCAGAGCACGCCAGTGCACGCCAGAGCACGCCAGTGCACGCCAATTCACACCAGAGCACGCCAGTGCACGCCAGTGCACGCCAATTCACACCAGAGAACGCCAGTGCACGCCAGAGCACGCAAGAGCACGCAAGAGCACGCCAGTGCACGCACGAGTACGTCAATGCATGCCAGAGCATGCCAGTGCACGCCAGAGCACGCCATTGCACGCCAGAGCACGCCAATTCACACCAGAGCACTCCAGTGCACGCCAGAGAACGCCAGTGCACGCACGAGCACGTCAATGCACGCCAGAGCACGCCAGTGCACGCCAGAGCACGCCAGTGCACGCCAGAGCCCGCCAGTGCACGCCAGTGCGCGCCAGAGCACGCCAGTGCACGCCAGAGCAATTCAATGCACGCCAGAGCACGCCAATTCACACCAGAGCACGCCAGTGCACGCCAGAGCACGCCAATTCACACCAGAGCACTCCAGTGCACGCCAGAGAACGCCAGTGCACGCACGAGCACGTCAATGCACGCCAGAGCACGCCAGTGCACGCCAGAGCACGCCAGTGCACGCCAGAGCCCGCCAGTGCACGCCAGTGCGCGCCAGAGCACGCCAGTGCACGCCAGAGCAATTCAATGCACGCCAGAGCACGCCAATTCACACCAGAGCACGCCAGTGCACGCCAGAGCACGCCAATTCACACCAGAGCACGCCAGTGCACGCCAGAGCACGCCAGTGCACGCAAGAGCACGTCAATGCACGCCAGAGCACGCCAGTGCACGCAAGAGCACGTCAATGCACGCCAGAGCACGCCAGTGCAAGCCAGAGCACGCAAGTGCACGCCAAAGCACGGCAGTGCACGCCAGAGCACGGCAGTGCACACCAGTGCACGCCAGTGCACGCCAATTCACACCAGAGCACGTTAGTGCACGCCAGAGCAAGTCAATGCACGCCAGAGAACGCCAGTGCACGCCAGAGCACGCCAGTGCACGCCAGAGCACGCCAGAGCACGCCAGTGCACGCAAACGCACGTCAATGCACGCCAGAGCATGCCATTGCACGCCAGAGCACGCCAGTGCACGCCAGTGCACGCCAGAGCACGCCAGTGCACGCCAGAGCACGCCAGTGCACGCCGATTCACACCAGAGAACGCCAGTGCACGCCAGAGCACGCCAGAGCACGCCAGAGCACGCCAGTGCACGCACGAGTACGTAAATGCATGCCAGAGCATGCCAGTGCACGCCAGAGCACCCCATTGCACGCCAGAGCATGCCAATTCACACCAGAGCACGTCAATGCACGCCAGAGCACGCCAGTGCAAGCCAGAGCACGCAAGTGCACGCCAGTGCGCGCCAGAGCACGCCAGTGCACGCCAGAGCAATTCAATGCACGCCAGAGCACGCCAATTCACGCCAGAGCACGCCAGAGCACGCCAGAGCACGCCAGTGCACGCCAGTGCACGACAATTCACCCAAGAGCACGCCAGTGCACGCCAGAGCACGCCAGAGCACTCCAATTCACACCAGAGCACGCCAGTTCACGCCAGAGCACGCCAGTGCACGCCAGAGCACGCCAGTGCACGCCAGAGCAAGTCAATGCACGCCAGAGCACGCCAGTGCACGCCAGAGCATGCCAGTGCACGCCAGAGCAATTCAATGCACGCCAGAGCACGCCAGTGCACGCAAGAGCACTCAAGTGCACCCCAAAGCACGCCAGTGCACGCCAGAGCACGCCAGTGCACGCCAGTGCACGCCAGAGCACGCCAGAGCACGCCAGTGCACGCCAGAGCAATTCAATGCACGCCGGAGCACGCCAATTCACACCAGAGCACGCCAGTGCACGCCAGAGCACGCCAATTCACACCAGAGCACGCCAGTGCACGCAAGAGCACGCCAGTGCACGCAAGAGCACGCCAATTCACACCAGAGCACGCCAGTGCATGCCAGAGCATGCCAGTGCACGCAAGAGCACGTCAATGCACGCCAGATTACGCCAGTGCACGCCAGAGCACGCTAGTGCAGGCCAGAGCACGCAAGTGCACGCCAGTACACGCCATTTCACACCAGAGCACGCCAGTGCACGCCAGAGCACGTCAATGCACGCCAGAGCAAGCCAGAGCACGCCAGAGCACGCCAGTGCACGCCAGAGCACGGTAGAGCACAGCAGAGAACAGCTCAGCACTTGAAGTTGCTATAATATTTTTTTCACTTGTTAAAACCATTTTTTAATTACAGGATGTGTAAATCAATGTCCAATACACCATTTCAAGTCTATTTAATCAATTAATTTATGGAGCAAATCATGAACAAAAAGTTTGAGAAAAACGCACATCACAGCACTTGAATTTTTAAAAATTATTCAAGTTATTTGAGTTCTATTGTCGGGTAGTGGATTTCTATTGTCAAGCACTTCAGTTCTGCATAGCAGAGCACGCCAGAGCACGACAGAGCACGCCAGAGCACGCCAGTACACGCCAGAGCACGCCAGTGCACGCCAGAGCACGCCAGTGCACGCCAGAGCACTCCAGTGCACGCCAGAGAACGCCAGTGCACGCACGAGCACGTCAATGCACGCCAGAGCACGCCAGTGCACGCCAGAGCACGCCAGTGCACGCCAGAGCACGCCAGTGCACGCCAGAGCACGCCAGTGCACGCCAGAGCACGCCAGTGCACGCCAGAGCACGCCAGTGCACGCCAATTCACACCAGAGCACGCCAGTGCACGCCAGTGCACGCCAATTCACACCAGAGAACGCCAGTGCACGCCAGAGCACGCAAGAGCACGCCAGTGCACGCACGAGTACGTCAATGCATGCCAGAGCATGCCAGTGCACGCCAGAGCACGCCATTGCACGCCAGAGCACGCCAATTCACACCAGAGCACTCCAGTGCACGCCAGAGAACGCCAGTGCACGCACGAGCACGTCAATGCACGCCAGAGCACGCCAGTGCACGCCAGAGCACGCCAGTGCACGCCAGAGCCCGCCAGTGCACGCCAGTGCGCGCCAGAGCACGCCAGTGCACGCCAGAGCAATTCAATGCACGCCAGAGCACGCCAATTCACACCAGAGCACGCCAGTGCACGCCAGAGCACGCCAATTCACACCAGAGCACGCCAGTGCACGCCAGAGCACGCCAGTGCACGCAAGAGCACGTCAATGCACGCCAGAGCACGCCAGTGCACGCCAGAGTACGCCAGTGCACGCCAGAGAACGCCAGTGCACGCCAGAGCACTCCAGTGCACGCCAGAGCAATTCAATGCACGCCAGAGCACGCCAGGGCACGCAAGTGCACTCCAAAGCACGCCAGTGCACGCCAGTGCACACCAATTCACAGCAGAGCACGCCAGTGCACACCAGAGCACGCAAGAGCACGCCAGAGCACGCCAGAGTACTTCAGTGCACGCCAGAGCACGATAGAGCACAGCAGAGAACAGCTCAGCACTTGAAGTTGCTATAATATTTTTTTCACTTGTTAAAATCATTTTTTAATTACACGATGTGTAAATCAATGTCCAATACACCATTTCAAGTCTATTTAATCAATAAATTTATAGAGCAAATCATGAACAAAAAGTTTGAGAAAAACGCACATCACAGCACTTGAATTTTTCGGGTAGTGGATTTCTATTGTCAAGCACTTGAGTTCTGCATAGCAGAGCACGCCAAAGCACGCCAGAGCCCGCCAGTGCACGCAAGAGCACGTCAATGCACGCCAGTACACGCCATTGCACGCCAATTCACACCAGAGCACGCCAGTGCATGCCAGAGCACGCCAGTGCACGCCAGAGCTAGTCAATGCACGCCAGAGCACGCCAATTCACACCAGAGCACGCCAGTGCACGCTAGAGCACTCCAATTCACACCAGAGCACGCCAGTACACGCCAGAGCACGCCAGTGCACGCCAGAGCACGCCAGTGCACGCAAGAGCACGTCAATGCACGCCAGAGCACGCAAGTGCACGCCAGAGCACGCCAGTGCACTCCAGAGCAAATCAATGCACGCCAGAGCACGCCAGTGCACGCCAGAGCACGCAAGTGCACGCCAAAGCACGCCAGTGCACGCCAGTGCACGCCAATTCACACCAGAGCACGCCAGTGCACGCCAGAGCACGCCAGAGCACGCCAGAGCACGCCAGAGCACGCAAGAGCACGCAAGAGCACGTAAATGCACGCCAGAGCACGCCAGTGCACGCCAGAGCACGCAAGTGCACGCCAGAGCACGCCAGTGCACTCCAGAGCGAATCAATGCACGCCAGAGCACGCCAGTGCACGCCAGAGCACGAAAGTGCACGCCAAAGCACGCCAGTGCACGCCAGTGCACGCCAGTGCACGCCAGTGCACGCCAGTGCACGCCAGTGCACGCCAATTCACACCAGAGCACGCCAGTGCACGCCAGAGCACGCCAGAGCACGCCAGAGCACGCCAGAGCACGCCAGAGCACTTCAGTGCACGCCAGAGCACGGTAGAGCACAGCAGAGAACAGCTCAGCACTTGAAGTTGCTATAATATTATTTTCACTTGTTAAAATCATTTTTTAATTACAGGATGTTTAAATCAATGTCCAATACACCATTTCAAGTCTATTTAATCAATAAATTTATAGAGCAAATCATGAACAAAAAGTTTGAGAAAAACGCACATCACAGCACTTGAATTTTTAAAAATTATTCAAGTTATTTGAGTTCTATTGTCGGGTAGTGGATTTCTATTGTCAAGCACTTGAGTTCTGCATAGCAGAGCACGCCAGAGCACGCCAGAGCACGCCAGTGCCTGCCAGAGCACGCCAGTGCACGCCAGTGCACGCCAGAGAACGCCAGTGCACGCCAGAGCACGCCAGTGCACGGCAGAGCAACTCAATGCACGGCAGAGCACGCCAATTCACACCAGAGCATGCCAGTGCACGCCAGAGCACGCCAATTCACACCAGAGCACGCCAGTGCACGCCAGAGCACGTCAATGCACGCCAGAGCACGCCAGTGCACGCCAGAGCACGCCAGTGCACGCCAGTGCACGCCAATTCACACCAGAGCACGCCAGAGCACGCCAGAGCACGTCAATGCACGCCAGAGCAAGCCAGAGCACGCCAGAGCACGCAAGTGCACGCCAAAGCACGCCAGTTCACGCCAGAGCACGCCAGTACACGCCAGTGCACGCCAATTCACATCAGAGCACGCCAGTGCATGCCAGAGCACGCCAGTGCACGCCAGAGCAAGTCAATGCACGCAAGAGCACGCCAATTCACACCAGAGCACGCCAGTGCACGCCAGAGCACGCCAATTCACACCAGAGCACGCCAGTGCACGCCAGAGCACGCCAGTGCACGCAAGAGCACGTCAATGCACGCCAGAGCACGCCAGTGCACGCCAGAGCACGCAAGTGCACGCCAGAGCACGCCAGAGCACGCCAGTGCACGCCAGAGCACGTCAGTGCACGCAAGAGCAATTCAATGCACGCCAGAGCACGCCAGTGCACGCCAGAGCACGCCAGTGCACGCAAGAGCACGTCAATGCACGCCAGAGCACGCCAGCGCACGCCAGAGCACGCAAGTGCACGCCAAAGCACGCCAGTGCACGCCAGTGCACGCCAATTCACACCAGAGCACGCCAGTGCACTCCAATTCACACCAGAGCACGCCAGTTCACGCCAAAGCATGCAAGTGCACGCCAGAGCACGTCAATGCACGTCAGAGCACGCCAGTGCACTCCATTGCACGCCAGTACATGCCAGAGCACGCCAATTCACACCACTGCACGCCAATTCACACCAGAGCACGCCAGTGCACGCCAGAGCACGTCAATGCACGCCAGTGCACGCCAGTGCACGCCAGAGCACGGTAGAGCACAGCAGAGAACAGCTCAGCACTTGAAGTTGCTATAATATTTTTTTCACTTGTTAAAACCATTTTTTAATTACAGGATGTGTAAATCAATGTCCAATACACCATTTCAAGTCTATTGAATCAATAAATTTATAGAGCAAATTATGAACAAAAAGTTTTAGAAAAACGCACATCACAGCACTTGAATTTTTAAAAATTATTCAAGTTATTTGAGTTCTATTGTTGGGTAGTGGATTTCTATTGTCAAGCACTTGAGTTCTGCATAGCAGAGCATGCCAGAGCATGCCAGTGCACGACAGAGCACGCCAATGCACGTCAGAGCACGCCAGTGCACTCCATTGCACGCCAGTACACGCCAGAGCACGCCAATTCACACCACAGCACGCCAATTCACACCAGAGCACGCCAGTGCACGCCAGAGCACGTAAATGCACGCCAGAGTACCCCAATTCAAACTAGAGCACGCCAGAGCACGCCAGTGCACCCCAGAGCACGCCAGTGCACGCCAGAGCACGCCAATTCACACCAGAGCACGCAGTGCACTCCAGAGCATGCCATTGCACGCCAGAGCACGCCAGTGCACGCCAGTGCACGCCAGAGCACGCCAATTCACCCCAGAGCACGTCAATGCACGCCAGAGCACGCCAGTGCACGCCAGAGCACGTCAATGCACGCCAGAGCACGCCAGTGCACGCCAGTGCACGCCAGAGCACGCCAATTCACCCAAGAGCACGCCAGTGCACGCCAGAGCACGCCAGAGCACTCCAATTCACACCAGAGCACGCCAGTTCACGCCAGAGCACGCCAGTTCACGCCAGAGCACGCCAGTCTACGCACGAGCACGTCAATGCACGCCAGAGCATGCCAGTGCACGCCAGAGCACGCCAGTGCACGCCAGTGCACGCCAGAGCACGCCAATTCACACCAGAGCACGCAGTGCACTCCAGAGCATGCCAGTGCACGCCAGAGCACGCCAGTGCACGCCAGTGCACGCCAGAGCACGCCAATTCACCCCAGAGCACGTCAATGCACGCCAGAGCACGCCAGTGCACGCCAGTGCACGCCAGAGCACGCCAGTGCACGCCAGTGCACGCCAGAGCACGCCAATTCACCCAAGAGCACGCCAGTGCACGCCAGTGCACGCCAGAGCACGGTAGAGCACAGCAGAGAACAGCTCAGCACTTGAAGTTGCTATAATATTTTTTTTCACTTGTTAAAACCATTTTTTTATTACAGGATGTGTAAATCAATGTCCAATACACCCTTTCAAGTCTATTGAATCAATAAATTTATAGAGCAAATCATGAACAAAAAGTTTTAGAAAAACGCACATCACAGCACTTGAATTTTTAAAAATTATTCAAGTTATTTGAGTTCTATTGTCGGGTAGTAGATTTCTATTGTCAAGCACTTGAGTTCTGCATAGCAGAGCACGCCAGAGCACGCCAGTGCCCACCAGAGCACGCCAATTCACGCCAGAGCACGCCAGTGCACGCCAGAGCACGCCAGTGCACGCCAGAGCTCGTCAATGCACGCCAGAGCAAGCTAGTGCACGCCAGAGCACGTCAATGCACACCAGAGCACGCCAGTGCACGCAAAAGCACGCCAGTTCATGCCAGAGCACGCCAGTGCATGCATGAGCACGTCAATGCACGCCAGAGCACGTCAATGAACGCCAGAGCACGCCAGTGCACGACAGAGCACGCCAGTGCACGCCAGAGTACCCCAATTCAAACTAGAGCACGCCAGAGCACGCCAGTGCACGCCAGAGCACTCCAATTCACACCAGAGCACGCCAGTGCACTCCATTGCACGCCAGTACACGCCAGAGCACGCCAATTCACACCACAGCTCGCCAATTCACACTAGAGCACGCCAGTGCACGCCAGAGCACGTCAATGCACGCCAGAGCACGCCAGTGCACGCCAGAGCACGCAAGTGCACGCCAGAGCACGCCAGTGCACGCCAGTGCACGCCAGTGCACGCCAGAGCACGCCAGAGCACGCCAGTGCACGCCAGAGCACGCCAGTGCACGCCAGAGCACGCCAGTGCACGCCAGAGCACGCCAGTGCACAGCCATTCAGTGCACGCCAGAGCAGAGCATGCCAGAGCATGCCAGTGCACGACAGAGCACGCCAATGCACGTCAGAGCACCCCAGTGCACTCCATTGCACGCCAGTACACGCCAGAGCACGCCAATTCACACCACAGCTCGCCAATTCACACTAGAGCACGCCAGTGCACGCAAGAGCACGCCAGTGCACGCCAGAGAACGCCAATTCACACCAGAGCACGCAGTGCACTCCAGAGCATGCCAGTGCACGCCAGAGCACGCCAGTGCACGCCAGTGCACGCCAGGGCACGCCAATTCACCCCAGAGCACGTCAATGCACGCCAGAGCACGCCAGTGCACGCCAGAGCACGCCAGTGCACGCCAATTCACCATAGAGCACGCCAGTGCACGCCAGAGCAAGCCAGTGCACGCCAGAGCAAGCCAGTGCACGCCAGTACACGCCAGAGCACGTCAATGCACGCCAGAGAACGCCAGTGCACGCCAGAGCCTGCCAGTGCACGCCAATTCACCCAAGAGCACGCCAGTGCACGCAAAAGCATGCCAGTGCACGCCAGAGCACCCCAGTGCACGCCAGAGCACGCCAATGCACGCCAGAGCACGTCAATGCACGCCAGAGCACGCCAATGCACGCCAGAGCACGCCAGTGCAAACCATAGTACGCCAATTAAAACCAGAGCACGCCAGAGCACGCCAGAGCACTCCAATTCACACCAGAGCACGCCAGTTCACGCCAGAGCACGCCAGAGCACGCCAATTCACACCAGAGCACGCAGTGCACTCCAGAGTATGCCAGTGCACGCCAGAGCACGCCAGTGCACGCCAGTGCACGTCAGAGCACGCCAATTCACCCCAGAACACGTCAATGCACGCCAGAGCACGCCAGTGCACGCCAGAGCACGTCAATGCACGCCAGAGCACGCCAGTGCACGCCAGTGCACGCCAGTGCACGCCAGAGCACGCCAATTCCTCCAAAAGCACGCCAGTGCACGCCAGTGCACGCTAGAGCACGGTAGAGCACAGCAGAGAACAGCTCAGCACTTGAAGTTGCTATAATATTTTTTTTCACTTGTTAAAATCATTTTTTTATTACAGGATGTGTAAATCAATGTCCAATACACCCTTTCAAGTCTATTGAATCAATAAATTTATAGAGAAAATCATGAACAAAAAGTTTTAGAAAAACGCACATCACAGCATTTGAATTTTTAAAAATTATTCAAGTTATTTGAGTTCTATTGTCGGGTAGTGGATTTCTATTGTCAAGCACTTGAGTTCTGCATAGCAGAGCACGTCAGAGCACGCCAGTGCACGCCAGAGCACGCCAGTGAACGCCAGAGTACGCCAGTGCACGCCAGAGCACGCCAGTGCACGCCAGAGCACGCCAATTCACGCCAGAGCACGCCAGTGCACGCCAGAGCACGCCAGTGCATGCCAGAGCTCGTCAATGCACGCCAGAGCAAGCTAGTGCACGCCAGAGCACGCCAGTGCACGCAAAAGCACGCCAGTTCATGCCAGAGCACGCCAGTGCATGCCAGAGCACGTCAATGCACGCCAGAGCACGTCAATGAACGCCAGAGCACGCCAGTGCACGACAGAGCACGCCAGTGCACGCCAGAGTACCCCAATTCAAACTAGAGCACGCCAGAGCACGCCAGTGCACGCCAGTGCACGCCAGTGCACTCCAATTCACACCAGAGCACGCCAGTTCACGCCAGAGCATGCCAGTGCACGCCAGAGCACGTCAATGCACGTCAGAGCACGCCAGTTCACTCCATTGCACGCCAGTACACGCCAGAGCACGCCAATTCACACCACAGCACGCCAATTCACACCAGAGCACGCCAGTGCACGCCAGAGCACGTCAATGCACGCCAGAGCACGCCAGTGCACGCCAGAGCACGCAAGTGCACGCCAGAGCACGCCAGTGCACGCCAGAGCACGCCAGTGCACGCCAGTGCACGCCAGAGCACGCCAGTGCACAGACATTCAGTGCACGCCAGAGCAGAGCATGCCAGAGCATGCCAGTGCACGACAGAGCAAGCCAATGCACGTCAGAGCACGCCAGTGCACTCCATTGCACGCCAGTCCACGCCAGAGCACGCCAATTCACACCAAAGCACGCCAATTCACACCAAAGCACGCCAGTGCACGCCAGAGAACGTCAATGCACGCCAGAGTACCCCAATTCAAACTAGACCACGCCAGAGCACGCCAGTGCACGCAAGAGCACGCCAGTGCACGCCAGTGAACGCCAATTCACACCAGAGCACGCAGTGCACCAAGAGCATGCCAGTGCACGCCAGTGCACGCTAGAGCACGCCAATTCACCCCAGAGCACGTCAATGCACGCCAGAGCACGCCAGTGCACGCCAGAGCACGCCAGTGCACGCCAATTCACCCAAGAGCACGCCAGTGCACGCCAGTGCAAGCCAGTGCACGCCAGAGCAAGCCAGTGCACGCCAGAGCAAGCCAGTGCACGCCAGTGCACGCCCGAGCACGTCAATGCACGCCAGAGCACGCCAGTGCACGCCAGAGCACGCCAGTGCACGCCAATTCACCCAAGAGCACGCCAGTGCACGCAAAAGCATGCCAGTGCACGCCAGAGCACGTCAATGCACGCCAGAGCACGTCAATGCACGCCAGAGCACGCCAGTGCACGCCAGAGCACGCCAGTGCAAACCATAGTACGCCAATTAAAACCAGAGCACGCCAGAGCACGCCAGTGCACGCCAGAGCACGCCAGAGCACTCCAATTCACACCAGAGCACGCCAGTTCACGCCAGAGCACGCCAGTTCACGCCAGAGCACGCCAGTAAACGCCAGAGCACGCCAGTGCACGCCATAGAACGCCAGTGCACGCCAGAGCACGCCAGTGCACGCCAGAGCACGCCAGTGCACGCCATAGCACGCCAGTGCACGCCAGAGCACGCCAGCGCAATCCAAAGCACGCCAGTGCACGCCAGAGCACGTCAATGCACGCTAGAGCACGCCAGAGCACGCCAGTGCACGCCAGAGCACGGTAGAGCACAGAAGAGAACAGCTCAGCACTTGAAGTTGCTATAATATTTTTTCACTTGTTAAAACCATTTTTTAATTACAGGATGTGTAAATCAATGTCCAATACACCATTTCAAGTCTATTGAATCAATAAATTTATAGAGCAAATCATGAACAAAAAGTTTTAGAAAAACGCACATCACAGCACTTGAATTTTTAAAAATTATTCAAGTTATTTGAGTTCTATTGTCGGGTAGTGGATTTCTATTGTCAAGCACTTGAGTTCTGCATAGAAGAGCACGCCCGAGCACGCAAGTGCACGCCAGAGCACGCACGTGCACGCCATAGCACGCCAGTGCACGCCAGAGCACGCCAGTGCACGCCAGAGCACGCCAGTGCACGCCAGAGCACGTCAATGCACGCCAGAGCAAGCCAGTGCACGCCAGAGCACGTCAATGCACGACAGAGCACAAAAGTGCACGCAAAAGAACGCCAGTGCACGCCAGAGCACGTCAATGCACGCCAGAGCACGTCAATGCACGCCAGAGCACGCCAGTGCACGCCAGAGCACGCCAGTGCACGCCAGAGAACGCCAATTCAAACCAGAGCACGCCAGAGCACGCCAGTGCACGCCAGAGCACGCCAGTGCACGCCAGAGCACTCCAATTCACGCCAGAGCACGCCAGTTCACGCCAATTCAAACCAGAGCACGCCAGAGCACGCCAGTGCACGCCAGAGCACGCCAGTGCACGCCAGAGCACTCCAATTCACGCCAGAGCACGCCAGTTCACGCCAGAGCACGCCAGTGCACGCCAGAGCACGTCAATGCACGCCGGAGCACGCCAGTGCACTCCAGAGCACGCCAATTCACACCAGAGCACGCCAATTCAACCCAGAGCACGCCAGTGCACGCCAGAGCACGCCAGTGCACGCAAAAGCACGCCAGTGCACGCCAGAGCACGCCAGTGCACGTCAGAGCACGCCAGTGCACGCCAGAGTACGTCAATGCACGCCAGAGCACGCCAGTGCACGCAAGAGCACGCCAGTGCACGCCAGAGAACGCCAATTCACACCAGAGCACGCAGTGCACTCCAGAGCACGCCAGTACACGCCAATTCACACCAGAGCACGCCAATTCACACCAGAGCACGCCAGTGCACGCCAGAGCACGCCAGTGCACGCCAGAGCACGCCAGTGCACGCCAGAGCACGCCAGTGCACGCCAGAGCACGGTAGAGCACAACAGAGAACAGCTCAGCACTTGAACTTTCTATAATATTTTTTTCTTTTGTTAAAACAATTTTTTAATTACAGGATGTGTAAATAAATGTCCAATACACCATTTCAAGTCTATTGAATCAATAAATTTATAGAGCAAATTATGAACAAAAAGTTTTAGAAAAATGCACATCACAGCACTTGAATTTTTAAAAATTATTCAAGTTATTTGAGTTCTATTGTCGGGTAGTGGATTTCTATTGTCAAGCACTTGAGATCTGCATGCCAGAGCACGCCAGAGCACGCCAGTGCTCGCCAGAGCACGCCAGTGAACGCCAGAGCACAACAGTGCACGCCAGAGCACGCCAGTGTACGCTAGAGCACGCCAATTCACGCCAGAGCACGCCAGTGCACGCCAGTGCACGCCAGAGCACGGTAGAGCACAGCAGAGAACAGCTCAGCACTTGAAGTTGCTATAATATTTTTTCACTTGTTAAAACCATTTTTTAATTACAGGATGTGTAAATCAATGTCCAATACACCATTTCAAGTCTATTGAATCAATAAATTTATAGAGCAAATCATGAACAAAAAGTTTTAGAAAAACGCACATCACAGCACTTGAATTTTTAAAAATTATTCAAGTTATTTGAGTTCTATTGTTGGGTAGTGGATTTCTATTGTCAAGCACTTGAGTTCTGCATAGCAGAGCACGCCAGAGCACGCCAGTGCACGCCAGAGCACGCCAGTGAACGCCAGAGCACGCCAGTGCACGCCAGAGCACGCAAAATTCACGCCAGAGCACGCCAGTGCACGCCAGAGCACGCCAGTGCACGCCAGTGCACGCCAGAGCACGCCAGTGCACGCCAGTGCACGCCAGAGCACGTCAATGCACGCCAGAGCAAGCCAGTGCACGCCAGAGCACGTCAATGCACACCAGAGCACGCCAGTGCACGCAAAAGCACGCCAGTTTACGCCAGAGCACGCCAGTGCACGCCAGAGCACGCCAGTGCACGCCAGAGCACGCCAGTGCACGCCAGAGCACGTCAATGCACGCCAGAGCACGCCAGTGCATTCCAGAGCACGCCAGTACACGCCAATTCACACCAGAGCACGCCAATTCACACCAGAGCACGCCAGTGCACGCCAGAGAACGCCAGTGCACGCCAGAGCACGGTAGGGCACAACAGAGAACAGCTCACAACTTGAACTTTCTATAATATTTTTTTCTCTTGTTAAAACCATTTTTTAATTACAGGATGTGTAAATCAATGTCCAATACACCATTTCAAGTCTATTGAATCAATAAATTTATAGAGCAAATTATGAACAAAAAGTTTTAGAAAAACGCACATCACAGCACTTGAATTTTTAAAAATTATTCAAGTTATTTGAGTTCTATTGTCGGTTAGTGGATTTCTATTGTCAAGCACTTGAGTTCTGCATAGCAGAGCACGCCAGAGCACGCCAGTGCACGCCAGAGCACGCCAGTGCATTCCAGAGCATGCCAGTGCACGCCATAGCACGCCAGTGCACGCCAGAGCACGCCAGTGCACGCCAGAGCACTCCAATGCACGCCAGAGCACGCCAGTGCACGCCAGAGCACGTCAAATTACGCCAGAGCAAGCCAGTGCACGCCAGAGCACGTCAATGCACGCCAGAACACGCTAGTGCACGCCAGAGCACGCCAGTTCACTTCAGAGTATGCAAATGCAAACCAGAGCACGCCAGAGCACGCCAGTGTACGCCAGAGCACTCCAATTCAAACCAGAGCACGCCAGTTCACGCCAGAGCACGCCAGTGCACGCCAGTGCACGCCAGAGCACGCCAGTGCACGCCAGAGCACGCCAGTGCACGCCAGAGCACGCCAGTGCACGCCAGAGCACGCCAGAGCACTCCAATTCACACCAGAGCACGCCAGTTCACGCCAGAGCACGCCAGTTCACGCCAGAGCACGCCAGTGCACGCCAGAGCACGTCAATGCAAGCCAATGCACGCCAGAGCACGCCAGTGCACCCAGAGCACGCCAATTCACACCAGAGCACGCCAATTCACACCAAAGCACGCCAGTGCACGCCAGAGCACTGTAATGCACGCCAGAGCACGCCAGTGCACGCCAGAGCACGCCACAGCACGCCAGAGCACGCCAGTGGACGCCAGAGCACGCCAGTGCCCGCCAGAGCACGCCAGTGCACGCCAGTGCACGCCAGTGCAAGTCAGAGCACGTCAATGCACGCCAGAGCACGCCAGAGCACGCCAGTGCACGCCAGAGCACGGTAGAGCACAGCAGAGAACAGCTCAGCACTTGAAGTTGCTATAATATTTTTTCACTTTTTAAAACCATTTTTTAATTACAGGATGTGTAAATCAATGTCCAATACACCCTTTCAAGTCTATTGAATCAATTAATTTATAGAGCAAATCATGAACAAAAAATTTTAGAAAAACGCACATCACAGCACTTGAATTTTTAAAAATTATTCAAGTTATTCTAGTTCTATTGTTGGGTAGTGGATTTCTATTGTCAAGCACTTCAGTTCTGCATAGCAGAGCACGCCAGGGCACGCCAGTGCAGGCCAGAGCACTCCAATTCACACCAGAGCACGCCAGTGCACGCCAGTGCACGCCAGAGCACGCCAGTACACGCAAGAGCACGTCAATGCACGCCAGAGCACTCCAATTCACACCAATTCACACCAGAGCACGCCAGTGCACGCCAGAGCACGCCAGTACACGCAAGAGCACGTCAATGCACGCCAGAGCACGCCAGTGCACGCCAGAGCACGCCAGTTCACTTCAGAGTATGCAAATGCAAACCAGAGCACGCCAGAGCACGCCAGATATACTACCACCCGGTGGCGCCCTCACAGGTTGCACCTAAAAGTCAGTCCCGAACAACGGTTTTATTTTAGTTGTTTTAGTTCTGGTTTCATGTGATAGTTTGTTCCCAATTATTCGTGAGTGTGTCGTGCATCTGCCAAGCAAAGACTTAGTGTACTTACTTCGTCCGTGCTGGTAGTTTTTCGTTCAATTTGTCTGTGTTATTGTCGGCCATGACACTCCATTACTCTCGTTCAGATCTTTTGGCTCTGAGCCTGAGGCCTACCCCCAGGCTCATGCCTGGCAACTACAGAATTTTCAGAGACCTTTGTCTGCTTGTGAGAATGTCAACAAGCCGATCACGCCGAAAGAAAAAGAAACGATGTGAGAAGTTGCTTAGTGATACTGATGCCAAACTTTTCTTAGTAAATGCAAGGGACCTCCGCAATTTCTCTTCCTGCACTAAAATTACCCGTCTACTCGCTGCGTCTTGTCCTGACCTGCTGGCGGTAACTGAGACTTGGTTTACTGATGCTGCTGGCGACCATGACGCCAGGTCTGTCTGCCCGCGCGGCTACTCAGCAGTGCAGAAGCCTAGAAACCTGGTTCTAACGAAAAAGAAGAGTGGTGGTGGTTTGGCTCTCTTCCACAAAAACTCAGTCAAAGTGACAGTATTGTCTGAGTTCCCTGATTTTCTTTCTTTCGAGTGCCTTGACCTTAGTGTTGTGATCAAATCTACAAAAGTCCGTCTCATCGTCATCTACAGACCACCGGATAAATCACGCGCCCAATTCATTGAAGAATTCTCTTCTCTACTGGAATCTACAGTTTCAGTCTCCTCGAAGCTATTGATCACCGGAGATTTCAATCTTCATGTCGACGCTCCAATCACCGACGCGTATGCCAATCATTTTCTGACTCTCGTCGAGTCTTTTGGCTTGCAGCAACACGTGAACCAACCCACACACAACGATGATCACATTCTCGACTTGGTTCTCTCCCGTCAGTCGGAATCCCTGGTGAAATCCACTCACGTTGATGACAGCTTAGGTCGGAATATCTCTGATCACTCTGCTATCAAGTGTGTGCTCAACATCCGACCTCCCCGTTGGCCGACTAAGACCATCACCTTCAGGTCGTTCAAGTCCATTGACTTGGACGCTTTTCTCTTGGACATTGACTCTCTTCCGTTGGTACAGTCTCCATCCGACTCACTGGATGGCCTTGTCACCCAGTACAACGATGGCATCCGCTCCACTATCGATCAACATGCTCCTCTTCAGACGAAAACCATTGTTCTCCGTCCTTCTGCTCCTTGGAGATCCTTTGAAATCCGAGGCCTTAAAGCGATGGCACGATGGGCTGAGCGAATGTGGCAGGCTGCTAGGAGAAAACGCGACCCAGCCAGTGAACGATTCCACAAAGTCTACAGAAAACACCGATTAAAGTACTCTACTACTCTTGACGCCGCCAGAACCGATTCAGTTCGGGAACGTGTGTCTGACTGTGGTGGCGATATGCGCGCACTTTTTCAACTGGTTGGCGACTTAACTGGCTCATCCTCACCCCCGGTTCTTCCAGATCGTCCCTGCATGCAGGAAGTTGTCGACGACCTAAGCGAATTCTTCTCGTCTAAAATCTCTACAATACGATCGAATTTGGACCGTGTGGCTGAGTCTACCTCGTCTCACACACTTCAGCACGAGCAGTCCTTCCTTCAGCTACATGAAGAAAACGACCTGCTCAAGTTTCGATCTGTGTCCACTGCGGAGGTGTCCAAACTTATTGAATCTTCGCCAACGAAGTCGTGTTCCTTGGACCCACTACCAACTCAACTACTCAAGAAGTGCCTCGTGGTCCTAGTTAGACCAATAACCGACATCATCAACCTTTCCCTTTCTACTGGCGCTTTTCCTTCCAGTCTGAAACATGGCATCATCACGCCTCTCCTGAAAAAACCAACTCTTGACCGGAACGTACTAGGCAACTTTCGTCCAGTATCAAACCTTTCATTTCTTTCGAAACTGATCGAGAGAGCTGTTCTCATGTTGCTGACTGAACACTTGTCTAAGTTCCACCTACTTCCGGTACACCAATCAGCCTACAGAGCCAACCATTCAACTGAGACAGCCCTACTCTCCTTATTTGATGACCTTCTCACCACAGCAGATCAAAAAGACGCAAGCGCTCTTGTTCTTCTCGACCTGTCTGCGGCATTCGACACAATTGATCACCAAATACTGCTTGAGAGACTGTCCCACTGTTTCGGCCTTTCTAGCACCGCTGTCAACTGGTTCTCATCATACTTAAGCAATAGAACGCAGTCCGTCCATGTTGGTGCATATACATCTGCTAGCGTTCATCTTTTGTTTGGCGTAGCACAAGGCTCCGTACTCGGCGGCCCACTGTTCATCATGTACGTCACACCTTTTTCTGAGGCTACGAAAACTGAAGGCGTGCAAGTTAGTCAGTTTTCAGATGACAAGCAGGCACGCTCACGTTTCGCTCTCAAGGAGGATTTCTCCTCCCAGTCTCAGTGTCGCACCCGCCTTGGCTGCTGGTTTGAAAAGACCGACGCCTGGCTCACCATCAACCGCGTCCAGCTCAACATTCCTAAAAGCACAATAATCTACACATACAACCCCGGTAAAGGCTCCACAACTCGTCACATTGATTCAACCCCTCTCCAGATTGGATCGTCACTAGTCCAGCCGTCCACAACGGCTTGTAACCTTGGTGTCATCATTGATAGTCACCTGACAATGGAAGCCCAAGTCAAGAAGACCTGCAGAGCCGCCAACTTTCATCTCAGCAGGATAAACAAGATCCGTCGGTTTCTCGATTTTTCCTCTGTCAAATGTGTTGTGAATGCTTTAGTTCTTTCTCGCCTCGAATACTGCAATTCTCTCTATCTTAATCTTCCATCTTCTCTCTTGAAGCGCCTTCAGCGTGTCCAAAATGCAGCGGTTCGTACGATTTTTAATCTTCGAAAACGTGAACATGTGTCTATACACCGCCAATCTCTTCGCTGGCTTGAAATCGCTGACCGTGCTAAACTCAAAGTTGCCTGTCTCACTTTTCGCTGCCTTAATGGCTCAGCCCCTCCCTATCTTTCTGATCTCATCTCCTGCTATTCCCCAAGTCGTGAACTCCGCTCCGGCGATAAAAATCTTCTCATTTGCAAACCTTATCGTCTCACTCTATTCGGCAAACGAGCTTTCTCATGCGCCGCCCCTCTTCTCTGGAATAGTCTACCCGACCCTGTCAGACAAGCCCCGAACTTGAACACTTTTCGTTCTCTTGTAATTCGTCACCTTCTGTCCAAAAACTGTAACTAAGACACACTATTTATTTCCGTTGTATTCGTCGACTGTACCTATCTGCGTCATTTGACAATTCCTTAAAATGCGCGTTACAAATAAATCTAACCTAATCTAATCTAATCTAATCAGTGTACGCCAGAGCACGCCAGTGCACGCCAGAGCACGTCAATGCACACCAGAGCACGCAAGAGCACGCCAGTGCACGCCAGAGCACGGTAGAGCACAGCAGAGAACAGCTCAGCACTTGAAGTAGCTATAATATTTTTTTCACTTGTTAAAACCATTTTTTAATTACAGGATGTGTAAATCAATGTCCAATACACCATTTCAAGTCTATTGAATCAATAAATTTATAGAGCAAATCATGAACAAAAAGTTTTAGAAAAACGCACATCACAGCACTTGAATTTTTAAAAATTATTCAAGTTATTTGAGTTCTATTGTCGGGTAGTGGATTTCTATTGTCAAGCACTTGAGTTCTGCATAGAAGAGCACGCCAGTGCACGCCAGTGCACGCCAGAGCCCGCCAATTCACACCAGAGCATGCCAGTGCACGCCAAGTCACCCCAGAGCACGTCAATGCACGCCAGAGCACGCCAGTGCACGCCAGAGCACGTCAATGCACGCCAGAGCACGCCAGTGCACGCCAGAGCACGCCAATTCACCCAAGAGCATGCAAGTGCACGCCAGAGCAAGCCAGTGCACGCCAGAGCACGCCACTGCACGCCAGAGCACGCCAATTCACACCAGATCACGCCAGTGCACGCCAGAGCACGTCAATGCACGCTAGAGCACGCCAGTGCACGCCAGAGCACGCCAGTGCACGCCAGAGCACGCCAGTGCACGCCAGAGCACGCCAGTGCACGCCAGAGCACGTCAATGCACGCCAGAGCACGCCAGAGCACGGTAGAGCACAGCAGAGAACAGCTCAGCACTTGAAGTTGCTATAATATTTTTTTCACTTGTTAAAACCGTTTTTTAATTACAGGATGTGTAAATCAATGTCCAATACACCATTTCAAGTCTATTGAATCAATAAATTTATAGAGCAAATCATGAACATAAAGTTTTAGAAAAACGCCCATCACAGCACTTGAATTTTTAAAAATTATTCAAGTTATTTGAGTTCTATTGTCGGGTAGTGTATTTCTATTGTCAAGCACTTGAGTTCAGCATAGCAGAGCACGCCAGAGCACGCCAGAGCACGCCAGTGCACGCCAGTGCACGCCAGAGCACGCCAGTGCACGCCAGTGCACGCCAGAGCAAGCCAGAGCACGCCAGAGCACTTCAGTGCACGCCAGAGCACGCCAGTGCACGCCAGAGCACGTCAATGCACGCCAGAGCAAGCCAGTGCACGCCAGAGCACGTCAATGCACACCAGAGCACGCCAGTGCACGCAAAAGCACGCCAGTGCATGCCAGTGCACGCCAGTGCACGCCAGAGCAAGCCAGAGCACGCCAGAGCATTTCAGTGCACGCCAGAGCACTTCAGTGCACGCCAGAGCACGCCAGTGCACGCCAGAGCACGTCAATGCACGCCAGAGCACGCCAGTGCACGCCAGAGCACGCCAGTGCACGCCAGTGCAAGTCAGAGCACGTCAATGCACGCCAGAGCACGCCAGAGCACGCCAGTGCACGCCAGAGCACGGTAGAGCACAGCAGAGAACAGCTCAGCACTTGAAGTTGCTATAATATTTTTTCACTTTTTAAAACCATTTTTTAATTACAGGATGTGTAAATCAATGTCCAATACACCCTTTCAAGTCTATTGAATCAATAAATTTATAGAGCAAATCATGATCAAAAAATTTTAGAAAAACGCACATCACAGCACTTGAATTTTTAAAAATTATTCAAGTTATTTGAGTTCTATTGTTGGGTAGTTGATTTCTATTGTCAAGCACTTCAGTTCTGCATAGCAGAGCACGCCAGGGCACGCCAGTGCACGCCAGAGCACGCCAGTGCACGCCAGTGCATGTCAGAGCACGCCAGAGCACGCCATTTCACACCAGAGCACGCCAGTGCACGCCACAGCACGCCAGAGCACGCCAGTGCACGCCAGTGCACGCCAGTGCACGCCAGAGCAAGCCAGAGCACGCCAGAGCACTTCAGTGCACGCCAGAGCACGCCAGTGCACGCCAGAGCACGCCAGTGCACGCCAGAGCACGCCAGTGCACGCCAGAGCACGCCAGTGCACGCCAGAGCACGTCAATGCACGCCAGAGCAAGCCAGTGCACGCCAGAGCACGTCAATGCACACCAGAGCACGCCAGTGCACGCAAAAGCACGCCAGTGCATGCCAGAGCACGCCAGTGCACGCCAGAGCACTTCAGTGCACGCCAGAGCACGTCAATGCACGATAGAGCACGCCATTGCACGACAGAGCACGCCAGTGCACGCAAGAATACCCCAATTCAAACTAGAGCAAGCCAGAGCACGCCAGTGCACGCCAGAGCACTCCAATTTACACCAGAGCACGCCAGTGCACGCCAGAGCACGCCAGTTCACGCCAGAGCATGCCAGTGCACGCCAGAGCACGTCAATGCACGTCAGATTACACCAGTGCACTCCATTGCACGCCAGTACACGCAAGAGCACGCCAATTCACACCACAGCACGCCAATTAACAACAGAGCACGCCAGTGCACGCCAGAGCACGTCAATGCACGCCAGAGCACGCCAGTGACCGCCAGAGCACTCCAGTGCACGCCAGAGCAAGCTATTGCACGCCAGAGCACGCCAGTGCACGCCAGTGCACGCCAAAGCACGCCAGTGCACGCCAGTGCACGCCAGTGCATGCCAGAGCACGCCAGTGCACGCCAGTGCACGCCAGAGCACGCCACTGCACTCCAGAGCAATTCAATGCACGCCAGAGCACGCCAATTCACACCAGAGCACGCCAGTGCACGCCAGAGCACGCCAATTCACACCAGAGCACGCCAGTGCACGCAAAGGCACGTCAATGCACGCCAGAGCACGCCAGAGAAATTCAATGCACGCCAGAGCACGCCAGTGCACGCCAAAGCCCGCCAGTGCACGCCAGAGCACGCCAGAGCACGCCAAAGCACGCCAGAGCACGCCAGTGCACGCCAGAGCACGCCAGTGCACGTCAGAGCACGCCAGTGCCCGCCAGAGCACGCCAGTGCCCGCCAGATTACGCCAGTGCCCGCCAGTGCACGCCAGTGCACGCCACTGCACTCCAGAGCACGCCAGTGCACGCCAGAGCAATTCAATGCACGCCAGAGCACGCCAATTCACACCAGAGCACGCCAGTGCACGCCAGAGCACGCCAATTCACACCAAAGCACGCCAGTGCACGCAAGAGCACGTCAATGCACTCTAGAGCACGCCAGTGCACGCCAGAGCACGCCAGTGCACGCCAGAGCACGCCAGTGCACGCCAGAGCACGCCATTGCAAGCCAATTCACACCAGAGCACGCCAGTGCACGCCACAGCACGCCAGAGCACGCCAGTGCACGCCAGAGCACGTCAATGCACGCCAGAGAAAGCCAGAGCAAGCCAGAGCACGCCAGAGCACGCCAGTGCACGCCAGAGCACGGTAGAGCACAGCAGAGAACAGCTCAGCACTTGAAGTTGCTATAATATTTTTTTCACTTGTTAAAACCATTTTTTAATTACAAGATGTGTAAATCAATGTCCAATACACCATTTCAAGTCTATTTAATCAATAAATTTATAGAGCAAATCATGAACAAAAAGTTTTAGAAAAAGGTATATTGTTTTGTATCCCTCCGCTAGATGGGAGCGCGGAAGCGGCTTCCGGCGGTGAGAGTGTGACGACGGCCCATCGAAGCCCTTCAGTTTCAGTTTACGCTTTGTACAAGGCACTTGCAGTTCTTGAGACCTAGAATACATTTGTTTCTTCTTACAAAGTCTCGTCGAACGTAACATGGCGCAGTTGGTCAAACTTGCCTTTTAGGACCCTCGACTCGATAAAATTCTGTGCGAATTCCCCCAGTGTGGCTTTAATTTAACGCCAAAATTCACTTGGTTCGTTTCTCGCCTAGCTGTGTGGAAGCCGCCATCTTGTCTCCTTTGTTCTGGCTAGATTTCTCGCGTGGCGCCGCCATCTTAGCCATTGTAGGACAGAGACATTCGCTTTTCGGTCCATCATTGCATATTTACTGATTCACACATCAATTGGAGGTGGTCCCGAATTTAATATTCATGGTCGTAGCTCTTTGAGCCATTTCGTCCGGAATATTGTGGGCAACTCATTGATCGTTGGCTAATTTTGTTTCCCCACGGGCTCACATTTAGCTTGCCCCGCTTTACAGTGTCATTGACGCCGGTCCCGATTTAATATTCATGGTCGTAGCTCTTTGAGCCATTTCGTCCGGAATATTGTGGGCCGCTCACTAATTCGTTGGCAGATTGTGTCTCTGATTCCATGCCCCGCAGTCGCAACAGCGAGTTGAGCCGAGAGCTACGACGCTCCATGCTGGAGGAGAGACAGCTAGCTGCAACAATCGAACGCGAGTTAGCAAGACAACGCAGACGGGTCGTGCATCAGGAACCATATCGGCAAGTGGCATTTCGCCAAGCCGTCCCACCCACGCCCCGAGAGACTGAGGCTCCACCAGTCGTCATACGTCAGTCCGGAATACCAACCCCAGCTGGTCACTGATTCCGTGCCGCCCCCTCCTCTACGGGCGGATGAGCCTACTGCACAGCGCCCAGGAATAGCAACTTTCGCTCACGACGCCGGTGCAGTCGCACATAGCCTAGCCACGGCCAGACGCATCCCATCCATCCACCCAGAAGAAGAGCCGGCCGAAGACGTCCTGCAACTCGAAATTGACGAAGAGTCCACAGTCAACGAATAACTTCGTGCATGAATCACGAGTATAATTTGCGCACGCGCCAACCACGTCATCGTAGCTCTTCCCGGCCCCCTCGCGTTCGTTCCGGCCGCACAATGGCGACCGCACAGGATGCTCTCGACGCGGTGACGGCAGTGGGAAACCGAATCGATCTGATGGAAGCAGGCCACACCAATATAACGACGCAGCTGGCAAATATCACGCAACAATTGGCGAATCTGATCGGCGCCCCACCACCTCCTGTTGGCGGCGGCGGCGGTGGCGGCGGCGGAGGTGGCGGCGGTGGCGGCGGCGGAGGTGGATTAGTCGTTCCACCAATCGCGGCTAATCAAAGACGACGAATTGATCCATCGGGCCTGGAGAAATTGCAGGGCGATGTAAGGCTACCTCAATTACGGACGTGGCGTAACCGATGGAACGATTTTTGCCAATTAAACCAATTAGCGACGTACCCGGCTAATGAACAGACGGCGGCTCTACGAATGGCTCTGGATCCATCCATGCAGCAAGTGGTGGAGGTGGCTCTGCATATTTTACCCACGACGCTACTAACACCCGATGAAATCTTAGACCAAATTGCAGACTACGTGCGGGCCAAACGAAATATTGCCCTCGATAGAGTGGCGTTCGAAGAATGCCACCAATCCAACACGGAATCTTTTGAAGATTTTTACATCCGGCTGCGGAGGTTAGCAGACGCGGCAGATCTCTGCGCAACTTGTGTCGACGCTCGAGTGGCCACCCGGATTATGGCGGGAATCCGCGACACAGAAACGAAAAGGAAACTTCTAGCACTTACACCATTCCCTTCAGCTCAACAGGCGATCAATATGTGTAGGAGCGAGGAAGCGGCGAGGATGAATGAACGTTCTTTAAGCAATCAGTCGTCAATCAACCACGTGCGTTCACACCAGCGTAACGACGCAACTGCAGCATCGTGTGGCTCATGCGGTCGCAACATTCATCGCCCCGGAGAAGCTTGTCCGGCAACCGGAAAAACATGTCATAATTGCGGAGGAAGTAATCATTTTTCCCCGCGCTGTCCAAAACCCCGGAGAAGTAGTAATACAGGCCAGAGTGGAGGCGGCACCGGCAAGAGTGAGGGGGCGCAACCTGGTTCCGGTGGTAGCAGAACGGGCGGATTCCCATCTGGACCACGCACGAAAGGAAAAATCGGTCGAATCGTTGTCGGATCGATCCGGAATCCTCGTCGATGGCGGCGGGCACCCACCATTTCTCTCCGCGTCTTAGACGAAAAAGGCCAGTTCCTTTCGACCATCGACAAAGTCATACCGGATGGCGGAGCGGAAGTGTCTGTCGGCGGCCTAGATATTTTAACGGCTATTGGTATGACAGAGAAGGACTTAGACACATCATTATTCGACTTGGTAATGGCCGATAAAACGACGCCACTACTTGTGATCGGGCAGGTCACCATTGTGACGGAATATGAAGGCACTACCACCACTCTTACCATAGTCATCAGTCCAGAAATATCGGGCCTATTAATCTCTTGGTATGACTGCATATCACTCGGTATTTTAAACGCCGACTATCCTAAGCCTGTCCGCTACGCCCACATCAACTCCACGCCAGTGAAGGAGTCACACCAGGAGGCAGCACCACCGTCGTCCATTCCGGAATCGATCGCGGGCGATCCAACGGAAGAACAGAAGAACCGCATGGAACAGGCTTTCCTCGAGGAATTTTCGGATGTGTTCGATCAAAACGAGGAGCTCGGCTGCATGGAAGGCCCACCGATGGTCATCAAGCTAAAAGATGACGCGGTGCCTTATTATGTTAATGGCGCACGGCCCATTCCGTTTGCCGACCGCCCACAATTCAAGAAAAAGCTTGATGAATTAGTGGACAAGAAAATCATCATCCCCGTCACCGAACCGTCCGACTGGGTGGCACCACTGGTCGTGATGCGTAAACCAGATTCATCTATACGTGTGTGCATGGACCTCACTAAACTCAACCATCATGTCCAAAGACCCACTCATCCGACACGCACACCTCGCGACGCGGTGGCAGAGATCGATGGCCAGGCAAGATTTTTCTCTACCTTCGACGTGACAAATGGTTATTTTCAAATTCCTCTTCATCCGGATAGCCAACACTTGACTACATTCATGACGCCCTGGGGGCGGTACAAGTTTTTACGCGCTCCAATGGGCCTATGCAGCTCTAGTGATGAATATAATAGACGCGCAGATCTCGCCTTTGCACAGGTAACTAATACGGTCCGCGTCGTCGACGATATTCTTCGATTCGACTCCAATTTTGCCGACCATGTGAAAGGAGTGCGAGCGGTCTTGACCGCGGCAAGGAACGCAAACATCACTCTAAGTCCCAAGAAATTTAAGTTCGCCCAACCGAAGGTACAATGGGTGGGATATCAGATCCAACACGGAGGTATCGCCGTTGATCCGGAAAAACTCAAAGCCATCTCCGAATTTCCTCGCCCAACGAACATCACAGAACTCCGTTCCTTCATGGGATTAGTAGAACAACTCGCGGGATTTTCTGTGGACGTAGCAACGGCCAAAGGACCGTTACGCTTCTTGCTGAGTTCGAAAAATCTCTACGAATGGACAACAGACCACGAAAACGCGTTCTCGGCAGTTAAAGCAGCATTGAGCGCCCCGCTCGTCCTCGCCCATTTCAACCCGGAGTTAGAAATGGCCCTTTAAGTCGACGCTTCACGTAAAAACGGAATGGGTTACGCGCTGCTCCAACGTCACGACACTGTGTGGAAACTGGTCGACGCAAATTCACGATGGTGTACCGATACGGAGTCAAGATACGCCATCGTCGAACTCGAGCTGGCGGCAGTCGAATGGGCAATGAGGAAATGTAGATTATACCTTCTTGGCCTCCCCATATTTACGCTCATGGTCGACCACCAGGCTCTTGTAACCATTCTCGACCGTTATACACTAGACGCAGTCGACAACCCCAAGTTACAACGCTTAAAGGAGCGTCTCACACCGTATGTGTTCAACACGGTATGGCAAAAGGGAAAGGACCATGCCATACCCGACGCACTATCGCGCGCTCCTGTAAACGATCCGGAACCAGACGACGACGAGACGAACAAGGATGTTCAGCTTTTTTCACGGCAAGCGACGCTTCGGCGAATAGCCGCGGTCGGGGCCGTCACACCGACAACAGAAGACGAGGAGGAAATTACGGATGAGCCAGATCATCTGGCGGACCCAGTGTTGGAAAAACTCAAGATAGCTGCGTCGAACGACGCTTCCTATTCCGCCCTTATCCAGGCCATTGAAACGAGATTCACCACTAGACGGGATTTAATGGCGCCAGCCGCTCATCAATTTTGGAAAATCCGCGACGAGCTGTCGGTGGACGACGGACTGGTTCTCTTCGGCTGCCGGATTGTTATCCCGCAAAATTACCGACGCGACGTCCTTCTAAATTTACATGCGGCTCACCAAGGGATCGTCCGCATGAAGCGGCGAGCCCGCCAAACCGTATACTGGCCAGGATTGAGCAACGACATCGTCGCGTTTGTTGATAATTGCCAGGTATGTCAAGAACTTCAGCCGTCCCAACAACAAGAGCCCTTACTACGCGACGCTTTACCTGAGCGCGTCTTCGAGGAGGTATCGGCGGATTTGTTCGAATCGGGGCGACTGCATGTTCTCGTGTATACGGACCGCTTATCCGGATGGCCGGTGATCCACCGATGGTATCATGCCCCTTCAGCCAGAGAATTGATTCAAGCGATCACAGAAAATTTTGTCGATCTCGGGGTTCCCATCCGTATACGCACCGACGGCGGCCCTCAGTTTGGAGCCGGAGCATTCCAGCAAGCGCTACAGAAATGGGGGGTAGTGTGGGGAAATTCATCTCCATACTACGCGCAGAGTAACGGTCACGCAGAGGCGGCAGTCGACGCTATGAAGCGGCTCGTTTTGAAAATCGCACCCGCAGGAGACCTCACATCCGACGCATTCATGCAAGGTCTTCTTGAATTCCGTAATACGCCCCGCGAAAACGGAATGTCCCCGGCGGAGATGGTGTTCGGAAGCCAGCTACGTTCGATATTGCCAGCCCATCGCACTTCTTTTGCTCCACGCTGGAAGGACATCATGAACGCACGAGACCGTCAACAGGCCTTGGATGGCGGGGTGAAAAAGCGTTACGACGAACGGGCACGCCCGCTTTCACCACTGACCATCGGTTCTCACGTACGAATCCAAGATCCCCATTCCTTGCTATGGGATAGAGCTGGTCAAATCGTCAGTATCGGGAAATACCGGTCATATCGAGTAAAATTTGCAAGCGGAAGTGTATTGTGGCGAAACCGACGCCACCTTCGCCCGTTATTATCCGACGACAAGGACGAGCAACAGATTCCTGGCATCGAAGGAGACGCAACGACGCCGCCAGCCGTCAGCAACGTCGACGGATTACCAGAAACAGCAGCTAGCCAGACAAGACCGGAACCCGTTCCGGTACCGACCCAACCACGACGGAGCGGGAGGATTCGACGGCCTCGGCTGATGATAGACGTGTAGGACAGTCCCCGCCTCAACAGGCCTATATTATGTTCCCATAGTGTGTAATCAGTTTTTTTTATTCCCTTTCACTTACGTTCCCGTATTATGCAATCAGTTTTTTTTTCCCGTTAATTCCATTTTGTGTGTTAAGCGGCGCCGTTCGTTTGTTATTTATGTGGATGTCGCCGCTTGGAAAGGGTTGTTATGTATCCCTCCGCTAGATGGGAGCGCGGAAGCGGCTTCCGGCGGTGAGAGTGTGACGACGGCCCATCGAAGCCCTTCAGTTTCAGTTTACGCTTTCTACAAGGCACTTGCAGTTCTTGAGACCTAGAATACATTTGTTTCTTCTTACAAAGTCTCGTCGAACGTAACACACATCACAGCACTTGAATTTTTAAAAATTATTCAAGTTATTTGAGTTCTATTGTCGTTTAGTGGATTTCTATTGTCAAGCACTTGAGTTCTGCATAGCAGAGCACGCCAGAGCACGCCAGAGCACGCCAGATCACGCCAGATCACTCCAGTGCACGCCAGAGCACGCCAGAGCACGCCATTGCACGAAAATTCACACCAGAGCACGCCAGTGCACGCCAGAGCACGTCAATGCACGCCAGAGCACGCCAGTGCACGCCAGTGCATGCCAGTGCACGCCAGAGCACGCCAATTCACACCGGAGCACGCCAGTGCACGCCAGAGCACGCCAATTCACACCAGAGCACGCCAGTGCACGCCAGAGCACGCCAGTGCACGCACGAGCATGTCAATGCACGCCAGAGCTTGCCAGTGCACGCCAGAGCACGCCAATTCACACCAGAGCACGTCAATGCACGACAGAGCACGCCAGTGCACGCCAGAGCACGCAAGTGCACGCCAGAGCACGCCAATTCACACCAGTGCACGCACGAGCACGTCAATGCACCCCAGAGCATGCCAGTGCACGCCAGAGCACGCTTATTCACACCAGAGCACGTCAATGCACGCCAGAGCACGCCAGTGCACACCAGAGCACACCAGTGCACGCCAGAGCAATTCAATGCACGCCAGAGCACGCCAGTGCACGCCAGAGCACGCCAGTGCACGCCAGAGCACGCCAGTGCACGCAAGAGCACGCAAGCGAACGCAATCGCACGCCAAAGCACGCCAGTGCACAGCAATCATCAATCACAGCACTTGAATTTTTAAAAATTATTCAAGTTATTTGAGTTCTATTGTCGGGTAGTGGATTTCTATTGTCAAGCACTTGAGTTCTGCATAGCAGAGCACGCCAGAGCACGACAGAGAACGCCAGTGCACGCCAGAGCACGTCAATGCACGCCAGAGCACGCCAGTGCACGCCAGAGCACGCCAGAGCACGCCAGTTTACGCCAGTGCACGCCAATTCACACCAGAGCATGCCAGTGCACGCCAGAGCACGCCAGAGCACGCCAATTCACACCAGAGCACGCCAGTGCACGCACGAGTACGTCAATGCACGCCAGAGCATGCCAGTGCACGCCAGAGCACGCCAGTGCACGCCAGAGCACGCCAATTCACACCAGTGCACGCACGAGCACGTCAATGCACGCCAGAGCATGCCAGTGCACGCCAGAGCACGCTAATTCACACCAGAGCACGTCAATGAACGCCAGAGCACGCCAGTGCACACCAGAGCACGCCAGTGCACGCCAGAGCAATTCAATGCACGCCAGAGCACGCCAGTGCACGCCAGAGCACGCCAGTGCACGCAAGAGCACGCAAGCGCACGCAAGCTCACGTCAAAGTACGCCAGTGCACAGCAATCATCAATCACAGCACTTGAATTTTTAAAAATTATTCAAGTTATTTGAGTTCTATTGTCGGGTAGTGGATTTCTATTCTCAAGCACTTGAGTTCTGCATAGCAGAGCACGCCAGAGCACGACAGAGAACGCCAGTGCACGCAAGAGCACGTCAATGCACGCCAGAGCACGCCAGTACACGCAAGAGCACGTCAATGCACGCCAGAGCACGCCAGTGCACGCCAGTGCACGCCAGAGCACGCCAGTTCACGCCAGTGCACGCCAATTCACACCAGAGCACGCCAGTGCACGCAAGAGCACGCCAGTTTACGCCAGTGCACGCCAATTCACACGAGAGCACGCCAGAGCACGCAAGTGCACGCCAGTGCACGCCAATTCACACCAGAGCACGCCAGTGCACGCCAGAGCAGCCAGTGCACGCCAGAGCACGCCAGTGCACGCCAGAGCACGCCAGTGCACGCCAGAGCACGCCAGTGCACGCCAGAGCACGCCAATTCACACCAGAGCACGCCAGTGCACGCCAGAGCACGCCAATTCACACCAGAGCACGCCAGTGCACGCCAGAGCACGCCAGTGCACGCAAGAGCATGTCAATGCACGCCAGAGCATGCCAGTGCACGCCAGAGCACGCCAATTCACACCAGAGCACTTCAATGCACGCCAGAGCACGCCAGTGCACGCCAGAGCACGACAGTGCACGCCAGAGCACGCCAGTGCACGCCAGAGCACGCCAGTGCACGCCAGAGCACGCCAATTCACACCAGTGCACGCACGAGCACGTCAATGCACCCCAGAGCATGCCAGTGCACGCCAGAGCACGCTAATTCACACCAGAGCACGTCAATGCATGCCAGAGCACGCCAGTGCACACCAGAGCACGCCAGTGCACGCCAGAGCAATTCAATGCACGCCAGAGCACACCAGTGCACGCCAGAGCACGCCAGTGCACGCAAGAGCACGCAAGCGCACGCAAGCGCACGCCAAAGCACGCCAGTGCACAGCAATCATCAATCACAGCACTTGAATTTTTAAAAATTATTCAAGTTATTTGAGTTCTATTGTCGGGTAGTGGATTTCTATTGTCAAGCACTTGAGTTCTGCATAGCAGAGCACGCCAGAGCACGACAGAGAACGCCAGTGCACGCAAGAGCACGTTAATGCACGCCAGAGCACGCCAGTGCACGCCAGAGCACGTCAATGCACGCCAGAGCACGCCAGTGCACGCCAGAGCACGTCAGTGCACGCCAGAGCACGCCAGTGCACGCCAGTGCACGCCAATTCAAACCAGAGCACGCCAGTGCACGCCAGAGCACGCCAGAGCACGCCAGTTTACGCCAGTGCACGCCAATTCACACCAGAGCACGCCAGTTCACGCCAGAGCACGCCAGAGCACGCCAGTGCACGCCAGTGCACGCCAATTCACACCAGAGCACGCCAGTGCACGCCAGAGCACGCCAGAGCACGCCAGTGCACGCCAGAACACGTCAATGCACGCCAGAGCAAGCCAGAGAAAGCCAGAGCACGCCAGAGCACGCCAGTGCACGCCAGAGCACGGTAGAGCACAGCAGAGAACAGCTCAGCACTTGAAGTTGCTATAATATTTTTTTCACTTGTTAAAACCATTTTTTAATTACAGGATGTTTAAATCAATGTCCAATACACCATTTCAAGTCTATTTAATCAATAAATTTATAGAGCAAATCATGAACAAAGAGTTTCAGAAAAACGCACATCACAGCACTTGAATTTTTAAAAATTATTCAAGTTATTTGAGTTCTATTGTCGGGTAGTGGATTTCTATTGTCAAGCACTTGAGTTCTGCATAGCAGGGCACGCCAGAGCAACACAGAGCACGCCAGAGCACGCCAGTGCACGCCAGAGCACTCCAGTGCACGCCAGAGAACGCCAGTGCACGCACGAGCACGTCAATGCACGCCAGAGCACGCCAGTGCACGCCAGTGCACGCCAATTCACACCAGAGCACGCCAGTGCACGCCAGAGCACGCCAATTCACACCAGAGAACGCCAGTGCACGCCAGAGCACGCCAATTAACACCAGAGCACGCCAGTACACGCACGAGTACGTCAATGCACGCCAGAGCATGCCAGTGCACGCCAGAGCACGCCATTGCACGCCATTGCACGCCATATCACACCAGAGCACGTCAATGCACGCCAGAGCACGCCAATTCACACCAGAGCACGCCAGAGCACCCCAGTGCACGCCAGAGCACGTCAATGCACGCCAGAGCACGCCAGAGCACGCCAGTGCACGCCAGTGCACGCCAGAGCACGCCAGTGCACGCCAGAGCACGCCAGTGCACGCGAGAGCACGCCAGTGCACGCCAGAGCACGCCAATTCACACCAGTGCAAGCACGAGCACGTCAATGCACGCCAAGCATACCAGTGCACGCCAGAGCACGCTAATTCACACCAGAGCACGTCAATGCACGCCAGAGCACGCCAGTGCACGCCAGAGAAATTCAATGCACGCCAGAGCACGCCAGTGCACGCCAGAGCACGCCAGTGCACGCAAGAGCACGCCAGTGCACGCAAGAGCACGCAAGCGCACGCAAGCGCACGCCAAAGTACGCCAGAGCACGCCAATTCACACCAGTGCACGCACGAGCATGTCAATGCACGCCAGAGAATGCCAGTGCACGCCAGTGCACTCTAATTCACACCAGAGCACGTCAATGCAGGCCAGAGCACGCAAGTGCACGCCAGAGCACGCCAGTGCACGCCAGAGCACGCCAATTCACACCAGAGTACGCCAGTGCACGCCAGAGCACGCCAATTCACACCAGAGCACGCCAGTGCACGCCAGAGCACGCCAGTGCACGCAAGAGCATTTCAATGCACGCCAGAGCATGCCAGTGCACGCCAGAGCACGCCAATTCACACCAGAGCACGTCAATGCACGCCAGAGCACGCCAGTGGACGCCAGAGCACGCCAGTGCACGCCAGAGCACGCCAGTGCACGCCAGAGCACGCCAATTCACACCAGTGCACGCACGATCACGTCAATGCACCCCAGAGCATGCCAGTGCACGCCAGAGCACGCTAATTCACACCAGAGCACGTCAATGCATGCCAGAGCACGCCAGTGCACACCAGAGCACGCCAGTGCACGCCAGAGCAATTCAATGCACGCCAGAGCACGCCAGTGCACGCAAGAGCACGCAAGCGCACGCAAGCGCACGCCAAAGCACGCCAGTGCACAGCAATCATCAATCACAGCACTTGAATTTTTAAAAATTATTCAAGTTATTTGAGTTCTAATGTCGGGTAGTGGATTTCTATTGTCAAGCACTTGAGTTTTGCATAGCAGAGCACGCCAGAGCACGACAGAGAACGCCAGTGCACGCAAGAGCACGTCAATGCACGCCAGAGCACGCCAGTGCACGCAAGAGCACGTCAATGCACGGCAGAGACGCCAGTGCACGCCAGAGCACGCCAGTGCACGCCAGTGCACGCCAATTCACACCAGAGCACGCCAGTGCACGCCAGAGCACGCTAGAGCACGCCAGTTTACACCAGTGCACGCCAATTCATACCAGAGCACGCCAGTGCACGCCAGTGCACGCCAATTCACACCAGAGCACGCCAGTGCACGCCAGAGCACGCCAGAGCATGCCAGTGCACGCCAGAACACGTCAATGCACGCCAGAGCACGCCAGTGCACGCCAGAGCACGGTAGAGCACAGCAGAGAACAGCTCAGCACTTGAAATTGCTATAATATTTTTTTCACTTGTTAAAACCATTTTTTAATTACAGGATGTTTAAATCAATGTCCAATACACCATTTCAAGTCTATTTAATCAATAAATTTATAGAGAAAATCATGAACAAAAAGTTTGAGAAAAACGCACATCACAGCACTTGAATTTTAAAAATTATTCAAGTTATTTGAGTTCTATTGTCGGGTAGTGGATTTCTATTGTCAAGCACTTGAGTCATAGAAGAGCACGCCAGAGCAAGACAGAGCACGCCAGAGCACGCCAGTGCACGCCAGAGCACTCCAGTGCACGCCAGAGAACGCCAGTGAACGCACGAGCACGTCAATGCACGCCAGAGCACGCAAGTGCAAGCCAGAGCACGCCAGTGCACGCCAGAGCACGCCAGTGCACGCCAGTGCACGCCAGAGCACGCCAATTCACACCAGAGAACGCCAGTGCACGCCAGAGCACGCCAATTCACACCAGAGCACGCCAGTACACGCACGAGTACGTCAATGCACGCCAGAGCATGCCAGTGCACGCCAGAGCACGCCATTGCACGCCAGAGCACGCCAATTCACACCAGAGCACGTCAATGCACGCCAGAGCACGCCAGTGCACGCCAGAGCACGTCAATTCACACCAGAGCACGCCAGAGCACGCCAGAGCACGTCAATGCACGCCAGAGCACGCCAGAGCACGCCAGTGCACGCCAGATCACGCCATTGCACGCCAGTGCACTTCAAAGCACGCCAGTGCACGCCAGAGCACGCCAGAGCACGCCAGTGCACGCCAGATCACGCCATTGCACGCCAGATCACGCCATTGCACGCCATTGCACGCCAGAGCACGCCAATTCACACCAGAGCACGTCAATGCACGCCAGAGCACGCCAGTGCACGCCAGAGCACGTCAATGCACGCCAGAGCACGCCAGTGCACGCCAGAGCACGCCAGTGCACGCCAGAGCACGCCAGTGCACGCCAGAGCACGCCAATTCACACCAGTGCACGCACGAGCACGTCAATGCACGCCAGAGCATGCCAGTGCATGCCAGAGCACGCTAATTCACACCAGAGCACGTCAATGCACGCCAGAGCACGCCAGTGCACGCCAGAGCACGCCAGTGCACGCCAGAGCAATTCAATGCACGCCAGAGCACGCCAGTGCACGCAAGAGCACGCAAGAGCACGCAAGCGCACGCAAGCGCACGCCAAAGTACGCCAGTGCACAGCAATCATCAATCACAGCACTTGAATTTTTAAAAATTATTCAAGCTATTTGAGTTCTATTGTCGGGTAGTGGATTTGTATTGTCAAGCACTTGAGTTCTGCATAGAAGAGCACGCCAGTGCACGCCAGTGCACGCCAGAGCACGCCAATGCACGCCAGTGCACGCCAGTGCACGCCAGAGCACGCCAATTCACACCAGAGCATGCCAGTGCACGCCAGTGCACGCCAGAGCACGCCAATTCACCCCAGAGCACGTCAATGCACGCCAGAGCACGCCAGTGCACGCCAGAGCACGTCAATGCACGCAAGAGCATGCCAGTGCACGCCAGAGCACGCCAATTCACACCAGAGCACGTCAATGCACGCCAGAGAACGCCAATGCACGCCAGAGCACGCCAGTGCACGCCAGAGCATATCAATGCACGCCAGAGCATGCCAGTGCACGCCAGAGCACGCCAATTCACACCAGAGCACGTCAATGCACGCCAGAGCACGCCAGTGCACGCCAGAGCACGCCAGTGCACGCCAGAGCACGCCAGTGCACGCCAGAGCACGCCAGTGCACGCCAGAGCACGCCAATTCACACCAATGCACGCACGAGCACGTCAATGCACCCCAGAGCATGCCAGTGCACGCCAGAGCACGCTAATTCACACCAGAGCACGTCAATGCACGCCAGAGCACGCCAGTGCACACCAGAGCACGCCAGTGCACGCCAGAGCAATGCAATGCACGCCAGAGCACGCCAGTGCACGCCAGAGCACGCCAGTGCACGCCAGTGCACGCAAGAGCACGCAAGCGCACGCAAGCGCACGCCAAAGCATGCCAGTGCACAGCAATCATCAATCACAGCACTTGAATTTTTAAAAATTATTCAAGTTATTTGAGTTCTATTGTCGGGTAGTGGATTTCTATTGTCAAGCACTTGAGTTCTGCATAGCAGAGCACGCCAGAGCACGACAGAGAACGCCAGTGCACGCAAGAGCACGTCAATGCACGCCAGAGCACGCCAGTGCACGCAAGAGCACGTCAATGTACGCCGGAGCACGCCAGTGCACGCCAGAGCACGTCAGTGCACGCCAGAGCACGTCAGTGAACGCCAGTGCACGCCAATTCACACCAGAGCACGCCAAAGCACGCCAGTGCACGCCAGTGCACGCCAATTCACACCAGAGCACGCCAGTGCACGCCAAAGCACGCCAGAGCACGCCAGAGCACGCCAGTGCACGCCAGTGCACGCCTATTCACACCAGAGCACGCCAGTGCACGCCAGAGCACGCCAGAGCACGCCAGTGCACGCCAGAACACGTCAATGCACGGCAGAGCACGCCAGTGCACGCCAGTGCACGCCAGAGCACGCCAGTGCACGCCAGAGCACACCAGTGCACGCCAGAGCACGTCAATTCACACCAGAGCACGCCAGTGCACGCCAGAGCACGCCAATTCACACCAGAGCACGCCAGTGCACGCACGAGTACTTCAATGCACGCCAGAGCACGCCAGTGCACGCCAGAGTACGTCAATGCACGCCAGAGCACGCCAGAGCACGCCAGTGCACGCCAGAGCACGCCAGTGCACGCCAGAGCACACCAGTGCACGCCAGAGCACGTCAATTCACACCAGTGCACGCCAGTGCACGCCAGAGCAATTCAATGCACGCCAGAGCACGCCAGTGCACGCCAGAGCACGCCAGTGCACGCAAGAGCACGCAAGCGCACGCCAAAGCACGCCAGTGCAAAGCAATCATCAATCACAGCACTTGAATTTTTAAAAATTATTCAAGTTATTTGAGTTCTATTGTCGGGTAGTGGATTTCTATTGTCAAGCACTTGAGTTCTGCATAGCAGAGCACGCCAGAGCACGACAGAGAACGCCAGTGCACGCAAGAGCACGTCAATGCACGCCAGAGCACTCCAGTGCACGCAAGAGCACATCAGTGCACGCCAGAGCACGCCAGTGAACGCCAGTGCACGCCAATTCACACCAGAGCACGCCAGTGCACGCCAGAGCACGCCAGAGCACGCCAGTGCACGCCAGTGCACGCCAATTCACACCAGAGCACGCCAGTGCACGCCAAAGCACGCCAGAGCACGCCAGTGCACGCCAGTGCACGCCAATTCACACCAGAGCACGCCAGTGCACGCCAGAGCACGCCAGAGCACGCCAGTGCACGCCAGAACACGTCAATGCACGGCAGAGCAAGCCAGAGAACGACAGAGCACGCCAGAGCACGCCAGTGCACGCCAGAGCACGGTAGAGCACAGCAGAGAACAGCTCAGCACTTGAAGTTGCAATAATATTTTTTTCACTTGTTAAAACCATTTTTAAATTACAGGATGTTTAAATCAATGTCCAATACACCATTTCAAGTCTATTTAATCAATAAATTTATAGAGCAAAACATGAACAAAAAGTTTGAGAAAAACGCACATCACAGCACTTGAATTTTTAAAAATTATTCAAGTTATTTGAGTTCTATTGTCGGGTAGTGGATTTCTATTGTCAAGCACTTGAGTTCTGCATAGCAGAGCATGCCAGAGCACGACAGAGCACGCCAGAGCACGCCAGTGCACGCCAGAGCACTCCAGTGCACGCCAGAAAACGCCAGTGCACGCACGAGCACGTCAATGCACGCCAGAGCACACCAGTGCACGCCAGAGCACGCCAGTGCACGCCAGTGCACGCCAGAGCACGCCAGTGCACGCCAGTGCACGCCAGAGCACGCCAGTGCACGCCAGTGCACGCCAGAGCACGCCAATTCACACCAGAGAACGCCAGTGCACGCCAGAGCACGCCAATTCACACCAGAGCACGCCAGTGCACGCACGAGTACTTCAATGCACGCCAGAGCATGCCAGTGCACGCCAGAGCACGCCATTGCACGCCAGAGCACGCCAATTCACACCAGAACACGTCAATGCACGCCAGAGCACGCCAGTGCACGCCAGAGCACGCCAATTCACAGCAGAGCACGCCAGAGCACGCCAGTGCACGCCAAAGCACGTCAATGCACGCCAGAGCACGCCAGAGCACGCCAGTGCACGCCAGAGCACGCCAGTGAACGCCAGTGAACGCCAGAGCATGCCAGTGCACGCCAGAGCACGCCAGTGCACGCCAGAGCACGCCAGTGCACGCCAGAGCACGCCAGTGCACGCCAGAGCACACCAGTGCACGCCAGAGCACGTCAATTCACACCAGTGCACGCACGAGCACGTCAATGCACGCCAGAGCATGCCAGTGCACGCCAGAGCACGCTAATTCACACGAGAGCACGTCAATGCACGCCAGAGCACGCCAGTGCACACCAGAGAACGCCAGTGCACGCCAGAGCAATTCAATGCACGCCAGAGCACGCCAGTGCACTCCAGAGCACGCCAGTGCACGCAAGAGCACGCAAGCGCACGCCAAAGTACGCCAGTGCACAGCAATCATCAATCACAGCACTTGAATTTTTAAAAATTATTCAAGTTATTTGAGTTCTATTGTCGGGTAGTGGATTTCTATTGTCAAGCACTTGAGTTCTGCATAGCAGAGCACGCCAGAGCACGACAGAGCACGCCAGAGCACGCCAGTGCACGCCAGAGCACGCCAGTGCACGCCAGAGCACTCCAGTGCACGCCAGAGAACGCCAGTGCACGCACGAGCACGTCAATTTACGCCAGAGCACGCCAGTGCACGCCAGAGCACGCCAATTCTTACCAGAGCACGCCACAGCACACCAATTCACACCAGAGAACGCCAGTGCACGCCAGAGCACGCCAATTAACACCAGAGCACGCCAGTGCACGCACGAGTACGTCAATGCACGCCAGGGCATGCCAGTGCACGCCAGAGCACGCCATTGCACGCCAGAGCACGCCAGTTCACACCAGAGCACGTCAATGCACGCCAGAGCACGCCAGTGCACGCCAGAGCACGCCAATTCACACCAGAGCACGCCAGTGCACGCCAGAGCACGCCAGAGCACGCCAGTGCACGCAACAGCACTCCAGTGCACGCCAATTCACACCAGAGCACGCCAGTGCACGCCAGTGCACGCCAGAGCACGCCAGAGCACGCCAGAGCACGCCAGTGCACGCCAATTCACACCAGAGCACGCCAGTGCACGCCAGAGCACGCCAGTGCACACCAGAGCAAGTTAATGCACGCCAGAGAACGCCAGTGCACGCCAGAGCAATTCAATGCACGCCAGAGCACGCCAGTGCACGCCAGAGCACTCAAGTGCACCCCAAAGCACGCCAGTGCACGCCAGAGCACGCCAGTGCACGCCAGAGCACGCTAGTGCAGGCCAGATTACGCCAATGCACGCCAATTCACACCAGAGCACGCCAGTGCACGCCAGAGCACGTCAATGCACGCCAGAGCAAGCCAGAGCACGCCAGAGCACGCCAGAGCACGCCAGTGCACGCCAGAGCACGCCAGTGCACGCAAGAGCACAACAATACGCCAGAGCACGCCAGTGCACGCAACAGCACTCCAGTGCACGCCAATTCACACCAGAGCACGCCAGTGCACGCCAGAGCACGCCAGTGCACGCCAGAGCACGCCAGAGCACGCCAGTGCACGCCAGTGCACGCCAATTCACACCAGAGCCTGCCAGTGCACGCCAGAGCACGCCAGAGCACGCCAGTGAACGCCAGTGCACGCCAATGCACACCAGAGCACGCCAGTGCACGCCAGAGCACGCCAGTGCACGGTAGAGCAAGTTAATGCACGCCAGAGCACGTCAGTGCACGCCAGAGCACGCCAGAGCACGCCAGAGCATGCCAGTGCACGCCAGAGCACGCCAGTGCACGCCAGAGCACTCAAGTGCACCCCAAAGCACGCCAGTGCACGCCAGAGCACAACAGTGCACGCCAGAGCACGCCAGAGCACGCCAGAGCACGCCAGTGCACGCCAGAGCACGCCAGTGCACGCCAGAGCAATTCAAACCACGCCGGAGCACGCCAATTCACACCAGAGCACGCCAATTCTTACCAGAGCACGCCAGTGCACGCCAGAGCACGCCAGTGCACGCAAGAGCACGCCAATTCACACCAGAGCACGCCAGTGCATGCCAGAGCATGCCAGTGAACGCAAGAGCACGTCAATGCACGCCAGATTACGCCAGTGCACGCCAGAGCACGCTAGTGCAGGCCAGATTACGCCAGTGCACGCCAATTCACACCAGAGCACGCCAGTGCACGCCAGAACACGTCAATGCACGCCAGAGCAAGTTAATGCACGCCAGAGCACGCCAGAGCACGCCAGAGCATGCCAGTGCACGCCAGAGCAATTCAATGCACGCCAGAGCACGCCAGTGCACGCCAGAGCACTCAAGTGCACCCCAAAGCACGCCAGTGCACGCCAGAGCACGCCAGAGCACGCCAGTGCACGCCAGAGCACGCCAGAGCACGCCAGAGCAATTCAAACCACGCCGGAGCACGCCAATTCACACCAGAGCACGCCAGTGCACGCAAGAGCACGCCAATTCACACCAGAGCACGCCAGTGCATGCCAGAGCATGCCAGTGCACGCAAGAGCACGTCAATGCGCGCCAGATTACGCCAGTGCACGCCAGAGCACGCTAGTGCAGGCCAGAGCACGCAAGTGCACGCCAGTGCACGCCAATTAACACCAGAGCACGCCAGAGCACGCCAGTGCACGCCAGTGCACGCCAATTCACACCAGAGCACGCCAGTGCACGCCAGAGCACGCCAGTGCACACCAGAGCAAGTTAATGCACGCCAGAGAACGCCAGTGCACGCCAGAGCAATTCAATGCACGCCAGAGCACGCCAGTGCACGCCAGAGCACTCAAGTGCACCCCAAAGCACGCCAGTGCACGCCAGAGCACGCCAGTGCACGCCAGAGCACGCTAGTGCACGCCAGTGCACGCCAGAGCACGCCAGTGCACGCCAGAGCACGCCAGAGCACGCCAGTGCACGCCAGTGCACGCCAATTCACACCAGAGCCTGCCAGTGCACGCCAGAGCACGCCAGAGCACGCCAGTGAACGCCAGTGCACGCCAATGCACACCAGAGCACGCCAGTGCACGCCAGAGCACGCCAGTGCACGGTAGAGCAAGTTAATGCACGCCAGAGCACGTCAGTGCACGCCAGAGCACGCCAGAGCACGCCAGAGCATGCCAGTGCACGCCAGAGCACGCCAGTGCACGCCAGAGCACTCAAGTGCACCCCAAAGCACGCCAGTGCACGCCAGAGCACAACAGTGCACGCCAGAGCACGCCAGAGCACGCCAGAGCACGCCAGTGCACGCCAGAGCACGCCAGTGCACGCCAGAGCAATTCAAACCACGCCGGAGCACGCCAATTCACACCAGAGCACGCCAGAGCACGCCAATTCTTACCAGAGCACGCCAGTGCACGCAAGAGCACGCCAATTCACACCAGAGCACGCCAGTGCATGCCAGAGCATGCCAGTGAACGCAAGAGCACGTCAATGCACGCCAGATTACGCCAGTGCACGCCAGAGCACGCTAGTGCAGGCCAGATTACGCCAGTGCACGCCAATTCACACCAGAGCACGCCAGTGCACGCCAGAACACGTCAATGCACGCCAGAGCAAGTTAATGCACGCCAGTGCACGTCAGAGCACGCCAGTGCACGCACGAGCACGTCAATGCACGCCAGAGTATGCCAGTGCACGCCAGAGCACGCCAGTGCACGCCAGAGCACGCCAGTGCACGCCAGAGCACGCCAGTGCACGCCAGAGCACGCCAGTGCACGCCAGAGCACGCCAGTGCACGCCAGAGCACGCCACTGCACGCCAGAGCACGCCAATTCACAGCAGAGCACGTCAATGCACGCCAGAGCACGCCAGTATACGCACGAGAACGTCAATGCACGCCAGAGCATGCCAGTGCACGCCAGAGCACGCCAGTGCACGCCAGAGCACGCCAGTGCACGCCAGAGCACGCCAGTGCACGCCAGAGCACGCCAATTCACACCAGAGCACGCCAGAGCACGCCAGTGCACGCCAGAGCACGTCAATATACGCCAGAGCACGCCAGTGCACGCCAGAGAACGCCAGTGCACGCCAGTGCACGCCAGAGCACGCCAGTGCACAACAGAACACGCCAGTGCACGCCAGAGCAATTCAATGCACGCCAGAGCACGCCAATTCACGCCAGAGCACGCCAATTCACACCAGAGCACGCCAGTGCACGCCAGAGCACGCCAGTGCACGCAAGAGCACGTCAATGCACGCCAGAGCACGCCAGTGCACGCAAGAGCACGTCAATGCACGCCAGAGCACGCCAGTGCAAGCCAGAGCACGCAAGTGCACGCCAAAGCACGGCAGTGCACGCCAGAGCACGGCAGTGCACGGCAGTGCACGCCAGTGCACGCCAATTCACACCAGAGCACGCCAGTGCACGCCAGAGCAAGTCAATGCACGCCAGATTACGCCAGTGCACGCCAGAGCACGCCAGTGCACGCCAGAGCACGCCAGAGCACGCCAGTGCACGCAAGAGCACGTTAATGCACGCCAGAGCACGCCAGTGCACGCCAGAGCACGCCAGTGTACGCCAGTGCACGCCAGAGCACGCCAGTGCACGCCAGAGCACGCCAGTGCACGCCAGAGCACGCCAGTGCACGCCAGAGCACGCCAGTGCACGCCAGAGCACGCCAGTGCACGCCAGAGCACTCCAGTGCACGCCAGAGCAATTCAATGCACGCCAGAGCACGCAAGTGCACGCAAAAGCACGCCAGTGCACGCCAGTGCACGCCAATTCACAGAAGAGCACGCCAGTGCACGCCAGAGCACGCAAGAGCACGCCAGAGCACGCCAGAGCACTTCAGTGCACGCCAGAGCACGATAGAGCACAGCAGAGAACAGCTCAGCACTTGAAGTTGCTATAATATTTTTTTCACTTGTTAAAATCATTTTTTAATTACATGATGTGTAAATCAATGTCCAATACACCATTTCAAGTCTATTTAATCAATAAATTTATAGAGCAAATCATGAACAAAAAGTTTGAGAAAAACGCACATCACAGCACTTGAATTTTTCGGGTAGCGGATTTCATTGTCAAGCACTTGAGTTCTGCATAGCAGAGCACGCCAAAGCACGCCAGAGCACGCCAGTGCACGCAAGAGCACGTCAATGCACGCCAGTGCACGCCAGAGCACGCAAGTGCACGCCAAAGCACGTCAATGCACGCCAGAGCAAGCCAGAGCACGCCAGAGCAGGAAAGTGCACGCCAAAGCACGCCAGTGCACGCCAGAGCACGCCAGTACACGCCAGTGCACGCCAATTCACACCAGAGCACGCCAGTGCATGCCAGAGCACGCCAGTGCACGCCAGAGCAAGTCATTGCACGCCAGAGCACGCCAATTCACACCAGAGCACGCCAGTGCACGCTAGAGCACGCCAATTCACACCAGAGCACGCCAGTGCACGCCAGAGCACGCCAGTGCACGCAAGAGCACGTCAATGCACGCCAGAGCACGCCAGTGCACGCCAGAGCACGCAAGTGCACGCCAGAGCACGCCAGTGCACGCCAGTGCACGCCAGAGCAATTCAATGCACGCCAGAGCACGCCAGTGCACGCCAGAGCACGCAAGTTCACGCCAAAGCACGCCAGTGCACGCCAGTGCACGCCAGAGCACGCCAGTGCACGTCATAGCACGCCAGTGCCCGCCAGAGCACGCCAGTGCACGCCAGAGCAATTCAATGCACGCCAGAGCACGGCAATTCACACCAGAGCACGCCAGTGCACGCTAGAGCACGCCAATTTACACCAGATCACGCCAGTGCACGCCAGAGCAAGTCAATGCACGCCAGAACACGCCATTGCATGCCAGAGCACGCCAGTGCACGCCAGAGCACGCCAGTGCACGCCAGTGCATGCCAGATCACGCCAGTGCACGCCAGAGCAAGCCAGAGCACGCCAGAGCACGCCAGAGCACGCCAGTGCACGCCAGAGCAAGCCAGAGCACGCCAGAGCACGCCAGAGCACGCCAGTGCACGCCAGAGCATGGTAGATTACAGCAGAGAACAGCTCAGCACTTGAAGTTGCTATAATATTTTTTTCACTTGTTAAAACCATTTTTTAATTAGAGGATGTGTAAATCAATTCATAAATCAATTCGTAAATCAACCATTTCAAGTGTATTTAATCAATAAATTTATAGAGCAAATCATGAACAAAAAGTTTGAGAAAAACGCATATCACAGCACTTGAATTTTTTAAAATTATTCAAGTTATTTGAGTTCTATTGTCGGGTAGTGGATTTCTATTGTCAAGCACTTGAGTTCTGTATAGCAGAGCACGACAGAGCACGACAGAGCATGCCAGAGCACGCAAGAGCACGTCAATGCACGCCAGAGCACGCAAGTGCACGCCAAAGCAAGCCAGTGCACGCCAGAGCACGCAAGTGCACGCCAGAGCACGCCAGAGCACGCCAGTGCCCGAAAGAGCACGCCAGTGCACGCCAGAGCAATTCAATGCACGCCAGAGCACGCCAATTCACACCAGAGCACGCCAGTGCACGCCAGAGCACGCCAGTGCACGCCAGAGCACGCCAGTGCACGCCAGAGCACGCCAGTGCACGCCAGAGCACGCCAGTGCACGCCAGAGCACGCCAGTGCACGCAAGAGCACGTCAATGCACGCTAGAGCACGCCAGTGCACGCCAGAGCACGCAAGTGCACGCCAAAGCACGCCAGTGCACGCCAGAGCACGCCAGTGCACGCCTGTGCACGCCAATTCACACCAGAGCACGCCAGTGCACGCCAGAGAACGCCAGAGCACGCCAGTGCACGCCAGAGCACGTCAATGCACGCCAGAGCAAGCCAGAGCAAGCCAGAGCACGCCAGAGCACCCCAGTGCACGCCAGAGCACGCCAGTGCACGCCAGAGCACGCCAGTGCACGCCAGAGCACGCCAGTGCACGCATGTGCACGCCAGAGCAATTCAATGCACGCCAGAGCACGCCAATTCACACCAGAGAACGCCAGTGCACGCCAGAGCACGCCAGTGAACGCATGAGCACGCCAGAGCACGCCAGAGCAAGCCAGAGCACGCCAGTGCACGCCAGAGCACGCCAGAGCAAGCCAGAGCACGCCAGAGCACGATAGAGCACGCCAGTGCACGCCAGAGCATGGTAGAGCACAGCAGAGAACAGCTCAGCACTTGAAGTTGCTATAATATTTTTTTCACTCGTTAAAACCATTTTTTAATTACAGGATGTGTAAATCAATGTCCAATACACCATTTCAAGTCTATTTAATCAATAAATTTATCGAGCAAATCATGAACAAAAAGTTTGAGAAAAACGCACATCACAGCACTTGAATTTTTAAAAATTATTCAAGTTATTTGAGTTCTATTGTCGGGTAGTGGATTTCTATTGTCAAGCACTTGAGTTCTGCATAGCAGAGCACGCCAGAGCACGACAGAGCACGCCAGAGCACGCCAGTGCACGCCAGAGCCCTCAAGTGCACGCCAGAGAACGCCAGTGCACGCACGAGCAAGTCAATGCACGCCAGAGCACGCAAGTGCACGCCAGAGCACGCAATTGCACGCCAGAGCACGCCAGTGCACGCCAGAGCACGCCAGTGCACGCCAGAGCACGCCAGTGCACGCCAGAGCACGCCAATTCACACCAGAGCACGTCAATGCACGCCAGAGCACGCCAGTGCACGCCAGAGCACGCCAGTTCACAACAGAACACGCCAGTGCACGCCAGAGCAATTCAATGCACGCCAGAGCACGCCAATTCACACCAGAGCACGCCAGTGCACGCCAATTCACACCAGAGCACGCCAGTGCACGCCAGAGCACGCCAGTGCACGCAAGAGCACGTCAATGCACGCCAGAGCACGCCAGTGCACGCAAGAGCACGTCAATGCACGCCAGAGCACGCCAGTGCAAGCCAGAGCACGCAAGTGCACGCCATAGCACGGCAGTGCACGCCAGAGCACGCCAGTGCACGCCAGAGCACTCCAGTGAACGCCAGAGCACGCCAGTGCACGCCAGAGCACGCCAGTGCACGCCAGAGCACGCCAGTGCACGCCAGAGAACGCCAGTGCACGCCAGAGCAATTCAATGCAAGCCAGAGCACGCAAGTGCACGCAAAAGCACGCCAGTGCACGCCAGTGCACGCCAATTCACAGCAGAGCACGCCAGTGCACGCCAGAGCACGCAAAGGCACGCCACAGCACGCCAGAGCACTTCAGTGCACGCCAGAGCACTTTAGAGCACAGCAGAGAACAGCTCAGCACTTGAAGTTGCTATAATATTTTTTTCACTTGTTAAAATCATTTTTTAATTACACGATGTGTAAATCAATGTCCAATACACCATTTCAAGTCTATTTAATCAATAAATTTATAGAGCAAATCATGAACAAAAAGTTTGAGACAAACGCACATCACAGCACTTGAATTTTTCGGGTAGTGGATTTCATTGTCAAGCACTTGAGTTCTGCATAGCAGAGCACGCCAAAGCACGCCAGAGCACGACAGTGCACGCAAGAGCACGTCAATGCACGCCAGTGCACGCCAAAGCACGTCAATGCACGCCAGAGCAAGCCAGAGCACGCCAGAGCAGGAAAGTGCACGCCAAAGCACGCCAGTGCACGCCAGAGCACGCCAGTACACGCCAGTGCACGCCAATTCACACCAGAGCACGCCAGTGCATGCCAGAGAACGCCAGTGCACGCCAGAGCAAGTCAATGCACGCCAGAGCACGCCAATTCACACCAGAGCACGCCAGTGCACGCTAGAGCACGCCAATTCACACCAGAGCACGCCAGTGCACGCCAGAGCACGCCAGTGCACGCACAAGCACGTCAATGCACGCCAGAGCACGCCAGTGCACGCCAGAGCACGCAAGTGCACGCCAGAGCACGCCAGTGCACGCCAGTGCACGCCAGTGCACGCCAGAGCAATTCAATGCACGCCAAAGCACGCCAGTGCACGCCAGAGCACGCAAGTGCACGCCAAAGCACGCCAGTGCACGCCAGTGCACGACAATTAACACCAGAGCACGCCAATGCACGCCAGAGCACGCCAGAGCACGCCAGAGCACGCCAGAGCACTTCAGTGCACGCCAGAGCACGGTAGAGCACAGCAGAGACCAGCTCAGCACTTGAAGTTGCTATTATATTTTTTTCACTTGTTAAAATCATTTTTTAATTACAGGATGTTTAAATCAATGTCCAATACACCATTTCAAGTCTATTTAATCAATAAATTTATAGAGCAAATCATGAACAAAAAGTTTGAGAAAAACGCACATAACAGCACTTGAATTTTTAAAAATTATTCAAGTTATTTGAGTTCTATTGTCGGGTAGTGGATTTCTATTGTCAAGCACTTGAGTTCTGTATAGCAGAGCACGACAGAGCACGACAGAGCATGCCAGAGCACGCAAGAGCACGTCAATGCACGCCAGAGCACGCAAGTGCACGCCAAAGCAAGCCAGTGCACGCCAGAGCACGCAAGTGCACGCCAGAGCACGCCAGAGCACGCCAGTGCCCGAAAGAGCACGCCAGTGCACGCCAGAGCAATTCAATGCACGCCAGAGCACGCCAATTCACACCAGAGCACGCCAGTGCACGCCAGAGCACGCCAGTGCACGCCAGAGCACGCCAGTGCACGCCAGAGCACGCCAGTGCACGCCAGAGCACGCCAGTGCACGCCAGAGCACGCCAGTGCACGCAAGAGCACGTCAATGCACGCTAGAGCACGCCAGTGCACGCCAGAGCACGCAAGTGCACGCCAAAGCACGCCAGTGCACGCCAGAGCACGCCAGTGCACGCCTGTGCACGCCAATTCACACCAGAGCACGCCAGTGCACGCCAGAGAACGCCAGAGCACGCCAGTGCACGCCAGAGCACGTCAATGCACGCCAGAGCAAGCCAGAGCAAGCCAGAGCACGCCAGAGCACCCCAGTGCACGCCAGAGCACGCCAGTGCACGCCAGAGCACGCCAGTGCACGCCAGAGCACGCCAGTGCACGCATGTGCACGCCAGAGCAATTCAATGCACGCCAGAGCACGCCAATTCACACCAGAGAACGCCAGTGCACGCCAGAGCACGCCAGTGAACGCATGAGCACGCCAGAGCACGCCAGAGCAAGCCAGAGCACGCCAGTGCACGCCAGAGCACGCCAGAGCAAGCCAGAGCACGCCAGAGCACGATAGAGCACGCCAGTGCACGCCAGAGCATGGTAGAGCACAGCAGAGAACAGCTCAGCACTTGAAGTTGCTATAATATTTTTTTCACTCGTTAAAACCATTTTTTAATTACAGGATGTGTAAATCAATGTCCAATACACCATTTCAAGTCTATTTAATCAATAAATTTATCGAGCAAATCATGAACAAAAAGTTTGAGAAAAACGCACATCACAGCACTTGAATTTTTAAAAATTATTCAAGTTATTTGAGTTCTATTGTCGGGTAGTGGATTTCTATTGTCAAGCACTTGAGTTCTGCATAGCAGAGCACGCCAGAGCACGACAGAGCACGCCAGAGCACGCCAGTGCACGCCAGAGCCCTCAAGTGCACGCCAGAGAACGCCAGTGCACGCACGAGCAAGTCAATGCACGCCAGAGCACGCAAGTGCACGCCAGAGCACGCAATTGCACGCCAGAGCACGCCAGTGCACGCCAGAGCACGCCAGTGCACGCCAGAGCACGCCAGTGCACGCCAGAGCACGCCAATTCACACCAGAGCACGTCAATGCACGCCAGAGCACGCCAGTGCACGCCAGAGCACGCCAGTTCACAACAGAACACGCCAGTGCACGCCAGAGCAATTCAATGCACGCCAGAGCACGCCAATTCACACCAGAGCACGCCAGTGCACGCCAATTCACACCAGAGCACGCCAGTGCACGCCAGAGCACGCCAGTGCACGCAAGAGCACGTCAATGCACGCCAGAGCACGCCAGTGCACGCAAGAGCACGTCAATGCACGCCAGAGCACGCCAGTGCAAGCCAGAGCACGCAAGTGCACGCCATAGCACGGCAGTGCACGCCAGAGCACGCCAGTGCACGCCAGAGCACTCCAGTGAACGCCAGAGCACGCCAGTGCACGCCAGAGCACGCCAGTGCACGCCAGAGCACGCCAGTGCACGCCAGAGCACGCCAGTGCACGCCAGAGAACGCCAGTGCACGCCAGAGCAATTCAATGCAAGCCAGAGCACGCAAGTGCACGCAAAAGCACGCCAGTGCACGCCAGTGCACGCCAATTCACAGCAGAGCACGCCAGTGCACGCCAGAGCACGCAAAGGCACGCCACAGCACGCCAGAGCACTTCAGTGCACGCCAGAGCACTTTAGAGCACAGCAGAGAACAGCTCAGCACTTGAAGTTGCTATAATATTTTTTTCACTTGTTAAAATCATTTTTTAATTACACGATGTGTAAATCAATGTCCAATACACCATTTCAAGTCTATTTAATCAATAAATTTATAGAGCAAATCATGAACAAAAAGTTTGAGACAAACGCACATCACAGCACTTGAATTTTTCGGGTAGTGGATTTCATTGTCAAGCACTTGAGTTCTGCATAGCAGAGCACGCCAAAGCACGCCAGAGCACGACAGTGCACGCAAGAGCACGTCAATGCACGCCAGTGCACGCCAAAGCACGTCAATGCACGCCAGAGCAAGCCAGAGCACGCCAGAGCAGGAAAGTGCACGCCAAAGCACGCCAGTGCACGCCAGAGCACGCCAGTACACGCCAGTGCACGCCAATTCACACCAGAGCACGCCAGTGCATGCCAGAGAACGCCAGTGCACGCCAGAGCAAGTCAATGCACGCCAGAGCACGCCAATTCACACCAGAGCACGCCAGTGCACGCTAGAGCACGCCAATTCACACCAGAGCACGCCAGTGCACGCCAGAGCACGCCAGTGCACGCACAAGCACGTCAATGCACGCCAGAGCACGCCAGTGCACGCCAGAGCACGCAAGTGCACGCCAGAGCACGCCAGTGCACGCCAGTGCACGCCAGTGCACGCCAGAGCAATTCAATGCACGCCAAAGCACGCCAGTGCACGCCAGAGCACGCAAGTGCACGCCAAAGCACGCCAGTGCACGCCAGTGCACGACAATTAACACCAGAGCACGCCAATGCACGCCAGAGCACGCCAGAGCACGCCAGAGCACGCCAGAGCACTTCAGTGCACGCCAGAGCACGGTAGAGCACAGCAGAGACCAGCTCAGCACTTGAAGTTGCTATTATATTTTTTTCACTTGTTAAAATCATTTTTTAATTACAGGATGTTTAAATCAATGTCCAATACACCATTTCAAGTCTATTTAATCAATAAATTTATAGAGCAAATCATGAACAAAAAGTTTGAGAAAAACGCACATAACAGCACTTGAATTTTTAAAAATTATTCAAGTTATTTGAGTTCTATTGTCGGGTAGTGGATTTCTATTGTCAAGCACTTGAGTTCTGCATAGCAGAGCACGCCAGAGCACGACAGAGCACGCCAGAGCACGCCAGCGCACGCCAGAGCCCTCAAGTGCATGCCAGAGAACGCCAGTGCACGCACGAGCACGTCAATGCACGCCAGAGCACGCAAGTGCACGCCAGAGCACGCCAGTGCACGCCAGAGCACGCCAGTGCACGCCAGAGCACGACAGAGCACGCCAATTCACACCAGAGCACGCCAGAGCACGCCAGTGCACGCCAGAGCACGTCAATATACGCCAGAGCACGTCAATATACGCCAGAGCACGCAAGTGCACGCCAGAGAACGCCAGTGCACGCCAGTGCACACCAGAGCACGCCAGTGCACGCTAGAGCAAGCCAATTCACACCAGAGCACGCCAGTGCACGCCAGAGCACGCCAGTGAACGCAAGAGCACGTCAATGCACGCCAGAGCACGCAAGTGCACGCCAGAGCACGCAAGTGCACGCCAGAGCACGCCAGTGCACGCCAGAGCAATTCAATGCACGCCAGAGCACGCCAGTGCACGCCAGAGCACGCAAGTGCACGCCAAAGCACGCCAGTGCACGCACGAGCACGTCAATGCACGCCAGAGCACGCCAGTGCACGCCAGAGCACGCCAGTGCACGCCAGAGCACGCCAGTGCACGCCAGAGCACGCCAGTGCACGCCAGAGCTCGCCAGTGCACGCCAGAGCACGCCAGTGCACGCCAGAGCAATTCAATGCACGCCAGAGCACAACAGAGCACGCAAGTGCACGCAAAAGCACGCCAGTGCACGCCAGTGCACGCTAATTTACAGCAGAGCACGCCAGTGCACGCCAGAGCACGCCAGAGCACGCCAGAGCACGCCAGAGCACTTCAGTGCACGCCAGAGCACGATAGAGCACAGCAGAGAACAGCTCAGCACTTGAAGTTGCTATAATATTTTTTTCACTTGTTAAAATCATTTTTTAATTACACGATGTGTAAATCAATGTCCAATACACCATTTCAAGTCTATTTAATCAATAAATTTATAGAGCAAATCATGAACAAAAAGTTTGAGAAAAACGCACATCACAGCACTTGAATTTTTCGGGTAGTGGATTTCATTGTCAAGCACTTGAGTTCTGCATAGCAGAGCACGCCAAAGCACGCCAGAGCACGCCAGTGCACGCAAGAGCACGTCAATGCACGCCAGTGCACGCCAGAGCACGCAAGTGCACGCCAAAGCACGTCAATGCACGCCAGAGCAAGCCAGAGCACGCCAGAGCAGGAAAGTGCACGCCAAAGCACGCCAGTGCACGCCAGAGCACGCCAGTACACGCCAGTGCACGCCAATTCACACCAGAGCACGCCAGTGCATGCCAGAGCACGCCAGAGCAAGTCAATGCACGCCAGAGCACGCCAATTCACACCAGAGCACGCCAGTGCACGCTAGAGCAAGCCAATTCACACCAGAGCACGCCAGTGCACGCCAGAGCACGCCAGTGAACGCAAGAGCACGTCAATGCACGCCAGAGCACGCAAGTGCACGCCAGAGCACGCAAGTGCACGCCAGAGCACGCCAGTGCACGCCAGAGCAATTCAATGCACGCCAGAGCACGCCAGCGCACGCCAGAGCCCTCAAGTGCATGCCAGAGAACGCCAGTGCACGCACGAGCACGTCAATGCACGCCAGAGCACGCAAGTGCACGCCAGAGCACGCCAGTGCACGCCAGAGCACGCCAGTGCACGACAGAGCACGACAGAGCACGCCAATTCACACCAGAGCACGCCAGAGCACGCCAGTGCACGCCAGAGCACGTCAATATACGCCAGAGCACGTCAATATACGCCAGAGCACGCCAGTGCACGCCAGAGAACGCCAGTGCACGCCAGTGCACAACAGAACACGCCAGTGCACGCCAGAGCAATTCAATGCACGCCAGAGCACACCAATTCACACCAGAGCACGCCAGTGCACGCCAGAGCACGCCAATTCACACCAGAGCACGCCAGTGCACGCCAGAGCACGCCAGTGCACGCAAGAGCACGCCAGTGCACGCAAGAGCACGTCAATGCACGCCAGAGCACGCCAGTGCAAGCCAGAGCACGCAAGTGCACGCCAAAGCACGGCAGTGCACGCCAGAGCACGCCAGTGCACGCCAGAGCACGGCAGTGCACGCCAGAGCACGCCAGTGCACGCCAGAGCACGCCAGTGCACGCCAGAGCACGCCAGTGCACGCCAGAGCTCGCCAGTGCACGCCAGAGCACGCCAGTGCACGCCAGATTAATTCAATGCACGCCAGAGCACAACAGAGCACGCAAGTGCACGCAAAAGCACGCCAGTGCACGCCAGTGCACGCTAATTTACAGCAGAGCACGCCAGTGCACGCCAGAGCACGCCAGAGCACGCCAGAGCACGCCAGAGCACTTCAGTGCACGCCAGAGCACGATAGAGCACAGCAGAGAACAGCTCAGCACTTGAAGTTGCTATAATATTTTTTTCACTTGTTAAAATCATTTTTTAATTACACGATGTGTAAATCAATGTCCAATACACCATTTCAAGTCTATTTAATCAATAAATTTATAGAGCAAATCATGAACAAAAAGTTTGAGAAAAACGCACATCACAGCACTTGAATTTTTCGGGTAGTGGATTTCATTGTCAAGCACTTGAGTTCTGCATAGCAGAGCACGCCAAAGCACGCCAGAGCACGCCAGTGCACGCAAGAGCACGTCAATGCACGCCAGTGCACGCCAGAGCACGCAAGTGCACGCCAAAGCACGTCAATGCACGCCAGAGCAAGCCAGAGCACGCCAGAGCAGGAAAGTGCACGCCAAAGCACGCCAGTGCACGCCAGAGCACGCCAGTACACGCCAGTGCACGCCAATTCACACCAGAGCACGCCAGTGCATGCCAGAGCACGCCAGAGCAAGTCAATGCACGCCAGAGCACGCCAATTCACACCAGAGCACGCCAGTGCACGCTAGAGCAAGCCAATTCACACCAGAGCACGCCAGTGCACGCCAGAGCACGCCAGTGAACGCAAGAGCACGTCAATGCACGCCAGAGCACGCAAGTGCACGCCAGAGCACGCAAGTGCACGCCAGAGCACGCCAGTGCACGCCAGAGCAATTCAATGCACGCCAGAGCACGCCAGTGCACGCCAGAGCACGCAAGTGCACGCCAAAGCACGCCACTGCACGCCAGTGCACGCCAATTCACACCAGAGCACGCCAGTGCACGCCAGAGCACGCCAGAGCATGCCAGAGCACGCCAGAGCACTTCAGTGCACGCCAGAGCACGGTAGAGCACAGCAGAGAACAGCTCAGCACTTGAAGTTGCTATAATATTTTTTTCACTTGTTAAAATCATTTTTTAATTACAGGATGTTTAAATCAATGTCCAAAACAACATTTCAAGTCTATTTAATCAATAAATTTATAGAGCAAATCATGAACAAAAAGTTTGAGAAAAACGCACGTCACAGCACTTGAATTTTTAAAAATTATTCAAGTTATTTGAGTTCTATTGTCGGGTAGTGGATTTCTATTGTCAAGCACTTGAGTTCTGCATAGCAGAGCACGCCAGAGCACGACAGAGCACGCCAGAGCACGCCAGTGCACGCCAGAGCACGCCAGTGCACGCCAGAGCACTCCAGTGCACGCCAGAGAACGCCAGTGCACGCACGAGCACGTCAATGCACGCCAGAGCACGCAAGTGCACGCCAGAGCACGCAAGTGCACGCCAGAGCACGCCAGTGCACGCCAGAGCAAGCCAGTGCACGCCAGAGCACGCCAGAGCACGCCAGTGCACGCCAGTGCACGCCAGAGCACGCCAATTCACACCAGAGCACGCCAGTGCACGCCAGAGCACGCCAGTGCACGCCAGAGCACGCCAGTGCACGCACGAGTACGTCAATGCATGCCAGAGCATGCCAGTGCACGCCAGAGCACGACATTGCACGCCAGAGCACGCCAATTCACACCAGAGCACGTCAATGCACGCCAGAGCACGCCAGTGCACGCCAGAGCACGCCAATTCACACCAGAGCACGCCAGAGCACGCTAGTGCACGCCAGAGCACGTCAATGCACGCGAGAGCACGCCCGAGCACGCCAGTGCACGCCAGAGCACGCCAGTGCACGCCAGTGCGCGCCAGAGCACGCCAGTGCACGCCAGAGCAATTCAATGCACGCCAGAGCACGTCAATGCACGCCAGTGCACGCCAGAGCACGCAAGTGCACGCCAAAGCACGTCAATGCACGCCAGAGCAAGCCAGAGCACGCTAGAGCAGGAAAGTGCACGCCAAAGCACGCAAGTGCACGCCAGAGCACGCAAGTGCACGCCAGAGCACGCCAGTGCACGCCAGAGCACGCCAGTGCACGCCAGTGCACGCCAGAGCACGCCAATTCACACCAGAGCACGCCAGTGCACGCCAGTGCACGCCAATTCACACCAGAGAACGCCAGTGCACGCCAGAGCACGCAAGAGCACGCAAGAGCACGCCAGTGCACGCACGAGTACGTCAATGCATGCCAGAGCATGCCAGTGCACGCCAGAGCACGCCATTGCACGCCAGAGCACGCCAATTCACACCAGAGCACGTCAATGCACGCCAGAGCACGCCAGTGCACGCCAGAGCACGCCAATTCACACCAGAGCACGCCAGAGCACGCCAGTGCACGCCAGAGCACGTCAATGCCCGCCAGAGCACGCCAGAGCACGCCAGTGCACGCCAGAGCACGTCAATGCACGCCAAAGCACGCCAGAGCACGCCAGTGCACGCCAGAGCACGCCAGTGCACGCCAGTGCGCGCCAGTGCACGCCAGTGCGCGTCAGAGCACGCCAGTGCACGCCAGAGCAATTCAATGCACGCCAGAGCACGCCAATTCACACCAGTGCACGCCAGAGCACGCCAGAGCACGCCAGTGCACGCCAGAGCAATTCAATGCACGCCAGAGCACGCCAATTCACGCCAGAGCACGCCAGAGCACGCAAGTGCACGCCAGTGCACGCCAATTCACACCAGAGCACGCCAGTGCACGCCAGAGCACGCCAGTGCACGCCAGAGCACGCCAGTGCACTCCAGAGCAAGTCAATGCACGCCAGAGCACGCCAGTGCACGCCAGAGCACGCCAGTGCACGCCAGAGCAAGTCAATGCACGCCAGAGCACGCCAGTGCACGCCAGAGCATGCCAGTGCACGCCAGAGCAATTCAATGCACGCCAGAGCACGCCAGTGCACCCCAAAGCACGCCAGTGCACGCCAGTGCACGCCAGAGCACGCCAGAGCACGCCAGTGCACGCCAGAGCAATTCAATGCACGCCGGAGCACGCCAATTCACACCAGAGCACGCCAGTTCACGCCAGAGCACGCTAATTCACACCAGAGCACGCCAGTGCACGCCAGAGCACGCCAGTGCACGCAAGAGCACGCCAATTCACACCAGAGCACGCCAGTGCATGCCAGAGCATGCCAGTGCACGCAAGAGCACGTCAATGCACGCCAGTGCACGCCAGTGCACGCTACAGCACGCTAGTGCAGGCCAGAGCACGCAAGTGCACGCCAGTGCACGCCATTTCTTACCAGAGCACGCCAGTGCACGCCAGAGCACATCAATGCACGCCAGAGCACGCCAGAGCACGCCAGAGCACGCCAGAGCACTTCAGTGCACGCCAGAGCACGGTAGAGCACAGCAGAGAACAGCTCAGCACTTGAAGTTGCTATAATATTTTTTTCACTTGTTAAAATCATTTTTTAATTACAGGATGTTTAAATCAATGTCCAAAACACCATTTCAAGTCTATTTAATCAATAAATTTATAGAGCAAATCATGAACAAAAAGTTTGAGAAAAACGCACATCACAGCACTTGAATTTTTAAAAATTATTCAAGTTATTTGAGTTCTATTGTCGGGTAGTGGATTTCTATTGTCAAGCACTTGAGTTCTGCATAGCAGAGCACGCCAGAGCACGCCAGTGCACGCCAGAGCACGCCACTGCACGCCAGAGCACTCCAGTGCACGCCAGAGAACGCCAGTGCACGCACGAGCACGTCAATGCACGCCAGAGCACGCAAGTGCACGCCAGAGCACGCCAGTGCACGCCAGTGCACGCCAGTGCACGCCAGAGCACGCCAATTCACACCAGAGCACGCCAGTGCACGCCAGTGCACGCCAGTGCACGCCAATTCACACCAGAGAACGCCAGTGCACGCCAGAGCACGCCAGAGCACGCAAGAGCACGCCAGTGCACGCACGAGTACGTCAATGCATGCCAGAGCATGCCAGTGCACGCCAGAGCACGCCATTGCACGCCAGAGCACGCCAATTCACACCAGAGCACGTCAATGCACGCCAGAGCACGCCAGAGCACGCCAGTGCACGCCAGAGCACGCCAGTGCACGCCAGTGCGCGCCAGTGCACGCCAGTGCGCGCCAGAGCACGCCAGTGCACGCCAGAGCAATTCAATGCACGCCAGAGCACGCCAATTCACACCAGTGCACGCCAGAGCACGCCAGAGCACGCCAGTGCACGCCAGAGCAATTCAATGCACGCCAGAGCACGCCAATTCACGCCAGAGCACGCCAGAGCACGCAAGTGCACGCCAGTGCACGCCAATTCACACCAGAGCACGCCAGTGCACGCCAGAGCACGCCAGTGCACGCCAGAGCACGCCAGTGCACGCCAGAGCACGCCAGTGCACGCCAGAGCAAGTCAATGCACGCCAGAGCACGCCAGTGCACGCCAGAGCACGCCAGTGCACGCCAGAGCAAGTCAATGCACGCCAGAGCACGCCAGTGCACGCCAGAGCAAGCCAGTGCACGCCAGAGCAATTCAATGCACGCCAGAGCACGCCAGTGCACCCCAAAGCACGCCAGTGCACGCCATTGCACGCCAGTGCACGCCAGTGCACGCCAGAGCACGCCAGAGCACGCCAGTGCACGCCAGAGCAATTCAATGCACGCCGGAGCACGCCAATTCACACCAGAGCACGCCAGTTCACGCCAGAGCACGCCAATTCACACCAGAGCACGCCAGTGCACGCCAGAGCACGCCAGTGCACGCAAGAGCACGCCAATTCACACCAGAGCACGCCAGTGCATGCCAGAGCATGCCAGTGCACGCAAGAGCACGTCAATGCACGCCAGTGCACGCCAGTGCACGCTACAGCACGCTAGTGCAGGCCAGAGCACGCCAGTGCACGCCACTGCACGCCATTTCTTACCAGAGCACGCCAGTGCACGCCAGAGCACATCAATGCACGCCAGAGCAAGCCAGAGCACGCCAGAGCACGCCAGAGCACGCCAGTGCACGCCAGAGCACGGTAGAGCACAGCAGAGAACAGCTCAGCACTTGAAGTTGCTATAATATTTTTTTCACTTGTTAAAACCATTTTTTAATTACAGGATGTGTAAATCAATGTCCAATACACCATTTCAAGTCTATTTAATCAATTAATTTATTGAGCAAATCATGAACAAAAAGTTTGAGAAAAACGCACATCACAGCACTTGAATTTTTAAAAATTATTCAAGTTATTTGAGTTCTATTGTCGGGTAGTGGATTTCTATTGTCAAGCACTTGAGTTCTGCATAGCAAAGCACGCCAGAGCACGACAGAGCACGCCAGAGCACGCCAGTGCACGCCAGAGCACGCCAGTGCACGCCAGAGCATTCCAGTGCACGCCAGAGAACGCCAGTGCACGCAAGAGCACGTCAATGCAGGCCAGAGCACGCAAGTGCACGCCAGAGCACGCCAGAGCACGCCAGAGCACGCCAGTGCACGCCAGAGCACGCCAGAGCACGCCAGTGCATGCCAGTGCACGCCAGAGCACGCCAATTCACACCAGAGCACGCCAGTGCACGCCAGAGCACGCCAATTCACACCAGAGAACGCCAGTGCACGCCAGAGCACGCCAGAGCACGCCAGAGCACGCCAGAGCACGCCAGTGCACGCACGAGTACGTCAATGCATGCCAGAGCATGCCAGTGCACGCCAGAGCACGCCAGAGCACGCCAATTCACACCAGAGCACGTCAATGCACGCCAGAGCACGCCAGTGCACGCCATAGCACGCCAATTCACACCAGAGCACGCCAGAGCACGCCAGTGCACGCCAGAGCACGTCAATGCACGCCAGAGCACGCCAGAGCACGCCAGTGCACGCCAGAGCACGCCAGTGCACGCCAGTGCGCGCCAGAGCACGCCAGTGCACGCCAGAGCAATTCAATGCACGCCAGAGCACGCTAATTCACACCAGAGCACGCCAGTGCACGCCAGAGCACGCCAATTCACACCAGAGCACGCAAGTGGACGCCAGAGCACGCCAGTGCACGCACGAGCACGTCAATGCACGCCAGAGCACGCAAGTGCACGCCAGAGCACGCCAGTGCACGCCAGTGCACGCCAGTGCACGCCAGAGCACGCCAATTCACACCAGAGCACGCCAGTGCACGCCAGTGCACGCCAATTCACACCAGAGAACGCCAGTGCACGCCAGAGCACGCCAGAGCACGCCAGAGCACGCCAGTGCACGCACGAGTACGTCAATACATGCCAGAGCATGCCAGTGCACGCCAGAGCACGCCATTGCACGCCAGAACACGCCAATTCACACCAGAGCACGTCAATGCACGCCAGAGTACGCCAGTGCACGCCAGAGCACGCCAATTCACACCAGAGCACGCCAGAGCACGCCAGTGCACGCCAGAGCACGTCAATGCCCGCCAGAGCACGCCAGAGCACGCCAGTGCACGCCAGAGCACGCCAGTGCACGCCAGTGCGCGCCAGAGCACGCCAGTGCACGCCAGAGCAATTCAATGCACGCCAGAGCACGCAAATTCACGCCAGAGCACGCCAGTGCACGCCAGAGCACGCCAGTTCACGCCAGAGCACGCCAGTGCACGCCAGAGCACGCCAGTGCACGCCAGAGCAAGTCAATGCACGCCAGAGCACGCCAGTGCACGCCGGAGCACGCCAGTGCACGCCAGAGCACGCCAGTGCACGCCAGAGCAAGTCAATGCACGCCAGAGCACGCCAGTGCACGCCAGAGCACGCCAGTGCACGCCAGAGCATGCCAGTGCACGCCAGAGCAATTAAATGCACGCCAGAGCACGCCAGTGCACGCCAGTGCACGCCAGAGCACGCCAGTGCACGCCAGAGCAATTCAATGCACGCCGGAGCACGCCAATTCACACCAGAGCACGCCAGTTCACGCCAGAGCACGCCAATTCACACCAGAGCACGCCAGTGCACGCCAGAGCACGCCAGTGCACGCAAGAGCACGCCAATTCACACCAGAGCACGCCAGTGCATGCCAGAGCATGCCAGTGCACGCAAGAGCACGTCAATGCACGCCAGATTACGCCAGTGCACGCCAGAGCACGCTAGTGCAGGCCAGAGCACGCAAGTGCACGCCAGTGCACGCCATTTCACACCAGAGCACGCCAGTGCACGCCAGAGCACGTCAATGCACGCCAGAGCAAGCCAGAGCACGCCAGAGCACGCCAGAGCACGCCAGTGCACGCCAGAGCACGGTATATCACAGCAGAGAACAGCTCAGCACTTGAAGTTGCTATAATATTTTTTTCACTTGTTAAAACCATTTTTTAATTACAGGATGTGTAAATCAATGTCCAATACACCATTTCAAGTCTATTTAATCAATTAATTTATTGAGCAAATCATGAACAAAAAGTTTGAGAAAAACGCACATCACAGCACTTGAATTTTTAAAAATTATTCAAGTTATTTGAGTTCTATTGTCGGGTAGTGGATTTCTATTGTCAAGCACTTGAGTTCTGCATAGCAGAGCACGCCAGAGCACGACAGAGCACGCCAGAGCACGCCAGTGCACGCCAGAGCACGCCAGTGCACGCCAGAGCACTCCAGTGCACGCCAGAGAACGCCAGTGCACGCACGAGCACGTCAATGCACGCCAGAGCACGCAAGTGCACGCCAGAGCACGCAAGTGCACGCCAGAGCACGCCAGTGCACGCCAGAGCAAGCCAGTGCACGCCAGTGCACGCCAGAGCACGCCAGTGCACGCCAGTGCACGCCAGAGCACGCCAATTCACACCAGAGCACGCCAGTGCACGCCAGAGCACGCAAATTCACACCAGAGAACGCCAGTGCACGCCAGAGCACGCCAGAGCACGCCAGAGCACGCCAGTGCACGCACGAGTACGTCAATGCATGCCAGAGCATGCCAGTGCACGCCAGAGCACGACATTGCACGCCAGAGCACGCCAATTCACACCAGAGCACGTCAATGCACGCCAGAGCACGCCAGTGCACGCCAGAGCACGCCAATTCACACCAGAGCACGCCAGAGCACGCTAGTGCACGCCAGAGCACGTCAATGAACGCCAGAGCACGGCCGAGCACGCCAGTGCACGCCAGAGCACGCCAGTGCACGCCAGTGCGCGCCAGAGCACGCCAGTGCACGCCAGAGCAATTCAATGCACGCCAGAGCACGTCAATGCACGCCAGTGCACGCCAGAGCACGCAAGTGCACGCCAAAGCACGTCAATGCACGCCAGAGCAAGCCAGAGCACGCTAGAGCAGGAAAGTGCACGCCAAAGCACGCCAGTGCACGCCAGAGCACGCAAGTGCACGCCAGAGCACGCCAGTGCACTCCAGAGCAAATCAATGCACGCCAGAGCACGCCAGTGCACGCCAGAGCACGCAAGTGCACGCCAAAGCACGCCAGTGCACGCCAGTGCACGCCAATTCACACCAGAGCACGCCAGTGCACGCCAGAGCACGCCAGAGCACGCCAGAGCACGCCAGAGCACGCCAAAGCACTTCAGTGCACGCCAGAGCACGGTAGAGCACAGCAGAGAACAGCTCAGCACTTGAAGTTGCTATAATATTTTTTTCACTTGTTAAAATCATTTTTTAATTACAGGATGTTTAAATCAATGTCCAATACACCATTTCAAGTCTATTTAATCAATAAATTTATAGAGCAAATCATGAACAAAAAGTTTGAGAAATACGCACATCACAGCACTTGAATTTTTCGGGTAGTGGAGTTCTATTGTCAAGCACTTAAGTTCTGCATAGCAGAGCACGCCAGTGCACGCCAGTGCACGCCAGAGCACGCCAGTGCACGCCAGAGCACGCCAGTGCACGCCAGAGCACGCCAGTGCACGCCAGAGCAACTCAATGAACGCCAGAGCACGCCAATTCACACCAGAGCACGCCAGTGCACGCCAGAGCACGCCAATTAACACCAGAGCACGCCAGTGCACACCAGAGCACGTCAAAGCACGCCAGAGCACGCCAGTGCACGCCAGAGCACGCCAGTGCACGCTTATTCACACCAGAGAACGCCAGTGCACGCCAGAGCATGCCAGAGCACGCCAGTGCACGCCAGAGCACGTCAATGCTTGCCAGAGCAAGCCAGAGCACGCCAGAGCACGCAAGTGCACGCCAAAGAACGCCAGTGCACGCCAGAGCACGCAAGTGCACGCCAAAGCACGCCAGTGCACGCCAGAGCACGCCAGTACACGCCAGTGCACGCCAATTCACATCAGAGCACGCCAGTGCATGCCAGAGCACGCCAGTGCACGCCAGAGCAAGTCAATGAACGCAAGAGCACGCCAATTCACGCCAGAGCACGTCAGTGCACGCCAGAGCAATTCAATGCACGCCAGAGCACGCCAGTGCACGCCAGAGCACGCCAGCGCACGCCAGAGCACGCAAGTGCACGCCAAAGCACGCCAGTGCACGCCAGTGCACGCTTATTCACACCAGAGCACGCCAGTGCACGCCAGAGCACGCCAGAGCACGCCAGAGCACGCCAGAGCACTTCAGTGCACGCCAGAGCACGGTAGAGCACAGCAGAGAACAGCTCAGCACTTGAAAGTGCTATAATATTTTTTTCACTTGTTAAAATCATTTTTTAATTACACGATGTGTAAATCAATGTCCAATACACAATTTCAAGTCTATTTAATCAATAAATTTATAGAGCAAATCATGAACAAAATGTTTGAGAAAAACGCACATCACAGCACTTTTTCGGGTTTCGAATTTTTCGGGTAGTGTATTTCTATTGTCAAGCACTTGAGTTTTGCATAGCAGTGCACGCCAGAGCACGCCAGAGCACGCCAGTGCACGCAAGAGCACGTCAATGCACGCCAGAGCACGCCAGTGCACGCCAAGCACGCAAGAGCAAGCAAAGCACGCCAGTGCCCGCCAGAGAACGCCAATTCACACCAGAGCACGTCAATGCACGCTAGAGCACGCCAGTGCACGCACGAGCACGTCAATGAAAGCCAAAGCATGCCAGTGCACGCCAGAGCACGCCAGTGCACGCCAGAGAACGCCAATTCACACCAGAGCACGTCAGAGCACGCAAGTGCCCGCCAGAGCACGCCAGTGCACGCCAGAGCACGTCATTGCACGCCAGAGCAAGTCAGAGCACGCCAGAACACGCCAGAGCACGCCAGTGCACGCCAGAGCACGCCAATTCACACCAGAGCACGCCAGTGCACGCCAGAGCACACCAATTTACGCCAGAGCACGCCAGTGCACGCACGATCACGTCAATGCACGCCAGAGCATGCCAGTGCACACCAGAGCACGCCAATTCACACCAGAGCACGTCAATGCACGCCAGAGCACGCCAGTGCACGCCAGAGCAACCAAGTGCACGCCAGAGCACGCCATTGCACCCCAGAGCATGCCAGAGCACGCCAGTGCACGCACGATCGCGTCAATGCACGCCAGAGCATGCCAGTGCACACCAGAGCACTCCAGTGCACGCCAGAGCACGCCAATTCACACCAGAGCACGTCAATGCACGCCAGAGCACGCCAATTCACACCAGAGCACGCCAGAGCAATTCAATGCACGCCAGAGCACACCAATTCACACCAGTGCACGCCAATTCACGCCAGAGCACACCAGTGCACGCCAGTGCACGCCAGTGCATGCCAGAGCACGCCAATTCACACCAGAGCACGCCAGTGCACGCCAGAGCACACCAATTCACACCAGAGCACGCCAGTGCACGCCAGAGCACGCCAGTGCACGCCAGAGCACGCCAGTGCACGCCAGTGCACGCACGAGCACGTCAATGCACGCCAGAGCATGCCAGTGAACGCCAGAGCACGCCAGTGCACGCCACAGCACGCCAATGCACACCAGAGCACGTCAATGCACGCTAGAGAACGCCAGTGCACGCACGAGCACGCCAAAGCACGTCAATGCACGCCAGAGCAAGCCAGAGCACGCCAGAGCACGCAAGTGCACGCCAAAGCACGCCAGTGCACGCCAGAGCACGCCAGTACACGCCAGTGCACGCCAATTCACACCAGAGCACGCCAGTGCATGCCAGAGCACGCCAGTGCACGCCAGAGCAATTCAATGCACGCCAGAGCACGCCAATTCACACCAGAACACGCCAGTGCACGCCAGAGCACGCCAATTCACACCAGAGCACGCCAGTGCACGCCAGTGCACGCCAGTGCACGCCAGAGCACTCCAGTGCACGCCAGAGCAATTCAATGCACGCCAGAGCACGCAAGTGCACGCCAGATTACGCAAGTGCACGCCAAAGCACGCCAGTGCACGCCAGTGCACGCCAATTCACACCAGAGCACGCAAGAGCACGCCAGAGCACGCCAGAGCACTTCAGTGCACGCCAGAGAACGATAGAGCACAGCAGAGAACAGCTCAGCACTTGAAATTGCTATAATATTTTTTTCACTTGTTAAAATCATTTTTTTAATTACACGATGTGTAAATCAATGTCCAATACACCATTTCAAGTCTATTTAATCAAAAAATTTATAGAGCAAATCATGAACAAAAAGTTTGAGAAAAACGCACATCACAGCACTTGAATTTTTTGGGTAGTGGATTTCTATTGTCAAGCACTTGAGTTCTGCATAGCAGAGCACGCCAGAGCACGCCAGAGCACGCCAGTGCACGACAGAGCAATTCAATGCACGCCAGAGCACGCCAATTCACACCAGAACACGCCAGAGCACGCCAATTCACACCAGAGCACGCCAATTCACACCAGAGCACGCCAGTGCACGCCAGAGCACGCCAGAGCACGCCAGTGCACGCCAGAGCACGTCAATGCACGCCAGAGCAAGCCAGAGCACGCCAGAGCACGCAAGTGCACGCCAAAGCACGCCAGTGCACGCCAGAGCACGCCAATTCACACCAGAGCACGCCAGTGCACGCAAGAGCACGTCAATGCACGCCAGAGCACGCCAGTGCACGCCAGAGCACGCAAGTGCACGCCAAAGCACGCCAGTGCACGCCAGAGCACGCCAATTCACACCAGAGCATGTCAATGCACGCTAGAGCACGCCAGTGCCCGCCAGAGCACGCCAGTGCACACCAGTGCACGCCAGTGCACAACAGTGCACGCCAGAGCACGTCAATGCACGCCAGAGCAAGCCAGAGCAAGCCAGAGCACGCCAGAGCACGCCAGTGCACGCCAGAGCACGCCAATTCACACCAGAGCACGCCAGTGCACGCCAGAGCACACCAATTCACACCAGAGCACGCCAGTGCACGCCAGAGCACGCCAGTGCACGCACGATCACGTCAATGCACGCCAGAGCATGCCAGTGCACGCCAGAGCACGCCAATTCACACCAGAGCACGTCAATGCACGCTAGAGCACGCCAGTGCACGCACGAGCACGTCAATGCACGCCAGAGCATGCCAGTGCACGCCAGAGCACGCTAGTGCACGCCAGAGAACGCCAATTCACACCAGAGCACGTCAGAGCACGCCAGTGCCCGCCAGAGCACGCCAGTGCACGCCAGTGCACGCCAGAGCACGCCTGAGCACGTCAATGCACGCCAGAGCAAGTCAGAGCACGCCAGAGCACGCCAGAGCACGCCAGTGCACGCCAGAGCACGCCAATTCACACCAGAGCACGCAAGTGCACGCCAGAGCACACCAATTCACGCAAGAGCACGCCAGTGCACGCACGATCACGTCAATGCACGCCAGAGCATGCCAGTGCACACCAGAGCACGCCAATTCACACCAGAGCACGTCAATGCACGCCAGAGCACGCCAGTGCACGCCAGAGCAACCAAGTGCACGCCAGAGCACGCCAGTGCACGCCAGAGCACGCCATTGCACCCCAGAGCACGCCAGAGCACGCCAGTGCACGCACGATCGCGTCAATGCACGCCAGAGCATGCCAGTGCACACCAGAGCACGCTAGTGCACGCCAGAGAACGCCAATTCACACCAGAGCACGTCAGAGCACGCCAGTGCCCGCCAGAGCACGCCAGTGCCCGCCAGAGCACGCCAGTGCACGCCAGAGCACGCCTGAGCACGTCAATGCACGCCAGAGCAAGTCAGAGAACGCCAGAGCACGCCAGAGCACGCCAGTGCACGCCAGAGCACGCCAATTCACACCAGAGCACGCCAGTGCACGCCAGAGCACACCAATTCACGCCAGAGCACGCCAGTGCACGCACGATCACCTCAATGCACGCCAGCATGCCAGTGCACACCAGAGAACGCCAATTCACACCAGAGCACGTCAATGCACGCCAGAGCACGCCAATTCACACCAGAGCACGCCAGAGCACGCCAGTGCACGGCAGAGCACGTCAATACACGCCAGAGCACGCCAGTGCACGCCAGAGCACGCCAGTGCACGCAAGAGCACGTCAATGCACGCCAGAGCACGCCAGTGCACGCCAGAGCACGCCAGTGCACGCCAGAGCACGCCAGTGCACGCCAGAGCACGCCAGTGCACGCCAGAGCACGCCAGTGCACGCCAGAGCACGCCAGTGCACGCCAGAGCACGCCAGTGCACGCCAGAGCACGCCAGTGCACGCCAGAGCACGCCAGTGCACGTTAGAGCACGCCAATTCACACCAGAACACGCCAGTGCACGCCAGAGCACGCCAATTCACACCAGAGCACGCCAGTGCACGCCAGAGCACGTCAATGCACGCCAGAGCACGCCCGTGCACGCCACAGCACGCCAATGCACGCCAATTCACACCAGAAACGCCAGTGCACGCCAGAGCACGCCAGAGCACGCCAGTGCACGCCAGAGCACGTCAATGCACGCCAGAGCAAGCCAGAGCACGCCAGAGCACGCAAGTGCACGCCAAAGCACGCCAGTGCACGCCAGAGCACGCCAGTACACGCCAGTGCACGCCAATTCACACCAGAGCACGCCAGAGCACGCCAGAGCACGCCAGTGCACGCCAGAGCAAGTCAATGCACGCCAGTGCACGCCAATTCACACCAGAGCACGCCAGTGCACGCCAGAGCACGCCAATTCACACCAGAGCACGCCAGTGCACGCCAGAGCACGCCAGTGCACGCAAGAGCACGTCAATGCACGCCAGAGCACGCCAGTGCACGCCAGAGCACGCAAGTGCACGCCAGAGCACGCCAGTGCACGCCAGAGCACGCCAGTGCATGCCAGAGCAATTCAATGCACGCCAGAGCACGCCAGTGCACGCCAGAGAACGAAAGTGCACGCCAAAGCACGCCAGTGCAAGCCAGTGCACGCCAATTCACACCAGAGCACGCCAGTGCACGCCAGAGCACGCCAGTGCACGCCAGAGCACGCCAGTGCACGCCAGAGCAATTCAATGCACGTTAGAGCACGCCAATTCACACCAGAACACGCCAGTGCACGCCAGAGCACGCCAATTCACACCAGAGCACGCCAGTGCACGCCAGAGCACGTCAATGCACGCCAGTGCACTCCACAGCACGCCAATGCACGCCAATTCACACCAGAAACGCCAGTGCACGCCAGAGCACGCCAGAGCACGCCAGTGCACGCCAGAGCACGTCAATGCACGCCAGAGCAAGCCAGAGCACGCCAGAGCACGCAAGTGCAAGCCAAAGCACGCCAGTGCACGCCAGAGCACGCCAGTACACGCCAGTGCACGCCAATTCACACCAGAGCACGCCAGAGCACGCCAGAGCACGCCAGTGCACGCCAGAGCAAGTCAATGCACGCTGTGCACGCCAATTCACACCAGAGCACGCCAGTGCACGCCAGAGCACGCCAATTCACACCAGAGCACGCCAGAGCACGCCAGAGCACGCCAGTGCACGCCAGAGCAAGTCAATGCACGCCAGTGCACGCCAGAGCACGCCAATTCACACCAGAGCACGCCAATGCACGCCAGAGCACGCCAGTGCACGCAAGAGCACGTCAATGCACGCCAGAGCACGCAAGTCCACGCCAGAGCACGCCAGAGCACGCCAGTGCACGCCAGAGCACGCCAGTGCACGCCAGAGCAATTCAATGCACGCCAGAGCATGCCAGTGCACGCCAGAGCACGCAAGTGCACGCCAAAGCACGCCAGTGCACTCCAGTGCACGCCAATTCACACCAGAGAACGCCAGTGCACGCCAGAGCACGCCAGAGCACGCCAGAGCACGCCAGAGCAATTCAATGCACGCCAGAGCACGCCAGTGCACGCCAGAGCACGCCAGTGCACGCCAGAGCACACCAATTCACACCAGAGCACGTCAATGCACGCTAGAGCACGCCAGTGCACGAACGACCACGTCAATGCACGCCAGAGCATGCCAGTGCACGCCAGAGCACGCTAGTGCACGCCAGAGAACGCCAATTCACACCAGAGCACGTCAGAGCACGCCAGTGCCCGCCAGAACACGCCAGTGCACGCCAGTGCACGCCGGTGCACGCCAGAGCACGCCTGAGCACGTCAATGCACCCCAGAGCAAGTCAGAGCACGCCAGAGCACGCCAGAGCACGCCAGTGCACGCCAGAGCACGCCAATTCACAACAGAGCACGCCAGTGCACGCCAGAGCACACCAATTCACGCCAGAGCACGCCAGTGCACGCACGATCACGTCAATGCACGCCAGAGCATGCCAGTGCACACCAGAGCACGCCAATTCACACCAGAGCACGTCAATGCACGCCAGAGCACGCCAGTGCACGCCAGAGCAACCAAGTGCACGCCAGAGCACGCCAGTGCACGCCAGAGCACGCCATTGCACCCCAGAGCACGCCAGAGCACGCCAGTGCACGCACGATCGCGTCAATGCACGCCAGAGCATGCCAGTGCACACCAGAGCACGCTAGTGCACGCCAGAGAACGCCAATTCACACCAGAGCACGTCAGAGCACGCCAGTGCCCGCCAGAGCACGCCAGTGCACGCCAGTGCACGCCAGAGCACGCCTGAGCACGTTCATGCACGCCAGAGCAAGTCAGAGCACGCCAGAGCACGCCAAAGCACGCCAGTGCACGCCAGAGCACGCCAATTCACACCAGAGCACGCCAGTGCACGCGAGAGCACACCAATTCACGCCAGAGCACGCCAGTGCACGCACGATCACGTCAATGCACGCCAGAGCATGCCAGTGCACACCAGAGCACGCCAATTCACACCAGAGCAAGTCAATGCACGCCAGAGCACGCCAGTGCACGCCAGAGCAACCAAGTGCACGCCAGAGCACGCCAGTGCACGCCAGAGCACGCCATTGCACCCCAGAGCACGCCAGAGCACGCCAGTGCACGCACGATCGCGTCAATGCACGCCAGAGCATGCCAGTGCACACCAGAGCACTCCAGTGAACGCCAGAGCACGCCAATTCACACCAGAGCACGTCAATGCACGCCAGAGCACGCCAATTCACACCAGAGCACGCCAGAGCACGCCAGTGCACGGCAGAGCACGTCAATACACGCCAGAGCACGCCAGTGCACGCCAGAGCACGCCAGTGCACGCCAGTGCACGCCAGAGCACGCCAGAGCAATTCAATGCACGCCAGAGCACACCAATTCACACCAGAGCACGCCAGTGCACGCCAGAGCACACCAATTCACACCAGAGCACGCAAGTGCACGCCAGAGCACGCCAGTGCATGCCAGAGCACGTCAATGCACGCCAGAGCACGCCAGTGCACGCCAGAGCACGCAAGTGCACGCCAAAGCACGCCAGTGCACGCCAGAGCACGCCAGTGCACGCCAGTGCACGCCAATTCACACCAGAGCACGCCAGTGCACGCCAGAGCACGCAAGAGCACGCCAGAGCAAGTCAATGCACCCCAGAGCATGCCAATTCACAATAGAGCACGCCAGTGCACGCCAGAGCACGCCAATTCACACCAGAGCACGCCAGTGCACGCAAGAGCACGCCAGTGCACGCAAGAGCAGGTCAATGCACGCCAGAGAACGCCAGTGCACGCCAGAGCACGCAAGTGCACGCCAGAGCACGCCAGTGCACGCCAGAGCACGCCAGAGAAATTCAATGCACGCCAGAGCACGCCAGTGCACGCCAGAGAACGCAAGTGCACGCCAGTGCAAGCCAATTCACACCAGAGCACGCCAGTGCACGGCAAATCACGCCAGAGCACGCCAGTGCACGCACGAGCACGTCAATGCACGCCAGAGCATGCCAGTGAACGCCAGAGCACGCCAGTGCACGCCACAGCAAGCCAATTCACACCAGAGCACGTCAATGCACGCTAGAGCACGCCAGTGCACGCCAGAGCACGCCAGAGCACGCCAGTGCACGCCAGAGCACGTCAATGCACGCCAGAGCAAGCCAGAGCACGCCAGAGCACGCAAGTGCACGCCAAAGCACGCCAGTGCACGCCAGAGCACGCCAGTACACGCCAGTGCACGCCAATTCACACTAGAGCACGCCAGTGCATGCCAGAGCACGCCAGTGCACGCCAGAGCAATTCAATGCACGCCAGAGCACGCCAATTCACACCAGAACACGCCAGTGCACGCCAGAGCACGCCAATTCACACCAGAGCACGCCAGTGCACGCCAGAGCACAACAGTGCACGCCAGAGCACTCCAGTGCACGCCAGAGCATGCCAGTGCACACCAGAGCACGCCAATTCACACCAGAGCACGTCAATGCACGCTAGAGCACGCCAGTGCACGCCAGAGCAACCAAGTGCACGCCAGAGCACGCCATTGCACCCCAGAGCACGCCAGAGCACGCCAGTGCACGCACGATCGCGTCAATCCACGCCAGAGCATGCCAGTGCACACCAGAGCACGCTAGTGCACGCCAGAGAACGCCAATTCACACCAGAGCACGTCAGAGCACGCCAGTGCCCGCCAGAGCACGCCAGTTCACGCCAGTGCCCGCCAGTGCACGCCAGAGCACGCCTGAGCACGTCAATGCACGCCAGAGCAAGTCAGAGCACGCCAGAGCACGCCAGAGCACGCCAGTGCACGCCAGAGCACGCCAATTCACACCAGAGCACGCCAGTGCACGCCAGAGCACACCAATTCACGCCAGAGCACGCCAGTGCACGCACGATCACGTCAATGCACGCCAGAGCATGCCAGTGCACACCAGAGCACGCCAATTCACACCAGAGCACGTCAATACACGCCAGAGCACGCCAGTGCACGCCAGAGCAACCAAGTGCACGCCAGAGCACGCCAGTGCACGCCAGAGCACGCCAGTGCACGCCAGAGCACGCCATTGCACCCCAGAGCACGCCAGAGCACGCCAGTGCACGCAAGATCGCGTCAATGCACGCCAGAGCATGCCAGTGCACACCAGAGCACTCCAGTGCACGCCAGAGCACGCCAATTCACACCAGAGCACGTCAATGCACGCCAGAGCACGCCAATTCACACCAGAGCACGCCAGAGCACGCCAGTGCACGGCAGAGCACGTCAATACACGCCAGAGCACGCCAGTGCACGCCAGAGCACGCCAGTGCACGCCAGAGCACACCAATTCACACCAGAGCACGCAAGTGCACGCCAGAGCACGCCAGTGCATGCCAGAGCACGTCAATGCACGCCAGAGCACGCCAGTGCACGCCAGAGCACGCAAGTGCACGCCAAAGCACGCCAGTGCACGCCAGAGCACGCCAGTGCACGCCAGTGCACGCCAATTCACACCAGAGCACGCCAGTGCACGCCAGAGCACGCCAGTGCACGCCAGAGCACGCCAGAGAAAGTCAATGCACCCCAGAGCATGCCAATTCACAATAGAGCACGCCAGTGCACGCCAGAGCACGCCAATTCACACAAGAGCACGCCAGTGCACGCCAGAGCACACCAATTCACACCAGAGCACGCCAGTGCACGCCAGAGCACGCCAGTGCATGACAGAGCACGCCAGTGCATGCCAGAGCACGTCAATGCACGCCAGAGCACGCCAGTGCACGCCAGAGCACGCAAGTGCACGCCAAAGCACGCCAGTGCACGCCAGAGCACGCCAGTGCACGCCAGTGCACGCCAATTCACACCAGAGCACGCCAGTGCACGCCAGAGCACGCCAGAGCACGCCAGAGCAAGTCAATGCACCCCAGAGCACGCCAATTCACAATAGAGCACGCCAGTGCACGCAAGAGCACGCCAATTCACACCAGAGCACGCCAGTGCACGCAAGAGCACGCCAGTGCACGCAAGAGCACGTCAATGCACGCCAGAGAACGTCAGTGCACGCCAGAGCACGCAAGTGCACGCCAGAGCACGCAAGTGCACGCCAGAGCACGCAAGTGCACGCCAGAGCACGCAAGTGCACGCCAGAGCACGCCAGAGAAATTCAATGCACGCCAGAGCACGCCAGTGCACGCCAGAGCACGTCAATGCACGCCAGAGCAAGCCAGAGCACGCCAGAGCACGCAAGTGCACGCCAGAGCACGCCAGAGAAATTCAATGCACGCCAGAGCACGCCAGTGCACGCCAATTCACGCCAGAGCACACCAGTGCACGCCAGTGCACGCCAGTGCATGCCAGAGCACGCCAATTCACACAAGAGCACGCCAGTGCACGCCAGAGCACACCAATTCACACCAGAGCACGCCAGTGCACGCCAGAGCACGCCAGTGCACGCACGAGCACGTCAATGCACGCCAGAGCATGCCAGTGAACGCCAGAGCACGCCAGTGCACGCCACAGCACGCCAATTCACACCAGAGCACGTCAATGCACGCTAGAGCACGCCAGTGAACGCCAGTGCACGCACGAGCACGTCAATGCACGCCAGAGCATGCCAGTGCACGCCAGAGCACGCCAGTGCACGCCAGAGCACGCCAATTCACACCAGAGCACGCCAGTGCACGCCAGAGCACGTCAATGCACGCCAGAGCAAGCCAGAGCACGCCAGAGCACGCAAGTGCACGCCAAAGCACGCAAGTGCACGCCAGAGCACGCCAGTACACGCCAGTGCACGCCAATTCACACCAGAACACGCCAGTGCACGCCAGAGCACGCCAATTCACACCAGAGCACGCCAGTGCACGCCAGAGCTTGCCAGTGCACGCCAGAGCACTCCAGTGCACGCCAGAGCAATTCAATGCACGCCAGAGCACGCCAGTGCACGCCAGAGCACGCAAGTGCACGCCAAAGCACGCCAGTGCACGCCAGTGCACACCAATTCACACCAGAGCACGCCAGTGCACGCAAGAGCACGCAAGAGCACGCAAGAGCACGCAAGAGCACGCAAGAGCACGCCAGAGCACTTCAGTGCACGCCAGAGAACGGTAGAGCACAGCGGAGAACAGCTCAGCACTTGAAATTGCTATAATATTTTTTTTAAACTTGTTAAAATCATTTTTTTATTACACGATGTGTAAATCAATGTCCAATACACCATTTCAAGTCTATTTAATCAAAAAATTTATAGAGCAAATCATGAACAAAAAGTTTGAGAAAAACGCACATCACAGCACTTGAATTTTTCGGGTAGTGGATTTCTATTGTCAAGCACTTGAGTTCTGCATAGCAGAGCACGCCAGAGCACGCCAGAGTACGCCAGTGCACGCAAGAGCACGTCAATGCACTCCAGAGCACGCAAGTGCACGCCAAAGTACGCCAGTGCACGCCAATTCACACCAGAGCACGCCAGTGCACGCCAGAGCACGCCGGTGCACGCCAGAACACGCCAGTGCACGCCAGAGCACGCCAGTGCACGCCAGAGCAATTCAATGCACGTTAGAGCACGCCAATTCACACCAGAAAACGCCAGTGCACGCCAGAGCACGCCAATTCACACCAGAGCACGCCAGTGCACGCCAGAGCACGTCAATGCACGCCAGATCACGCCAGTGCACGCCACAGCACGCCAATGCACGCCAATTCACACCTGAGCACGCCAGTGCACGCCAGAGCACGCCAGAGCACGCCAGAGCACGCCAGTGCACGCCAGAGCACACCAGAGCACGCCAGTGCACGCCAGAGCACGCCAGTGCACCCCAGAGCACGCCGGTGCACGCCAGAACACGCCAGTGCACGCCAGAGCACGCCAGTGCACGCCAGAGCAATTCAATGCACGTTAGAGCACGCCAATTCACACCAGAACACGCCAGTGCACGCCAGAGCACGACAATTCACACCAGAGCACGCCAGTGCACGCCAGAGCACGTCAATGCACGCCAGATCACGCCAGTGCACGGCACAGCACGCCAATGCACGCCAATTCACACCTGAGCACGCCAGTGCACGCCAGAGCACGCCAATTCACACCAGAGCACGCCAGTGCACGCCAGAGCACGCCAGTGCACGCCAGAGCACGCCAGTGCACGCCAGAGCACGCCAGTGCACGCCAGAGCACGCCAGTGCACGCCAGAGCACGCCAGTGCACGCCAGAGCACGTCAATGCACGCCAGATCAAGCCAGAGCACGCCAGAGCACGCAAGTGCAAGCCAAAGCACGCCAGTGCACGCCAGAGCACGCCAGTACACGCCAGTGCACGCCAATTCACACCAGAGCACGCCAGTGCATGCCAGAGCAAGCCAGTGCACGCCAGTGCACGCCAGAGCACGCCAGTGCACGCCAGTGCATGCCAATTCACACCAGAGCACGCCAGTGCACGCCAGAGCACGCCAGAGCACGCCAGTGCACGCCAGAGCACGTCAATGCACGCCAGATCAAGCCAGAGCACGCCAGAGCACGCAAGTGCACGCCAGAGCACGCCAGTACACGCCAGTGCACGCCAATTCACACCAGAGCACGCCAGTGCATGCCAGAGCACGCCAGTGCACGCCAGAGCACGCCAGTGCACGCAAGAGCACGTCAATGCACGCCAGAGCACGCCAGAGCACGCCAGAGCATGCAAGTGCACGCCAAAGCACGCCAGTGCACGCCAGAGCACGCCAATTCACACCAGAGCACGTCAATGCACGCTAGAGCACGCCAGTGCACGCCAGTGCACGCACGAGCACGTCAGAGCACGCCAGTGCCCGCCAGAGCACGCCAGTGCACGCCAGTGCACGCCAGAGCACGTCAATGCACGCCAGAGCAAGCCAGAGCACGCCAGAGCACGCCAAAGCCCGCCAATGCACGCCAGAGCACGCCAATTCACACCAGAGCACGCCAGTGCACGCCAGAGCACACCAATTCACACCAGAGCACGCCAGTGCACGCCAGAGCACGCCAGTGCACGCACGATCACGTCAATGCACGCCAGAGCATGCCAGTGCACGCCAGAGCACGCCAATTCACACCAGAGCACGTCAATGCACGCCAGAGCACGCCAGTGCACGCCAGAGCAACCAAGTGCACGCCAGAGCACGCCAGTGCACGCCAGAGCACGCCAGTGCACGCCAGAGCACGCCAGTGCACGCCAGAGCACGCCAGTGCACGCCAGAGCACGCCAGTGCACCCCAGAGCACGCCAGAGCACGCCAGTGCACGCACGATCGCGTCAATGCACGCCAGAGCATGCCAGTGCACACCAGAGAACTCCAGTGCACGCCAGAACACGCCAATTCACACCAGAGCACGTCAATGCACGCCAGAGCACGCCAGTGCACGCCAGAGCACGCCAATTCACACCAGAGCACGCCAGAGCACGCCAGTGCACGGCAGAGCACGTCAATGCACGCCAGAGCACGCCAGTGCACGCCAGAGCACGCCAGTGCACGCCAGAGCACGCCAGTGCACGCCAGAGCAATTCAATGCACGCCAGAGCACACCAATTCACACAAGAGCACGCCAGTGCACGCCAGAGCACGCCAATTCACACCAGAGCACGTCAATGCACGCCAGAGCACGCCAGTGCACGCCAGAGCACGCAAGTGCACGCCAAAGCACGCCAGTCCACGCCAGAGCACGCCAGTGCACGCCAGAGCACTCCAGTGCACGCCAGAGCACGCCAGTGCACGCCAGTGCACGCCAGAGCACGCCAGTGCACGCCAGAGCACGCCAGAGCACGCCAGTGTACGCCAGAGCACGCCAATGCACGCCAATTCACACCAGAGCACGCCAGAGCACGCCAGTGCACGCCAGAGCACGTCAATGCACGCCAGAGCAAGCCAGAGCACGCCAGAGCACGCAAGTGCACGCCAAAGCACGCCAGTGCACGCCAGAGCACGCCAGTACACGCCAGTGCACGCCAATTCACACCAGAGCACGCCAGAGAACGCCAGAGCACGCCAGTGCACGCCAGAGCAAGTCAATGCACGCCAGTGCACGCCAATTCACACCAGAGCACGCCAGTGCACGCCAGAGCACGCCAATTCACACCAGAGCACGCCAGTGCACGCCAGAGCACGCCAGTGCACGCAAGAGCACGTCAATGCACGCCAGAGCACGCCAGTGCACGCCAGAGCACGCAAGTGCACGCCAGAGCACGCCAGTGCACGCCAGAGCACGCCAGTGCACGCCAGAGCACGCCAGTGCACGCCAGAGCACGCCAGTGCACGCCAGAGCAATTCAATGCACGCCAGAGCACGCCAGTGCACGCCAGATCACGCCAGTGCACGCCAGAGCACGCCAATTCACACCAGAACACGCCAGTGCACGCCAGAGCACGCCAATTCACACCAGAGCACGCCAGTGCACGCCAGAGCACGTCAATGCACGCCAGAGCACGCCAGTGCACGCCAGAGCACGCTTATGCACGCCAATTCACACCAGAGCACGCCAGTGCACGCCTGAACACGCCAGAGCACGCCAGTGCACGCCAGAGCACGTCAATGCACGCCAGAGCACGCCAGAGCACGCAAGTGCACGCCAAAGCACGCCAGTGCACGCCAGAGCACGCCAGTACACGCCAGTGCACGCCAATTCACAACAGAGCACGCCAGAGCACGCCAGAGCACGCCAGTGCACGCCAGATTAAGTCAATGCACGCCAGTGCACGCCAATTCACACCAGAGCACGCCAGTGCACGCCAGAGCACGCCAATTCACACCAGAGCACGCCAGTGCACGCCAGAGCACGCCAGTGCACGCAAGAGCACGCCAATGCACGCCAGAGCACGCCAGTGCACGCCAGAGCACGCAAGTGCACGCCAGAGCACGCCAGTGCACGCCAGAGCACGCCAGTGAACGCCAGAGCACGCCAGTGCACGCCAGAGCAATTCAATGCACGCCAGAGCACGCCAGGGAACGCCAGAGCACGCAAGTGCACGCCAAAGCACGCCAGTGCACGCCAGTGCACGCCAATTCACACCAGAGCACGCCAGTGCACGCCAGAGCACGCCAGTGCACGCCAGTGCACGCCAATTCACACCAGAGCACGCCAGTGCACGCCAGAGCACGCCAGAGCACGCCAGTGCACGCCAGAGCACGTCAATGCACGCCAGATCAAGCCAGAGCACGCCAGAGCACGCAAGTGCACGCCAAAGCACGCCAGTGCACGCCAGAGCACGCCAGTACACGCCAGTGCACGCCAATTCATACCAGAGCACGCCAGTGCATGCCAGAGCACGCCAGTGCACGCCAGAGCAAGTCAATGCACGCAAGAGCACGCCAATTCACACCAGAGCACGCCATTGCACGCCAGAGCACGCCAATTCACACCAGAGCACGCCAGTGCACGCCAGAGCACGTCAGTGCACGCAAGAGCACGTCAATGCACGCCAGAGCACGCCAGAGCACGCCAGAGCATGCAAGTGCACGCCAAAGCACGCCAGTGCACGCCAGAGCACGCCAATTCACACCAGAGCACGTCAATGCACGCTAGAGCACGCCAGTGCACGCCAGTGCACGCACGAGCACGTCAGAGCACGCCAGTGCCCGCCAGAGCACGCCAGTGCACGCCAGTGCACGCCAGAGCACGTCAATGCACGCCAGAGCAAGCCAGAGCACGCCAGAGCACGCCAAAGCTCGCCAATGCACGCCAGAGCACGCCAATTCACACCAGAGCACGCCAGTGCACGCCAGAGCACACCAATTCACACCAGAGCACGCCAGTGCACGCCAGAGCACGCCAGTGCACGCCAGAGCACGCCAGTGCACGCACGATCACGTCAATGCACGCCAGAGCATGCCAGTGCACGCCAGAGCACGCCAATTCACACCAGAGCACGTCAATGCACGCCAGAGCACGCCAGTGCACGCCAGAGCAACCAAGTGCACGCCAGAGCACGCCAGTGCACGCCAGAGCACGCCAGTGCACCCCAGAGCACGCCAGAGCACGCCAGTGCACGCACGATCGCGTCAATGCACGCCAGAGCATGCCAGTGCACACCAGAGAACTCCAGTGCACGCCAGAACACGCCAATTCACACCAGAGCACGTCAATGCACGCCAGAGCACGCCAGTGCACGCCAGAGCACGCAAGTGCACGCCAAAGCACGCCAGTGCACGCCAGAGCACGCCAGTGCACGCCAGAGCACGCCAGTGCACGCCAGAGCACGCCAGAGCACGCCAGAGCACGCCAGTGTACGCCAGAGCACGCCAATGCACGCCAATTCACACCAGAGCACGCCAGAGCACGCCAGTGCACGCCAGAGCACGTCAATGCACGCCAGAGCAAGCCAGAGCACGCCAGAGCACGCAAGTGCACGCCAAAGCACGCCAGTGCACGCCAGAGCACGCCAGTACACGCCAGTGCACGCCAATTCACACCAGAGCACGCCAGAGCACGCCAGAGCACGCCAGTGCACGCCAGAGCAAGTCAATGCATGCCAGTGCACGCCAATTCACACCAGAGCACGCCAGTGCACGCCAGAGCACGCCAATTCACACCAGAGCACGCCAGTGCACGCCAGAGCACGCCAGTGCACGCAAGAGCACGTCAATGCACGCCAGAGCACGCCAGTGCACGCCAGAGCACGCAAGTGCACGCCAGAGCACGCCAGTGCACGCCAGAGCACGCCAGTGCACGCCAGAGCAATTCAATGCACGCCAGAGCACGCCAGTGCACGCCAGATCACGCCAGTGCACGCTAGAGCAATTCAATGCACGCCAGAGCACGCCAATTCACACCAGAACACGCCAGTGCACGCCAGAGCACGCCAATTCACACCAGAGCACGCCAGTGCACGCCAGAGCACGTCAATGCACGCCAGAGCACGCCAGTGCACGCCAGAGCACGCTTATGCACGCCAATTCACACCAGAGCACGCCAGTGCACGCCTGAGCACGCCAGAGCACGCCAGTGCACGCCATAGCACGTCAATGCACGCCAGAGCACGCCAGAGCACGCAAGTGCACGCCAAAGCACGCCAGTGCACGCCAGAGCACGCCAGTACACGCCAGTGCACGCCAATTCACAACAGAGCACGCCAGAGCACGCCAGAGCACGCCAGTGCACGCCAGATTAAGTCAATGCACGCCAGTGCACGCCAATTCACACCAGAGCACGCCAGTGCACGCCAGAGCACGCCAATTCACACCAGAGCACGCCAGTGCACGCCAGAGCACGCCAGTGCACGCAAGAGCACGTCAATGCACGCCAGAGCACGCCAGTGCACGCCAGAGCACGCAAGTGCACGCCAGAGCACGCCAGTGCACGCCAGAGCACGCCAGTGAACGCCAGAGCACGCCAGTGCACGCCAGAGCAATTCAATGCACGCCAGAGCACGCCAGGGAACGCCAGAGCACGCAAGTGCACGCCAAAGCACGCCAGTGCACGCCAGTGCACGCCAGTGCACGCCAGCGCACGCCAGAGCACGCCAGAGCACTTCAGTGCACGCCAGAGCACGGTAGAGCACAGCAGAGAACAGCTCAGCACTTGAAGTTGCTATAATATTTTTTTCACTTGTTAAAATAATTTTTTAATTACACGATGTGTAATTCAATGTCCAATACACCATTTCAAGTCTATTTAATCAAAAAATTTATAGAGCAAATCATGAACAAAAAGTTTGAGAAAAACGCACATCACAGCACTTGAATTTTTCGGGTAGTGGATTTATATTGTCAAGCACTTGAGTTCTGCATAGCAGAGCACGCCAGAGCACGCCAGAGCACGCCAGTGCCCGCCAAAGCACGCCAGTGCACGCCAGAGCACGCCAGTGCACGCCAGAGCACGCCAGTGCACGCCAGAGCAATTCAATGCACGCCAGAGCAAGCCAATTCACACCAGAGCACGCCAGTGCACGCCAGAGCACGCCAATTCACACCAGAGCACGCCAGTGCACGCCAGAGCACGCCAGTGCACGCCAGAGCACTCCAGTGCACGCCAGAGCAATTCAATGCACGCCAGAGCACGCCAGTGCACGCCAGAGCACGCAAGTGCACGCCAAAGCACGCCAGTGCACGCCAGTGCACGCCAATTCACACCAGAGCACGCCAGTGCACGCCAGAGCACGCAAGAGCACGCCAGAGCACTTCAGTGCACGCCAGAGCACGGTAGAGCACAGCAGAGAACAGCTCAGCACTTGAAATTGCTATAATATTTTTTTTACTTGTTAAAATCATTTTTTAATTACACGTTGTGTAAATCAATGTCCAATACACCATTTCAAGTCTATTTAATCAAAAAATTTATAGAGCAAATCATGAACAAAAAGTTTGAGAAAAACGCACATCACAGCACTTGAATTTTTCGGGTAGTGGATTTCTATTGTAAAGCACTTGAGTTCTGCATAGCAGAGCACGCCAAAGCACGCCAGAGCACGCCAGTGCACGCAAGAGCACGTCAATGCACGCCAGAGCACGCAAGTGCACGGCAGAGCACGCAAGTGCACGCCAAAGCACGCCAGTGCACGCCAGAGCACGCCAGTGCACGCCAGAGCACGCCAGTGCCCGCCAGAGCACGCCAGTGCACGCCAGTGCACGCCAGTGCACGCCAGAGCACGCCAGTGCACGCCAGTGCACGCCAGAGCACGCCAGTGCACGCCAGAGCACGCCAGAGCAATTAAATGCACGCCAGAGCACAACAATTCACACCAGAACACGCCAGTGCACGCCAGAGCACGCCAATTCACATCAGAGCACGCCAGAGCACGTCAATGCACGCCAGAGCACGCCAGTGCACGCCAGAGCACGCCAATGCACGCCAATTCACACCAGAGCACGCCAGTGCACGCCAGAGCACGCCAGAGCACGCCAGTGCACGCCAGAGCACGTCAATGCACGCCAGAGCAAGCCAGAGCACGCCAGAGCACGCAAGTGCACGCCAAAGCACGCCAGTGCACGCCAGAGCACGCCAGTACACGCCAGTGCACGCCAATTCACACCAGAGCACGCCAGAGCACGCCAGAGCACGCCAGTGTACGCCAGAGCAAGTCAATGCACGCCAGTGCACGCCAATTCACACCACAGCACGCCAGTGCACGCAAGAGCACGTCAATGCACGCCAGAGCACGCCAGTGCACGCCAGAGCACGCCAGTGCACGCCAGAACACGCAAGAGCACGCCAAACCACGCCAGTGCACGCCAGTGCACGCCAATTCACACCAGAGCACGCCAGTGCACGCCAGAGCACGGCAGTGAACGCCAGAGCACGCCAGTGCACGCCAGAGCACGCCAGTGCACGCCAGAGCACGCCAGTGCACGCCAGAGCACGTCAATGCACGCCAGAGCACGCCAGAGCACGCAAGTGCACGCCAAAGCACGCCAGTGCACGCCAGAGCACGCCAGTACACGCCAGTGCACGCCAATTCACACCAGAGCACGCCAGAGCACGCCAGAGCACGCCAGTGCACGCCAGAGCAAGTCAATGCACGCCAGTGCACGCCAATTCACACCAGAGCACGCCAGTGCACGCCAGAGCACGCCAATTCACACCAGAGCACGCCAGTGCACGCCAGAGCACGCCAGTGCACGCAAGAGCACGTCAATGCACGCCAGAGCACGCCAGTGAACGCCAGAGCACGCAAGTGCACGCCAGTGCACGCCAGAGCACGCCAGTGCACGCCAGAGCACGCCAGTGCACGCCAGAGCACGCCAGTGCACGCCAGAGCACGCCAGTGCACGCCAGAGCAATTCAATGCACGCCAGAGCACGCCAGGGCACGCCAGAGCACGCAAGTGCACGCCAAAGCACGCCAGTGCACGCCAGTGCACGCCAATTCACACCAGAGCACGCCAGTGCACGCCAGAGCACGCCAGAGCACGCCAGAGCACGCCAGAGCACTTCAGTGCACGCCAGAGCACGGTAGAGCACAGCAGAGAACAGCTCAGCACTTGAAGTTGCTATAATATTTTTTTCACTTGTTAAAATAATTTTTTAATTACACGATGTGTAATTCAATGTCCAATACACCATTTCAAGTCTATTTAATCAAAAAATTTATAGAGCAAATCATGAACAAAAAGTTTGAGAAAAACGCACATCACAGCACTTGAATTTTTCGGGTAGTGGATTTCTATTGTCAAGCACTTGAGTTCTGCATAGCAGAGCACGCCAGAGCACGCCAGAGCACGCCAGTGCCCGCCAGAGCACGCCAGTGCACGCCAGAGCACGCCAGTGCACGCCAGAGCAATTCAATGCACGCCAGAGCACGCCAATTCACACCAGAGCACGCCAGTGCACGCCAGAGCACGCCAATTCACACCAGAGCACGCCAGTGCACGCCAGAGCACGCCAGTGCACGCCAGTGCACGCCAGAGCACTCCAGTGCACGCCAGAGCAATTCAATGCACGCCAGAGCACGCCAGTGCACGCCAGAGCACGCAAGTGCACGCCAAAGCACGCAAGTGCACGCCAAAGCACGCCAGTGCACGCCAGTGCACGCCAATTCACACCAGAGCACGCCAGTGCACGCCAGAGCACGCCAGAGCACGCCAGAGCACTTCAGTGCACGCCAGAGCACGGTAGAGCACAGCAGAGAACAGCTCAGCACTTGAAATTGCTATAATTTTTTTTTCACTTGTTAAAATCATTTTTTAATTACACGATGTGTAAATCAATGTCCAATACACCATTTCAAGTCTATTTAATCAAAAAATTTATAGAGCAAATCATGAACAAAAAGTTTGAGAAAAACGCACATCACAGCACTTGAATTTTTCGGGTAGTGGATTTCTATTGTCAAGCACTTGAGATCTGCATAGCAGAGCACGCCAGAGCACGCCAGAGCACGCCAGTGCACACAAGAGCACGTCAATGCACGCCAGAGCACGCCAGTGCACGCCAGAGCACGCAAGTGCACGCCAAAGCACGCCAGTGTACGCCAGAGCACGCCAGTGCACGCCAGAGCACGCCAGTGCCCGCCAGAGCACGCCAGTGCACGCCAGGGCACGCCAGAGCACGCCAGTGCACGCCAGTGCACGCCAGAGCACGCCAGTGCACGCCAGAGAACGCCAGAGCAATTAAATGCACGCCAGAGCACGCCAATTCACACCAGAACACGCCAGTGCTCGCCAGAGCACGCCAGTGCTCGCCAGAGCACGCCAATTCACATCAGAGCACGCCAGAGCACGTCAATGCACGCCAGAGAACGCCAGTGCACGCCAGAGCACGCCAATCCACGCCAATTCACACCAAAGCACGCAAGTGCACGCCAAAGCACGCCAGAGCACGCCAGTACACGCCAGTGCACGCCAATTCACACCAGAGCACGCCAGAGCACGCCAGAGCACGCCAGTGCACGCCAGAGCACGCCAGTGCACGCCAGAGCAATTCAATGCACGCCAGAGCACGCCAATTCACACCAGAACACGCCAGTGCACGCCAGAGCACGCCAATTCACACCAGAGCACGCCAGTGCACGCCAGAGCACGTCAATGCACGCCAGAGCACGCCAGTGCACGCCAGAGCACGCCAATGAACGCCAATTCACACCAGAGCACGCCAGTGCACGCCAGAGCACGCCAGAGCACGCCAGTGCACGCCAGAGCACGTCAATGCACGCCAGAGCAAGCCAGAGCACGCCAGAGCACGCAAGTGCACGCCAAAGCACGCCAGAGCACGCCAGAGAACGCCAGTACACGCCAGTGCACGCCAATTCACACCAGAGCACGCAAGAGCACGCCAGAGCACACCAGTGCACGCCAGAGCAAGTCAATGCAAGCCAGTGCACGCCAATTCACACCAGAGCACGCCAGTGCACGCCAGAGCACGCCAATTCACACCAGAGCACGCCAGTGCACGCCAGAGCACTCCAGTGCACGCCAGAGCAATTCAATGCACGCCAGAGCACGCCAGTGCACGCCAGAGCACGCAAGTGCACGCCAAAGCACGCAAGTGCACGCCAAAGCACGCCAGTGCACGCCAGTGCACGCCAATTCACACCAGAGCACGCCAGTGCACGCCAGAGCACGCCAGAGCACGCCAGAGCACTTCAGTGCACGCCAGAGCACGGTAGAGCACAGCAGAGAACAGCTCAGCACTTGAAATTGCTATAATTTTTTTTTCACTTGTTAAAATCATTTTTTAATTACACGATGTGTAAATCAATGTCCAATACACCATTTCAAGTCTATTTAATCAAAAAATTTATAGAGCAAATCATGAACAAAAAGTTTGAGAAAAACGCACATCACAGCACTTGAATTTTTCGGGTAGTGGATTTCTATTGTCAAGCACTTGAGTTCTGCATAGCAGAGCACGCCAGAGCACGCCAGAGCACGGCAGTGCACGCAAGAACACGTCAATGCACGCCAGAGCACGCCAGTGCACGCCAGAGCACGCAAGTGCACGCCAAAGCACACCAGTGTACGCCAGAGCACGCCAGTGCACGCCAGAGCACGCCAGTGCCCGCCAGAGCACGCCAGTGCACGCCAGTGCACGCCAGAGAACGCCAGTGCACGCCAGTGCACGCCAGAGCACGCCAGAGCAATTAAATGCACGCCAGAGCACGCCAATTCACACCAGAACACGCCAGTGCACGCCAGAGCACGCCAATTCACATCAGAGCACGCCAGAGCACGTCAATGCACGCCAGAGAACGCCAGTGCACGCCAGAGCACGCCAATGCACGCCAATTCACACCAAAGCACGCCAGTGCACGCCAGAGCACGCCAGAGCACGCCAGTGCACGCCAAAGCACGTCAATGCACGCCAGAGCAAGCCAGAGCACGCCAGAGCACGCAAGTGCACGCCAAAGCACGCCAGTGCACGCCAGAGCACGCCAGTACACGCCAGTGCACGCCAATTCACACCAGAGCACGCCAGAGCACGCCAGAGCACGCCAGTGCACGCCAGAGCACGCCAGTGCACGCCAGAGCAATTCAATGCGCGCCAGAGCACGCCAATTCACACCAGAACACGCCAGTGCACGCCAGAGCACGCCAATTCACACCAGAGCACGCCAGTGCACGCCAGAGCACGTCAATGCACGCCAGAGCACGCCAGTTCACGCCAGAGCACGCCAATGAACGCCAATTCACACCAGAGCACGCCAGTGCACGCCAGAGCACGCCAGAGCACGCCAGTGCACGCCAGAGCACGTCAATGCACGCCAGAGCAAGCCAGAGCACGCCAGAGCACGCAAGTGCACGCCAAAGCACGCCAGAGCACGCCAGAGAACGCCAGTACACGCCAGTGCACGCCAATTCACACCAGAGCACGCAAGAGCACGCCAGAGCACACCAGTGCACGCCAGAGCAAGTCAATGCAAGCCAGTGCACGCCAATTCACACCAGAGCACGCCAGTGCACGCCAGAGCACGCCAATTCACACCAGAGAACGCCAGTGCACGCCAGAGCACGCCAGTGCACGCAAGAGCACGTCAATGCACGCCAGAGCACGCAAGTGCACGCCAGAGCACGCCAGAGCACGCCAGAGCACGCCAGTGCCCGCCAGAGCACGCCAGTGCACGCCAGAGCACGCCAGTGCACGCCAGAGCAATTCAATGCACGCCAGAGCAAGCCAATTCACACCAGAGCACGCCAGTGCACGCCAGAGCACGCCAATTCACACCAGAGCACGCCAGTGCACGCCAGAGCACGCCAGTGCACGCCAGAGCACTCCAGTGCACGCCAGAGCAATTCAATGCACGCCAGAGCACGCCAGTGCATGCCAGAGCACGCAAGTGCACGCCAAAGCACGCCAGTGCACGCCAATTCACACCAGAGCACGCCAGTGCACGCCAGAGCACGCCAGTGCACGCCAGAGCACGCAAGAGCACGCCAGAGCACTTCAGTGCACGCCAGAGAACGGTAGAGCACAGCAGAGAACAGCTCAGCACTTGAAATTGCTATAATATTTTTTTTACTTGTTAAAATCATTTTTTAATTACACGATGTGTAAATCAATGTCCAATACACCATTTCAAGTCTATTTAATCAAAAAATTTATAGAGCAAATCATGAACAAAAAGTTTGAGAAAAACGCACATCACAGCACTTGAATTTTTCGGGTAGTGGATTTCTATTGTAAAGCACTTGAGTTCTGCATAGCAGAGCACGCCAAAGCACGCCAGAGCACGCCAGTGCACGCAAGAGCACGTCAATGCACGCCAGAGCACGCAAGTGCACGCCAAAGCACGCCAGTGCACGCCAGAGCACGCCAGTGCACGCCAGAGCACGCCAGTGCCCGCCAGAGCACGCCAGAGCACGCCAGTGCACGCCAGAGCACGCCAGTGCACGCCAGTGCACGCCAGAGCACGCCAGTGCACGCCAGAGCACGCCAGAGCAATTAAATGCACGCCAGAGCACGCCAATTCTTACCAGAACACGCCAGTGCACGCCAGAGCACGCCAATTCACATCAGAGCACGCCAGAGCACGTCAATGCACGCCAGAGCACGCCAGTGCACGCCAGAGCACGCCAATGCACGCCAATTCACACCAGAGCACGCCAGTGCACGCCAGAGCACGCCAGAGCACGCCAGTGCACGCCAGAGCACGTCAATGCACGCCAGAGCAAGCCAGAGCACGCCAGAGCACGCAAGTGCACGCCAAAGCACGCCAGTGCACGCCAGAGCACGCCAGTACACGCCAATTCACACCAGAGCACGCCAGAGCACGCCAGAGCACGCCAGTGTACGCCAGAGCAAGTCAATGCACGCCAGTGCACGCCAATTCACACCAGAGCACGCCAGTGCACGCAAGAGCACGTCAATGCACGCCAGAGCACGCCAGTGCACGCCAGAGCACGCCAGTGCACGCCAGAGCACGCCAGTGCACGCCAGAGCACGCCAGTGCACGCCAGAACACGCAAGAGCACGCCAAACCACGCCAGTGCACGCCAATTCACACCAGAGCACGCCAGTGCACGCCAGAGCACGGCAGTGCACGCCAGAGCACGCCAGTGCACGCCAGAGCACGCCAGTGCACGCCAGAGCACGCCAGTGCACGCCAGAGCACGTCAATGCACGCCAGAGCACGCCAGAGCACGCAAGTGCACGCCAAAGCACGCCAGTGCACGCCAAAGCACGCCAGTGCACGCCAGAGCACGCCAGTACACGCCAGTGCACGCCAATTCACACCAGAGCACGCCAGAGCACGCCAGAGCACGCCAGTGCACGCCAGAGCAAGTCAATGCACGCCAGTGCACGCCAATTCACACCAGAGCACGCCAGTGCACGCCAAAGCACGCCAATTCACACCAGAGCACGCCAGTGCACGCCAAAGCACGCCAGTGCACGCAAGAGCACGTCAATGCACGCCAGAGCACGCCAGTGAACGCCAGAGCACGCAAGTGCACGCCAGAGCACGCCAGTGCACGCCAGAGCACGCCAGTGCACGCCAGAGCACGCCAGTGCACGCCAGAGCACGCCAGTGCACGCCAGAGCACGCCAGTGCACGCCAGAGCACGCCAGTGCACGCCAGAGCACGCCAGTGCACGCCAGAGCACGCCAGTGCACGCCAGAGCACGCCAGTGCACGCCAGAGCACGCCAGTGCACGCCAGAGCAATTCAATGCACGCCAGAGCACGCCAGGGCACGCCAGAGCACGCAAGTGCACGCCAAAGCACGCCAGTGCACGCCAGTGCACGCCAATTCACACCAGAGCACGCCAGTGCACGCCAGAGCACGCCAGAGCACGCCAGAGCACTTCAGTGCACGCCAGAGCACGGTAGAGCACAGCAGAGAACAGCTCAGAACTTGAAGTTGCTATAATAATTTTTTCACTTGTTAAAATAATTTTTTAATTACACGATGTGTAATTCAATGTCCAATACACCATTTCAAGTCTATTTAATCAAAAAATTTATAGAGCAAATCATGAACAAAAAGTTTGAGAAAAACGCACATCACAGCACTTGAATTTTTCGGGTAGTGGATTTCTATTGTCAAGCACTTGAGTTCTGCATAGCAGAGCACGCCAGAGCACACCAGAGCACGCCAGTGCCCGCCAGAGCACGCCAGTGCACGCCAGAGCACGCCAGTGCACGCCAGAGCAATTCAATGCACGCCAGAGCACGCCAATTCACACCAGAGCACGCCAGTGCACGCCAGAGCACGCCAATTCACACCAGAGCACGCCAGTGCACGCCAGAGCACGCCAGTGCACGCCAGTGCACGCCAGAGCACTCCAGTGCACGCCAGAGCAATTCAATGCACGCCAGAGCACGCCAGTGCACGCCAGAGCACGCAAGTGCACGCCAAAGCACGCAAGTGCACGCCAAAGCACGCCAGTGCACGCCAGTGCACGCCAATTCACACCAGAGCACGCCAGTGCACGCCAGAGTACGCCAGAGCACGCCAGAGCACTTCAGTGCACGCCAGAGCACGGTAGAGCACAGCAGAGAACAGCTCAGCACTTGAAATTGCTATAATATTTTTTTCACTTGTTAAAATCATTTTTTAATTACACGATGTGTAAATCAATGTCCAATACACCATTTCAAGTCTATTTAATCAAAAAATTTATAGAGCAAATCATGAACAAAAAGTTTGAGAAAAACGCACATCACAGCACTTGAATTTTTCGGGTAGTGGATTTCTATTGTCAAGCACTTGAGTTCTGCATAGCAGAGCACGCCAGAGCACGCCAGAGCACGCCAGTGCACGCAAGAGCACGTCAATGCACGCCAGAGCACGCCAGTGCACGCCAGAGCACGCAAGTGCACGCCAGAGCAATTCAATGCACGCCAGAGCACGCCAATTCACACCAGAACAAGCCAGTGCACGCCAGAGCACGCCAATTCACACCAGAGCACGCCAGTGCACGCCAGAATACGTCAATGCACGCCAGAGCACGCAAGTGCACGCCAGAGCACGCCAATGCACGCCAATTCACACCAGAGCACGCCAGAGCACGCCAGTGCACGCCAGAGCAAGTCAATGCACGCCAGTGCACGCCAATTCACACCAGAGCACGCCAGTGCACGCCAGAGCACGCCAATTCACACCAGAGCACGCCAGTGCACGCCAAAGCACGCCAGTGCACGCCAGAGCACGCCAGTGCACGCCAGAGCAATTCAATGCACGCCAGAGCACGCCAATTCACACCAGAGCACGCCAGTGCAAGCCAGAGCACGCCAATTCACACCAGAGAACGCCAGTGCACGCCAGAGCACGTCAATGCACGCCAGAGCACGCCAGTGCACGCCAGAGCACGCCAATGCACGGCAATTCACACCAGAGCACGCCAGTGCACGCCAGAGCACGCCAGAGCACGCCAGAGCACGCAAGTGCACGCCAAAGCACGCCAGTGCACGCCAGAGCACGCCAGTACACGCCAGTGCACGCCAATTCACACCAGAGCACGCCAGAGCACGCCAGAGCACGCCAGTGCACGCCAGAGCAAGTCAATGCACGCCAGTGCACGCCAATTCACACCAGAGCACGCCAGTGCACGCCAGAGCACGCCAGTGCACGCAAGAGCACGTCAACGCACGCCAGAGCACGCCAGTGCACGCCAGAGCACGCAAGTGCACGCCAGAGCACGCCAGTGCATGCAAGAGCACGTCAACGCACGCCAGAGCACGCCAGTGCACGCCAGAGCACGCAAGTGCACGCCAGAGCACGCCAGTGCACGCCAGAGCACGCCAGTGCACGCCAGAGCAATTCAATGCACGCCAGAGCACGCCAGTGCACGCCAGAGCACGCAAGTGGACGCCAAAGCACGCCCGTGCACGCCAGTGCACGCCAATTCACACCAGAGCAAGCCAGTGCACGCCAGAGCACGCCAGAGCACGCCAGAGCACGCCAGAGCACTTCAGTGCACGCCAGAGCGCGGTAGAGCACAGCAGAGAACAGCTCAGCACTTGAAGTTGCTATAATATTTTTTTCACTTGTTAAAATCATTTTTTAATTACACGATGTGTAAATCAATGTCCAATACACCATTTCAAGTCTATTTAATCAATAAATTTATAGAGCAAATCATGAACAAAAAGTTTGAGAAAAACGCACATCACAGCACTTGAATTTTTTGGGGTAGTGGATTTCTATTGTCAAGCACTTGAGTTCTGCATAGCAGAGCACGCCAGAGCACGCCAGAGCACGCCAGTGCCCGCCAGAGCACGCCAGTGCACGCCAGTGCACGCCAGTGCACGCCAGAGCACGCCAGTGCACGCCAGAGCACGCCAGTGCATGCCAGAGCACGCCAGTGCACGCCAGAGCAATTCAGTGCACGCCAGAGCACGCCAGTGCACGCCAGAGCACGCCAGTGCACGCCAGAGCACGCCAGTGCACGCCAGAGCAATTCAATGCACGCCAGAGCACGCCAATTCACACCACAGCACGCCAGTGCAAGCCAGAGCACGCCAATTCACACCAGAGAACGCCAGTGCACGCCAGAGCACGTCAATGCACGCCAGAGCACGCCAGTGCACGCCAGAGCACGCCAGTGCACGCCAGTGCACGCCAATTCACACCAGAGCACGCCAGTGCACGCCAGAGCACGCCAGAGCACGCCAGTGCACGCCAGAGCACGTCAATGCACGCTAGAGCAAGCCGGAGCACGCCAGAGCACGCAAGTGCACGCCAAAGCACGCCAGTGCACCCCAGAGCACGCCAGTACACGCCAGTGCACGCCAATTAACACCAGAGCACGCCAGTGCATGCCAGAGCACGCCAGTGCACGCCAGAGCAAGTCAATGCACGCAAGAACACGCCAATTCACACCAGAGCACGCCAGTGCACGCCAGAGCACGCCAATTCACACCAGAGCACGCCAGAGCACGCCAGTGCACGGCAGAGCACGTCAATGCACGCCAGAGCACGCCAGTGCACGCCAGAGCACGCCAGTGCACGCCATAGCAATTCAATGCACGCCAGAGCACACCAATTCACACCAGAGCACGCCAGTGCACGCCAGAGCACGCCAATTCACACCAGAGCACGCCAGTGCACGCCAGAGCACGCCAGTGAACGCCAGAGCACTCCAGTGCACGCCAGAGCAATTCAATGCACGCCAGAGCACGCCAGTGCACGCCAGAGCACGCAAGTGCACGCCAAAGCACGCCAGTGCACGCCAGTGCACGCCAATTCACACCAGAGCACGCCAGTGCACGCCAGAGCACGCAAGAGCACGCCAGAGCACGCCAGAGCACTTCAGTGCACGCCAGAGCACGGTAGAGCACAGCAGAGAACAGCTCAGCACTTGAAATTGCTATAATATTTTTTTCACTTGTTAAAATCATTTTTTAATTACACGATGTGTAAATCAGTGTCCAATACACCATTTCAAGTCTATTTAATCAATAAATTTATAGAGCAAATCATGAACAAAAAGTTTGAAAAAAACGCACATCACAGCACTTGAATTTTTCGGGTAGTGGATTTCTATTGTCAAGCACTTGAGTTCTGCATAGCAGAGCACGCCAGAGCACGCCAGAGCACGCCAGTGCACGCAAGAGCACGTCAATGCACGCCAGAGCACGCCAGTGCACGCCAGAGCACGCAAGTGCACGCCAGAGCACGCCAATGCACGCCAGAGCACGCCAGAGCACGCCAGTGCACGCCAGAGCACGCCAGTGCACGCCAGAGCACGCCAGTGCACGCCAGAGCAAGTCAATGCACGCCAGTGCACGCCAATTCACACCAGAGCACGCCAGTGCACGCCAGAGCACGCCAATTCACACCAGAGCACGCCAGTGCACGCCAGAGCACGCCAGTGCACGCAAGAGCACGTCAATGCACGCCAGAGCACGCCAGTGCACGCCAGAGCACGCAAGTGCACGCCAGAGCACGCCAGTGCACGCCAGAGCACGCCAGAGCACGCCAGTGCACGCCAGAGCACGCCAGTGCACGCCAGAGCAATTCAATGCACGCCAGAGCACGCCAGTGCACGCCAGAGCACGCAAGTGCACGCCAAAGCACGCCAGTGCACGCCAGTGCACGCCAATTCACACCAGAGCAAGCCAGTGCACGCCAGAGCACGCCAGAGCACGCCAGAGCACGCCAGAGCACGCCAGAGCACTTCAGTGCACGCCAGAGCGCGGTAGAGCACAGCAGAGAACAGCTCAGCACTTGAAGTTGCTATAATATTTTTTTCACTTGTTAAAATCATTTTTTAATTACACGATGTGTAAATCAATGTCCAATACACCATTTCAAGTCTATTTAATCAATAAATTTATAGAGCAAATCATGAACAAAAAGTTTGAGAAAAACGCACATCACAGCACTTGAATTTTTCGGGTAGTGGATTTCTATTGTCAAGCACTTGAGTTCTGCATAGCAGAGCACGCCAGAGCACGCCAGAGCACGCCAGTGCCCGCCAGAGCACGCCAGTGCACGCCAGTGCACGCCAGTGCATGCCAGAGCACGCCAGTGCACGCCAGAGCACGCCAGTGCACGCCAGAGCAATTCAGTGCACGCCAGAGCACGCCAGTGCACGCCAGAGCACGCCAGTGCACGCCAGAGCAATTCAATGCACGCCAGAGCACGCCAATTCACACCAGAGCACGCCAGTGCAAGCCAGAGCACGCCAATTCACACCAGAGAACGCCAGTGCACGCCAGAGCACGTCAATGCACGCCAGAGCACGCCAGTGCACGCCAGAGCACGCCAGTGCACGCCAGTGCACGCCAATTCACACCAGAGCACGCCAGTGCACGCCAGAGCACGGCAGAGCACGCCAGTGCACGCCAGAGCACGTCAATGCACGCCAGAGCAAGCCAGAGCACGCCAGAGCACGCAAGTGCACGCCAAAGCACGCCAGTGCACGCCAGAGCACGCCAGTACACGCCAGTGCACGCCAATTCACACCAGAGCACGCCAGTGCATGCCAGAGCACGCCAGTGCACGCCAGAGCAAGTCAATGCACGCAAGAACACGCCAATTCACACCAGAGCACGCCAGTGCACGCCAGAGCACGCCAATTCACACCAGAGCACGCCAGAGCACGCCAGTGCACGGCAGAGCACGTCAATGCACGCCAGAGCACGCCAGTGCACGCCAGAGCACGCCAGTGCACGCCATAGCAATTCAATGCACGCCAGAGCACGCCAATTCACACCAGAGCACGCCAGTGCACGCCAGAGCACGCCAGTGAACGCCAGAGCACTCCAGTGCACGCCAGAGCAATTCAATGCACGCCAGAGCACGCCAGTGCACGCCAGAGCACGCAAGTGCATGCCAAAGCACGCCAGTGCACGCCAGTGCACGCCAGTGCACGCCAGTGCACGCCAATTCACACCAGAGCACGCCAGTGCACGCCAGAGCACGCCAGAGCACGCCAGAGCACGCCAGAGCACTTCAGTGCACGCCAGAGCACGGTAGAGCACAGCAGAGAACAGCTCAGCACTTGAAATTGCTATAATATTTTTTTCACTTGTTAAAATCATTTTTTAATTACACGATGTGTAAATCAGTGTCCAATACACCATTTCAAGTCTATTTAATCAATAAATTTATAGAGCAAATCATGAACAAAAAGTTTGAAAAAAACGCACATCACAGCACTTGAATTTTTCGGGTAGTGGATTTCTATTGTCAAGCACTTGAGTTCTGCATAGCAGAGCACGCCAGAGCACGCCAGAGCACGCCAGTGCACGCAAGAGCACTTCAATGCACGCCAGAGCACGCCAGTGCACGCCAGAGCACGCAAGTGCACGCCAGAGCACGCCAGTGCACGCCAGAGCACGCCAGAGCACGCCAGTGCACGCCAGAGCACGCCAGTGCACGCCAGAGCACGCCAGTGCACGCCAGAGCACGCCAGTGCACGCCAGAGCACGCCAGTGCACGCCAGAGCACGCCAGTGCACGCCAGAGCACGCCAGTGCACGCCAGAGCAATTCAATGCACGTCAGAGCACGCCAGTGCACGCCAGAGCACGCAAGTGCACGCCAAAGCACGCCAGTGCACGCCAGTGCACGCCAATTCGCACCAGAGCACGCCAGAGCACGCCAGTGCACGCCAGTGCACGCCAGAGCACGCCAGTGCACGCCAGAGCACGCCAGTGCACGCCAGAGCACGCCAGTGCACGCCAGAGCACGCCAGTGCACGCCAGAGCACGCCAGTGCACGCCAGAGCACGCCAGTGCACGCAAGAGCACGCCAGTGCACGCCAGAGCACGCAAGTGCACGGCAGAGCACGCCAGTGCACGCCAGAGCACGCCAGTGCACACCAGAGCACGCCAGTGCACGCCAGAGCACGCCAGTGCACGCCAGAGCACGCCAGTGCACGCCAGAGCACGCCAGTGCACGCCAGAGCACACCAGTGCACGCCAGAGCAATTCAATGCACGCCAGAGCACGCCAGTGCACGCCAGAGCACGCAAGTGCACGCCAAAGCACGCCAGTGCACGCCAGTGCACGCCAATTCACACCAGAGCACGCCAGAGCACGCCAGTGCACGCCAGAGCACGCCAGTGCACGCCAGAGCACGCCAGTGCACGCCAGAGCACGCCAGTGCACGCCAGAGCACGTCAATGCACGCCAGAGCACGCCAATTCACACCAGAACACGCCAGTGCACGCCAGAGCACGCCAATTCACACCAGAGCACGCCAGTGCACGCCAGAGCACGTCAATGCACGCCAGTGCACGCCAGTGCACGCCAGAGCACGCCAGTGCACGCCAGAGCACGCCAATGCACGCCAATTCACACCAGAGCACGCCAGTGCACGCCAGAGCACGCCAGTACACGCCAGTGCACGCCAATTCACACCAGAGCAAGCCAGTGCACGCCAGAGCACGCCAGAGCACGCCAGTGCACGCCAGTGCACGCCAGAGCACGCAAGAGCACGCAAGAGCACGCCAGAGCACTCCAGAGCACTTCAGTGCACGCCAGAGCACGGTAGAGCACAGCAGAGAACAGCTCAGCACTTGAAATTGCTATATATTTTTCACTTGTTAAAATCATTTTTTAATTACACGATGTGTAAATCAGTGTCCAATACACCATTTCAAGTCTATTTAATCAATAAATTTATAGAGCAAATCATGAACAAAAAGTTTGAAAAAAACGCACATCACAGCACTTGAATTTTTCGGGTAGTGGATTTCTATTGTCAAGCACTTGAGTTCTGCATAGCAGAGCACGCCAGAGCACGCCAGAGCACGCCAGTGCACGCAAGAGCACGTCAATGCACGCCAGAGCACGCCAGTGCACGCCAGAGCACGCCAGTGCACGCCAGAGCACGCCAGTGCACGCCAGAGCACGCCAGTGCACGCCAGAGCACGCCAGTGCACGCCAGAGCACGCCAGTGCACGCCAGAGCACGCCAGTGCACGCCAGAGCACGCCAGTGCACGCCAGAGCACGCCAGTGCACGCCAGAGCACGCCAGTGCACGCCAGAGCACGCCAATGCACGCCAGAGCACGCCAGTGCACGCAAGAGCACGCCAATTCACACCAGAGCACGCCAGTGCACGCAAGAGCACGTCAATGTACGCCAGAGCACGCCAGTGCACGCCAGAGCACGCAAGTGCACGCCAAAGCACGCCAGTGCACGCCAGAGCACGCCAATTCACACCAGAGCACGTCAATGCACGCTAGAGCACGCCAGTGCACGCACGAGCACGTCAGAGCACGCCAGTGCCCGCCAGAGCACGCCAGTGCACGCCAGTGCACGCCAGAGCACGTCAATGTACGCCAGAGCAAGCCAGAGCACGCCAGAGCACTCCAGAGCACGCCAGTGCACGCCAGAGCACGCCAATTCACACCAGAGCACGCCAGTGCACGCCAGAGCACTCCAATTCACACCAGAGCACGCCAGTGCACGCCAGAGCACGCCAGTGCACGCACGATCACGTCAATGCACGCCAGAGCATGCCAGTGCACGCCAGAGCACGCCAATTCACACCAGAGCACGTCAATTCACGCCAGAGCACGCCAGTGCACGCCAGAGCAACCAAGTGCACGCCAGAGCACGCCAGTGCACGCCAGAACACGCCAGTGCACGCCAGAGCACGCCAGTGCACCCCAGAGCACGCCAGTGCACCCCAGAGCACGCCAGAGCACGCCAGTGCACGCACGATAGCGTCAATGCACGCCAGAGCATGCCAGTGCACACCAGAGCACTCCAGTGCACGTCAGAACACGCCAATTCACACCAGAGCACGTCAATGCACGCCAGAGCACGCCAGTGCACGCCAGAGCACGCCAATTCACACCAGAGCACGCCAGAGCACGCCAGTGCACGGTAGAGCACGTCAATGCACGCCAGAGCACGCCAGTGCACGCCAGAGCACGCCAGTGCACGCCATAGCAATTCAATGCACGCCAGAGCACACCAATTCACACCAGAGCACGCCAGTGCACGCCAGAGCAAGCCAATTCACACCAGAGCACGCCAGTGCACGCCAGAGCACGCCAGTGCACGCCAGAGCACTCCAGTGCACGCCAGAGCAATTCAATGCACGCCAGAGCACGCCAGTGCACGCCAGAGCACGCAAGTGCACGCCAAAGCACGCCAGTGCACGCCAGTGCACGCCAATTCACACCAGAGCACGCCAGTGCACGCAAGAGCACGCAAGAGCACGCCAGAGCACGCCAGAGCACTTCAGAGCACAGCAGAGAACAGCTCAGCACTTGAAATTGCTATAATATTTTTTTCACTTGTTAAAATCATTTTTTAATTACACGATGTGTAAATCAGTGTCCAATACACCATTTCAAGTCTATTTAATCAATAAATTTATAGAGCAAATCATGAACAAAAAGTTTGAAAAAAACACACATCACAGCACTTGAATTTTTCGGGTAGTGGATTTCTATTGTCAAGCACTTGAGTTCTGCATAGCAGAGCACGCCAGAGCACGCCAGAGCACGCCAGTGCACGCCAGAGCACGCCAGTGCACGCCAGAGCACGCCAGTGCACGCCAGAGCACGCCAGTGCACGCCAGAGCACGCCAGTGCACGCCAGAGCACACCAGTGCACGCCAGAGCAATTCAATGCACGCCAGAGCACGCCAGTGCACGCCAGAGCACGCAAGTGCACGCCAAAGCACGCCAGTGCACGCCAGTGCACGCCAATTCACACCAGAGCACGCCAGAGCACGCCAGTGCACGCCAGAGCACGCCAGTGCACGCCAGAGCACGCCAGTGCACGCCAGAGCACGCCAGTGCACGCCAGTGCACGCCAGAGCAATTCAATGCACGCCAGAGCACGCCAATTCACACCAGAACACGCCAGTGCACGCCAGAGCACGCCAATTCACACCAGAGCACGCCAGTGCACTTTAGAGCACGTCAATGCACGCCAGTGCACGCCAGTGCACGCCAGAGCACGCCAGTGCACGCCAGAGCACGCCAATGCACGCCAATTCACACCAGAGCACGCCAGTGCACGCCAGAGCACGCCAGAGCACGCCAGTCCACGCCAGAGCACGTCAATGCACGCCAGAGCAAGCCAGAGCACGCCAGAGCACGCAAGTGCACGCCAAAGCACGCCAGTGCACGCCAGAGCACGCCAGTACACGCCAGTGCACGCCAATTCACACCAGAGCAAGCCAGTGCACGCCAGAGCACGCCAGAGCACGCCAGTGCACGCCAGAGCACGCAAGAGCACGCAAGAGCACGCCAGAGCACGCCAGAGCACTTCAGTGCACGCCAGAGCACGGTAGAGCACAGCAGAGAACAGCTCAGCACTTGAAATTGCTATAATATTTTTTTCACTTGTTAAAATCATTTTTTAATTACACGATGTGTAAATCAGTGTCCAATACACCATTTCAAGTCTATTTAATCAATAAATTTATAGAGCAAATCATGAACAAAAAGTTTGAAAAAAACGCACATGAAAGCACTTGAATTTTTCGGGTAGTGGATTTCTATTGTCAAGCACTTGAGTTCTGCATAGCAGAGCACGCCAGAGCACGCCAGAGCACGCCACTGCACGCAAGAGCACGTCAATGCACGCCAGAGCACGCCAGTGCACGCCAGAGCACGCCAGTGCACGCCAGAGCACGCCAGTGCACGCCAGAGCACGCCAGTGCACGCCAGAGCACGCCAATGCACGCCAGAGCACGCCAGTGCACGCCAGAGCACGCCAGTGCACGCCAGAGCACGCCAGTGCACGGCACTGCACGCCAGTGCACGCCAGAGCACGCCAGTGCACGCCAGAGCATGCCAGTGCACGCCAGAGCAATTCAATGCACGCCAGAGCACGCCAGTGCACGCCAGAGCACGCAAGTGCACGCCAAAGCACGCCAGTGCACGCCAGTGCACGCCAATTCACACCAGAGCACGCCAGAGCACGCCAGTGCACGCCAGAGCACGCCAGTGCACGCAAGAGCACGCCAGTGCACGCCAGAGCACGCCAGTGCACGCCAGTGCACGCCAGTGCACGCCAGTGCACGCCAGTGCACGCCAGAGCAATTCAATGCACGCCAGAGCACGCCAATTCACACCAGAACACGCCAGAGCACGCCAGAGCACGCCAATTCACACCAGAGCACGCCAGTGCACGCCAGAGCACGTCAATGCACGCCAGAGCACGCCAGTGCACGCCAGAGCACGCCAATGCACGCCAATTCACACCAGAGCACGCCAGTGCACGCCAGAGCACGCCAGAGCACGCCAGTGCACGCCAGAGCACGTCAATGCACGCCAGAGCAAACCAGAGCACGCCAGAGCACGCAAGTGCACGCCAAAGCACGCCAGTGCACGCCAGAGCACGCCAGTACACGCCAGTGCACGCCAATTCACACCAGAGCACGCCAGAGCACGCCAGAGCACGCCAGTGCACGCCAGAGCAAGTCAATGCACGCCAGTGCACGGTAGAGCACAGCAGAGAACAGCTCAGCACTTGAAGTTGCTATAATATTTTTTTCACTTGTTAAAATCATTTTTTAATTACACGATGTGTAAATCAGTGTCCAATACACCATTTCAAGTCTATTTAATCAATAAATTTATAGAGCAAATCATGAACAAAAAGTTTGAAAAAAAACGCACATCACAGCACTTGAATTTTTCGGGTAGTGGATTTCTATTGTCAAGCACTTGAGTTCTGCATAGCAGAGCACGCCAGTGCACGCCAGAGCAATTCAATGCACGCCAGAGCACGCCAATTCACACCAGAACACGCCAGTGGACGCCAGAGCACGCCAATTCACACCAGAGCACGCCAGTTCACGCCAGAGCACGTCAATGCACGCCAGTGCACGCCAGTGCACGCCAGAGCACGCCAGTGCACGCCAGTGCACGCCAGTGCACGCCAGAGCACGCCAGTGCACGCCAATTCACACCAGAGCACGCCAGTGCACGCCAGAGCACGCCAGAGCACGCCAGTGCACGCCAGAGCACGTCAATGCACGCCAGAGCAAGCCAGAGCACGCCAGAGCACGCAAGTGCACGCCAAAGCACGCCAGTGCACGCCAGAGCACGCCAGTACACGCCAGAGAACGCCAATTCACACCAGAGCACGCCAGAGCACGCCAGAGCACGCCAGTGCACGCCAGAGCAAGTCAATGCACGCCAGTGCACGTCAATTTACACCAGAGCACGCCAATGCACGCCAGAGCACGCCAATTCACACCAGAGCACGCCAGTGCACGCCAGAGCACGCCAGTGCACGCAAGAGCACGTCAATGCACGCCAGAGAACGCCAGTGCACGCCAGAGCACGCAAGTGCACGCAAGTGCACGCCAGTGCACGCCAGTGCACGCCAGTGCACGCCAGTGCACGCCAGAGCAATTCAATGCACGCCAGAGCACGCCAGTGCACGCCAGAGCACGCAAGGGCACGCCAAAGCACGCCAATTCACACCAGAGCACGCCAGTGCACGCCAGAGCACGCAAGAGCACGCCAGAGCACGCCAGAGCACTTCAGTGCACGCCAGAGCACGGTAGAGCACAGCAGAGAACAGCTCAGCACTTGAAGTTGCTATAATATTTTTTTCACTTGTTAAAATCATTTTTAAATTACACGATGTGTAAATCAATGTCCAATACACCATTTCAAGTCTATTTAATCAATAAATTTATAGAGCAAATCATGAACAAAAAGTTTGAGAAAAACGCACATCACAGCACTTGAATTTTTTGGGTAGTGGATTTCTATTGTCAAACACTTGAGTTCTGCATAGCAGAGCACGCCAGAGCACACCAGAGCACGCCAGTGCACGCCAGTGCACGCCAGAGCACGCCAGTGCACGCCAGAGCACGCCAATGCACGCCAGAGCACGCCAGTGCACGCCAGAGCAATTCAATGCACGCCAGAGCACGCCAATTCACACCAGAGCACGCCAGTGCACTCCAGAGCACGCCAATTCACACCAGAGCATGCCAGTGCACGCCAGAGCACGTCAATGCACGCCAGAGCACGCCAGGGCACGCCAGAGCACGCCAGTGCACGCCAGTGCACGCCAGTGCACGCCAATTCACACCAGAGCACGTCAATGCACGCCAGAGCACGCAAATGCACGCCAAAGCACGCCAGTACACGCCAGTGCACGCCAATTCACACCAGAGCACGCCAGTGCATGCCAGAGCACGCCAGTGCACGCCAGAGCAAGTCAATGCACGCAAGAGCACGCCAATTCACACCAGAGCACGCCAGTGCACGCAAGAGCACGTCAATGTACGCCAGAGCACGCCAGTGCACGCCAGAGCACGCAAGTGCACGCCAAAGCACGCCAGTGCACGCTAGAGCACGCCAATTCACACCAGAGCACGTCAATGCACGCTAGAGCACGCCAGTGCACGCACGAGCACGTCAGAGCACGCCAGTGTCCGCCAGAGCACGCCAGTGCACGCCAGTGCACGCCAGAGCACGTCAATGTACGCCAGAGCAAGCCAGAGCACGCCAGAGCACTCCAGAGCACGCCAGTGCACGCCAGAGCACGCCAATTCACACCAGAGCACGCCAGTGCACGCCAGAGCACACCAATTCACACCAGAGCACGCCAGTGCACGCCAGAGCACGCCAGTGCACGCACGATCACGTCAATGCACGCCAGAGCATGCCAGTGCACGCCAGAGCAACCAAGTGCACGCCAGAGCACGCCAATTCACACCAGAGCACGTCAATGCACGCCAGAGCACGCCAGTGCACGCCAGAGCAACCAAGTGCACGCCAGAGCACGCCAGTGCACGCCAGAACACGCCAGTGCACGCCAGAGCACGCCAGTGCACCCTGGGCACGCCAGTGCACCCCAGAGCACGCCAGAGCACGCCAGTGCACGCACGATCGCGTCAATGCACGCCAGAGCATGCCAGTGCACACCAGAGCACTCCAGTGCACGCCAGAACACGCCAATTCACACCAGAGCACGTCAATGCACGCCAGAGCACGCCAGTGCACGCCAGAGCACGCCAATTCACACCAGAGCACGCCAGAGCACGCCAGTGCACGGCAGAGCACGTCAATGCACGCCAGAGCACGCCAGTGCACGCCAGAGCACGCCAGTGCACGCCATAGCAATTCAATGCACGCCAGAGCACACCAATTCACACCAGAGCACGCCAGTGCACGCAAGAGCAAGCCAATTCACACCAGAGCACGCCAGTGCACGCCAGAGCACGCCAGTGCACGCCAGAGCACTCCAGTGCACGCCAGAGCAATTCAATGCACGCCAGAGCACGCCAGTGCACGCCAGAGCACGCAAGTGCACGCCAAAGCACGCCAGTGCACGCCAGTGCACGCCAGTGCACGCCAATTCACACCAGAGCACGCCAGTGCACGCAAGAGCACGCAAGAGGACGCCAGAGCACGCCAGAGCACTTCAGAGCACAGCAGAGAACAGCTCAGCACTTGAAATTGCTATAATATTTTTTTCACTTGTTAAAATCATTTTTTAATTACACGATGTGTAAATCAGTGTCCAATACACCATTTCAAGTGTATTTAATCAATAAATTTATAGAGCAAATCATGAACAAAAAGTTTGAAAAAAACGCACATCACAGCACTTGAATTTTTCGGGTAGTGGATTTCTATTGTCAAGCACTTGAGTTCTGCATAGCAGAGCACGCCAGAGCACGCCAGAGCACGCCAGTGCACGCAAGAGCACGTCAATGCACGCCACAGCACGCCAGAGCACGCCAGTGCACCCCAGAGCACGCCAGAGCACGCAAGTGCACGCACGATCGCGTCAATGCACGCCAGAGCATGCCAGTGCACACCAGAGCACTCCAGTGCACGCCAGAACACGCCAATTCACACCAGAGCACGTCAATGCACGCCAGAGCACGCCAGTGCACGCCAGAGCACGCCAATTCACACCAGAGCACGCATGAGCACGTCAATGCACGCCAGAGCATGCCAGTGCACACCAGAGCACTCCAGTGCACGCCAGAGCACGCCAGTGCACGCCAGAGCACGCCAGTGCACCCCAGAGAACGCCAGAGCACGCCAGTGCACGCAAGATCGCGTCAATGCACGCCAGAGCATGCCAGTGCACACCAGAGCACTCCAGTGCACGCCAGAACACGCCAATTCACACCAGAGCACGTCAATGCACGCCAGAGCACGCCAGTGCACGCCAGAGCACGCCAATTCACACCAGAGCACGCCAGAGCACGTCAATGCACGCCAGAGCATGCCAGTGCACACCAGAGCACTCCAGTGCACGCCAGAACACGCCAATTCACACCAGAGCACGTCAATGCACGCCAGAGCACGCCAGTGCACGCCAGAGCACGCCAATTCACACCAGAGCACGCCAGTGTACGACAGAGCACGCCAGTGCACGCCAGAGCAATTCAATGCACGCCAGAGCACGCAAGTGCACGCCAGAGCACGCAAGTGCACGCCAAAGCACTCCAGTGCACGCCAGAACACGCCAATTCACGCCAGAGCACGCCAGTGTTCGCCAGAGCACGCCAGTGCACGCCAGAGCAATTCAATGCACGCCAGAGCACGCCAATTCACACCAGAACACGCCAGTGGACGCCAGAGCACGCCAATTCACACCAGAGCACGCCAGTTCACGCCAGAGCACGTCAATGCACGCCAGAGCACGCCAGTGCACGCCAGAGCACGCCAGTGCACGCCAATTCACACCAGCGCACGCCAGTGCACGCCAGAGTACGCCAGAGCACGCCAGTGCACGCCAGAGCACGTCAATGCACGCCAGAGCAAGCCAGAGCACGCCAGAGCACGCAAGTGCACGCCAAAGCACGCCAGTGCACGCCAGAGCACGCCAGTACACGCCAGTGAACGCCAATTCACACCAGAGCACGCCAGAGCACGCCAGAGCACGCCAGTGCACGCCAGAGCAAGTCAATGCACGCCAGTGCACGCCAATGCACGCCAGAGCACGCCAGTGCACGCCAGAGCAACCAAGTGCACGCCAGAGCACGCCAGTGCACGCCAGAGCACGCCAGTGCACCCCAGAGCACGCCAGAGCACGCCAGTGCACGCACGATCGCGTCAATGCACGCCAGAGCATGCCAGTGCACACCAGAGCACTCCAGTGCACGCCAGAACACGCCAGTACACGCCAGTGCACGCCAATTCACACCAGAGCACGCCAGTGCATGCCAGAGCATGCCAGTGCACGCCAGAGCAAGTCAATGCACGCAAGAGCACGCCAATTCACACCAGAGCACGCCAGTGCACGCAAGAGCACGTCAATGCACGCCAGAGCACGCCAGTGCACGCCAGATCACGCAAGTGCACGCCAAAGCACGCCAGTGCACGCCAGAGCACGCCAATTCACACCAGAGCACGTCAATGCACGCTAGAGCACGCCAGTGCACGCACGAGCACGTCAGAGCACGCCAGTGCCCGCCAGAGCACGCCAGTGCACGCCAGTGCACGCCAGTGCACGCCAGAGCACGTCAATGTACGCCAGAGCAAGCCAGAGCACGCCAGAGCACGCCAGAGCACGCCAGTGCACGCCAGAGCACGCCAATTCACACCAGAGCACGCCAGTGCACGCCAGAGCACACCAATTCACACCAGAGCACGCCAGTGCACGCCAGAGCACGCCAGTGCACGCACGATCACGTCAATGCACGCCAGAGCATGCCAGTGCACGCCAGAGCACGCCAATTCACAGCAGAGCACGTCAATGCACGCCAGAGCACCCCAGTGCACGCCAGAGAACGCCAGTGCACGCCAGAGCACGCCAGTGCACGCCAGAGCACGCCAGTGCACGCCAGAGCACGCCAGTGCACGCCAGAGCACGCCAGTGCACGCCAGTGCACGCACGATCGCGTCAATGCACGCAAGAGCATGCCAGTGCACACCAGAGCACTCCAGTGCACGCCAGAACACGCCAATTCACACCAGAGCACGTCAATGGACGCCAGAGCACGCCAGTGCACGCCAGAGCACGCCAATTCACACCAGAGCATGCCAGAGCACGCCAGTGCACGGCAGAGCACGTCAATGCACGCCAGAGCACGCCAGAGCACGCCAGAGCACGCCAGTGCACGCCATAGCAATTCAATGCACGCCAGAGCACACCAATTCACACCAGAGCACGCCAGTGCACGCCAGAGCACGCCAATTCACACCAGAGCACGCCAGTGCACGCCAGAGCACGCCAGTGCACGCCAGAGCACGCCAGTGCACGCCAGAGCAATTCAATGCACGCCAGAGCACGCCAGTGCACGCCAGTGCACGCCAGTGCACGCCAGTGCACGCCAGAACAATTCAATGCACGCCAGAGAACGCCAGTGCACGCCAGAGAACGCAAGAGCACGCCAGAGCACGCCAGAGCACTTCAGTGCACGCCAGAGCACGGTAGAGCACAGCAGAGAACAGCTCAGCACTTGAAGTTGCTATAATATTTTTTTCACTTGTTAAAATCATTTTTTAATTACACGATGTGTAAATCAATGTCCAATACACCATTTCAAGTCTATTTAATCAATAAATTTATAGAGCAAATCATGAACAAAAAGTTTGAGAAAAACGCACATCACAGCACTCGAATTTTTCAGGTAGTGGATTTCTATTGTCAAGCACTTGAGTTCTGCATAGCAGAGCACGCCAGAGCACGCCAGAGCACGCCAGAGCACGCCAGTGCACGCCAGTGTACGCCAGAGCACGCCAGTGCACGCCAGAGCACGCCAGTGCACGCCAGAGCAATTCAATGCACGCCAGAGCACGCCAATTCACACCAGAGCACGCCAGTGCACGCCAGAGCACGCCAATTCACACCAGAGCATGCCAGTGCACGCCAGAGCACGTCAATGCATGCCAGAGCACGCCAATTCACACCAGAGCACGTCAATGCACGCCAGAGCACGCAAGTGTACGCCAAAGCACGCCAGTGCACGCCAGAGCACGCCACTACACGCCAGTGCACGCCAATTCACACCAGAGCACGCCAGTGCATGCCAGAGCACGCCAGTGCACGCCAGAGCAAGTCAATGCACGCAAGAGCACGCCAATTCACACCAGAGCACGCCAGTGCACGCCAGAGCACGCCAATTCACACCAGAGCACGCCAGTGCACGCCAGAGCACGCCAGTGCACGCAAGAGCACGTCAATGCACGCCAGAGCACGCCAGTGCACGCCAGAGCACGCAAGTGCACGCCAAAGCACGCCAGTGCACGCCAGAGCACGCCAATTCACACCAGAGCACGTCAATGCACGCTAGAGCACGCCAGTGCACGCACGAGCACGTCAGAGCACGCCAGTGCCCGCCAGTGCACGCCAGTGCACGCCAGAGCACGTCAATGCACGCCAGAGCAAGGCAGAGCACTCCAGAGCACGCTAGAGCACGCCAGTGCACGCCAGAGCACGCCAATTCACACCAGAGCACGCCAGTGCACGCCAGAGCACACCAATTAACACCAGAGCACGCCAGTGCACGCCAGAGCACGCCAATTCACACCAGAGCACGTCAATGCACGCCAGAGCACGCCAGTGCACGCCAGAGCAACCAAGTGCACGCCAGAGCACGCCAGTGCCCGCCAGAGCACGCCAGTGCACGCCAGAGCACGCCAGTGCACCCCAGAGCACGCCAGAGCACGCCAGTGCACGTACGATCGCGTCAATGCACGCCAGAGCATGCCAGTGCACACCAGAGCACTCCAGTGCACGCCAGAACACGCCAATTCACACCAGAGCACGTCAATGCACGCCAGAGCACGCCAGTGCACGCCAGAGCACGCCAATTCACACCAGAGCACGCCAGAGCACGCCAGTGCACGGCAGAGCACGTCAATGCACGCCAGAGCACGCCAGTGCACGCCAGAGCACGCCAGTGCACGCCATAGCAATTCAATGCACGCAAGAGCACACCAATTCACACCAGAGCACGCCAATTCACACCAGAGCACGCCAGTGCACGCCAGAGCACTCCAGTGCACGCCAGAGCAATTCAATGCACGCCAGAGCACGCCAGTGCACGCCAGAGCACGCAAGTGCACGCCAAAGCACGCCAGTGCACGCCAGTGCATGCCAATTCACACCAGAGCACGCCAGTGCACGCCAGTGCACGCAAGAGCACGCCAGAGCACGCCAGAGCACTTCAGTGCACGCCAGAGCACGGTAGAGCACAGCAGAGAACAGCTCAGCACTTGAAATTGCTATAATATTTTTTTCACTTGTTAAAATCATTTTTTAATTACACGATGTGTAAATCAGTGTCCAATACACCATTTCAAGTCTATTTAATCAATAAATTTATAGAGCAAATCATAAACAAAAAGTTTGAAAAAAACGCACATCACAGCACTTGAATTTTTCGGGTAGTGGATTTCTATTGTCAAGCACTTGAGTTCTGCATAGCAGAGCACGCCAGAGCACGCCAGAGCACGCCAGTGCACGCAAGAGCACGTCAATGCACCCCAGAGCACGCCAGTGCACGCCAGAGCACGCAAGTGCACGCCAAAGCACGCCAGTGCACGCCAGAGCACGCCAGTGCACGCCAGAGCAATTCAATGCACGCCAGAGCACGCCAATTCACACCAGAACACGCCATTGGACGCCAGAGCACGCTAATTCACACCAGAGCACGCCAGTGCACGCCAGAGCACGTCAATGCACGCCAGAGCACGCCAGTGCACGCCAGAGCACGCCAGTGCACGCCAATTCACACCAGAGCACGCCAGAGCACGCCAGTACACGCCAGTGCACGCCAATTCACACCAGAGCACGCCAGAGCACGCCAGAGCACGCCAGTGCACGCCAGAATAAGTCAATGCACGCCAGTGCACGCCAATTTACACCAGAGCACGCCAATGCACGCCAGAGCACGCCAATTCACACCAGAGCACGCCAGTGCAAGCCAGAGCACGCCAGTGCACGCAAGAGCACGTCAATGCACGCCAGAGCACGCCAGTGCACGCCAGAGCACGCAAGTGCACGCCAAAGCACGCCAGTGCACGCCAGAGCTTGCCAGTGCACGCCAGAGCCATTCAATGCACGCCAGAGCACGCCAGTGCACGCCAGAGCACGCAAGTGCACGCCAAAGCACGCCAATTCACACCAGAGCACGCCAGTGCACGCCAGACCACGCAAGAGCACGCCAGAGCACGCCAGAGCACTTCAGTGTACGCCAGAGCACGGTAGAGCACAGCAGAGAACAGCTCAGCACTTGAAGTTGCTATAATATTTTTTTCACTTGTTAAAATCATTTTTTAATTACACGATGTGTAAATCAGTGTCCAATACACCATTTCAAGTCTATTTAATCAATAAATTTATAGAGCAAATCATGAACAAAAAGTTTGAAAAAAACGCACATCACAGCACTTGAATTTTTCGGGTAGTGGATTTCTATTGTCAAGCACTTGAGTTCTGCATAGCAGAGCACGCCAGAGCACGCCAGAGCACGCCAGTGCACGCAAGAGCACGTCAATGCACGCCAGAGCACGCCAGTGCACGCCAGAGCACGCAAGTGCACGCCAAAGCACGCCAGTGCACGCCAGAGCACGCCAGTGCACGCCAGAGCAATTCAATGCACGCCAGAGCACGCCAATTCACTCCAGAACACGCCATTGGACGCCAGAGCACGCCAATTCACACCAGAGCACGCCAGTGCACGCCAGAGCACGTCAATGCACGCCAGAGCACGCCAGTGCACGCCAGAGCACGCCAGTGCACGCCAATTCACACCAGAGCACGCCAGAGCACGCCAGTACACGCCAGTGCACGCCAATTCACACCAGAGCACGCCAGAGCACGCCAGAGCACGCCAGTGCACGCCAGAGCAAGTCAATGCACGCCAGTGCACGCCAATTTACACCAGAGCACGCCAATGCACGCCAGAGCACGCCCATTCACACCAGAGCACGCCAGTGCACGCCAGAGCACGCCAGTGCACGCAAGAGCACGTCAATGCACGCCAGAGCACGCCAGTGCACGCCAGAGCACGCAAGTGCACGCCAAAGCACGCCAGTGCACGCCAGAGCTTGCCAGTGCACGCCAGAGCAATTCAATGCACGCCAGAGCACGCCAGTGCACGCCAGAGCACGCAAGTGCACGCCAAAGCACGCCAATTCACACCAGAGCACGCCAGTGCACGCCAGAGCACGCAAGAGCACGCCAGAGCACGCCAGAGCACTTCAGTGTACGCCAGAGCACGGTAGAGCACAGCAGAGAACAGCTCAGCACTTGAAGTTGCTATAATATTTTTTTTCACTTGTTAAAATCATTTTTTAATTACACGATGTGTAAATCAATGTCCAATACACCATTTCAAGTCTATTTAATCAATAAATTTATAGAGCAAATCATGAACAAAAAGTTTGAAAAAAACGCACATCACAGCACTTGAATTTTTCGGGTAGTGGATTTCTATTGTCAAGCACTTGAGTTCTGCATAGCAGAGCACGCCAGAGCACGCCAGAGCACGCCAGTGCACGCCAGTGCCACCAGATCACTCCAGTGCACGCCAGAGCACGCCAGTGCACGCCAGAGTAATTCAATGCACGCCAGAGCACGCCAATTCACACCAGAGCACGCCAGTGCACGCCAGAGCACACCAATTCACAACAGAGCATGCCAGTGCACGCCAGAGCACGCCAGTGCACGCCAATTCACACCAGAGCACGTCAATGCACGCCAGAGCACGCAAGTGCACGCCAAAGCACGCCAGTGCACGCCAGAGCACGCCAGTACACGCCAGTGCACGCCAATTCACACCAGAGCACGCCAGTGCATGCCAGAGCACGCCAGTGCACGCCAGAGCAAGTCAATGCACGCAAGAGCACGCCAATTCACACCAGAGCACGCCAGTGCACGCCAAAGCACGCCAATTCACACCAGAGCACGCCAGTGCACGCCAGAGCACGCCAGTGCACGCAAGAGCACGTCAATGCACGCCAGCGCACGCCAGTGCACGCCAGAGCACGCCAGTGCACGCCAGAGCACGCAAGTGCACGCCAAAGCACGCCAGTGCACGCCAGAGCACGCCAATTCACACCAGAGCACGTCAATGCAAGCTAGAGCACGCCAGTATACGCCAGTGCACGCCAGTGCACGCCAGTGCACGCACGAGCACGTCAATGCACGCCAGAGCATGCCAGTGCACGCCAGAGCACGCCAGTGCACGCCAGAGAACGCCAATTCACACCAGAGCACGTCAGGTCACGCCAGTGCCCGCCAGCGCACGCCAGTGCACGCCAGTGCACGCCAGAGCACGTCAATGCACGCCAGACAAATCCAGAGCACGCCAGAGCACGCCAGTGCACGCCAGAGCACGCCAGTGCACGGCAATTCACACCAGAGCACGCCAGAGCACGCCAGTACACGCCAGTGCACGCCAATTCACACCAGAGCACGCCAGAGCACGCCAGAGCACGCCAGTGCACGCCAGAGCAAGTCAATGCACGCCAGTGCACGCCAATTTACACCAGAGCACGCCAATGCACGCCAGAGCACGCCAATTCACACCAGAGCACGCCAGTGCACGCCAGAGCACGCCAGTGCACGCAAGAGCACGTCAATGCACGCCAGAGCACGCCAGTGCACGCCAGAGCACGCAAGTGCACGCCAAAGCACGCCAGTGCACGCCAGAGCACGCCAGTGCACGCCAGAGCAATTCAATGCACGCCAGAGCACGCCAGTGCACGCCAGAGCACGCAAGTGCACGCCAAAGCACGCCAATTCACACCAGAGCACGCCAGTGCACGCCAGAGCACGCCAGAGCACGCCAGTGCACGCCAGAGAACGCCAATTCACACCAGAGCACGTCAGAGCACGCCAGTGCCCGCCAGAGCACGCCAGTGCCCGCCAGTGCACGCCAGTGCACGCCAGAGCACGTCAATGCACGCCAGAGCAAGCCAGAGCACGCCAGAGCACGCCAGAGCACGCCAGTGCACGCCAGAGCACGCCAATTCACACCAGAGCAAGCCAGTGCACGCCAGAGCACACCAATTCACACCAGAGCACGCCAGTGCACGCCAGAGCACGCCAGTGCACGAACGATCATGTCAATGCACGCCAGAGCATGCCAGTGCACGCCAGAGCACGCCAATTCACCCCAGAGCACGTCAATGCACGCCAGAGCACGCCAGTGCACGCCAGAGCAACCAAGTAAACGCCAGAGCACGCCAGTGCACGCCAGATTACGCCAGTGCACGCCAGAGCACGCCAGTGCACGCGAGAGCACGCCAGTGCACCCCAGAGCACGCCAGAGCACACCATGGCACGCACGATCGCGTCAATGCACGCCAGAGCATGCCAGTGCACACCAGAGCACTCCAGTGCACGCCAGAGCACGCCAATTCACACCAGAGCACGTCAATGCACGCCAGAGCACGCCAGTGCACGCCAGAGAACGCCAATTCACACCAGAGCACGCCAGAGCAGGCCAGTGCACGGCAGAGCACGTCAATGCACGCCAGAGCACGCCAGTGCACGCCAGAGCACGCCAGTGCACGCCAGAGCACGCCAGTGCACGCCAGAGCAATTCAATGCACGCCAGAGCACACCAATTCACACCAGAGCACGCCAGTGCACGTCAGAGCACGCCAATTCACACCAAAGCACGCCAGTGCACGCCAGAGCACGCCAGTGCATGCCAGAGCACGTCAATGCACGCCAGAGCACGCCAGAGCACGCAAGTGCACGCCAAAGCACGCCAGTGCACGCCAAAGCAGGCCAGTGCACGCCAGAGCACGCCAGTGCACGTCAGTGCACGCCAATTCACACCAGAGCACGCCAGTGCACGCCAGAGCACGCCAGTGCACGCCAGAGCACGCCAGTGCACGCCAGAGCACGCCAGTGCACGCCAGAGCACGCCAGTGCACGCCAGTGCACGCCAGTGCACGCCAGTACACGCCAGAGCAAGTCAATGCACCCCAGAGCACGCCAATTCACACTAGAGCACGCCAGTGCACGCCAGAGCACGCCAATTCACACCAGAGCACGCCAGTGCACGCAAAAGCACGCCAGTGCTAGCAAGAGCACGTCAATGCACGCCAGAGGACGCCAGTGCACGCCAGAGCACGCAAGTGCACGCCAGAGCACGCAAGTGCACGCCAGAGCACGCCAGTGCACGCCAGAGCACGTCAATGCACGCCAGAGCATGCCAGTGAACGCCAGAGCACGCCAGTGCACGCCACAGCACGCCAATTCACACCAGAGCACGTCAATGCACGCTAGAGCACGCCAGTGCACGCCAGTGCACGCACGAGCACGTCAATGCACGCCAGAGCATGCCAGTGCACGCCAGAGCACGCCAGTGCACGCCAGAGCACGCCAATTCACACCAGAGCACGTCAGAGCACGCCAGTGCACGCCAGAGCACGCCAATTCACACCAGAGCACGCCAGTGCACGCAAGAGCACGTCAATGCACGCCAGAGCACGCCAGTGCACGCCAGTGCACGCCAGAGCACGCCAGTGCACTCCAGAGCAAGTCAATGCACGCCAGAGCAAGTCAATGCACGCCAGAGCATGCCAGTGCACGCCAGAGCACGTCAATGCACGCCAGAGCAAGCCAGTACACGCCAGTGCACGCCAGTGCACGCCAGAGCAAGTCAATGCACGCCAGTGCACGCCAATTCACACCAGAGCACGCCAGTGCACGCCGGAGCACGCCAATTCACACCAGAGAACGCCAGTGCACGCCAGAGCACGCAAGAGCACGCCAGAGCACGCCAGAGCACTTCAGTTCACGCCAGAGCACGGTAGAGCACAGCAGAGAACAGCTCAGCACTTGAAGTTGCTATAATATTTTTTTCACTTGTTAAAATCATTTTTTAATTACACGATATGTAAATCAATGTCCAATACACCATTTCAAGTCTATTTAATCAATAAATTTATAGAGCAAATCATGAACAAAAAGTTTGAGAAAAACGCACATCACAGCACTTGAATTTTTCGGGTAGTGGATTTCTATTGTCATGCACTTGAGTTCTGCATAGCATAGCACGCCAGAGCACGCCAGAGCACGCCATTGCACGCCAGAGCACGCCAGTGCACGCCAGTGCAATTCAATGCACGCCAGAGCACGCCAATTCACACCAGAGCACGCCAGTTCACGCCAGAGCACGCCAATTCACACCAGAGCACGCAAGTGCACGCCAGAGCACGTCAATGCACGCCAGTGCACGCCAGTGCACGCACGAGCACGTCAATGCACGCCAGAGCACGCCAGTGCACGCCAGTGCACGCCAGTGCACGCCAGAGCACGCCAGTGCACGCCAGAGCACGCCAGTGCACGCCAGAGCACGCCAGTGCACGCCAGACAACGGTAGAGCACAGCAGAGAACAGCTCAGCACTTGAACTTTCTATAATATTTTTTTCTCTTGTTAAAACCATTTTTTAATTACAGGATGCGTAAATCAATATCCAATACACCATTTCAAGTGTATTGAATCAATATATTTATAAAGAAAATCATAAACAAAAAGTTTTAGAAAAACGCACATCACAGCACTTGAATTTTTAAAAATTATTCAAGTTATTTGAGTTCTATTGTCGGGTAGTGGATTTCTATTGTCAAGCACTTGAGTTCTGCATAGCAGAGCACGCCAGGGCACGCCAGTGCACGCCAGAGCACGCCAGAGCACGCCAGTGCACGCCAGAGCACGCCAGTGCACGCCAGAGCACGCCAGTGCACGCCAGAGCACGCCAGAGCACGCCAGTGCACGCCAGAGCACGCCAGTGCACGCCATAGGACGCCAGAGCAAGTCAATGCACGCCAGAGCACGATAGTGCACTCCAGAGCACTTCAATGCACGCCAGAGCACGCCAGTGCACGCCAGAGCACGCAAGTGCACGCCAAAGCACGCCAGTGCACGCCAGAGCACGCCAGTGCACGCCAATTCACGCCAGAGCACGCCAGTGCACGCCAGAGCACGCCAGTGCACGCCAGAGCACGCCAGAGCACGCCAATTCACACCAGAGCACGCCAGTGCACGCCAGAGCATGCCAGTGCACGCCAGAGCACGCCAGTGCACGCTAGAGCTAGCCAGTGCACGTCAGTGCACGCCAGAGCACGTCAATGCACGCCAGAGCAAGCCAGAGCACGCCAGAGCACGCCAGAGCACGGTAGAGCACAGCAGAGAACAGCTCAGCACTTGAAGTTGCTATAATATTTTTTCCACTTGTTAAAACCATTTTTTAATTACAGGATGTGTACAATGTTTAATAAACCATTTCAAGTCTATTGAATCAATAAATTTATAGAGCAAATCATGAACAAAAAGTTTTAGAAAAACGCACATCACAGCACTTGAATTTTTAAAAATTATTCAAGTTATTTTAGTTCTATTGTCGGGTAGTGGATTTCTATTGTCAAGCACTTGAGTTCTGCATAGCAGAGCATGACAGAGTACGACAGAGCACGCCAGAGCTCGCCAGTGCACGCCAGAGCACAACAGTGCATGCCAAAGCACGCCAATTCACACCAGAGAACGCCAGAGCACGCCAGAGCACGCCAATTCACACCAGAGCACGCCAGTGCACGCCAGAGCACGCCAGTGCACGCCAGAGCACGACAGAGCACGCCAGAGCACGCCAGTGCACGCCAGAGCACGCCAGTGCACGCCAGAGCAAGCCAGTGCACGCCAGAGCACGCCAGTGCACGCCAGAGCACGCCAGTGCACGCCAGAGCACGCCAGTGCACGCCAGAGCACGCCAGTGCACGCCAGACAACGGTAGAGCACAGCAGAGAACAGCTCAGCACTTGAACTTTCTATAATATTTTTTTCTCTTGTTAAAACCATTTTTTAATTACAGGATGCGTAAATCAATATCCAATACACCATTTCAAGTGTATTGAATCAATATATTTATAGAGAAAATCATAAACAAAAAGTTTTAGAAAAACGCACATCACAGCACTTGAATTTTTAAAAATTATTCAAGTTATTTGAGTTCTATTGTCGGGTAGTGGATTTCTATTGTCAAGCACTTGAGTTCTGCATAGCAGAGCACGCCAGGGCACGCCAGTGCACGCCAGAGCACGCCAGTGCACGCCAGAGCACGCCAGTGCAAGCCAGAGCACGCCAGTGCACGCCAGAGCACGCCAGTGCACGCCAGAGCACGCCAGTGCACGCCAGAGCACGCCAGTGCACGCCAGAGCACGCCAGTGCACGCCAGAGCACGCCAGTGCACGCCAGAGCACGCCAGTGCACGCCATAGGACGCCAGAGCAAGTCAATGCACGCCAGAGCACGATAGTGCACTCCAGAGCACTTCAATGCACGCCAGAGCACGCCAGTGCACGCCAGAGCACGCAAGTGCACGCCAAAGCACGCCAGTGCACGCCAGAGCACGCCAGTGCACGCCAGAGAACGCCAGTGCACGCCAGACATCGGTAGAGCACAGCAGAGAACAGCTCAGCACTTGAACTTTCTTTAATATTTTTTTCTCTTGTTAAAACCATTTTTTAATTACAGGATGCGTAAATCAATATCCAATACACCATTTCAAGTGTATTGAATCAATATATTTATAAAGAAAATCATAAACAAAAAGTTTTAGAAAAACGCACATCACAGCACTTGAATTTTTAAAAATTATTCAAGTTATTTGAGTTCTATTGTCGGGTAGTGGATTTCTATTGTCAAGCACTTGATTTCTGCATAGCAGAGCACGCCAGGGCACGCCAGTGCACGCCAGAGCACGCCAGAGCACGCCAGTGCACGCCAGAGCACGCCAGTGCACGCCAGAGCAAGCCAGTGCACGCCAGAGCACGCCAGTGCACGCCAGAGCACGCCAGTGCACGCCAGAGCACGCCAGTGCACGCCAGAGCACGCCAGTGCACGCCAGACAACGGTAGAGCACAGCAGAGAACAGCTCAGCACTTGAACTTTCTATAATATTTTTTTCTCTTGTTAAAACCATTTTTTAATTACAGGATGCGTAAATCAATATCCAATACACCATTTCAAGTGTATTGAATCAATATATTTATAGAGAAAATCATAAACAAAAAGTTTTAGAAAAACGCACATCACAGCACTTGAATTTTTAAAAATTATTCAAGTTATTTGAGTTCTATTGTCGGGTAGTGGATTTCTATTGTCAAGCACTTGAGTTCTGCATAGCAGAGCACGCCAGGGCACGCCAGTGCACGCCAGAGCACGCCAGTGCACGCCAGAGCACGCCAGTGCAAGCCAGAGCACGCCAGTGCACGCCAGAGCACGCCAGTGCACGCCAGAGCACGCCAGTGCACGCCAGAGCACGCCAGTGCACGCCAGAGCACGCCAGTGCACGCCAGAGCACGCCAGTGCACGCCATAGGACGCCAGAGCAAGTCAATGCACGCCAGAGCACGATAGTGCACTCCAGAGCACTTCAATGCACGCCAGAGCACGCCAGTGCACGCCAGAGCACGCAAGTGCACGCCAAAGCACGCCAGTGCACGCCAGAGCACGCCAGTGCACGCCAGAGAACGCCAGTGCACGCCAGACATCGGTAGAGCACAGCAGAGAACAGCTCAGCACTTGAACTTTCTTTAATATTTTTTTCTCTTGTTAAAACCATTTTTTAATTACAGGATGCGTAAATCAATATCCAATACACCATTTCAAGTGTATTGAATCAATATATTTATAAAGAAAATCATAAACAAAAAGTTTTAGAAAAACGCACATCACAGCACTTGAATTTTTAAAAATTATTCAAGTTATTTGAGTTCTATTGTCGGGTAGTGGATTTCTATTGTCAAGCACTTGATTTCTGCATAGCAGAGCACGCCAGGGCACGCCAGTGCACGCCAGAGCACGCCAGAGCACGCCAGTGCACGCCAGAGCACGCCAGTGCACGCCAGAGCACGCCAGTGCACGCCAGAGCACGCCAGTGCACGCCACAGGACGCCAGAGCAAGTCAATGCACGCCAGAGCACGATAGTGCACTCCAGAGCACTTCAATGCACGCCAGAGCACGCCAGTGCACGCCAAAGCACGCAAGTGCACGCCAGAGCACGCCAGTGCACGCCAGTGCACGCCAATTCACGCCAGAGCACGCCAGTGCACGCCAGAGCACGCCAGTGCACGCCAGAGCACGCCAGAGCACGCCAATTCACACCAGAGCACGCCAGTGCACGCCAGAGCATGCCAGTGCACGCCAGAGCACGCCAGTGCACGCTAGAGCTCGCCAGTGCACGTCAGTGCACGCCAGAGCACGTCAATGCACGCCAGAGCAAGCCAGAGCACGCCAGAGCACGCCAGAGCACGGTAGAGCACAGCAGAGAACAGCTCAGCACTTGAAGTTGCTATAATATTTTTTCCACTTGTTAAAACCATTTTTTAATTACAGGATGTGTACAATGTTTAATAAACCATTTCAAGTCTATTGAATCAATAAATTTATAGAGCAAATCATGAACAAAAAGTTTTAGAAAAACGCACATCACAGCACTTGAATTTTTAAAAATTATTCAAGTTATTTTAGTTCTATTGTCGGGTAGTGGATTTCTATTGTCAAGCACTTGAGTTCTGCATAGCAGAGCATGACAGAGTACGACAGAGCACGCCAGAGCTCGCCAGTGCACGCCAGAGCACAACAGTGCATGCCAGAGCACGCCAATTCACACCAGAGAACGCCAGAGCACGCCAGAGCACGCCAATTCACACCAGAGCACGCCAGTGCACGCCAGAGCACGCCAGTGCACGCCAGAGCACGACAGAGCACGCCAGAGCACGCCAGTGCACGCCAGAGCACGCCAGTGCACGCCAGAGCAAGCCAGTGCACGCCAGAGCACGCCAGTGCACGCCAGAGCACGCCAGTGCACGCCAGAGCACGCCAGTGCACGCCAGAGCACGCCAGTGCACGCCAGAGCACGCCAGTGCACGCCAGACAACGGTAGAGCACAGCAGAGAACAGCTCAGCACTTGAACTTTCTATAATATTTTTTTCTCTTGTTAAAACCATTTTTTAATTACAGGATGCGTAAATCAATATCCAATACACCATTTCAAGTGTATTGAATCAATATATTTATAGAGAAAATCATAAACAAAAAGTTTTAGAAAAACGCACATCACAGCACTTGAATTTTTAAAAATTATTCAAGTTATTTTAGTTCTATTGTCGGGTAGTGGATTTCTATTGTCAAGCACTTGAGTTCTGCATAGCAGAGCATGACAGAGTACGACAGAGCACGCCAGAGCTCGCCAGTGCACGCCAGAGCACAACAGTGCATGCCAGAGCACGCCAATTCACACCAGAGAACGCCAGAGCACGCCAGAGCACGCCAATTCACACCAGAGCACGCCAGTGCACGCCAGAGCACGCCAGTGCACGCCAGAGCACGACAGAGCACGCCAGAGCACGCCAGTGCACGCCAGAGCACGCCAGTGCACGCCAGAGCAAGCCAGTGCACGCCAGAGCACGCCAGTGCACGCCAGAGCACGCCAGTGCACGCCAGAGCACGCCAGTGCACGCCAGAGCACGCCAGTGCACGCCAGAGCACGCCAGTGCACGCCAGACAACGGTAGAGCACAGCAGAGAACAGCTCAGCACTTGAACTTTCTATAATATTTTTTTCTCTTGTTAAAACCATTTTTTAATTACAGGATGCGTAAATCAATATCCAATACACCATTTCAAGTGTATTGAATCAATATATTTATAGAGAAAATCATAAACAAAAAGTTTTAGAAAAACGCACATCACAGCACTTGAATTTTTAAAAATTATTCAAGTTATTTGAGTTCTATTGTCGGGTAGTGGATTTCTATTGTCAAGCACTTGAGTTCTGCATAGCAGAGCACGCCAGGGCACGCCAGTGCACGCCAGTGCACGCCAGTGCACGCCAGAGCACGCCAGTGCACGCCAGAGCACGCCAGTGCAAGCCAGAGCACGCCAGTGCACGCCAGAGCACGCCAGTGCACGCCAGAGCACGCCAGTGCACGCCAGAGCACGCCAGTGCACGCCAGAGCACGCCAGTGCACGCCAGAGCACGCCAGTGCACGCCAGAGCACGCCAGTGCACGCCATAGGACGCCAGAGCAAGTCAATGCACGCCAGAGCACGATAGTGCACTCCAGAGCACTTCAATGCACGCCAGAGCACGCCAGTGCACGCCAGAGCACGCAAGTGCACGCCAAAGCACGCCAGTGCACGCCAGAGCACGCCAGTGCACGCCAGAGAACGCCAGTGCACGCCAGACAACGGTAGAGCACAGCAGAGAACAGCTCAGCACTTGAACTTTCTTTAATATTTTTTTCTCTTGTTAAAACCATTTTTTAATTACAGGATGCGTAAATCAATATCCAATACACCATTTCAAGTGTATTGAATCAATATATTTATAGAGAAAATCATAAACAAAAAGTTTTAGAAAAACGCACATCACAGCACTTGAATTTTTAAAAATTATTCAAGTTATTTTAGTTCTATTGTCGGGTAGTGGATTTCTATTGTCAAGCACTTGAGTTCTGCATAGCAGAGCATGACAGAGTACGACAGAGCACGCCAGAGCTCGCCAGTGCACGCCAGAGCACAACAGTGCATGCCAGAGCACGCCAATTCACACCAGAGAACGCCAGAGCACGCCAGAGCACGCCAATTCACACCAGAGCACGCCAGTGCACGCCAGAGCACGCCAGTGCACGCCAGAGCACGACAGAGCACGCCAGAGCACGCCAGTGCACGCCAGAGCACGCCAGTGCACGCCAGAGCACGCCAGTGCACGCCAGAGCAAGCCAGTGCACGCCAGAGCACGCCAGTGCACGCCAGAGCACGCCAGTGCACGCCAGAGCACGCCAGTGCACGCCAGACAACGGTAGAGCACAGCAGAGAACAGCTCAGCACTTGAACTTTCTATAATATTTTTTTCTCTTGTTAAAACCATTTTTTAATTACAGGATGCGTAAATCAATATCCAATACACCATTTCAAGTGTATTGAATCAATATATTTATAGAGAAAATCATAAACAAAAAGTTTTAGAAAAACGCACATCACAGCACTTGAATTTTTAAAAATTATTCAAGTTATTTTAGTTCTATTGTCGGGTAGTGGATTTCTATTGTCAAGCACTTGAGTTCTGCATAGCAGAGCATGACAGAGTACGACAGAGCACGCCAGAGCTCGCCAGTGCACGCCAGAGCACAACAGTGCATGCCAGAGCACGCCAATTCACACCAGAGAACGCCAGAGCACGCCAGAGCACGCCAATTCACACCAGAGCACGCCAGTGCACGCCAGAGCACGCCAGTGCACGCCAGAGCACGCCAGTGCACGCCAGAGCACGACAGAGCACGCCAGAGCACGCCAGTGCACGCCAGAGCACGCCAGTGCACGCCAGAGCAAGCCAGTGCACGCCAGAGCACGCCAGTGCACGCCAGAGCACGCCAGTGCACGCCAGAGCACGCCAGTGCACGCCAGAGCACGCCAGTGCACGCCAGACAACGGTAGAGCACAGCAGAGAACAGCTCAGCACTTGAACTTTCTATAATATTTTTTTCTCTTGTTAAAACCATTTTTTAATTACAGGATGCGTAAATCAATATCCAATACACCATTTCAAGTGTATTGAATCAATATATTTATAGAGAAAATCATAAACAAAAAGTTTTAGAAAAACGCACATCACAGCACTTGAATTTTTAAAAATTATTCAAGTTATTTGAGTTCTATTGTCGGGTAGTGGATTTCTATTGTCAAGCACTTGAGTTCTGCATAGCAGAGCACGCCAGGGCACGCCAGTGCACGCCAGTGCACGCCAGTGCACGCCAGAGCACGCCAGTGCAAGCCAGAGCACGCCAGTGCACGCCAGAGCACGCCAGTGCACGCCAGAGCACGCCAGTGCACGCCAGAGCACGCCAGTGCACGCCAGAGCACGCCAGTGCACGCCAGAGCACGCCAGTGCACGCCATAGGACGCCAGAGCAAGTCAATGCACGCCAGAGCACGATAGTGCACTCCAGAGCACTTCAATGCACGCCAGAGCACGCCAGTGCACGCCAGAGCACGCAAGTGCACGCCAAAGCACGCCAGTGCACGCCAGAGCACGCCAGTGCACGCCAGAGAACGCCAGTGCACGCCAGACAACGGTAGAGCACAGCAGAGAACAGCTCAGCACTTGAACTTTCTTTAATATTTTTTTCTCTTGTTAAAACCATTTTTTAATTACAGGATGCGTAAATCAATATCCAATACACCATTTCAAGTGTATTGAATCAATATATTTATAAAGAAAATCATAAACAAAAAGTTTTAGAAAAACGCACATCACAGCACTTGAATTTTTAAAAATTATTCAAGTTATTTGAGTTCTATTGTCGGGTAGTGGATTTCTATTGTCAAGCACTTGAGTTCTGCATAGCAGAGCACGCCAGGGCACGCCAGTGCACGCCAGAGCACGCCAGAGCACGCCAGTGCACGCCAGAGCACGCCAGTGCACGCCAGAGCACGCCAGTGCACGCCAGAGCACGCCAGTGCACGCCAGAGCACGCCAGTGCACGCCACAGGACGCCAGAGCAAGTCAATGCACGCCAGAGCACGATAGTGCACTCCAGAGCACTTCAATGCACGCCAGAGCACGCCAGTGCACGCCAGAGCACGCAAGTGCACGCCAAAGCACGCCAGTGCACGCCAGAGCACGCCAGTGCACGCCAGTGCACGCCAATTCACGCCAGAGCACGCCAGTGCACGCCAGAGCACGCCAGTGCACGCCAGAGCACGCCAGAGCACGCCAATTCACACCAGAGCACGCCAGTGCACGCCAGAGCATGCCAGTGCACGCCAGAGCACGCCAGTGCACGCTAGAGCTCGCCAGTGCACGTCAGTGCACGCCAGAGCACGTCAATGCACGCCAGAGCAAGCCAGAGCACGCCAGAGCACGCCAGAGCACGGTAGAGCACAGCAGAGAACAGCTCAGCACTTGAAGTTGCTATAATATTTTTTCCACTTGTTAAAACCATTTTTTAATTACAGGATGTGTACAATGTTTAATAAACCATTTCAAGTCTATTGAATCAATAAATTTATAGAGCAAATCATGAACAAAAAGTTTTAGAAAAACGCACATCACAGCACTTGAATTTTTAAAAATTATTCAAGTTATTTTAGTTCTATTGTCGGGTAGTGGATTTCTATTGTCAAGCACTTGAGTTCTGCATAGCAGAGCATGACAGAGTACGACAGAGCACGCCAGAGCTCGCCAGTGCACGCCAGAGCACAACAGTGCATGCCAGAGCACGCCAATTCACACCAGAGAACGCCAGAGCACGCCAGAGCACGCCAATTCACACCAGAGCACGCCAGTGCACGCCAGAGCACGCCAGTGCACGCCAGAGCACGACAGAGCACGCCAGAGCACGCCAGTGCACGCCAGAGCACGCCAGTGCACGCCAGAGCAAGCCAGTGCACGCCAGAGCACGCCAGTGCACGCCAGAGCACGCCAGTGCACGCCAGAGCACGCCAGTGCACGCCAGACAACGGTTGAGCACAGCAGAGAACAGCTCAGCACTTGAACTTTCTATAATATTTTTTTTCTCTTGTTAAAACCATTTTTTAATTACAGGATGCGTAAATCAATATCCAATACACCATTTCAAGTGTATTGAATCAATAAATTTCTAGAGAAAATCATAAACAAAAAGTTTTAGAAAAACGCACATCACAGCACTTGAATTTTTAAAAATTATTCAAGTTATTTGAGTTCTATTGTCGGGTAGTGGATTTCTATTGTCAAGCACTTGAGTTCTGCATAGAAGAGCACGCCAGGGCACGCCAGTGCACGCCAGAGAACGCCAGTGCACGCCAGAGTACGACAGTGCACGCCAGAGCACGCCAATTCACGCCAGAGCACGCAAGTGCACGCCAGAGCACGCCAATTCACACCAGAGCAAGCCAGTGCACGCCAGAGCACGCCAATTCACACCAGAGCACGCCAGTGCACGCCAGTAAACGCCAGAGCACGCCAATTCACACCAGAGCACGCCAGTGCACGCCAAAGCACGCCAGTGCACGCCAGAGCACACCAGTGCACGCCAGAGCACGCCAGTTCACGCCAGAGCACGCCAGTGCACGCCAGAGCACGCCAGTGCACGCCAGAGCACGCCAGTGCACGCCAGAGCACGCCAGTGCACGCCAGAGCACGCCAGTGCACGCCAGAGCACGCCAGTGCACGCCAGAGCACGCCAGAGCACGCCAATTCACACCAGAGCACGCCAGTGCACGCCAGAGCACGCCAGTGCACGCTAGAGCTCGCCAGTGCACGCCAGTGCACGCCAGAGCACGTCAATGCACGCCAGAGCAAGCCAGAGCACGCCAGAGCACGCCAGAGCACGGTAGAGCACAGCAGAGAACAGCTCAGCACTTGAAGTTGCTATAATATTTTTTCCACTTGTTAAAACCATTTTTTAATTACAGGATGTGTACAATGTTTAATAAACCATTTCAAGTCTATTGAATCAATAAATTTATAGAGCAAATCATGAACAAAAAGTTTTAGAAAAACGCAAATCACAGCACTTGAATTTTTAAAAATTATTCAAGTTATTTTAGTTCTATTGTCGGGTAGTGGATTTCTATTGTCAAGCACTTGAGTTCTGCATAGCAGAGCATGACAGAGCACGACAGAGCACGCCAGAGCTCGCCAGTGCACGCCAGAGCACAACAGTGCATGCCAGAGCACGCCAATTCACACCAGAGAACGCCAGAGCACGCCAGAGCACGCCAATTCACACCAGAGCACGCCAGTGCACGCCAGAGCACGCCAGTGCACGCCAGAGCACGACAGAGCACGCCAGAGCACGCCAGTGCACGCCAGAGCACGCCAGTGCACGCCAGAGCAAGCCAGTGCACGCCAGAGCACGCCAGTGCACGCCAGAGCACGCCAGTGCACGCCAGAGCACGCCAGTGCACGCCAGACAACGGTTGAGCACAGCAGAGAACAGCTCAGCACTTGAACTTTCTATAATATTTTTTTTCTCTTGTTAAAACCATTTTTTAATTACAGGATGCGTAAATCAATATCCAATACACCATTTCAAGTGTATTGAATCAATAAATTTCTAGAGAAAATCATAAACAAAAAGTTTTAGAAAAACGCACATCACAGCACTTGAATTTTTAAAAATTATTCAAGTTATTTGAGTTCTATTGTCGGGTAGTGGATTTCTATTGTCAAGCACTTGAGTTCTGCATAGAAGAGCACGCCAGGGCACGCCAGTGCACGCCAGAGAACGCCAGTGCACGCCAGAGTACGACAGTGCACGCCAGAGCACGCCAATTCACGCCAGAGCACGCAAGTGCACGCCAGAGCACGCCAATTCACACCAGAGCAAGCCAGTGCACGCCAGAGCACGCCAATTCACACCAGAGCACGCCAGTGCACGCCAGTAAACGCCAGAGCACGCCAATTCACACCAGAGCACGCCAGTGCACGCCAAAGCACGCCAGTGCACGCCAGAGCACACCAGTGCACGCCAGAGCACGCCAGTTCACGCCAGAGCACGCCAGTGCACGCCAGAGCACGCCAGTGCACGCCAGAGCACGCCAGTGCACGCCAGAGCACGCCAGTGCACGCCAGAGCACGCCAGTGCACGCCAGAGCACGCCAGTGCACGCCAGAGCACGCCAGAGCACGCCAATTCACACCAGAGCACGCCAGTGCACGCCAGAGCACGCCAGTGCACGCTAGAGCTCGCCAGTGCACGCCAGTGCACGCCAGAGCACGTCAATGCACGCCAGAGCAAGCCAGAGCACGCCAGAGCACGCCAGAGCACGGTAGAGCACAGCAGAGAACAGCTCAGCACTTGAAGTTGCTATAATATTTTTTCCACTTGTTAAAACCATTTTTTAATTACAGGATGTGTACAATGTTTAATAAACCATTTCAAGTCTATTGAATCAATAAATTTATAGAGCAAATCATGAACAAAAAGTTTTAGAAAAACGCAAATCACAGCACTTGAATTTTTAAAAATTATTCAAGTTATTTTAGTTCTATTGTCGGGTAGTGGATTTCTATTGTCAAGCACTTGAGTTCTGCATAGCAGAGCATGACAGAGCACGACAGAGCACGCCAGAGCTCGCCAGTGCACGCCAGAGCACAACAGTGCATGCCAGAGCACGCCAATTCACACCAGAGAACGCCAGAGCACGCCAGAGCACGCCAATTCACACCAGAGCACGCCAGTGCACGCCAGAGCACGCCAGTGCACGCCAGAGCACGACAGAGCACGCCAGAGCACGCCAGTGCACGCCAGAGCACGCCAGTGCACGCCAGAGCAAGCCAGTGCACGCCAGAGCACGCCAGTGCACGCCAGAGCACGCCAGTGCACGCCAGAGCACGCCAGTGCACGCCAGAGCACGCCAGTGCACGCCAGAGCACGCCAGTGCACGCCAGACAACGGTAGAGCACAGCAGAGAACAGCTCAGCACTTGAACTTTCTATAATATTTTTTTCTCTTGTTAAAACCATTTTTTAATTACAGGATGCGTAAATCAATATCCAATACACCATTTCAAGTGTATTGAATCAATATATTTATAGAGAAAATCATAAACAAAAAGTTTTAGAAAAACGCACATCACAGCACTTGAATTTTTAAAAATTATTCAAGTTATTTGAGTTCTATTGTCGGGTAGTGGATTTCTATTGTCAAGCACTTGAGTTCTGCATAGCAGAGCACGCCAGGGCACGCCAGTGCACGCCAGTGCACGCCAGTGCACGCCAGAGCACGCCAGTGCACGCCAGAGCACGCCAGTGCAAGCCAGAGCACGCCAGTGCACGCCAGAGCACGCCAGTGCACGCCAGAGCACGCCAGTGCACGCCAGAGCACGCCAGTGCACGCCAGAGCACGCCAGTGCACGCCAGAGCACGCCAGTGCACGCCAGAGCACGCCAGTGCACGCCAGAGCACGCCAGTGCACGCCATAGGACGCCAGAGCAAGTCAATGCACGCCAGAGCACGATAGTGCACTCCAGAGCACTTCAATGCACGCCAGAGCACGCCAGTGCACGCCAGAGCACGCCAGTGCACGCCAAAGCACGCCAGTGCACGCCAGAGCACGCCAGTGCACGCCAGAGCACGCCAGTGCACGCCAGACAACGGTAGAGCACAGCAGAGAACAGCTCAGCACTTGAACTTTCTATAATATTTTTTTCTCTTGTTAAAACCATTTTTTAATTACAGGATGCGTAAATCAATATCCAATACACCATTTCAAGTGTATTGAATCAATATATTTATAAAGAAAATCATAAACAAAAAGTTTTAGAAAAACGCACATCACAGCACTTGAATTTTTAAAAATTATTCAAGTTATTTGAGTTCTATTGTCGGGTAGTGGATTTCTATTGTCAAGCACTTGAGTTCTGCATAGCAGAGCACGCCAGGGCACGCCAGTGCACGCCAGAGCACGCCAGAGCACGCCAGTGCACGCCAGAGCACGCCAGTGCACGCCAGAGCATGCCAGTGCACGCCAGAGCACGCCAGTGCACGCTAGAGCTCGCCAGTGCACGTCAGTGCACGCCAGAGCACGTCAATGCACGCCAGAGCAAGCCAGAGCACGCCAGAGCACGCCAGAGCACGGTAGAGCACAGCAGAGAACAGCTCAGCACTTGAAGTTGCTATAATATTTTTTCCACTTGTTAAAACCATTTTTTAATTACAGGATGTGTACAATGTTTAATAAACCATTTCAAGTCTATTGAATCAATAAATTTATAGAGCAAATCATGAACAAAAAGTTTTAGAAAAACGCACATCACAGCACTTGAATTTTTAAAAATTATTCAAGTTATTTTAGTTCTATTGTCGGGTAGTGGATTTCTATTGTCAAGCACTTGAGTTCTGCATAGCAGAGCATGACAGAGTACGACAGAGCACGCCAGAGCTCGCCAGTGCACGCCAGAGCACAACAGTGCATGCCAGAGCACGCCAATTCACACCAGAGAACGCCAGAGCACGCCAGAGCACGCCAATTCACACCAGAGCACGCCAGTGCACGCCAGAGCACGCCAGTGCACGCCAGAGCACGACAGAGCACGCCAGAGCACGCCAGTGCACGCCAGAGCACGCCAGTGCACGCCAGAGCAAGCCAGTGCACGCCAGAGCACGCCAGTGCACGCCAGAGCACGCCAGTGCACGCCAGAGCACGCCAGTGCACGCCAGAGCACGCCAGTGCACGCCAGAGCACGCCAGTGCACGCCAGAGCACGCCAGTGCACGCCAGAGCACGCCAGTGCACGCCAGACAACGGTAGAGCACAGCAGAGAACAGCTCAGCACTTGAACTTTCTATAATATTTTTTTCTCTTGTTAAAACCATTTTTTAATTACAGGATGCGTAAATCAATATCCAATACACCATTTCAAGTGTATTGAATCAATATATTTATAGAGAAAATCATAAACAAAAAGTTTTAGAAAAACGCACATCACAGCACTTGAATTTTTAAAAATTATTCAAGTTATTTGAGTTCTATTGTCGGGTAGTGGATTTCTATTGTCAAGCACTTGAGTTCTGCATAGCAGAGCACGCCAGGGCACGCCAGTGCACGCCAGTGCACGCCAGTGCACGCCAGAGCACGCCAGTGCACGCCAGAGCACGCCAGTGCAAGCCAGAGCACGCCAGTGCACGCCAGAGCACGCCAGTGCACGCCAGAGCACGCCAGTGCACGCCAGAGCACGCCAGTGCACGCCAGAGCACGCCAGTGCACGCCAGAGCACGCCAGTGCACGCCATAGGACGCCAGAGCAAGTCAATGCACGCCAGAGCACGATAGTGCATTCCAGAGCACTTCAATGCACGCCAGAGCACGCCAGTGCACGCCAGAGCACGCCAGTGCACGCCAGTGCACGCCAATTCACGCCAGAGCACGCCAGTGCACGCCAGAGCACGCCAGAGCACGCCAATTCACACCAGAGCACGCCAGTGCACGCCAGAGCATGCCAGTGCACGCCAGAGCACGCCAGTGCACGCTAGAGCTCGCCAGTGCACGTCAGTGCACGCCAGAGCACGTCAATGCACGCCAGAGCAAGCCAGAGCACGCCAGAGCACGCCAGAGCACGGTAGAGCACAGCAGAGAACAGCTCAGCACTTGAAGTTGCTATAATATTTTTTCCACTTGTTAAAACCATTTTTTAATTACAGGATGTGTACAATGTTTAATAAACCATTTCAAGTCTATTGAATCAATAAATTTATAGAGCAAATCATGAACAAAAAGTTTTAGAAAAACGCACATCACAGCACTTGAATTTTTAAAAATTATTCAAGTTATTTTAGTTCTATTGTCGGGTAGTGGATTTCTATTGTCAAGCACTTGAGTTCAGCATAGCAGAGCATGACAGAGCACGACAGAGCACGCCAGAGCTCGCCAGTGCACGCCAGAGCACAACAGTGCATGCCAGAGCACGCCAATTCACACCAGAGAACGCCAGAGCACGCAAGAGCACGCCAATTCACACCAGAGCACGCCAGTGCACGCCAGAGCACGCCAGTGCACGCCAGAGCACGACAGAGCACGCCAGAGCACGCCAGTGCACGCCAGAGCACGCCAGTGCACGCCAGAGCACGCCAGTGCACGCCAGAGCACGCCAGTGCACGCCAGAGCACGCCAGTGCACGCCAGAGCACGCCAGTGCACGCCAGAGCACGCCAGTGCACGCCAGAGCACGCCAGTGCACGCCAGAGCACGCCAGTGCACGCCAGAGCACGCCAGTGCACGCCAGACAACGGTAGAGCACAGCAGAGAACAGCTCAGCACTTGAACTTTCTATAATATTTTTTTCTCTTGTTAAAACCATTTTTTAATTACAGGATGGGTAAATCAATATCCAATACACCATTTCAAGTGTATTGAATCAATATATTTATAGAGAAAATCATAAACAAAAAGTTTTCGAAAAACGCACATCACAGCACTTGAATTTTTAAAAATTATTCAAGTTATTTGAGTTCTATTGTCGGGTAGTGGATTTCTATTGTCAAGCACTTGAGTTCTGCATAGCAGAGCACGCCAGGGCACGCCAGTGCACGCCAGTGCACGCCAGTGCACGCCAGAGCACGCCAGTGCACGCCAGAGCACGCCAGTGCAAGCCAGAGCACGCCAGTGCACGCCAGAGCACGCCAGTGCACGCCAGAGCACGCCAGTGCACGCCAGAGCACGCCAGTGCACGCCAGAGCACGCCAGTGCACGCCAGAGCACGCCAGTGCACGCCATAGGACGCCAGAGCAAGTCAATGCACGCCAGAGCACGATAGTGCATTCCAGAGCACTTCAATGCACGCCAGAGCACGCCAGTGCACGCCAGAGCACGCCAGTGCACGCCAGTGCACGCCAATTCACGCCAGAGCACGCCAGTGCACGCCAGAGCACGCCAGTGCACGCCAGAGCACGCCAGAGCACGCCAATTCACACCAGAGCACGCCAGTGCACGCCAGAGCATGCCAGTGCACGCCAGAGCACGCCAGTGCACGCTAGAGCTCGCCAGTGCACGTCAGTGCACGCCAGAGCACGTCAATGCACGCCAGAGCAAGCCAGAGCACGCCAGAGCACGCCAGAGCACGGTAGAGCACAGCAGAGAACAGCTCAGCACTTGAAGTTGCTATAATATTTTTTCCACTTGTTAAAACCATTTTTTAATTACAGGATGTGTACAATGTTTAATAAACCATTTCAAGTCTATTGAATCAATAAATTTATAGAGCAAATCATGAACAAAAAGTTTTAGAAAAACGCACATCACAGCACTTGAATTTTTAAAAATTATTCAAGTTATTTTAGTTCTATTGTCGGGTAGTGGATTTCTATTGTCAAGCACTTGAGTTCAGCATAGCAGAGCATGACAGAGCACGACAGAGCACGCCAGAGCTCGCCAGTGCACGCCAGAGCACAACAGTGCATGCCAGAGCACGCCAATTCACACCAGAGAACGCCAGAGCACGCAAGAGCACGCCAATTCACACCAGAGCACGCCAGTGCACGCCAGAGCACGCCAGTGCACGCCAGAGCACGACAGAGCACGCCAGAGCACGCCAGTGCACGCCAGAGCACGCCAGTGCACGCCAGAGCACGCCAGTGCACGCCAGAGCACGCCAGTGCACGCCAGAGCACGCCAGTGCACGCCAGAGCACGCCAGTGCACGCCAGAGCACGCCAGTGCACGCCAGAGCACGCCAGTGCACGCCAGAGCACGCCAGTGCACGCCAGAGCACGCCAGTGCACGCCAGACAACGGTAGAGCACAGCAGAGAACAGCTCAGCACTTGAACTTTCTATAATATTTTTTTCTCTTGTTAAAACCATTTTTTAATTACAGGATGGGTAAATCAATATCCAATACACCATTTCAAGTGTATTGAATCAATATATTTATAGAGAAAATCATAAACAAAAAGTTTTCGAAAAACGCACATCACAGCACTTGAATTTTTAAAAATTATTCAAGTTATTTGAGTTCTATTGTCGGGTAGTGGATTTCTATTGTCAAGCACTTGAGTTCTGCATAGCAGAGCACGCCAGGGCACGCCAGTGCACGCCAGTGCACGCCAGTGCACGCCAGAGCACGCCAGTGCACGCCAGAGCACGCCAGTGCAAGCCAGAGCACGCCAGTGCACGCCAGAGCACGCCAGTGCACGCCAGAGCACGCCAGTGCACGCCAGAGCACGCCAGTGCACGCCAGAGCACGCCAGTGCACGCCAGAGCACGCCAGTGCACGCCATAGGACGCCAGAGCAAGTCAATGCACGCCAGAGCACGATAGTGCATTCCAGAGCACTTCAATGCACGCCAGAGCACGCCAGTGCACGCCAGAGCACGCCAGTGCACGCCAGTGCACGCCAATTCACGCCAGAGCACGCCAGTGCACGCCAGAGCACGCCAGTGCACGCCAGAGCACGCCAGAGCACGCCAATTCACACCAGAGCACGCCAGTGCACGCCAGAGCATGCCAGTGCACGCCAGAGCACGCCAGTGCACGCTAGAGCTCGCCAGTGCACGTCAGTGCACGCCAGAGCACGTCAATGCACGCCAGAGCAAGCCAGAGCACGCCAGAGCACGCCAGAGCACGGTAGAGCACAGCAGAGAACAGCTCAGCACTTGAAGTTGCTATAATATTTTTTCCACTTGTTAAAACCATTTTTTAATTACAGGATGTGTACAATGTTTAATAAACCATTTCAAGTCTATTGAATCAATAAATTTATAGAGCAAATCATGAACAAAAAGTTTTAGAAAAACGCACATCACAGCACTTGAATTTTTAAAAATTATTCAAGTTATTTTAGTTCTATTGTCGGGTAGTGGATTTCTATTGTCAAGCACTTGAGTTCAGCATAGCAGAGCATGACAGAGCACGACAGAGCACGCCAGAGCTCGCCAGTGCACGCCAGAGCACAACAGTGCATGCCAGAGCACGCCAATTCACACCAGAGAACGCCAGAGCACGCAAGAGCACGCCAATTCACACCAGAGCACGCCAGTGCACGCCAGAGCACGCCAGTGCACGCCAGAGCACGACAGAGCACGCCAGAGCACGCCAGTGCACGCCAGAGCACGCCAGTGCACGCCAGAGCACGCCAGTGCACGCCAGAGCACGCCAGTGCACGCCAGAGCACGCCAGTGCACGCCAGAGCACGCCAGTGCACGCCAGAGCACGCCAGTGCACGCCAGACAACGGTAGAGCACAGCAGAGAACAGCTCAGCACTTGAACTTTCTATAATATTTTTTTCTCTTGTTAAAACCATTTTTTAATTACAGGATGGGTAAATCAATATCCAATACACCATTTCAAGTGTATTGAATCAATATATTTATAGAGAAAATCATAAACAAAAAGTTTTAGAAAAACGCACATCACAGCACTTGAATTTTTAAAAATTATTCAAGTTATTTGAGTTCTATTGTCGGGTAGTGGATTTCTATTGTCAAGTACTTGAGTTCTGCATAGCAGAGCACACCAGGGCACGCCAGTGCACGCCAGAGCACGCCAGTGCACGCCAGAGCACGCTAGTGCACGCTAGAGCACGCTAGTGCACGCCAGAGCACGCCAGTGCACGCCAGAGCACGCCAGTGCACGCCAGACCACGCCAGTTCACGCCAGAGCACGCCAGTGCACGCCAGAGCACGTCATAGGACGCCAGAGCAAGTCAATGCACGCCAGAGCACGATAGTGCACTCCAGAGCACTTCAATGCACGCCAGAGCACGCCAGTGCACGCCAGAGCACGCAAGTGCACGCCAAAGCACGCCAGTGCACGCCAATTCACACCAGAGCACGCCAGTGCACGCCAGAGCACGCCAGTGCACGCCAGAGCAAGTCAATGCACCCCAGAGCACGCCAATTCACAATAGAGCACGCCAGTGCACGCCAGAGCACGCCAATTCACAACAGAGCACGCCAGAGCACGCAAGAGCACGCCAATTCACACCAGAGCACGCCAGTGCACGCCAGAGCACGCCAGTGCCCGCCAGAGCACGCCAGAGCACGCCAGTGCACGCCAGTGCACGCCAGAGCACGCCAGTGCACGCCAGTGCACGCCAGAGCACGCCAGTGCACGCCAGAGCACGCCAGTGCACGCCAGAGCACGCCAGTGCACGCCAGAGCAGTTCAATGCACGCCAGAGCACGCCAATTCACACCAGAACACGCCAGTGCACGCCAGAGCACGCCAATTCACACCAGAGCACGCCAGTGCACGCCAGAGCACGTCAATGCACGCCAGAGCACGCCAGTGCACGCCAGAGCACGCCAATGCACGCCAATTCACACCAGAGCACGCCAGTGCACGCCAGAGCACGCAAGAGCACGCCAGTGCACGCCAGAGCACGTCAATGCACGCCAGAGCAAGCCAGAGCACGCCAGAGCACCCAAGTGCACGCCAAAGCACGCCACTGCACGCCAGAGCACGCCAGTACACGCCAGTGCACGCCAATTCACACCAGAGCACGCCAGAGCACGCCAGAGCACGCCAGTGCACGCCAGAGCAAGTCAATGCACGCCAGTGCACGCCAATTCACACCAGAGCACGCCAGTGCACGCCAGAGCACGCCAATTCACACCATAGCACGCCAGTGCACGCCAGACAACGCCAGTGCACGCAAGAGCACGTCAATGCACGCCAGAGCACGCCAGTGCACGCCAGAGCACGCAAGTGCACGCCAGAGCACGCCAGTGCACGCAAGAGCACGCCAGTGCACGCCAGAGCACGCCAGTGCACGCCAGAGCACGCCAGTGCACGCCAGAGCAATTCAATGCACGCCAGAGCACGCCAGTGCACGCCAATTCACACCAGAGCACGCCAGTGCACGCCAGTGCACGCCAGAGCACGCCAGTGCACGCCAGAGCACGCCAGTGCACGCCAGAGCACGCAAATTCACACCAGAACACGCCAGTGCACGCCAGAGCACGCCAATTCACACCAGAGCACGCCAGTGCACGCAAGAGCACGCCAGTGCACGCAAGAGCACGTCAATGCACGCCAGAGCACGCCAGTGCACAAAAGTGCACGCCAAAGCACGCCAGTGCACGCCAGAGCAAGTCAATGCACGCCAGTGCACGCCAATTCACACCAGAGCACGCCAGTGCACGCCAGAGCACGCCAATTCACACCAGAGCACGCCAGTGCACGCAAGAGCACGCCAGTGCACGCCAGAGCACGCCAGTGCACGCCAGAGCAATTCAATGCACGCCAGAGCACGCCAATTCACACCAGAACACGCCAGAGCACGCCAGTGCACGCCAGAGCACGCCAGTGCACGCCAGAGCACGCCAGTGCACGCCAGAGCAATTCAATGCACGCCAGAGCACGCCAATTCACACCAGAGCACGCCAGTGCACGCCAGAGCACGTCAATGCACGCCAGAGCACGCCAGTGCACGCCAGAGCACGCCAATGCACGCCAATTCACACCAGAGCACGCCAGTGCACGCCAGAGCACGCCAGAGCACGCCAGTGCACGCCAGAGCACGTCAATGCACGCCAGAGCAAGCCAGAGCACGCCAGAGCACGCAAGTGCACGCCAAAGCACGCCACTGCACGCCAGAGCACGCCAGTACACGCCAGTGCACGCCAATCAACACCAGAGCACGCCAGAGCACGCCAAAGCACGCCAGTGCACGCCAGAGCAAGTCAATGCACGCCAGTGCACGCCAATTCCTTCAGAGCACGCCAGTGCACGCCAGAGCACGCCAATTCCCACCAGAGCACGCCAGTGCACGCCAGACAACGCCAGTGCACGCAAGAGCACGTCAATGCACGCCAGAGCACGCCAGTGCACGCCAGAGCACGCAAGTGCACGCCAGAGCACGCCAGTGCACGCCAGAGCACGCCAGTGCACGCCAGAGCACGCCAGTGCACGCCAGAGCACGCCAGTGCACGCCAGAGCACGCCATTGCACGCCAGAGCAATTCAATGCACGCCAGTGCACGCCAGAGCACGCAAATGCACGCCAAAGCAGGCCAGTGCACGACAGTGCACGCCAATTCACACCAGAGCACGCCAGTGCACGCCAGTGCACGCCAGAGCACGCCAATTCACACCAGAACACGCCAGTGCACGCCAGAGCACGCCAATTCACACCAGAGCACGCCAGTGCACACCAGAACACGCCAGTGCACGCCAGAGCACGTCAATGCACGCCAGAGCACGCCAGTGCACGCCAGAGCACGACAATGCACGCCAATTCACACCAGAGCACGCCAGTGCACGCCAAAGCACGCCAGTGCACGCCAGAGCACGCCAGTACACGCCAGTTCACGCCAATTCACACCAGAGCACGCCAGAGCACGCCAGAGCACGCCAGTGCACGGCAGAGCAAGTCAATGCACGCCAGTGCACGCCAATTCACACCAGAGCACGCCAGTGCACGCCAGAGCACGCCAATTCACACCAGAGCACGCCAGTGCACGCAAGAGCACGCCAGTGCACGCAAGAGCACGTCAATGCAGGCCAGAGCACGCCAGTGCACGCCAGAGCACGCAAGTGCACGCCAGAGCACGCCAGAGCACGCAAGTGCACGCCAGAGCACGCCAGTGCACGCCAGAGCACGCCAGTGCACGCCAGAGCAATTCAATGCACGCCAGAGCACGCCAGTGCACGCCAGAGCACGCCAGTGCACGCCAAAGCACGCCAGTGCACGCCAGTGCACGCCAATTCACACCAGAGCACGCCAGTGCACGCCAGAGCACTCCAGAGCACGCCAGAGCACGCCAGAGCACGCCAGAGCACGCCAGAGCACTTCAGTGCACGCCAGAGCGCGGTAGAGCACAGCAGAGAACAGCTCAGCACTTGAAGTTGCTATAATATTTTTTTCACTTGTTAAAATCATTTTTTAATTACACGATGTGTAAATCAATGTCCAATACACCATTTCAAGTCTATTTAATCAATAAATTTATAGAGCAAATCATGAACAAAAAGTTTGAGAAAAACGCACATCACAGCACTTGAATTTTTCGGGTAGTGGATTTCTATTGTCAAGCACTTGAGTTCTGCATAGCAGAGCACGCCAGAGCACGCCAGAGCACGCCAGTGCCCGCCAGAGCACGCCAGAGCACGCCAGTGCACGCCAGAGCACGCCAGTGCACGCCAGAGCACGCCAGTGCACGCCAGAGCAATTCAATGCACGCCAGAGCACGCCAATTCACACCAGAGCACGCCAGTGCACGCCAGAGCACGTCAATGCACGCCAGAGCACTCCAGTGCACGCCAGAGCACGCCAGTGCACGCCAGTGCACGCCAATTCACACCAGAGCACGCCAGTGCACGCCAGAGCACGCCAGAGCACGCCAGTGCACGCCAGAGCACGTCAATGCACGCCAGAGCAAGCCAGAGCACGCCAGAGCACGCAAGTGCATGCCAAAGCACGCCAGTGCACGCCAGAGCACGCCAGTACACGCAAGTGCACTCCAATTCACACCAGAGCACGCCAGTGCATGCCAGAGCAGGCCAGTGCACGCCAGAGCAAGTCAATGCACGCCAGAGCACGCCAATTCACACCAGAGCACGCCAGTGCACGCCAGAGCACGCCAATTCACAGCAGAGTACGCCAGTGCACGCCAGAGCACGCCAGTGCACGCAAGAGCACGTCAATGCACGCCAGAGCACGCCAGTGCACGCCAGAGCACGCAAGTGCACGCCAAAGCACGCCAGTGCACGCCAGAGCACGCCAATTCACACCAGAGCACGTCAATGCACGCTTGAGCACGCCAGTGCACGCACGAGCACGTCAGAGCACGCCAGTTTCCGCCAGAGCACTCCAGTGCACGCCATTGCACGCCAGTGCACGCCAGAGCACGTCAATGCACGCCAGAGCAAGCCAGAGCACGCCAGAGCACGCCAGAGCACGCCAGTGCACGCACGATCGCGTCAATGCACGCCAGAGCACGCCAGAGCATGCCAGTGCACGCCAGAGCACGCCAATTCAAACCAGAGCACGTCAATGCACGCTAGAGCACGCCAGTGCACGCCAGAGCAACCAAGTGCACGCCAGAGCACGCCAGTGCACGCCAGAGCACGCCAGTGAACCCCAGAGCACGCCAGAGCACGCCAGTGCACGCACGATCGCGTCAATGCACGCCAGAGCATGCCAGTGCACACCAGAGCACTCCAGTGCACGCCAGAACACGCCAATTCACACCAGAGCACGTCAATGCACGCCAGAGCACGCCAGTGCACGCCAGAGCACGCCAATTCACACCAGAGCACGCCAGAGCACGCCAGTGCACAGCAGAGCACGTCAATGCACGCCAGAGCACGCCAGTTCACGCCAGAGCACGCCAGTGCACGCCAGAGCAATTCATTGCACGCCAGAGCACACCAATTCACACCAGAGCACGCCAGTGCAAGCCAGAGCACGCCAATTCACACCAGAGCACGCCAGTGCACGCCAGAGCACTCCAGTGCACGCCAGAGCAATTCAATGCACGCCAGAGCACGCCAGTGCACGCCAGAGCACGCAAAAGCACGCCAGAGCACGCCAGAGCACTTCAGTGCACGCCAGAGCACGGTAGAGCACAGCAGAGAACAGCTCAGCACTTGAAATTGCTATAATATTTTTTTCACTTGTTAAAATCATTTTTTAATTACACGATGTGTAAATCAGTGTCCAATACACCATTTCAAGTCTATTTAATCAATAAATTTATAGAGCAAATCATGAACAAAAAGTTTGAGAAAAACGCACATCACAGCACTTGAATTTTTCGGGTAGTGGATTTCTATTGTCAAGCACTTGAGTTCTGCATAGCAGAGCACGCCAGAGCACGCCAGAGCACGCCAGTGCACGCCAGAGCACGCAAGTGCACGCCAAAGCACGCCAGTGCACGCCAGAGCACGCCAGTGCACGCCAGAGCAATTCAATGCACGCCAGAGCACGCCAGTGCACGCCAGAGCACGCCAGTGCACGCCAGAGCACGCCAGTGCACGCCAGAGCACGCCAGTGCACGCCAGAGCACGCCAGTGCACGCCAGAGCAATTCAATGCACGCCAGAGCACGCCAGTGCACGCCAGAGCACGCCAGAGCACGCAAGTGCACGCCAAAGCACGCCAGTGCACGCCAGAGCACGCCAGTGCACGCCAGAGCACGCCAGTGCACGCCAGAGCACGCCAGTGCACGCCAGAGCACGCCAGTGCACGCCAGAGCAATTCAATGCACGCCAGAGCACGCCAATACACACCAGAACACGCCAGTGCACGCCAGAGCACGCCAATTCACACCAGAGCAAGCCAGAGCACGCCAGAGCACGCAAGTGCACGCCAAAGCACGCCAGTGCACGCCAGAGCACGCCAGTACACGCCAGTGCACGCCAATTCACACCAGAGCACGCCAGAGCACGCCAGAGCACGCCAGTGCACGCCAGAGCAAGTCAATGCACGCCAGTGCACGCCAATTTACACCAGAGCACGCCAATGCACGCCAGAGCACGCCAATTCACACCAGAGCACGCCAGTGCACGCAAGAGCACGTCAATGCACGCCAGAGCACGCCAGTGCACGCCAGAGCACGCAAGTGCACGCCAAAGCACGCCAGTGCACGCCACAGCACGCCAGTGCACGCCAGAGCAATTCAATGCACGCCAGAGCACGCCAGTGCACGCCAGAGCACGCAAGTGCACGCCAAAGCACGCCAGTGCACGCCAGTGCACGCCAATTCACACCAGAGCACGCCAGTGCACGCCAAAGCACGCAAGAGCACGCCAGAGCACGCCAGAGCACTTCAGTGCACGCCAGAGCACGGTAGAGCACAGCAGAGAACAGCTCAGCACTTGAAGTTGCTATAATATTTTTTTCACTTGTTAAAATCATTTTTTAATTACACGATGTGTAAATCAATGTCCAATACACCATTTCAAGTCTATTTAATCAAATTTATAGAGCAAATCATGAACAAAAAGTTTGAGAAAAACGCACATAACAGCACTTGAATTTTTCGGGTAGTGGATTTCTATTGTCAAGCACTTGAGTTCTGCATAGCAGAGCACGCCAGAGCACGCCAGAGCACGCCAGTGCACGCCAGTGCACGCCAGAGCACGCCAGTGCACGCCAGAGCACGCCAGTGCACGCCAGAGCAATTCAATGCACGCCAGAGCACGCCAATTCACACCAGAGCACGCCAGTGCACGCCAGAGCACGCCAATTCACACCAGAGCATGCCAGTGCACGCCAGAGCACGCCAGTGCACGCCAGAGCACGCCAGTGCACGCCAGTGCACGCCAATTCACACCAGAGCACGTCAATACACGCCAGAGCACGCAAGTGCACGCCAAAGCACGCCAGTGCACGCCAGAGCACGCCAGTACATGCCAGTGCACGCCAATTCACACCAGAGCACGCCAGTGGATGCCAGAGCACGCCAGTGCACGCCAGAGCAAGTCAATGCACGCAAGAGCACGCCAATTAACACCAGAGCACGCCAGTGCACGCCAGAGCACGCCAATTCACACCAGAGCACGCCAGTGCACGCCAGAGCACGCCAGTGCACGCAAGAGAACTTCAATGCACGCCAGAGCACGCCAGTGCACGCCAGAGCACGCAAGTGCACGCCAAAGCATGCCAGTGCACGCCAGAGCACGCCAATTCACACCAGAGCACGTCAATGCAAGCTAGAGCACGCCAGTATACGCCAGTGCACGCCAGTGCACGCCAGTGTACGCACGAGCACGTCAATGCACGCCAGAGCATGCCAGTGCACGCCAGAGAACGCCAATTCACACCAGAGCACGTCAGAGCACGCCAGTGCCCGCCAGAGCACGCCAGTGCTCGCCAGTGCACGCCAGTGCACGCCAGAGCACGTCAATGCACGCCAGAGCAAGCCTGAGCACGCCAGAGCACGCCAGAGCACGCCAGTGCACGCCAGAGCACTCCAATTCACACCAGAGCACGCCAGTGCACGCCAGAGCACGCCAGTGCACGCTAGAGCACGCCAGTGCACGCACGATCACGTCAATGCACGCCAGAGCATGCCAGTGCACGCCAGAGCACGCCAATTCACACCAGAGCACGTCAATGCACGCCAGAGCACGCCAGTGCACGCCAGAGCACGCCAGTGCACCCCAGAGCACGCCAGAGCACGCCAGTGCACGCACGATCGCGTCAATGCACGCCAGAGCATGCCAGTGCACACCAGAGCACTCCAGTGCACGCCAGAGCACGCCAATTCACACCAGAGCACGTCAATGCACGCCAGAGCACGCCAGTGCACGCCAGAGCACGCCAGTGCACGCCAGAGCACGCAAATTCACACCAGAGCACGCAAGTGCACGCCAGAGCACGCCAGTGCACGCCAGAGCACGTCAATGCACGCCAGAGCACGCCAGTGCACGCCAGAGCACGCAAGTGCACGCCAAAGCACGCCAGTGCACGCCAGAGCACGCCAATTCACACCAGAGCACGTCAATGCAAGCTAGAGCACGCCAGTATACGCCAGTGCACGCCAGTGCACGCCAGTGCACGCACGAGCACGTCAATGCACGCCAGAGCATGCCAGTGCACGCCAGAGCACACCAGTGCACGCCAGAGAACGCCAATTCACACCAGAGCACGTCAGAGCACGCCAGTGCCCGCCAGAGCACGCCAGTGCACGCCAGAGCACGTCAATGCACGCCAGAGCAAGCCTCAGCACGCCAGATCACTCCAGAGCACGCCAGTGCACGCCAGAGCACTCCAATTCACACCAGAGCACGCCAATTCACACCAGAGCACGTCAATGCACGCCAGAGCACGCCAGTGCACGCCAGAGCACGCCAATTCACACCAGAGCACACCAGAGCACGCCAGTGCACGGCAGATCACGTCAATGCACGCCAGAGCACGCCAGTGCACGCGAGAGCACGCCAGTGCACGCCAGAGCAATTCAATGCACGCCAGAGCACACCAATTCACACCAGAGCACGCCAGTGCACGCCAGAGCACGCCAATTCACACCAGAGCACGCCAGTGCACGCCAGAGCACGGCAGTGCATGCCAGAGCACGTCAATGCACGCCAGAGCACACCAGAGCACGCAAGTGCACGCCAAAGCACGCCAGTGCACGCCAGAGCACGCCAGTGCACGCCAGTGCACGCCAATTCACACCAGAGCACGCCAGTGCACGCCAGAGCACGCCAGTGCACGCCAGAGCACGCCAGTGCACGCCAGAGCAAGTCAATGCACCCCAGAGCACGCCAATTCACACTAGAGCACGCCAGTGCACGCCAGAGCACGCCAATTCACACCAGAGCACGCCAGTGCACGCAAGAGCACACCAGTGCACGCAAGAGCACGTCAATGCACGCCAGAGAACGCCAGTGCACGCCAGAGCACGCAAGTGCACGCCAGAGCACGCCAGTGCACGCCAAAGAAATTCAATGCACGCCAGAGCACGCCAGTGCACGCCAGAGCACGCAAGTGCACGCCAATTCACACCAGAGCACGCCAGTGCACGCCAATTCACGCCAGAGCACACCAGTGCACGCCAGTGCACGCCAGTGCACGCCAGTGCACGCCATTGCATGCCAGAGCACGCCAATTCACACCAGAGCACGCCAGTGCACGCCAGAGCACGCCAGTGCACGCAAGAGCACGTCAATGCACGCCAGAGCATGCCAGTGCACGCCAGAGCACGCAAGTGCACGCCAAAGCACGCCAGTGCACGCCAGAGCACGCCAATTCACAGCAGAGCACGTCAATGCACGCCAGAGCACGCCAGTGCACGCCAGTGCACGCACGAGCACGTAAGAGCACGCCAGTGCCCGCCAGAGCACGCCAGTGCACGCCAGTGCACGCCAGTGCACGCCAGAGCACGTCAATGCACGCCAGAGCAAGCCAGAGCACGCCAGAGCACGCCAGAGCACGCCAGTGCACGCCAGAGCACGCCAATTCACACCAGAGCACGCCAGTGCACGCCAGAGCACACCAATTCACACCAGAGCACGCCAGTGCACGCCAGAGCACGCCAGTGCACGCAAGATCACGTCAATTCACGCCAGAGCATGCCAGTGCACGCCAGAGCACGCCAATTCACACCAGAGCACGTCAATGCACGCCAGAGCACGCCAGTGCACGCCAGAGCACTCCAGTGCACGCCAGAGCAATTCAATTCACGCCAGAGCACAAAAATTCACACCAGAGCACGCCAGTGCACGCCAGAGCACGCCAATTCACACCAGAACACGCCAGTGCACGCCAGAGCACGCCAGTGCACGCCAGAGCACGCCAGTGCACGCCAGAGCACGCCAGTGCACGCCAGAGCACGCCAGTGCACGCCAGAGCACGCCAGTGCACGCCAGAGCACGCCAGTGCACGCCAGAGCACGCCAGTGCACGCCAGAGCAATTCAATGCACGCCAGAGCACGCCAGTGCACACCAGAGCACGCCAGAGCACGCAAGTGCACGCCAGAGCATGCCAGTGCACGCCAGAGCACGCCAGTGCACGCCAGAGCAATTCAATGCACGCCAGAGCACGCCAATACACCCTAGAGCACGCCAGTGCACGCCAGAGCACGCCAATTCACACCAAAGCATGCCAGTGCACGCCAGAGCACGTCAATGCACACCAGAGCACGCCAGTGCACGCCAGAGCACGCCAGTGCACGCCAATTCACACCAGAGCACGTCAATGCACGCCAGAGCACGCAAGTGCACGCCAAAGCACGCCAGTGCACGCCAGAGCACGCCAGTACAAGCCAGTGCACGCCAATTAACACCAGAGCACGCCAGTGCATGCCAGAGCACGCCAGTGCACGCCAGAGCACGCCAGTGCATGCCAGAGCACGCCAGTGCACGCCAGAGCAAGTCAATGCACGCAAGAGCACGCCAATTCACACCAGAGCACGCCAGTGCACGCCAGAGCACGCCAATTCACACCAGAGCACGCCAGTGCAAGCTAGACCACGCCAGTATACGCCAGTGCACGCCAGTGCACGCCAGTGCACGCACGAGCACGTCAATGCACGCCAGAGCATGCCAGTGCACGCCAGAGCACGCCAGTGCACGCCAGTGCACGCCAATTCACACCAGAGCACGCCAGTGCACGCCAGAGCACGCCAGTGCACGCCAGAGCACGCCAGTGCACGCCAGAGCACGCCAGTGCACGCCAGAGCACGCCAGTGCACGCCAGAGCACGCCAGTGCACGCCAGAGCAATTCAATGCACGCCAGAGCACGCCAATTCACACAAGAACACGCCAGTGCACGCCAGAGTACGCCAATTTACACTAGAGCACGCCAGTGCACGCCAGAGCACGCCAGTGCACGCCAGAGCACGCCAGTGCACGCCAGAGCACGCCAGTGCACGCCAGAGCACGCCAGTGCACGCCAGAGCACGCCAGTGCACGCCAGAGCACGCCAGTGCACGCCAGAGCAATTCAATGCACGCCAGAGCACGCCAGTGCACGCCAGAGCACGCCAGAGCATGCCAGTGCACGCCAGAGCACGCCAGTGCACGCCAGAGCAATTCAATGCACGCCAGAGCACGCCAATACACCCTAGAGCACGCCAGTGCACGCCAGAGCACGCCAATTCACACCAAAGCATGCCAGTGCACGCCAGAGCACGTCAATGCACACCAGAGCACGCCAGAGCACGCCAGAGCACGCCAGTGCACGCCAGTGCACGCCAATTCACACCAGAGCACGTCAATGCACGCCAGAGCACGCAAGTGCACGCCAAAGCACGCCAGTGCACGCCAGAGCACGCCAGTACAAGCCAGTGCACGCCAATTAACACCAGAGCACGCCAGTGCATGCCAGAGCACGCCAGTGCACGCCAGAGCACGCCAGTGCATGCCAGAGCACGCCAGTGCACGCCAGAGCAAGTCAATGCACGCAAGAGCACGCCAATTCACACCAGAGCACGCCAGTGCACGCCAGAGCACGCCAATTCACACCAGAGCACGCCAGTGCAAGCTAGACCACGCCAGTATACGCCAGTGCACGCCAGTGCACGCCAGTGCACGCCAGTGCACGCACGAGCACGTCAATGCACGCCAGAGCATGCCAGTGCACGCCAGAGCACGCCAGTGCACGCCAATTCACACCAGAGCACGCCAGTGCACGCCAGAGCACGCCAGTGCACGCCAGAGCACGCCAGTGCACGCCAGAGCAATTCAATGCACGCCAGAGCACGCCAATTCACACAAGAACACGCCAGTGCACGCCAGAGTACGCCAATTTACACTAGAGCACGCCAGTGCACGCCAGAGCACGCCAGTGCACGCCAGAGCACGCCAGTGCACGCCAGAGCACGCCAGTGCACGCCAGAGCACGCCAGTGCACGCCAGAGCAATTCAATGCACGCCAGAGCACGCCAGTGCACGCCAGAGCACGCAAGTGCACGCCAAAGCACGCCAGTGCACGCCAGTGCACGCCAATTCACACCAGAGCACGCCAGTGCACGCCAGAGCACGCCAGTGCACGCCAGAGCACGCCAGTGCACGCCAGAGCACGCCAGTGCACGCCAGAGCACGCCAGTGCACGCCAGAGCACGCCAGTGCACGCCAGAGCAATTCAATGCACGCCAGAGCACGCCAATTCACACCAGAACACGCCAGTGCACGCCAGAGCACGCCAATTCACACCAGAGCACGCCAGTGCACGCCAGAGCACGTCAATGCACGCAAGAGCACGCCAGTGCACGCCAGAAAACGCCAATGCACGCCAATTCACACCAGAGCACGCCAGTGCACGCCAGAGCACGCCAGAGCACGCCAGTGCACGCCAGAGCACGTCAATGCACGCCAGAGCAAGCCAGAGCACGCCAGAGCACGCAAGTGCACGCCAAAGCACGCCAGTGCACGCCAGAGCACGCTAGTACACGCTAGTGCACGCCAATTCACACCAGAGCACGCCAGTGCACGCCAGAGCAAGTCAATGCACGCCAGTGCACGCCAATTCACATCAGAGCACGCCAGTGCACGCCAGAGCACGCCAATTCACACCAGAGCACGCCAGTGCACGCAAGAGCACGTCAATGCACGCCAGAGCACGCCAGTGCACGCCAGAGCACTCCAGTGCACGCCAGAGCAATTCAATGCACGCCAGAGCACACCAATTCACACCAGAGCACGCCAGTGCACGCCAGAGCACGCCAATTTACACCAGAGCACGCCAGTGCACGCCAGAGCACGCCAGTGCACGCCAGAGCAATTCAATGCACGCCAGAGCACGCCAGTGCACGCCAGAGCACGCAAGTGCACGCCAAAGCACGCCAGTGCACGCCAGTGCACGCCAATTCACACCAGAGCACGCCAGTGCACGCCAGAGCACGCCAGAGCACGCAAGAGCACGCAAGAGCACTTCAGTGCACGCCAGAGCACGGTAGAGCACAGCAGAGAACAGCTCAGCACTTGAAATTGCTATAATATTTTTTTCACTTGTTAAAATCATTTTTTAATTACGCGATGTGTAAATCAGTGTCCAATACACCATTTCAAGTCTATTTAATCAATAAATTTATAGAGCAAATCATGAACAAAAAGTTTGAGAAAAACGCACATCACAGCACTTGAATTTTTCGGGTAGTGGATTTCTATTGTCAAGCACTTGAGTTCTGCATAGCAGAGCACGCCAGAGCACGCCAGAGCACGCCAGTGCACGCCAGTGCACGCCAGAGCACGCCAATTCACACCAGAGCACGTCAATGCACGCTAGAGCACGCCAGTGCACGTCAGTGCACGCCAAAGAAATTCAATGCACGCCAGAGCACGCCAGTGCACGCCAGAGCACGCAAGTGCACGCCAGTGCACGCCAGTGCACGCCAGTGCACGCCAGTGCACGCCAGTGCATGCCAGAGCACGCCAATTCACACCAGAGCACGCCAGTGCACGCCAGAGCACGCCAGTGCACGCAAGAGCACGTCAATGCACGCCAGAGCACGCCAGTGCACGCCAGAGCACGCAAGTGCACGCCAAAGCACGCCAGTGCACGCCAGAGCACGCCAATTCACACCAGAGCACGTCAATGCACGCTAGAGCACGCCAGTGCACGCACGAGCACGTAAGAGCACGCCAGTGCACGCCAGTGCACGCCAGTGCACGCCAGAGCACGTCAATGCACGCCAGAGCAAGCCAGAGCAAGCCAGAGCACGCCAGAGCACGCCAGAGCACGCCAGTGCACGCCAGAGCACGCCAATTCACACCAGAGCACGCCAGTGCACGCCAGAGCACACCAATTAACACCAGAGCACGCCAGTGCACGCCAGAGCACGCCAGTGCACGCAAGATCACGTCAATTCACGCCAGAGCATGCCAGTGCACGCCAGAGCACGCCAATTCACACCAGAGCACGTCAATGCACGCCAGAGCACGCCAGTGCACGCCAGAGCACTCCAGTGCACGCCAGAGCAATTCAATGCACGCCAGAGCACACCAATTCACACCAGAGCACGCCAGTGCACGCCAGAGCACGCCAATTCACACCAGAGCACGCCAGTGCACGCCAGAGCACGCCAGTGCACGCCAGAGCACGCCAGAGCACGCCAGAGCACGCCAGTGCACGCCAGAGCACGCCAGTGCACGCCAGAGCACGCCAGTGCACGCCAGAGCAATTCAATGCACGCCAGAGCACGCCAGAGCACGCAAGTGCACGCCAGAGCATGCCAGTGCACGCCAGAGCACGCCAGTGCACGCCACAGCAATTCAATGCACGCCAGAGCACGCCAATACACCCTAGAGCACGCCAGTGCACGCCAGAGCACGCCAATTCACACCAGAGCATGCCAGTGCACGCCAGAGCACGTCAATGCACACCAGAGCATGCCAGTGCACGCCAGAGCACGCCAGTGCACGCCAGTGCACGCCAATTCACACCAGAGCACGTCAATGCACGCCAGAGCACGCAAGTGCACGCCAAAGCACGCCAGTGCACGCCAGAGCACGCCAGTACAAGCCAGTGCACGCCAATTAACACCAGAGCACGCCAGTGCATGCCAGAGCACGCCAGTGCACGCCAGAGCAAGTCAATGCACGCAAGAGCACGCCAATTCACACCAGAGCACGCCAGTGCACGCCAGAGCACGCCAATTCACACCAGAGCACGCCAGTGCACGCCAGAGCACGCCAGTGCACGCCAGAGCACGCCAGTGCACGCCAGAGCACGTCAATTCACACCAGAGCACGTCAATGCAAGCTAGACCACGCCAGTATACGCCAGTGCACGCACGAGCACGTCAATGCACGCCAGAGCATGCCAGTGCACGCCAGAGCACGCCAGTGCACGCCAGAGAACGCCAATTCACACCAGAGCACGTCAGAGCACGCCAGTGCCCGCCAGACTACGCCAATGCACGCCAGTGCACGCCAGTGCACGCCAGTGCACGCCAGAGCTGTCAATGCACGCCAGAGCAAGCCTGAGCACGCCTGAGCACGCCAGAGCACGCCAGTGCACGCCAGAGCACTCCAATTCACACCAGAGCACGCCAGTGCACGCCAGAGCACACCAATTCACACCAGAGCACGCCAGTGCACGCTAGAGCACGCCAGTGAACGCTAGAGCACGCCAGTGCACGCACGATCACGTCAATGCACGCCAGAGCATGCCAGTGCACGCCAGAGCACGCCATTTCACACCAGAGCACGTCAATGCACGCCAGAGCACGCCAGTGCACGCCAGAACAACCAAGTAAACGCCAGAGCACGCCAGTGCACGCCAGAGCACGCCAGTGCACCCCAGAGCACTCCAGAGCACGCCAGTGCACGCACGATCGCGTCAATGCACGCCAGAGCATGCCAGTGCACACCAGAGCACTCCAGTGCACGCCAGAGCACGCCAATTCACACCAGAGCACGCCAGAGCACGCCAGTGCACGCACGATCGCGTCAATGCACGCCAGAGCATGCCAGTGCACACCAGAGCACTCCAGTGCACGCCAGAGCACGCCAGTGCACGCCAGAGCACGCCAGTGCACGCCAGAGCACGCCAGTGCACGCCAGAGCACGCCTATTCACACCAGAGCACGCCAGAGCACGCCAGTGCACGCCAGAGCACGTCAATGCACGCCAGAGCACGCCAGTGCACGCCAGAGCACGCCAGTGCACGCCAGAGCAATTCAATGCACGCCAGAGCACACCAATTCACACCAGAGCCCGCCAGTGCACGCCAGAGCACGCCAATTCACACCAGAGCACGCCAGTGCACGCCAGTGCACGCCAGAGCACGCCAGTGCATGCCAGAGCACGTCAATGCACGCCAGAGCACGCCAGTGCACGCCAGAGCACGCAAGTGCACGCCAAAGCACGCCAGTGCACTCCAGTGCACGCCAGTGCACTCCAGTGCACGCCAATTCACACCAGAGCACGCCAGTACATGCCAGAGCAAGTCAATGCACCCCAGAGCACGCCAATTCACACTAGAGCACGCCAGTGCACGCCATAGCACGCCAATTCACACCAGAGCACGCCAGGGCACGCAAGAGCACGCCAGTGCACGCAAGAGCACGTCAATGCACGCCAGAGAACGCCAGTGCACGCCAGAGCACGCAAGTGCACGCCAGAGCACACCAGTGCACGCCAGAGCACACCAGTGCACGCCAGAGCACGCCAGTGCACGCCAGAAAAATTCAATGCACGACAGAGCACGCCAGTGCACGCCAGAGCACGCCAGTGCACGCCAGAGCACGCCAGTGCACGCCAGAGCACGCCAGAGCACGCCAGTGCACGCCAATTCACACCAGAGCAAGCCAGTGCACGCCAGTGCACGCCAATTCACGCCAGAGCACAACAGTGCACGCCAGTGCATGCCAGAGCACGCCAATTCACACCAGAGCACGCCAGTGCACGCCACTGCACGCCAATTCACACCAGAGCACGTCAATGCACGCTAGAGCACGCCAGTGCACGCCAGTGCACGCACGAGCACGCCAATGCACGCCAGAGCATGCCAGCCAGAGCATGCCAATACACCATTTCAAGAGCACGTCAATGCACGCCAGAGCACGCCAGTGCACGCCAGAGCACGCAAGTGCACGCCAAAGCACGCAAGTGCACGCCAAAGCAAGCCATTGCTCGCCAGAGCACGCCAGTGCACGCCAGAGCACGCCAGTGCACGCCAGAGCACGCCAATGCACGCCAGAGCAAGCCAGTGCACGCCAGTGTACGCCAGTGCACGCCAGAGCACGCCAGTTCACACCAGAGCACGCCAATTCACACCAGAGCACGCCAGTGCACGCCAGAGCACGTCAATGCACGCCAGAGCACGCCAGTGCACGCCAAAGCACGCCAGTGCACGCCAGAGCACGCCAGTGCACGCCAGAGCACGCCAGTGCACGCCAGAGCACGCCAGAGCACGCCAGTGCACGCCAGAGAACGCCAGTGCACGCCAGAGTACGCCAGTGCACGCCAGAGCACGCCAATTGCACGCCAGTGCACGCCAGAGCACGCCAGTGCACGCCAGAGCACGCCAGTGCACGCCAAAGCACGCCAGAGCACGCCAGTGCACGCCAGAGAACGCCAGTGCACGCCAGAGTACGCCAGTGCACGCCATTGCACGCCAATTCACGCCAGAGCACGCCAGTGCACGCCAGAGCACGCCAGTGCACGCCAGAGCACGCCAATTCACACCAGAGCAAGCCAGTGCACGCCAGAGCTCGCCAATGCACACCAGAGCACGCCAGTGCACGCCAGTAAACGCCAGAGCACGCCAATTCACACCAGAGAACGCCAGTGCACGCCAGAGTACGCCAGTGCACGCCAGAGCACGCCAATTCACGCCAGAGCACGCCAGTGCACGCCAGAGCACGCCAATTCACACCAGAGCAAGCCAGTGCACGCCAGAGCACGCCAATTCACACCAGAGCACTCCAGTGCACGCCAGTAAACGCCAGAGCACGCCAATTCACACCAGAGCACGCCAGTGCACGCCAAAGCACGCCATTGCACGCCAGAGCACGCCAGTGCACGCCAGAGCACGCCAGTGCACGCCAGAGCACGCCAGTGCACACCAGAGCAAGCCAGTGCACGCCAGAGCACGCCAATTCACACCAGAGCACGCCAGTGCACGCCAGTAAACACCAGAGCACGCCAATTCACACCAGAGCACGCCAGTGCACGCCATAGCACGCCAATTCACACCAGAGCACGCCAGGGCACGCAAGAGCACGCCAGTGCACGCAAGAGCACGTCAATGCACGCCAGAGAACGCCAGTGCACGCCAGAGCACGCAAGTGCACGCAAGTGCACGCCAGAGCACACCAGTGCACGCCAGAGCACACCAGTGTACGCCAGAGCACGCCAGTGCACGCCAGAGAAATTCAATGCACGCCAGAGCACGCCAGTGCACGCCAGAGCACGCCAGTGCACGCCAGAGCACGCCAGGACACGCCAGTGCACGCCAATTCACACCAGAGCACGCCAGTGCACGCCAATTCACGCCAGAGCACACCAGTGCACGCCAGTGCACGCCAGTGCACGCCAGTGCATGCCAGAGCACGCCAATTCACACCAGAGCACGCCATTGCACGCCAGAGCACACCAATTCACACCAGAGCACGCCAGTGCACGCCAGAGCATGCCAGAGCACGCCAGTGCACGCCAGAGCACGCCAGTGCACGCACGAGCACGTCAATGCTCGCCAGAGCATGCCAGTGAACGCCAGAGCACGCCAGTGCACGCCACAGCACGCCAATTCACACCAGAGCACGTCAATGCACGCTAGAGCACGCCAGTGCACGCCAGTGCACGCACGAGCACGTCAATGCACGCCAGAGCATGCCAGTCAGAGCATGCCAATACACCATTTCAAGAGCACGTCAATGCACGCCAGAGCACGCCAGTGCACGCCAGAGCACGCAAGTGCACGCCAAAGCACGCAAGTGCACGCCAAAGCACGCCAGTGCTTGCCAGAGCACGCCAGTGCACGCCAGAGCACGCCAGTGCACGCCAGAGCACGCCAGTGCACGCCAGAGCACGCCAATGCACGCCAGAGCAAGCCAGTGCACGCCAGAGCACGCCAGTGCACGCCAGAGCACGCCAGTTCACACCAGAGCACGCCAGTGCACGCCAGAGCACGTCAATTCACACCAGAGCACGCCAGTGCACGCCAGAGCACGTCAATGCACGCCAGAGCACGCCAGTGCACGCCAAAGCATGCCAGTGCACGCCAGAGCACGCCAGTGCACGCCAGAGCACGCCAGTGCACGCCAGAGCACGCCAGAGCACGCCAGTGCACGCCAGAGAACGCCAGTGCACGCCAGAGTACGCCAGTGCACGCCAGAGCACGCCAATTGCACGCCAGAGCACGCCAGTGCACGCCAGAGCACGCCAGTGCACGCCAGAGCACGCCAGTGCACGCCAAAGCACGCAAGAGCACGCCAGAGCACGCCAGTGCACGCCAGAGAACGCCAGTGCACGCCAGAGTACGCCAGTGCACGCCAGAGCACGCCAATTCACGCCAGAGCACGCCAGTGCACGCCAGAGCACGCCAATTCACACCAGAGCAAACCAGTGCACGCCAGAGCACGCCAATTCACACCAGAGCACGCCAGTGCACGCCAGTAAACGCCAGAGCACGCCAATTCACACCAGAGCACGCCAGTGCACGCCAAAGCACGCCATTGCACGCCAGAGCACGCCAGTGCACGCCAGAGCACGCCAGTGCACGCCAGAGCACGCCAGTGCACACCAGAGCAAGCCAGTGCACGCCAGAGCACGCCAATTCACACCAGAGCACGCCAGTGCACGCCAGTAAACGCCAGAGCACGCCAATTCACACCAGAGCACGCCAGTGCACGCCAAAGCACGCCAGTGCACGCCAGAGCACGCCAGTGCACGCCAGAGCACGCCAGTGCACGCAAGAACACGCCAGTGCACGCCAGAGCACGCCAGAGCACGCCAATTCACACCAGAGCACGCCAGTGCACGCCAGAGCACGCCAGTGCACGCCAGAGCACGCCAGTGCACGCCAGAGCACGCCAGTGCACGCCAGAGCACGCCAATGCACGCCAGAGCAAGCCAGTGCACGCCAGAGTACGCCAGTGCACGCCAGAGCACGCCAGTTCACACCAGAGCACGCCAGTGCACGCCAGAGCACGCCAGTGCACGCTAGAGCTCGCCAGTGCACGCCAGTGCACGCCAGAGCACGTCAATGCACGCCAGAGCAAGCCAGAGCACGCCAGAGCACGCCAGAGCACGGTAGAGCACAGCAGAGAACAGCTCAGCACTTGAAGTTGCTATAATATTTTTTCCACTTGTTAAAACCATTTTTTAATTACAGGATGTGTACAATGTTTAATAAACCATTTCAAGTCTATTGAATCAATAAATTTATAGAGCAAATCATGAACAAAAAGTTTTAGAAAAACGCACATCACAGCACTTGAATTTTTAAAAATTATTAAAGTTATTTTAGTTCTATTGTCGGGTAGTGGATTTCTATTGTCAAGCACTTGAGTTCTGCATAGCAGAGCATGACAGAGCACGACAGAGCACGCCAGAGCTCGCCAGTGCACGCCAGAGCATAACAGTGCACGCCAGAGCACGCCAATTCACACCAGAGAACGCCAGTGCACGCCAGAGAACGCCAATTCACACCAGAGCACGCCAGTGCACGCCAGAGCACGACAGAGCACGCCAGAGCACGCCACTGCACGCCAGAGCACGCCAGTGCACGCCAGAGCACGCCAGTGCACGCCAGAGCACGCCAGTGCACGCCAGAGCACGCCAGTGCACGCCAGAGCACGCCAATTTACACCAGAGCACGCCAGTGCACGCCAGAGCACGACAGTGCACGCAAGAGCACGTCAGTGCACGCAAGAGCACGCCAGTGCACGCTAATTCACACCAGAGCACGCAAGTGCACGCCAGAGCACGCCAGAGCACGCCAGTGCACGCCAGAGCACGTTAATGCACGCCAGAGCAAGCCAGAGCACGCCAGAGCACGCAAGAGCACGCCAGTGCACGCCAGAGCACGGTAGAGCACAGCAGAGAACAGCTCAGCACTTGAACTTTCTATAATATTTTTTTCTCTTGTTAAAACCATTTTTTAATTACAGGATGCGTAAATCAATATCCAATACACCATTTCAAGTGTATTGAATCAATAAATTTATAGAGAAAATCATAAACAAAAAGTTTTAGAAAAACGCACATCACAGCACTTGAATTTTTAAAAATTATTCAAGTTATTTGAGTACTATTGTCGGGTAGTGGATTTCTATTGTCAAGCACTTGAGTTCGGCATAGAAGAGCACGCCAGGGCACGCCAGTGCACGCCAGAGCACGCCAGTGCACGCCAGAGAACGCCAGTGCACGTCAGAGTACGCCAGTGCACGCCAGAGCACGCTCTTCACGCCAGAGCACGCCAGTGCACGCCAGAGCACGCCAATTCACACCAGAGCAAGCCAGTGCACGCCAGAGCACGCCAATTCACACCAGAGCACGCCTGTGCACGCCAGTAAACGCCAGAGCACGCCAATTCACACCAGAGCACGCCAGTGCACGCCAAAGCACGCCAGTGCACGCCAGAGCACGCCAGTGCACGCCAGAGCACGCCAGTGCACGCCAGTGCACGCCAGAGCACGCCAGTACACGCTAGAGCTCGCCAGTGCACGCCAGTGCACCCCAGAGCACGTCAATGCACGCCAGAGCAAGCCAGAGCACGCCAGAGCACGCCAGAGCACGGTAGAGCACAGCAGAGAACAGCTCAGCACTTGAAGTTGCTATAATATTTTTTCCACTTGTTTAAACCATTTTTTAATTACAGGATGTGTACAATGTTTAATAAACCATTTCAAGTCTATTTAATCAATAAATTTATAGAGCAAATCATGAACAAAAAATTTTAGAAAAACGCACATCACAGCACTTGAATTTTTAAAAATTATTCAAGTTATTTTAGTTCTATTGTCGGGTAGTGGATTTCTATTGTCAAGCACTTGATATCTGCATAGCAGAGCATGACAGAGCACTACAGAGCACGCCAGAGCTCGCCAGTGCACGCCAGAGCACAACAGTGCACGCCAGAGCACGCCAATTCACACCAGAGAACGCCAGAGCACGCCAGAGCACGCCAATTCACACCAGAGCACGCTAGTGCACGCCAGAGCACGCCAGTGCACGCCAGAGCACGCCAGTGCACGCCAGAGCACGACAGAGCACGCCAGAGCACGCCAGTGCACGCCAGAGCACGCCAGTGCACGCCAGATTACGCCAGTGCACGCCAGAGCACGCCAGTGCACGCCAGAGCAGGCCAGTGCACGCCAGAGCACGCCAGTGCACGCCAGACAACGGTAGAGCACAGCAGAGAACAGCTCAGCACTTGAACTTTCTATAATATTTTTTTCTCTTGTTAAAATCATTTTTTAATTACAGGATGCGTAAATCAATATCCAATACACCATTTCAAGTGTATTGAATCAATAAATTTATAGAGAAAATCATAAACAAAAAGTTTTAGAAAAACGCACATCACAGCACTTGAATTTTTAAAAATCATTCAAGTTATTTGAGTTCTATTGTCGGGTAGTGGATTTCTATTGTCAAGCACTTGAGTTCTGCATAGCAGAGCATGCCAGGGCACGCCAGTGCACGCCAGAGCACGCCAGAGCACGCCAGTGCACGCCAGAGCACGCCAGTGCACGCCAGAGCACGCCATAGGACGCCAGAGCAAGTCAATGCACGCCAGAGCACGATAGTGCACGCCAGAGCACTTCAATGCACGGCAGAGCACGCCAGTGCACGCCAATTCACACCAGAGCACGCCAGTGCACGCCAGAGCACGCCAGTGCACGCCAGAGCACGCCAGTGCACGCCAGAGCACGCCAGTGCACGCCAGAGCAAGTCAATGCACCCCAGAGCACGCCAATTCACAATAGAGCACGCCAATTCACACCAGAGCACGCCAGTGCACGCAAGAGCACGCCAGTGCACGCAAGAGCACGTCAATGCACGCCAGAGAACGCCAGTGCACGCCAATTCACGCCAGAGCACACCAGTGCACGCCAGTGCATGCCAGAGCACGCCAATTCACACCAGAGCACGCCAGTGCACGCCAGAGCACACCAATTCACACCAGAGCACGCCAGTGCACGCCAGAGCACGCCAGTCTATGCCGGAGCACGCCAGTGCACGCACGAGCACGTCAATGCACGCCAGAGCACGCCAGTACACGCCAGCAGTTTGAGAAAAACGCACATCACAGCACTTGAATTTTTCGGGTAGTGGATTTCTATTGTCAAGCACTTGAGTTCTGCATAGCAGAGCACGCCAGAGCACGCCAGAGCACGCCAGTGTCCGCCAGAGCACGCCAGAGCACGCCAGTGCACGCCAGAGCAATTCAATGCACGCCAGAGCACGCCAATTCACACCAGAGCACGCCAGTGCAAGCCAGAGCACGCCAATTCACACCAGAGCACGCCAGTGCACGCCAGAGCACGTCAATGCACGCCAAAGCACGCCAGTGCACGCCAGAGCACGCCAGTGCACGCCAGTGCACGCCAATTCACACCAGAGCACGCCAGTGCACGCCAGAGCACGCCAGAGCACGCCAGTGCACGCCAGAGCACGTCAATGCACGCCAGAGCAAGCCAGAGAACGCCAGAGCACGCAGGTGCACGCTAAAGCACGCCAGTGCACGCCAGAGCACGCCAGTACACGCCAGTTTACGCCAATTCACACCAGAGCACGCCAGTGCACGCCAGAGCAAGTCAATGCACGCAAGAGCACGCCAATTCACACCAGAGCACGCCAGTGCACGCCAGAGCACGCCAATTCACACCAGAGCACGTCAATTCACGCCAGAGCACGCCAGTGCACGCCAGAGCACGCAAGTGCACGCCAAAGCACGCCAGTGCACGCCAGAGCACGCCAATTCACACCAGAGCACGTCAATGCACGCTAGAGCACGCCAGAGCACGCCAGTGCACGCACGATCGCGTCAATGCACGCCAGAGCATGCCAGTGCACACCAGAGCACTCCAGTGCACGCCAGAACACGCCAATTCACACCAGAGCACGTCAATGCACGCCATAGCACGCCAGTGCACGCCAGAGCACGCCAATTCACACCAGAGCACGCCAGAGCACGCCAGTGCACGGCAGAGCACGTCAATGCACGCCAGAGCACGCCAGTGCACGCCAGTGCACGCCAGAGCACGCCAATTCACACCAGAGCACGCCAGTGCACGCCAGAGCACACCAATTCACACCAGAGCACGCCAGTGCACGCCAGAGCACGCCAATGCACGCACGATCACGTCAAAGCACGCCACAGCATGCCAGTGCACGCCAGAGCACGCCAATTCACACCAGAGCACGTTAATGCACGCTAGAGCACGCCAGTGCACGCACGAGCACGTCAATGCACGCCAGAGCATGCCAGTGCACGCCAGAGAACGACAATTCACACCAGAGCACGTCAGAGCACGCCAGTGCCCGCCAGAGCACGCCAGTGCACGCCAGTGCACGCCAGAGCACGCCAGAGCACGCCAGAGCACGCCAGTGCACGCCAGTGCACGCCAATTCACACCAGAGAACGCCAGTGCACGCCAGAGCACGCAAGTGCACGTAAGAGCACGCCAGAGAAATTCAATGCACGCCAGAGCAAGCCAGTGCACGCCAATTAACACCAGAGCACGCCAGTGCACGCCAATTCACGCCAGAGCACACCAGTGCACGCCAGTGCACGCCAGTGCATGCCAGAGCACGCCAATTCACACCAGAGCACGCCAGTGCACGCCAGAGCACACCAATTCACACCAGAGAACGCCAGAGCACGCCAGTGCACGCCAGATTACGCCAGAGCACGCCAGTGCACGCAAGAGCACGTCAATGCACGCCAGAGCATGCCAGTGAACGCCAGAGCACGCCAGTGCACGCCACAGCACGCCAATTCACACCAGAGCACGTCAATGCGCGCTAGAGCACGCCAGTGCACGCCAGTGCACGCACGAGCACGTCAATGCACGCCAGAGCATGCCAGTGCACGCCAGAGCACGCCAGTGCACGTCAATTCACACCAGAGCACGCCAGTGCACGCCAGAGCACGCCAGAGCACGTTAGTGCACACCAGAGCACGTCAATGCACGCCAGAGCAAGCCAGAGCACGCCAGAGCACGCAAGTGCACGCCAGTGCATGCCAGAGCACGCCTGTGCACGCCAGAGCAATTCAATGCACGCCAGAGCACGCCAGTGCACGCCAGAGCACGCAAGTGCACGCCAAAGCACGCCAGTGCACGCCAATTCACACCAGAGCACGCCAGTGCACGCCAGAGCACGCAAGAGCACGCCAGAGCACGCCAGAGCACTTCAGTGCACGCCAGAGAACGGTAGAGCACAGCAGAGAACAGCACAGCACTTGAAATTGCTATAATATTTTTTTCACTTGTTAAAATCATTTTTTAATTACACGATGTGTAAATCAATGTCCAATACACCATTTCAAGTCTATTTAATCAAAAAATTTATAGAGCAAATCATGAACAAAAAGTTTGAGAAAAACGCACATCACAGCACTTGAATTTTTCGGGTAGTGGATTTCTATTGTCAAGCACTTGAGTTCTGCATAGCAGAGCACGCCAGAGCACGCCAGAGCACGTCAATGCACGCCAAAGCACGCCAGTGCACGCCAGAGCACGCAAGTGCACGCCAAAGCACGCCACTGCACGCCAGAGCACGCCAGTGCACGCCAGAGCACGCCAGTGCCCGCCAGAGCACGCCAGTGCACGCCAGTGCACGCCAGAGCACGCCAGAGAACGCCAGTGCACGCCAGAGCAATTCAATGCACGCCAGAGCACGCCAATTCACACCAGAACACGCCAGTGCACGCCAGAGCACGCCAATTCTTACCAGAGCACGCCAGTGCACGCCAGAGCACGTCAATGCACGCCAGGGCACGCCAGTGCACGCCAGAGCACGCCAGTGCACGCCAGAGCACGCCAGTGCACGCCAGAGCACGCCAGTGCACGCCAGAGCACGCCAGTGCACGCCAGAGCACGCCAGTACACGCCAGAGCACGTCAATGCACGCCAGAGCAAGCCAGAGCACGCCAGAGCACGCCAGTGCACGCCAGAGCAAGTCAATGCACGCCAGAGCACGCCAATGCATGCCAATTCACACCAGAGCACGCCAGTTCACGCCAGAGCACGCCAGAGCACGCCAGTGCACGCCAGAGCACCTCAATGCACGCCAGAGCAAGCCAGAGCACGCCAGAGCACGCAAGTGCACGCCAAAGCACGCCAGTGCACGCCAGAGCACGCCAGTACACGCCAGTGCACGCCAATTCACACCAGAGCACGCCAGAGCACGCCAGAGCACGCCAGTGCACGCCAGAGCAAGTCAATGGACGCCAGTGCACGCCAATTCACACCAGAGCACGCCAGTGCACGCCAGAGCACGCCAATTAACACCAGAGCACGCCAGTGCACGCCAGAGCACGCCAGTGCACGCAAGAGCACGTCAATGCACGCCAGAGCACGCCAGTGCACGCCAGAGCACGCAAGTGCACGCCAGAGCACGCCAGTGCACGCACGATCACGTCAATGCACGCCAGAGCACGCCAATTCATACCAGAGCACGCCAGTGCACGCCAGAGCACACCAATTCACACCAGAGCACGCCAGTGCACGCCAGAGCACGCCGGTGCACGCACGATCACGCCAGTGCACGCCAGAGCACGGAAGTGCACGCCAGAGCAATTCAATGCACGCCAGAGCACGCCAATTCACACCAGAACACGCCAGTGCACGCCAGAGCACGCCAATTCACACCAGAGCACGCCAGTGCACTCCAGAGCACGTCAATGCACGCCAGAGCACGCCAGTGCACGCCAGAGCACGCCAGTGCACGCCAATTCACACCAGAGCACGCCAGTGCACGCACGAGCACGTCAGAGCACGCCAGTGCACGCCAGTGCACGCCAGTGCACGCCAGAGCACGTCAATTCACGCCAGAGAACGCCAGTGCACGCACGATCACGTCAATGCACGCCAGAGCACGCCAGTGCACGCCAGCGCACGCCAATTCATACCAGAGCACGCCAGTGCACGCCAGAGCACACCAATTCACACCAGAGCACGCCAGTGCACGCCAGAGCACGCCGGTGCACGCACGATCACGCCAGTGCACGCCAGAGCACGCCAGTGCACGCCAGAGCAATTCAATGCACGCCAGAGCACGCCAATTCACACCAGAACACGCCAGTGCACGCCAGAGCACGCCAATTCACACCAGAGCACGCCAGTGCACTCCAGAGCACGTCAATGCACGCCAGAGCACGCCAGTGCACGCCAGAGCACGCCAGTGCACGCCAATTCACACCAGAGCACGCCAGTGCACGCCAGAGCACGCCAGTACACGCCAGAGCACGTCAATGCACGCCAGAGCAAGCCAGAGCACGCCAGAGCACGCCAGTGCACGCCAGAGCAAGTCAATGCACGCCAGTGCACGCCAATTTACACCAGAGCACACCAATGCACGCCAGAGCACGCCAATTCACACCACTGCACGCCAGTGCACGCAAGAGCACGTCAATGCACGCAAGAGCACGCCAGTGCACGCCAGTGCACGCCAGAGCAATTCAATGCACGCCAGAGCACGCCAGTGCACGCCAGAGCACGCAAATGCACGCCAAAGCACGCCAGTGCACGCCAGTGCACGCCAATTCACACCAGAGCACGCCAGTGCACGCCAGAGCACGCCAGAGCACGCCAGAGCACGCCAGTGCAAGCCAGTGCACGCCAGAGCACGCCAGTGCACGCCAGACCCCGCCAGTGCACGCCAGAGCAATTCAATGCACGCCAGAGCACGCCAATTCACACCAGAGCACGCCAGTGCACGCCAGAGCACGCCAGTGCACGCCAGTGCACGCCAATTCACACCAGAGCACGTCAATGCACGCCAGAGCACGCCAGTGCACGCCAGAGCAAGTCAATGCACGCCAGAGCACGCCAATTCACACCAGAGCACGTCAATGCACGCCAGAGAACGCCAGTGCACGCCAGAGCAACCAAGTAAACGCCAGAGCACGCCAGTGCACGCCAGAGCACGCCAATTCACACCAGAGCACGCCAGAGCACGCCAGTGCACGGCAGAGCACGTCAATGCACGCCAAAGCACGCCAGTGCACGCCAGAGCACGCCAGTGCACGCCAGAGCAATTCAATGCACGCCAGAGCACACCAATTCACACCAGAGCACGCCAGTGCACGCCAGAGAACGCCAATTCACACCAGAGCACGCCAGTGCACGCAAGAGCACACCAGTGCACGCAAGAGCACGTCAATGCACGCCAGAGAACGCCAGTGCACGCCAGAGCACGCCAGTGCACGCAAGAGAAATTCAATGCACGCCAGAGCACGCCAGTGCACGCCAGAGCACGCAAGTGCACGCCAGTGCACGCCAATTCACACCAGAGCACGCCAGTGCACGCCAATTCACGCCAGAGCACACCAGTGCACGCCAGTGCACGCCAGTGCATGCCAGAGCACGCCAATTCACACCAGAGCACGCCAGTGCACGCCAGAGCACACCAATTCACACCAGAGCACGCACGAGCACGTCAATGCACGCCAGAGCATGCCAGTGCACGCCAGAGCACGCCAGTGCACGCCAGAGAACGCCAATTCACACCAGAGCACGTCACAGCACGCCAGTGCCCGCCAGAGCACGCCAGTGCACGCCAGTGCACGCCAGTGCACGCCAGAGCACGTCAATGCACGCCAGAGCAAGCCAGAGCACGCCAGAGCACGCCAGAGCACGCCAGTGCACGCCAGAGCACGCCAATTCACACCAGAGCACGCCAGTGCACGCCAGAGCACACCAATTCACACCAGAGCACGCCAGTGCACGCCAGAGCACACCAGTGCACGCATGATCACGTCAATGCACGCCAGAGCATGCCAGTGCACGCCAGAGCACGCCAATTCACCCCAGAGCACGTCAATGCACGCCAGAGCACGCCAGTGCACGCCAGAGCAACAAAGTAAACGCCAGAGCACGCCAGTGCACGCCAGAGCACGCCAGTGCACGCCAGAGCACGCCAGTGCACGCCAGAGCACGCCAGTGCACGCCAGAGCACGCCAGTGCACCCCAGAGCACGCCAGAGCACACCAGTGCACGCACGATCGCGTCAATGCACGCCAGAGCATGCCAGTGCACACCAGAGCACTCCAGTGCACGCCAGAGCACGCCAATTCACACCAGAGCACGTCAATGCACGCCAGAGCACGCCAGTGCACGCCAGAGCACGCCAATTCACACCAGAGCACGCCAGAGCACGCCAGTGCACGGCAGAGCACGTCAATGCACGCCAGAGCACGCCAGTGCACGCCAAAGCACGCCAGTGCACGCCAGAGCACGCCAGTGCACGCCAGAGCAATTCAATGCACGCCAGAGCACGCCAGTGCACGCCAGAGCACGCAAATGCACGCCAAAGCACGCCAGTGCACGCCAGTGCACGCCAATTCACACCAGAGCACGCCAGTGCACGCCAGAGCACGCCAGAGCACTTAAGTGCACGCCAGAGCACGGTAGAGCACAGCAGAGAACAGCTCAGCACTTGAAGTTGCTATAATATTTTTTTCACTTGTTAAAATCATTTTTTAATTACACGATGTGTAAATCAATGTCCAATACAATATTTCAAGTCTATTTAATCAATAAATTTATAGAGCAAATCATGAACAAAAAGTTTGAGAAAAACGCACATCACAGCACTTGAATTTTTTGGGTAGTGGATTTCTATTGTCAAGCACTTGAGTTCTGCATAGCAGAGCACGCCAGAGCACGCCAGAGCACGCCAGAGCACACCAGAGCACGCCAGAGCACGCCAGTGCACGCCAGAGCCCGCCAGTGCACGCCAGAGCAATTCAATGCACGCCAGAGCACGCCAATTCACACCAGAGCAGGCCAGTGCACGCCAGAGCACGCCAATTCACACCAGAGCATGCCAGTGCACGCCAGAGCACGTCAATGCACGCCAGAGCACGCCAGTGCACGCCAGACCACGCCAGTGCACGCCAGTGCACGCCAGTGCACGCCAATTCACACCAGAGCACGTCAATGCACGCCAGAGCACGATAGTGCACGCCAAAGCACGCCAGTGCACGCCAGAGCACGCCAGTACACGCCAGTGCACGCCACTTCACACCAGAGCACGCCAGTGCATGCCAGAGCACGCCAGTGCACGCCAGAGCAAGTCAATGCACGCCAGAGCACGCCAATTCACACCAGAGCACGTCAATGCACGCCAGAGCACGCCAGTGCACGCCAGAGCAACCAAGTAAACGCCAGAGCACGCCAGTGCACGCCAGAGCACGCCAGTGCACCCCAGAGCACGCCAGAGCACGCCAGTGCACGCACGATCGCGTCAATGCACGCCAGAGCATGCCAGTGCACACCAGAGCACTCCAGTGAACACCAGAGCACGCCAATTCACACCAGAGCACGTCAATGCACGCCAGTGCACGCCAGAGCACGCCAATTCACACCAGAGCACGCCAGAGCACGCCAGTGCACGGCAGAGCACGTCAATGCACGCCAAAGCACGCCAGTGCGCGCCAGAGCACGCCAGTGCACGCCAGAGCAATTCAATCCACGCCAGAGCACACCAATTCACACCAGAGCATACCAGTGCACGCCAGAGCACGCCAATTCACACCAGAGCACGCCAGTGCACGCCAGAGCACGCCAGTGCATGCCAGAGCACGTCAATGCACGCCAGAGCACGCCAGAGCACGCAAGTGCACGCCAAAGCACGCCAGTGCACGCCAGAGCACGCCAGTGCACGCCAGTGCACGCCAATTCACACCAGAGCACGCCAGTGCACGCCAGAGCACGCCAGTGCACGCCAGAGCACGCCAGTGCACGCCAGAGCAAGTCAATGCACCCCAGAGCACGCCAATTCACACTAGAGCACGCCAGTGCACGCCAGAGCACGCCAATTCACACCAGAGCACGCCAGTGCACGCCAGTGCACGCCAGTGCACGCCAGAGCACGTCAATGCACGCCAGAGCAAGCCAGAGCACGCCAGAGCACGCCAGAGCACGCCAGTGCACGCCAGAGCACGCCAATTCACACCAGAGCACGCCAGTGCACGCCAGAGCACGCCAGTGCACGCATGATCACGTCAATGCACGCCAGAGCATGCCAGTGCACGCCAGAGCACGCCAATTCACCCCAGAGCACGTCAATGCACGCCAGAGCACGCCAGTGCACGCCAGAGCAACCAAGTAAACGCCAGAGCACGCCAGTGCACGCCAGAGCACGCCAGTGCACGCCAGAGCACGCCAGTGCACGCCAGAGCACGCCAGTGCACGCCAGAGCACGCCAGTGCACGCCAGAGCACGCCAGTGCACCCCAGAGCACGCCAGAGCACACCAGTGCACGCACGATCGCGTCAATACACGCCAGAAAATGCCAGTGCACACCAGAGCACTGCAGTGCACGCCAGAGCACGCCAATTCACACCAGAGCACGTCAATGCACGCCAGAGCACGCCAGTGCACGCCAGAGCACGCCAATTCACACCAGAGCACGCCAGTGCACGCCAGAGCACGCCAGTGCATGCCAGAGCACGTCAATGCACGCCAGAGCACGCCAGAGCACGCCAAAGCACGCCAGTGCACGCCAGAACACGCCAGTGCACGCCAGAGCACGCCAGTGCACGCCAGTGCACGCCAATTCACACCAGAGCACGCCAGTGACGCCAGTGCACGCCAGTGCACGCCAGTGCACGCCAGTGCACGCCAGAGCAAGTCAATGCACCCCAGAGCACGCCAATTCACACTAGAGCACGCCAGTGCACGCCAGAGCACGCCAATTCACACCAGAGCACGCCAGTGCACGCAAGAGCACGCCAGTGCACGCAAGAGCACGTCAATGCACACCAGTGCACGCCAGAGCACGCCAATTCACACCAGAGCACGTCAATGCAAGCTAGAGCACGCCAGTATACGCCAGTGCACGCCAGTGCACGCCAGTGCACGCACGAGCACGTCAATGCACGCCAGTTCATGCCAGTGCACGCCAGAGCACGCCAGTGCACGCCAGAGAACGCCAATTCACACCAGAGCACGTCAGAGCACGCCAGTGCCCGCCAGAGCACGCCAGTGCACGCAAGTGCACGCCAGTGCACGCCAGTGCACGCCAGTGCACGCCAGTGCACGCCAGAGCACGTCAATGCACGCCAGAGCAAGCCAGAGCACGCCAGAGAACGCCAGAGCACGCCAGTGCACGCCAGAGCACGCCAATTCACACCAGAGCACGCCAGTGCACGCCAGAGCACACCAATTCACACCAGAGCACGCCAGTGCACGCACGATCACGTCAATGCACGCCAGAGTATGCCAGTGCACGCCAGAGCACGCCAATTCACACCAGAGCACGTCAATGCACGCCGGAGCACGCAAGTGCACGCCAGAGCAACCAAGAAAACGCCAGAGCACGCCAGTGCACGCCAGAGCACGCCAGTGCACGCACGATCGCGTCAATGCACGCCAGAGCATGCCAGTGCACACCAGAGCACTCCAGTGCACACCAGAGCACGCCAATTCACACCAGAGCACGTCAATGCACGCCAGAGCACGCCAGTGCACGCCAGAGCACGCCAATTCACACCAGAGCACGCCAGAGCACGCCAGTGCACGGCAGAGCACGTCAATGCACGCCAAAGCACGCCAGTGCACGCCAGAGCACGCCAGTGCACGCCAGAGCAATTCAATGCACGCCAGAGCACACCAATTCACACCAGAGCACGCCAGTGCACGCCAGAGAACGCCAGTGCACGCCAGAGCAATTCAATGCACGCCAGAGCACACCAATTCACACCAGAGCATGCCAGTGCACACCAGAGCACTCCAGTGCACACCAGAGCACACCAATTCACACCAGAGCACGCCAGTGCACGCCAGAGAACGCCAATTCACACCAGAGCACGCCAGTGCACGCAAGAGCACACCAGTGCACGCAAGAGCACGCCAATTCACACCAGAGCACGTCAATGCACGCCAGAGCACGCCAGTGCACCCCAGAGCACGCCAATTCACACCAGAGCACGCCAGTGCACGCCAATTCACGCCAGAGCACACCAGTGCACGCCAGTGCACGCCAGTGCATGCCAGAGCACGCCAATTCACACCAGAGCACGCCAGTGCACGCCAGTGCACGCCAGAGCACGTCAATGCACGCCAGAGCAAGCCAGAGCACGCCAGAGCACGCCAGAGCACGCCAGTGCACGCCAGAGCACGCCAATTCACACCAGAGCACGCCAGTGCACGCCAGAGCACACCAATTCACACCAGAGCACGCCAGTGCACGCCAGAGCACACCAGTGCACGCATGATCACGTCAATGCACGCCAGAGCATGCCAGTGCACGCCAGAGCACGCCAATTCACCCCAGAGCACGTCAATGCACGCCAGAGCACGCCAGTACACGCCAGAGCAACCAAGTAAACGCCAGAGCACGCCAGTGCACGCCAGAGCACGCCAGTGCACGCCAGAGCACGCCAGAGCACGCCAGAGCACGCCAGAGCACGCCAGTGCACCCCGGAGCACGCCAGAGCACACCAGTGCACGCACGATCGCTTCAATGCACGCCAGAGCATGCCAGTGCACACCAGAGCACTCCAGTGCACGCCAGAGCACGCCAATTCACACCAGAGAACGTCAATGCACGCCAGAGCACGCCAGTGCACGCCAGAGCACGCCAATTCACACCAGAGCACGCCAGAGCACGCCAGTGCACGGCAGAGCACGTCAATGCACGCCAGAGCACGCCAGTGCACGCCAGAGCACGCCAGTGCACGCCAGAGCAATTCAATGCACGCCAGAGCACACCAATTCACACCAGAGCACGCCAGTGCACACCAGAGCACGCCAATTCACACCAGAGCACGCCAGTGCACGCCAGAGCACGCCAGTGCATGCCAGAGCACGTCAATGCACGCCAGAGCACGCCAGAGCACGCAAGTGCACGCCAAAGCACGCCAGTGCACGCCAGAGCACGCCAGTGCACGCCAGAGCACGCCAGTGCACGCCAGTGCACGCCAATTCACACCAGAGCACGCCAGTGCACGCCAGAGCAAGTCAATGCACCCCAGAGCACGCCAAATCACACTAGAGCACGCCAGTGCACGCCAGAGCACGCCAATTCACACCAGAGCACGCCAGTGCACGCAAGAGAACACCAGTGCACGCAAGAGCACGTCAATGCACGCCAGAGAACGCCAGTGCACGCCAGAGCACGCCAGAGCACGCCAGTGCACGCCAGAGAAATTCAATGCACGCCAGAGCACGCCAGTGCACGCCAGAGCACGCAAGTGCACGCCAGTGCACGCCAATTTACACCAGATCACGCCAGTGCACGCCAATTCACGCCAGAGCACACCAGTGCACGCCAGTGCACGCTAGTGCATGCCAGAGCACGCCAATTCACACCAGAGCACGCCAATTCACACCAGAGCACGCCAGTGCACGCCAGAGCACGTCAATGCACGCCAGAGCATGCCAGTGCACGCCAGAGCACGCCAATGCACGCCAGAGCACGCCAATTCACACCAGAGCACGTCAGAGCACGCCAGTGCACGCCAGAGCACGCCAATTCACACCAGAGCACGCCAGTGCACGCAAGAGCACGTCAATGCACGCCAGAGCATGCCAGTGCACGCCAGAGCACGCCAGTGCACTCCAGAGCAAGTCAATGCACGCCATAGCACGCCAGTGCACGCCAGAGCACGTCAATGCACGCCAGAGCACGCCAGTGCACGCCAGAGCACGCCAGTGCACGCCAGTGCACGCCAATTCACACCAGAGCACGCCAGTGCACGCCAGAGCACGCCAGAGCACGCCAGTGCACGCCAGAGCACGTCAATGCACGCCAGAGCAAGCAAGAGCATGCCAGAGCACGCAAGTGCACGCCAAAGCACGCCAGTGCACGCCAGAGCACGCCAGTACACGCCAGTGCACGCCAATTCACACCAGAGCACGCCAGAGCACGCCAGAGCACGCCAGTGCACGCCAGAGCAAGTCAATGCACGCCAGTGCACGCCAATTCACACCAGAGCACGCCAGTGCACGCCAGAGCACGCCAGAGCACGCCAGAGCACGCCAGAGCACTTCAGTGCACGCCAGAGCACGGTAGAGCACAGCAGAGAACAGCTCAGCACTTGAAGTTGCTATAATATTTTTTTTACTTGTTAAAATCATTTTTTAATTACACGATGTGTAAATCAATGTCCAATACACCATTTCAAGTCTATTTAATGAATAAATTTATAGAGCAAATCATGAACAAAAAGTTTGAGAAAAACGCACATCACAGCACTTGAATTTTTCGGGTAGTGGATTTCTATTGTCAAGCACTTGAGTTCTGCATAGCATAGCACGCCAGAGCACGCCAGAGCACGCCAGTGCCCGCCAGAGCACGCCAGTGCACGCCAGTGCACGCCAGAGCACGCCAGTGAACGCCAGAGCACGCCAGTGCACGCCAGAGCACGCCAGTGCACGCCAGAGCACGCCAGTGCACGCCAGAGCACGCCAGTGCACGCCAGAGCAATTCAATGCACGCCAGAGCACGCCAATTCACACCAGAGCACGCCAGTTCACGCCAGAGCACGCCAATTCACACCAGAGCACGCCAGTGCACGGCAGAGCACGTCAATGCACGCCAGAGCACGCCAGTGCACGCCAGAGCACGCCAGTGCACGCCAGTGCACGCCAGTGCACGCCAGTGCACGCCAATTCACACCAGAGCACGCCAGTGTACGCCAGAGCACGCCAGAGCACGCCAGTGCACGCCAGAGCACGTCAATGCACGCCAGAGCAAGCCAGAGCACGCCAGAGCACGCAAGTGCACGCCAAAGCACGCCAGTGCACGCCAGAGCACGCCAGTACACGCCACTGCACGCCAATTCACACCAGAGTACGCCAGTGCATGCCAGAGCACGCCAGTGCAAGCCAGAGCAAGTCAATGCACGCAAGACCACGCCAATTCACACCAGAGCACGCCAGTGCACGCCAGAGCACGCCAATTCACACCAGAGCACGCCAGTGCACGCCAGAGCACGCCAGAGCACGCCAGAGCACTTCAGTGCACGCCAGAGCACGCCAGAGCACAGCAGAGAACAGCTCAGCACTTGAAGTTGCTATAATATTTTTTTCACTTGTTAAAATCATTTTTTAATTACACGATGTGTAAATCAATGTCCAATACACCATTTCAAGTCTATTTAATCAATAAATTTATAGAGCAAATCATGAACAAAAAGTTTGAGAAAAACGCACATCACAGCACTTGAATTTTTCGGGTAGTGGATTTCTATTGTCAAGCACTTGAGTTCTGCATAGCATAGCACGCCAGAGCACGCCAGAGCACGCCAGTGCCCGCCAGAGCACGCCAGTGCACGCCAGTGCACGCCAGAGCACGCCAGTGCACGCCAGAGCACGCCAGTGCACGCCAGAGCACGCCAGTGCACGCCAGAGCACGCCAGTGCACGCCAGAGCACGCCAGTGCACGCCAGAGCACGCCAGTGCACGCCAGAGCAATTCAATGCACGCCAGAGCACGCCAATTCACACCAGAGCACGCCAGTTCACGCCAGAGAACGTCAATGCACGCCAGAGCACGCCAGTGCACGCCAGAGCACGCCAGTGCACGCCAGAGAACGCCAGTGAACGCCAGAGCACGCCAGTGCACGCCAGTGCACGCCAATTCACACCAGAGCACGCCAGTGTACGCCAGAGCACGCCAGAGCACGCCAGTGCACGCCAGAGCACGTCAATGCACGCCAGAGCAAGCCAGAGCACGCCAGAGCACGCAAGTGCACGCCAAAGCACGCCAGTGCACGCCAGAGCACGCCAGTACACGCCACTGCACGCCAATTCACACCAGAGTACGCCAGTGCATGCCAGAGCACGCCAGAGCACGCCAGAGCACGCCAGTGTACGCCAGTGCACGCCAATTCACACCAGAGCACGCCAGTGCACGCCAGAGCACGCCAATTCACACCAGAGCACGCCAGTGCACGCCAGAGCACGCCAGAGCACGCCAGAGCACTTCAGTGCACGCCAGAGCACGCCAGAGCACAGCAGAGAACAGCTCAGCACTTGAAGTTGCTATAATATTTTTTTCACTTGTTAAAATCATTTTTTAATTACACGATGTGTAAATCAATGTCCAATACACCATTTCAAGTCTATTTAATCAATAAATTTATAGAGCAAATCATGAACAAAAAGTTTGAGAAAAACGCACATCACAGCACTTGAATTTTTCGGGTAGTGGATTTCTATTGTCAAGCACTTGAGTTCTGCATAGCATAGCACGCCAGAGCACGCCAGAGCACGCCAGTGCCCGCCAGAGCACGCCAGTGCACGCCAGTGCACGCCAGAGCACGCCAGTGCACGCCAGAGCACGCCAGTGCACGCCAGAGCACGCCAGTGCACGCCAGAGCACGCCAGTGCACGCCAGAGCACGCCAGTGCACGCCAGAGCACGCCAGTGCACGCCAGAGCAATTCAATGCACGCCAGAGCACGCCAATTCACACCAGAGCACGCCAGTTCACGCCAGAGAACGTCAATGCACGCCAGAGCACGCCAGTGAACGCCAATTCACACCAGAGCACGCCAGTGCATGCCAGAGCACGCCAGTGCAAGCCAGAGCAAGTCAATGCACGCAAGAGCACGCCAATTCACACCAGAGCACGCCAGTGCACGCCAGAGCACGCCAATTCACACCAGAGCACGCCAGTGCACGCCAGAGCACGGCATTGCACGCAAGAGCACGTCAATGCACGCCAGAGCACGCCAGTGCCCGCCAGAGCACGCCAGTGCACGCCAGAGCACGCCAGTGCACGCCAGAGCACGCCAGTGCACGCCAGAGCACGCCAGTGCACGCCAGAGCAATTCAATGCACGCCAGAGCACGCCAGAGCACGCCAGCGCACGCCAGAGCACGCAAGTGCACGCCAAAGCACGCCAGTGCACGCCAGTGCACGCCAGTGCACGCCAGTGCACGCCAATTCACACCAGAGAAAGCCAGAGCACGCCAGAGCACGCCAGAGCACTTCAGTGCACGCCAGAGCACGGTAGAGCACAGCAGAGAACAGCTCAGCACTTGAAGTTGCTATAATATTTTTTTCACTTGTTAAAGTCATTTTTTAATTACACGATGTGTAAATCAATGTCCAATACACAATTTCAAATCTATTTTATCAATAAATTTATAGAGCAAATCATGAACAAAAAGTTTGAGAAAAACGCACATCACAGCACTTGAATTTTTCGGGTAGTTGATTTCTATTGTCAAGCACTTGAGTTCTGCATAGCAGAGCACGCCAGAGCACGCCAGTGCACGCAAGAGCACGTCAATGCACGCCAGAGCAAGCCAGAGCACGCCAGAGCACGCAAGTGCACGCCAAAGCACGCCAGTGCACGCCAGAGCACGCCAGTACACGCCACTGCACGCCAATTCACACCAGAGTACGCCAGTGCATGCCAGAGCACGCCAGAGCACGCCAGAGCACGCCAGTGCACGCCAGTGCACGCCAATTCACACCAGAGCACGCCAGTGCACGCCAGAGCACGCCAATTCACACCAGAGCACGCCAGTGCACGCCAGAGCACGCCAGAGCACGCCAGAGCACTTCAGTGCACGCCAGAGCACGCCAGAGCACAGCAGAGAACAGCTCAGCACTTGAAGTTGCTATAATATTTTTTTCACTTGTTAAAATCATTTTTTAATTACACGATGTGTAAATCAATGTCCAATACACCATTTCAAGTCTATTTAATCAATAAATTTATAGAGCAAATCATGAACAAAAAGTTTGAGAAAAACGCACATCACAGCACTTGAATTTTTCGGGTAGTGGATTTCTATTGTCAAGCACTTGAGTTCTGCATAGCATAGCACGCCAGAGCACGCCAGAGCACGCCAGTGCCCGCCAGAGCACGCCAGTGCACGCCAGTGCACGCCAGAGCACGCCAGTGCACGCCAGAGCACGCCAGTGCACGCCAGAGCACGCCAGTGCACGCCAGAGCACGCCAGTGCACGCCAGAGCACGCCAGTGCACGCCAGAGCAATTCAATGCACGCCAGAGCACGCCAATTCACACCAGAGCACGCCAGTTCACGCCAGAGAACGTCAATGCACGCCAGAGCACGCCAGTGAACGCCAATTCACACCAGAGCACGCCAGTGCATGCCAGAGCACGCCAGTGCAAGCCAGAGCAAGTCAATGCACGCAAGAGCACGCCAATTCACACCAGAGCACGCCAGTGCACGCCAGAGCACGCCAATTCACACCAGAGCACGCCAGTGCACGCCAGAGCACGGCATTGCACGCAAGAGCACGTCAATGCACGCCAGAGCACGCCAGTGCCCGCCAGAGCACGCCAGTGCACGCCAGAGCACGCCAGTGCACGCCAGAGCACGCCAGTGCACGCCAGAGCACGCCAGTGCACGCCAGAGCAATTCAATGCACGCCAGAGCACGCCAGAGCACGCCAGCGCACGCCAGAGCACGCAAGTGCACGCCAAAGCACGCCAGTGCACGCCAGTGCACGCCAGTGCACGCCAATTCACACCAGAGAAAGCCAGAGCACGCCAGAGCACGCCAGAGCACTTCAGTGCACGCCAGAGCACGGTAGAGCACAGCAGAGAACAGCTCAGCACTTGAAGTTGCTATAATATTTTTTTCACTTGTTAAAGTCATTTTTTAATTACACGATGTGTAAATCAATGTCCAATACACAATTTCAAATCTATTTTATCAATAAATTTATAGAGCAAATCATGAACAAAAAGTTTGAGAAAAACGCACATCACAGCACTTGAATTTTTCGGGTAGTTGATTTCTATTGTCAAGCACTTGAGTTCTGCATAGCAGAGCACGCCAGAGCACGCCAGTGCACGCAAGAGCACGTCAATGCACGCCAGAGCACGCCAGTGCACGCCAGAGCACGCAAGTGCACGCCAAAGCACGCCAGTGCACGCCAGAGCACGCCAATTCACACCAGAGCACGTCAATGCACGCTAGAGCACGCCAGTGCACGCCAGTGCAAGCCAGTGCACGCACGAGCACGTCAATGCACGCCAGAGCATGCCACTGCACGCCAGAGCACGCCAGTGCACGCCAGAGAACGCCAATTCACACCAGAGCACGTCAGAGCACGCCAGTGCCCGCCAGAGCACGCCAGTGCACGCCAGTGCACGCCAGTGCACGCCAGAGCACGTCAATGCACGCCAGAGCAAGCCAGAGTACGCCAGAGCACGCCAGAGCACGCCAGTGCACGCCAGTGCACGCCAATTCACACCAGAGCACGCCAGTGCACGCCAGAGCACACCAATTCACACCAGAGCACGCCAGAGCACGCCAGTGCACGCACGATCACGTCAATGCACGCCAGAGCATGCCACTGCACGCCAGAGCACGCCAATTCACACCAGAGCACGTCAATGCACGCCAGAGCACGCCAGTGCACGCCAGAGCACGCCAGTGCACGCCAGAGCACGCCAGTGCACGCCAGAGCACGCCAGTGCAAGCCAGAGCACGCCAGTGCACCCCAGAGCACGCCAGTGCACCCCAGAGCACGCCAGAGCACGCCAGTGCACGCACGATCGCGTCAATGCACGCCAGAGCATGCCAGTGCACACCAGAGCACTCCAGTGCACGCCAGAGCACGCCAATTCACACCAGAGCACGTCAATGCACGCCAGAGCACGCCAGTGCACGCCAGAGCACGCCAATTCACACCAGAGCACGCCAGAGCACGCCAGTGCACGCCAGAGCACGTCAATGCACGCCAGAGCACGCCAGTGCACGCCAGAGCAATTCAATGCAAACCAGAGCACACCAATTCACACCAGAGCACGCCAGTGCACGCCAGAGCACGCCAATTCACACCAGAGCACGCCAGTGCACGCCAGTGCACGCCAGAGCACGCCAGTGCATGCCAGAGCACGTCAATGCACGCCAGAGCACGCCAGTGCACGCCAGAGCACGCAAGTGCTCGCCAAAGCACGCCAGTGCACGCCAGTGCACGCCAGTGCACGCCAGTTCACGCCAGTGCACGCCAGTGCACGCCAATTCACACGAGAACACGCCAGTGCACGCCAGAGCACGCCAGTGCACGCCAGAGCACGCCAGTGCACGCCAGAGCAAGTCAATGCACCCCAGAGCATGCCAATTCACACTAGAGCACGCCAGTGCACGCCATAGCACGCCAATTCACACCAGAGCACGCCAGGGCACGCAAGAGCACGCCAGTGCACGCAAGAGCACGTCAATGCACGCCAGAGAACGCCAGTGCACGCCAGAGCACGCAAGTGCACGCAACTGCACGCCAGAGCACACCAGTGCACGCCAGAGCACACCAGTGCACGCCAGAGCACGCCAGAGAAATTCAATGCACGCCAGAGCACGCCAGTGCACGCCAGAGCACGCCAGTGCACGCCAGAGCACGCCAGTGCACGCCAGAGCACGCCAGTGCACGCCAGAGCACGCCAGTGCACGCCAGAGCACGCAAGTGCACGCCAGTGCAAGCCAATTCACACCAGAGCACGCCAGTGCACGCCAATTCACGCCGGAGCACACCAGTGCACGCCAGTGCACGCCAGTGCATGCCAGAGCACGCCAATTCCCACCAGAGCACGCCAGTGCACACCAGAGCACACCAATTCACACCAGAGCACGACAGTGCACGCCAGAGCACGCCAGAGCACGCCAGTGCACGCCAGAGCACGCCAGTGCACGCACGAGCACGTCAATGCTCGCCAGAGCATGCCAGTGAACGCCAGAGCACGTCAATGCACGCTAGAGCACGCCAGTGCACGCCAGTGCACGCACGAGCACGTCAATGCACGCCAGAGCATGCCAAGACACCATTTCAAGAGCACGTCAATGCACGCCAGAGCACGCCAGAGCACGCAAGTGCACGCCAAAGCACGCCAGTGCTCACCAGAGCACGCCAGTGCACGCCAGAGCACGCCAGTGCACGCCAGAGAAAGCCAGTGCACGCCAGAGCACGCCAGTTCACACCAGAGCACGCCAGTGCACGCCAGAGCACGCCAATTTACACCAGAGCACGCCAGTGCACGCCAGAGCACGTCAATGCACGCCAGAGCACGCCAGTGCACGCACGATCACGTCAATGCACGCCAGAGCATGCACGTGCACGCCAGAGCACGCCAATTCACACCAGAGCACGTCAATGCACGCCAGAGCACGCCAGTGCACGCCAGAGCAACCAAGAAAACGCCAGAGCACGCCAATTCACACCAGAGCACGTCAATGCACGCTAGAGCACGCCAGTGCACGCCAGAGCAACCAAGTAAACGCCAGAGCACGTCAGTGCACGCCAGAGCACGCCAGTGCACCCCAGAGCACGCCAGAGCACGCCAGTGCACGCACGATCACGTCAATGCACGCCAGAGCATGCCAGTGCACACCAGAGCACTCCAGTGCACACCAGAGCACGCCAATTCACACCAGAGCACGTCAATGCACGCCAGAGCACGCCATTGCACGCAAGAGCACGCCAATTCACACCAGAGCACGCCAGAGCACGCCAGTGCACGGCAGAGCACGTCAATGCACGCCAAAGCACGCCAGTGCACGCCAGAGCACGCCAGTGCACGCCAGAGCAATTCAATGCACGCCAGAGCACACCAATTCACACCAGAGCACGCCAGTGCACGTCAGAGCACGCCAATTCACACCAGAGCACGCCAGTGCACGCCAGAGCACGCCAGTGCATGCTAGAGCACGTCAATGCACGCCAGAGCACGCTAGAGCACGCAAGTGCACGCCAAAGCACGTCAATGCACCCCAGAGCAAGCCAATTCACACTAGAGCACGCCAGTGCACGCCAGAGCACGCCAATTCACACCAGAGCACGCCAGTGCACGCAAGAGCACACCAGTGCACGCAAGAGCACGTCAATGCACGCCAGAGAACGCCAGTGCACGCCAGAGCACGCCAGTGCACGCCAGAGAAATTAAATGCACGCCAGAGCATGCCAGTGCACGCCAGAGCACGCAAGTGCACGCCAGTGCACGCCAATTCACACCAGAGGACGCCAGTGCACGCCAATTCACGCCAGAGCACACCAGTGAACGCCAGTGCACGCCAGTGCATGCTAGAGCACGCCAATTCACACCAGAGCACGCCAGTGCACGCCAGAGCACACCAATTCACACCAGAGCACGCACGAGCACGTCAATGCACGCCAGAGCATGCCAGTGCACGCCAGAGCACGCCAGTGCACGCCAGAGAACGCCAATTCACACCAGAGCACGTCAGAGCACGCCAGTGCCCGCCAGAGCACGCCAGTGCACGCCAGTGCACGCCAGTGCACGCCAGAGCACGTCAATGCATGCCAGAGCAAGCCAGAGCACGCCAGAGCACGCCAGAGCACGCCAGTGCACGCCAGAGCACGCCAATTCACACCAGAGCACGCCAGTGCACGCCAGAGCACACCAATTCACACCAGAGCACGCCAGTGCACGCACGATCACGTCAATGCACGCCAGAGCATGCCAGTGCACGCCAGAGCACGCAAATTCACACCAAAGCACGTCAATGCACGCCAGAGCACGCCAGTGCACGCCAGAGCAACCAAGAAAACGCCAGAGCACGCCAGTGCACGCCAGAGCACGCCAGTGCACCCCAGAGAACGCCAGAGCACGCCATTGCACGCATGATCTTGTCAATGCACGCCAGAGCATGCCAGTGCACACCAGAGCACTCCAGTGCACACCAGAGCACGCCAATTCACACCAGAGCACGTCAATGCACGCCAGAGCACGCCAGTGCACGCCAGAGCACGCCAATTCACACCAGAGCACGCCAGAGCACGCCAGTGCACGGCAGAGCACGTCAATGCACGCCAAAGCATGCCAGTGCACGCCAGAGCATGCCAGTGCACGCCAGAGCACGCCAGTGCACGCCAGAGAACGCCAATTCACACCAGAGCACGTCAGAGCACGCCAGTGCCCGCCAGAGCACGCCAGTGCACGCCAGTGCACGCCAGTGCACGCCAGAGCACGTCAATGCATGCCAGAGCAAGCCAGAGCACGCCAGAGCACGCCAGAGCACGCCAGTGCACGCCAGAGCACGCCAATTCACACCAGAGCACGCCAGTGCACGCCAGAGCACACCAATTCACACCAGAGCACGCCAGTGTACGCCAGAGCACGCCAGTGCACGCATGATCACGTCAATGCACGCCAGAGCATGCCAGTGCACGCCAGAGCACGCCAATACACCCCAGAGCACGTCAATGCACGCCAGAGCACGCCAGTGCACGCCAGAGCAACCAAGTAAACGCCAGAGCACGACAGTGCACGCCAGAGCACGCCAGTGCACGCCAGAGCACGCCAGTGCACGCCAGAGCACGCCAGTGCACCCCAGAGCACGCCAGAGCACACCAGTGCACGCACGATCGCGTCAATGCACGCCAGAGCATGCCAGTGCACACCAGAGCACTCCAGTGCACGCTAGAGCACGCCAATTCACACCAGAGCACGTCAATGCACGCCAGAGCACGCCAGTGCACGCCAGAGGCACGCAAATTCACACCAGAGCACGCCAGAGCACGCCAGTGCACGGCAGAGAACGTCAATGCACGCCAGAGCACGCCAGTGCACGCCAGAGCACGCCAGTGCACGCCAGAGCAATTCAATGCACGCCAGAGCACACCAATTCACACCAGAGCACGCCAGTGCACGCCAGAGCACGCCAATTCACACCAGAACACGCCAGTGCACGCCAGTGCACGCCAGAGCACGTCAATGCATGCCAGAGCAAGCCAGAGCACGCCAGAGCACGCCAGAGCACGCCAGTGCACGCTAGAGCACGCCAATTCACACCAGAGCACGCCAGTGCACGCCAGAGCACACCAATTCACACCAGAGCACGCCAGTGCACGCATGATCACGTCAATGCACGCCAGAGCATGCCAGTTTACGCCAGAGCACGCCAATACACCCCAGAGAACGTCAATGCACGCCAGAACACGCCAGTGCACGCCAGAGCAACCAAGTAAACGCCAGAGCACGCCAGTGCACGCCAGAGCACGACAGTGCACGCCAGAGCACGCCAGTGCACGCCAGAGCACGCCAGTGCACCCCAGAGCACGCCAGAGCACACCAGTGCACGCACGATCGCGTCAATGCACGCCAGAGCATGCCAGTGCACACCAGAGCACTCCAGTGCACGCCAGAGCACGCCAATTCACACCAGAGCACGTCAATGCACGCCAGAGCACGCCAGTGCACGCCAGAGCACGCCAATTCACACCAGAGCACGCCAGAGCACGCCAGTGCACGGCAGAGAACGTCAATGCACGCCAGAGCACGCCAGTGCACGCCAGAGCACGCCAGTGCACGCTAGAGCAATTCAATGCACGCCAGAGCACACCAATTCACACCAGAGCACGCCAGTGCACGCCAGAGCACGCCAATTCACACCAGAGCACGCCAGTGCACGCCAGAGCACGCCAATTCACACCAGAGCACGCCAGTGCACGCAAGAGCACGCCAGTGCACGCAAGAGCACGTCAATGCACGCCAGTGCACGCCAGAGCACGCCAATTCACACCAGAGCACGTCAATGCAAGCTAGAGCACGCCAGTATACGCCAGTGCACGCCAGTGCACGCACGAGCACGTCAATGCACGCCAGTTCATGCCAGTGCACGCCAGAGCACGCCAGTGCACGCCAGAGAACGCCAATTCACACCAGAGCACGTCAGAGCACGCCAGTGCCCGCCAGAGCACGCCAGTGCACGCCAGTGCACGCCAGTGCACGTCAATGCAAGCCAGAGCAAGCCAGAGCACGCCAGAGCACGCCAGAGCACGCCAGTGCACGCCAGAGCACGCCAATTCACACCAGAGCACGCCAGTGCACGCCAGAGCACACCAATTCACACCAGAGCACGCCAGTGCACGCACGATCACGTCAATGCACGCCAGAGCATGCCAGTGCACGCCAGAGCACGCAAATTCACACCAGAGCACGTCAATGCACGCCAGAGCACGCCAGTGCACGCCAGAGCAACCAAGAAAACGCCAGAGCACGCCAGTGCACGCCAGAGCACGCCAGTGCACCCCAGAGAACGCCAGAGCACGCCATTGCACGCATGATCGCGTCAATGCACGCCAGAGCATGCCAGTGCATACCAGAGCACTCCAGTGCACACCAGAGCACGCTAATTCACACCAGAGCACGTCAATGCACGCCAGAGCACGCCAGTGCACGCCAGAGCACGCCAGTGCACCCCAGAGCACGCCAGAGCACACCAGTGCACGCACGATCGCGTCAATGCACGCCAGAGCATGCCAGTGCACACCAGAGCACTCCAGTGCACGCCAGAGCACGCCAATTCACACCAGAGCACGTCAATGCACGCCAGAGCACGCCAGTGCACGCCAGAGCACGCCAATTCACACCAGAGCACGCCAGAGCACGCCAGTGCACGGCAGAGAACGTCAATGCACGCCAGAGCACGCCAGTGCACGCCAGAGCACGCCAGTGCACGCTAGAGCAATTCAATGCACGCCAGAGCACACCAATTCACACCAGAGCACGCCAGTGCACGCCAGAGCACGCCAATTCACACCAGAGCACGCCAGTGCACGCCAGAGCACGCCAATTCACACCAGAGCACGCCAGTGCACGCAAAAGCACGCCAGTGCACGCAAGAGCACGTCAATGCACGCCAGTGCACGCCAGAGCACGCCAATTCACACCAGAGCACGTCAATGCAAGCTAGAGCACGCCAGTATACGCCAGTGCACGCCAGTGCACGCACGAGCACGTCAATGCACGCCAGTTCATGCCAGTGCACGCCAGAGCACGCCAGTGCACGCCAGAGAACGCCAATTCACACCAGAGCACGTCAGAGCACGCCAGTGCCCGCCAGAGCACGCCAGTGCACGCCAGTGCACGCCAGTGCACGTCAATGCAAGCCAGAGCAAGCCAGAGCACGCCAGAGCACGCCAGAGCACGCCAGTGCACGCCAGAGCACGCCAATTCACACCAGAGCACGCCAGTGCACGCCAGAGCACACCAATTCACACCAGAGCACGCCAGTGCACGCACGATCACGTCAATGCACGCCAGAGCATGCCAGTGCACGCCAGAGCACGCAAATTCACACCAGAGCACGTCAATGCACGCCAGAGCACGCCAGTGCACGCCAGAGCAACCAAGAAAACGCCAGAGCACGCCAGTGCACGCCAGAGCACGCCAGTGCACCCCAGAGAACGCCAGAGCACGCCATTGCACGCATGATCGCGTCAATGCACGCCAGAGCATGCCAGTGCATACCAGAGCACTCCAGTGCACACCAGAGCACGCTAATTCACACCAGAGCACGTCAATGCACGCCAGAGCACGCCAGTGCACGCCAGAGCACGCCAATTCACACCAGAGCACGCCAGAGCACGCCAGTGCACGGCAGAGCACGTCAATGCACGCCAAAGCACGCCAGTGCACGCCAGAGCATGCCAGTGCACGCCAGAGAACGCCAATTCACACCAGAGCACGTCAGAGCACGCCAGTGCCCGCCAGAGCACGCCAGTGCACGCCAGTGCACGCCAGTGTACGCCAGAGCACGTCAATGCATGCCAGAGCAAGCCAGAGCACTCCAGAGCACGCCAGAGCACGCCAGTGCACGCCAGAGCACGCCAATTCACACCAGAGCACGCCACTGCACGCCATAGCACACCAATTCACACCAGAGCACGCCATTGTACGCCAGAGCACGCCAGTGCACGCATGATCACGTCAATGCACGCCAGAGCATGCCAGTGCACGCCAGAGCACGCCAATACACCCCAGAGCACGTCAATGCACGCCAGAGCACGCCAGTGCACGCCAGAGCAACCAAGTAAACGCCAGAGCACGACAGTGCACGCCAGAGCACGCCAGTGCACGCCAGAGCACGCCAGTGCACGCCAGAGCACGCCAGTGCACCCCAGAGCACGCCAGAGCACACCAGTGCACGCACGATCGCGTCAATGCACGCCAGAGCATGCCAGTGCACACCAGAGCACTTCAGTGCACGCTAGAGCACGCCAATTCACACCAGAGCACGTCAATGCACGTCAGAGCACACCAGTGCACGCCAGAGCATGCAAATTCACACCAGAGCACGCCAGAGCACGCCAGTGCACGGCAGAGAACGTCAATGCACGCCAGAGCACGCCAGTGCACGCCAGAGCACGCCAGTGCACGCCAGAGCAATTCAATGCACGCCAGAGCACACCAATTCACACCAGAGCACGCCAGTGCACGCCAGAGCACGCCAATTCACACCAGAACACGCCAGTGCACGCCAGAGCACGCCAGTGCATGCCAGAGCACGTCAATGCACGCCAGAGCACGCCAGAGCACGCAAGTGCACGCCAAAGCACGCCAGTGCACGCCAGAGCACGCCAGTGCACGCCAGAGCACGCCAGTGCACGCCAGTGCACGCCAATTCACACCAGAGCACGCCAGTGACGCCAGTGCAGGCCAGTGCACGCCAGAGCAAGTCAATGCACCCCAGAGCACGCCAATTCACACTAGAGCACGCCAGTGCACGCCAGAGCACGCCAATTCACACCAGAGCACGCCAGTGCACGCAAGAGCACGCCAGTGCACGCAAGAGCACGTCAATGCACGCCAGTGCACGCCAGAGCACGCCAATTCACACCAGAGAACGTCAATGCAAGCTAGAGCACGCCAGTATACGCCAGTGCACGCCAGTGCACGCACGAGCACGTCAATGCACGCCAGTTCAGGCCAGTGCACGCCAGAGCACGCCATTGTACGCCAGAGAACGCCAATTCACACCAGAGCACGTCAGAGCACGCCAGTGCCCGCCAGAGCACGCCAGAGCACGCCAGTGCACGCCAGTGCACGTCAATGCACGCCAGAGCAAGCCAGAGCACGCCAGAGCACGCCAGAGCACGCCAGTGCACGCCAGTGCACGCCAATTCACACCAGAGCACGCCAGTGCACGCCAGAGCACACCAATTCACACCAGAGCACGCCATTGCACGCACGATCACGTCAATGCACGCCAGAGCATGCCAGTGCACGCCAGAGCACGCAAATTCACACCAGAGCACGTCAATGCACGCCAGAGCACGCCAGTGCACGCCAGAGCAACCAAGAAAACGCCAGAGCACGCCAGTGCACGCCAGAGCACGCCAGTGCACCCCAGAGAACGCCAGAGCACGCCATATCACGCACGATCGCGTCAATGCATGCCAGAGCATGCCAGTGCACACCAGAGCACTCCAGTGCACACCAGAGCACGCCAATTCACACCAGAGCACGTCAATGCACACCAGAGCACGCCAGTGCACGCCAGAGCACGCCAATTCACACCAGAGCACGCCAGAGCACGCCAGTGCACGGCAGAGCACGTCAATGCACGCCAAAGCACGCCAGTGCACGCCAGAGCACGCCAGTGCACGCCAGAGCAATTCAATGCACGCCAGAGCACACCAATTCACACCAGAGCACGCCAGTGCACGCCAGAGAACGCCAATTCACACCAGAGCACGCCAGTGCACGCCAGAGCACGCCAGTGCATGCCAGAGCACGTCAATGCACGCCAGAGCACGCCAGAGCACGCAAGTGCACGCCAAAGCACGCCAGTGCACGCCAGAGCACGCCAGTGCACGCCAGTGCACGCCAATTCACACAAGAGCACGCCAGTGCACGTCAGAGCACGCCAGTGCACGCCAGAGCAAGTCAATGCACCCCAGAGCACGCCAATTCACACTAGAGCACGCCAGTGCACGCCAGAGCACGCCAATTCACACCAGAGCACGCCAGTGCACGCAAGAGCACACCTGTGCACGCAAGAGCACGTCAATGCACGCCAGAGAACGCCAGTGCACGCCAGAGCACGCCAGTGCACGCCAGAGAAATTCAATGCACGCCAGAGCATGCCAGTGCACGCCAGAGCACGCAAGTGCACGCTAGTGCACGCCAATTCACACCAGAGCACGCCAGTGCACGCCAATTCACGCCAGAGCACACCAGTGCACGCCAGTGCACGCCAGTGCATGCCAGAGCACGCCAATTCACACCAGAGAATGCCAGTGCACGCCAGAGCACACCAATTCACACCAGAGCACGCACGAGCACGTCAATGCACGCCAGAGCATGCCAGTGCACGCCAGAGCACGCCAGTGCACGCCAGAGAACGCCAATTCACACCAGTGCACGCCAGAGCACGCCAGAGCACGCCAGAGCACGCCAGTGCACCCCAGAGCACGCCAGAGCACACCAGTGCACGCACGATCGCGTCAATGCACGCCAGAGCATGCCAGTGCACACCAGAGCACTCCAGTGCACGCCAGAGCACGCCAATTCACACCAGAGCACGTCAATGCACGCCAGAGCACGCCAGTGCACGCCAGAGCACGCCAATTACCACCAGAGCACGCCAGTGCACGCCAATTCACGCCAGAGCACACCAGTGCACGCCAGTGCACGCCAGTGCATGCCAGAGCACGCCAATTCACACCAGAGCACGCCAGTGCACGCCAGAGCACACGAATTCACACCAGAGCACGCACGAGCACGTCAATGCACGCCAGAGCATGCCAGTGCACGCCAGAGCACGCCAGTGCACGCCAGAGAACGCCAATTCACACCAGAGCACGTCAGAGCACGCCAGTGCCCGCCAGAGCACGCCAGTGCACGCCAGTGCACGCCAGAGCACGCCAGAGCACGTCAATGCACGCCAGAGCAAGCCAGAGCACGCCAGAGCACGCCAGAGCACGCCAGTGCACGCCAGAGCACGCCAATTCACACCAGAGCACGCCAGTGCACGCCAGAGCACACCAATTCACACCAGAGCACGCCAGTGCACGCCAGAGCACACCAGTGCACGCATGATCACGTCAATGCACGCCAGAGCATGCCAGTGCACGCCAGAGCACGCCAATTCACCCCAGAGCACGTCAATGCACGCCAGAGCACGCCAGTGCACGCCAGAGCAACCAAGTAAACGCCAGAGCACGCCAGTGCACGCCAGAGCACGCCAGTGCACGCCAGAGCACGCCAGTGCACGCCAGAGCACGCCAGTGCACGCCAGAGCACGCCAGTGCACGCCAGAGCACGCCAGAGCACGCCAGTGCACGCCAGAGCACGCCAGAGCATGCCAGAGCACGCCAGTGCACCCCGGAGCACGCCAGAGCACACCAGTGCACGCACGATCGCGTCAATGCACGCCAGAGCACGCCAGTGCATGCCAGAGCACGTCAATGCACGCCAGAGCACGCCAGAGCACGCAAGTGCACGCCAAAGCACGCCAGTGCACGCAAGAGCACGTCAATGCACGCCAGAGAACGCCAGTGCACGCCAGAGCACGCAAGTGCACGCCAGAGCACGCCAGAGCACGCCAGTGCACGCCAGAGCACGTCAATGCACGCCAGAGCATGCCAGTGCACGCCAGTGCACGCCAGTGCACGCCAGAGCAAGTCAATGCACGCCAGAGCACGCCAGTGCACGCCAGAGCATGTCAATGCACGCCAGAGCACGCCAGTGCACGCCAGAGCACGCCAGTGCACGCCAGTGCACGCCAATTCACACCAGAGCACGCCAGTGCACGCCAGAGCACGCCAGAGCACGCCAGTGCACGCCAGAGCACGTCAATGCACGCCAGAGCAAGCCAGAGCATGCCAGAGCACGCAAGTGCACGCCAAAGCACGCCAGTGCACGCCAGAGCACGCCAGTACACGCCAGTGCACGCCAATTCACACCAGAGCACGCCAGAGCACGCCAGAGCACGCCAGTGCACGCCAGAGCAAGTCAATGCACGCCAGTGCACGCCAATTCACACCAGAGCACGCCAGTTCACGCCAGAGCACGCAAGAGCACGCCAGAGCACGCCAGAGCACGGTAGAGCACAGCAGAGAACAGCTCAGCACTTGAAGTTGCTATAATATTTTTTTTACTTGTTAAAATCATTTTTTAATTACACGATGTGTAAATCAATGTCAAATACACCATTTCAAGTCTATTTAATCAATAAATTTATAGAGCAAATCATGAACAAAAAGTTTGAGAAAAACGCACATCACAGCACTTGAATTTTTCGGGTAGTGGATTTCTATTGTCAAGCACTTGAGTTCTGCATAGCATAGCACGCCAGAGCACGCCAGAGCACGCCAGTGCCCGCCAGAGCACGCCAGTGCACGCCAGTGCACGCCAGAGCACGCCAGAGCACGCCAGAGCACGCCAGTGCACGCCAGAGCACGTCAATGCACGCCAGAGCAAGCCAGAGCACGCCAGAGCACGCAAGTGCACGCCAAAGCACGCCAGTGCACGCCAGAGCACGCCAGTACACGCCAGTGCACGCCAATTCACACCAGAGCACGCCAGTGCTTGCCAGAGCACGCCAGTGCAAGCCAGAGCAAGTCAATGCATGCAAGAGCACGCCAATTCACACCAGAGCACGCCAGTGCACGCCAGAGCACGCCAATTCACACCAGAGCACTCCAGTGCACGCCAGAGCACGCCAGTGAACGCAAGAGCACGTCAATGCACGCCAGAGCACGCCAGTGCCCGCCAGAGCACGCCAGTGCACGCCAGAGCACGCCAGTGCACGCCAGAGCACGCCAGTGCACGCCAGAGCACGCCAGTGCACGCCAGAGCACGCCAGTGCACGCCAGAGCACGCCAGTGCACGCCAGAGCAATTCAATGCACGCCAGAGCACGCCAGAGCACGCCAGCGCACGCCAGAGAACGCAAGTGCACGCCAAAGCACGCCAGTGCACGCCAGTGCACGCCAGTGCACGCCAGTGCACGCCAGTGCACGCCAGTGCACGCCAATTCACACCAGAGCACGCCAGAGCACGCCAGAGCACGCCAGAGCACTTCAGTGCACGCCAGAGCACGGAAGAGCACAGCAGAGAACAGCTCAGCACTTGAAGTTGCTATAATATTTTTTTCACTTGTTAAAATCATTTTTTAATTACACGATGTGTAAATCAATGTCCAATACACAATTTCAAGTCTATTTTATCAATAAATTTATAGAGCAAATCATGAACAAAAAGTTTGAGAAAAACGCACATCACAGCACTTGAATTTTTCGGGTAGTTGATTTCTATTGTCAAGCACTTGAGTTCTGCATAGCAGAGCACGCCAGAGCACGCCAGTGCACGCAAGAGCACGTCAATGCACGCAAGAGCAAGCCAGAGTACGCCAGAGCACGCCAGAGCACGCCAGTGCACGCCAATTCACACCAGAGCACGCCAGTGCACGCCAGAGCACACCAATTCACACCAGAGCACGCCAGAGCACGCCAGTGCACGCACGATCACGTCAATGCACGCCAGAGCATGCCACTGCACGCCAGAGCACGCCAATTCACACCAGAGCACGTCAATGCACGCCAGAGCACGCCAGTGCACGCCAGAGCACGCCAGTGCACGCCAGAGCACGCCAGTGCACGCCAGCGCACGCCAGTGCACGCCAGAGCACGCCAGTGCACGCCAGAGCACGCCAGTGCAAGCCAGAGCACGCCAGTGCACCCCAGAGCACGCCAGTGCACCCCAGAGCACGCCAGAGCACGCCAGTGCACGCACGATCGCGTCAATGCACGCCAGAGCATGCCAGTGCACACCAGAGTACTCCAGTGCACGCCAGTGCACGCCAGAGCACGTCAATGCACGCCAGAGCACGCCAGTGCACGCCAGAGCAATTCAATGCACGCCAGAGCACACCAATTCACACCAGAGCACGCCAGTGCACGCCAGAGCACGCCAATTCACACCAGAGCACGCCAGTGCACGCCAGTGCACGCCAGAGCACGCCAGAGCACGCCAGTGCATGCCAGAGCACGTCAATGCACGCCAGAGCACGCCAGTGCACGCCAGAGCACGCAAGTGCACGCCAAGCACGCCAGTGCACGCCAGAGCACGCCAGTGCACGCCAGAGCACGCCAGTGCACGCCAGAGCAAGTCAATGCACCCCAGAGCACGCCAATTCACACTAGAGCACGCCAGTGCACGCCATAGCACGCCAATTCACACCAGAGCACGCCAGGACACGCAAGAGCACGCCATTTCACGCAAGAGCACGTCAATGCACGCCAGAGAACGCCAGTGCACGCCAGAGCACGCAAGTGCACGCAAGTGCACGCCAGAGCACACCAGTGCACGCCAGAGCACACCAGTGCACGCCAGAGCACGCCAGAGAAATTCAATGCACGCCAGAGCACGCCAGTGCACGCCAGAGCACGCCAGTGCACGCAAGAGCACGCAAGTGCACGCCAGAGCACGCCAATTCACACCAGAGCACGCCAGTGCACGCCAATTCACGCCAGAGCACACCAGTGCACGCCAGTGCACGCCAGAGCACGCCAGAGCACGCCAGTGCACGCCAGAGCACGCCAGTGCACGCACGAGCACGCCAGTGCACGCACGAGCACGTCAATGCTCGCCAGAGCATGCCAGTGAACGCCAGAGCACGTCAATCCACGCTAGAGCACGCCAGTGCACGCCAGTGCACGCCAGTGTACGCCAGTGCACGCACGAGCACGTCAATGCACGCCAGAGCACGCCAGTGCACGCCAGTGCACGCCAGAGCACGCCAGTGCACGCCAGAGCACGGTAGAGCACAGCAGAGAACAGCTCAGCACTTGAAGTTGCTATAAAATTTTTTCCACTTGTTAAAACCATTTTTTAATTACAGGATGTGTACAATGTTTAATAAACCATTTCAAGTCTATTGAATCAATAAATTTATAGAGCAAATCATGAACAAAAAGTTTTAGAAAAACGCACATCACAGCACTTGAATTTTTAAAAATTATTCAAGTTATTTGAGTTCTATTGTCGGGTAGTGGATTTCTATTGTCAAGCACTTGAGTTCTGCATAGCAGAGCATGACAGAGCACGACAGAGCACGCCAGAGCTCGCCAGTGCACGCCAGAGCAAAACAGTGCACGCCAGAGCACGCCAATTCACACCAGAGCACGCCAGTGCACGCCAGAGCACGCCAGTGCACGCCAGAGCACGCCAGTGCACGCCAGAGCACGACAGTGCACGCCAGAGCACGACAGAGCACGCCAGAGCACGCCAGTGCACGCCAGAGCACGCCAGTGCACGCCAGAGCACGCCAGTGCACGCCAGAGCACGCCAGTGCACGCCAGAGCACGCCAGTGCACGCCAGAGCACGCCATAGGACGCCAGAGCAAGTCAATGCACGCCAGAGCACGATAGTGCACGCCAGAGCACGCCAGAGCACGCCAGTACACGCCAGAGCCCGCCAATTCACACCAGACCACGCCAATTCAAACCAGAGCATGCCAGTACACGCCAGAGCACGTCAATGCACGCCAGAGCACGTCAGTGCACGCCAGAGCACGTCAATGCACGCCAGAGTACGCCAGAGCACGCCAGTGCACGCCAGAGCACGGTAGAGCACAGCAGAGAACAGCTCAGCACTTGAAGTTGCTATAATATTTTTTTCACTGGTTAAAACCATTTTTTAATTACAGGATGTGTAAATCAATGTCCAATACACCATTTCAAGTCTATTGAATCAATATATTTAAAGAGCAAATCATGAACAAAAAGTTTTAGAAAAACGCACATCACAGCACTTGAATTTTTAAAAATTATTCAAGTTATTTGAGTTCTATTGTCGGGTAGTGGATTTCTATTGTCAAGCACTTGAGTTCTGCATAGCAGAGCACCCCAGAGCACGCCAGAGCACGCCAGAGCTCACCAGTGCACGCCAGTGCACGCCAGAGCACGCCAGTAAACGCCAGAGCACGCCAGTGCACGCCAGAGCACGCCAATTCACACCAGAGCAAGCCAGTGCACGCCAGAGCATGCCAATTCACACCAGAGCACGCCAGTGCACGCCAGAGTTCGCCAGTGCACGCCAGAGGACGCCAGTGCACGCCAGAGCACGCCAATTCACACCAGAGCACGCCAGTGCACGTCAGAGCACGTCAATGCACGCCAGAGCAAGCCAGAGCACGCCAGAGCACGCCAGAGCACGCCAGTGCACGCCAGAGCACGGTAGAGCACAGCAGAGAACAGCTCAGCACTTGAAGTTGCTATAATATTTTTTTTCACTTGTTAAAACCATTTCTTAATTACAGGATGTGTAAATAAATGTCCAATACACCATTTTAAGTCTATTGAATCAATAAATTTATTGAGCAAATCATGAACAAAAGGTTTTAGAAAAACGCACATCAAAGCACTTGAATTTAAAAAATTATTCAAGTTATTTGAGTTCTATTGTCGGGTAGTGGATTTCTATTGTCAAGCACTTGAGTTCTGCATAGCAGAGCACGCCAGGGCACGCCAGTGCACGCCAGAGCACGCCAGTTCACGCCAGAGCACGCCAGTGCACGCCAGAGCACGCCAGTGCACGCCAGAGCACGCCAGTGCACGCCAGTGCACGCCAGAGCATGCCAGTGCACGCCAGTGCACGCAAGATCACGCCAGTGCATGCCAGAGCACTCCAGTGCACGCCAGAGCACGCCAATTCAACCAGAGCACGCAGTGCACTCCAGAGCATGCCAGTGCACACCAGTGCACGCCAGAGAACGCCAGTGCACGCCAGTGCACGCCAGTGCACGCCAATTCACACCAGAGCACGACAGTGTACGCCAGAGCACGCCAATTTACACCAGAGCACGCCAGTGCACGCCAAAGCACGCCAGTGCACGCCAGAGAACGCCAGTGCACGCCAGAGCACGCCAGTGCACGCCAGAGGACGACAGTGCACGACAGTGCACGCCAGAGCACGCCAATTCACACCAGAGCAAGCCAGTGCATGCCAGAGCACGCCAATTCACACCAGAGCACGCCAGTGCACGCCAGTGTACGCCAGAGCACACCAATTTACACCAGAGCACGCCAGTGCACGCCAAAACACGCCAGTGCACGCCAGAGCACGCCAGTGCACGCAAGTGCACGCCAGAGCACGCCAGTGCACGCCAGAGCACAACAGTGCACGCCAGAGCACGACAGAGCACGCCAGAGCACGCCAGTGCACGCCAGAGCACGCCAGTTCCTGCCAGAGCACGCCAGTGCACGCCAGAGGACGCCAGTGCACGCAAGAGCATGCCAATTCACACCAGAGAACGCCAGTGCACGTCAGAGCACGTCAATACACGCCAGAGCAAGCCAGAGCACGCCAGAGCACGCCAGAGCACGCCAGTGCACGCCAGAGCACGGTAGAGCACAGCAGAGAACAGCTCAGCACTTGAAGTTGCTATAATATTTTTTTTCACTTGTTAAAACCATTTCTTAATTACAGGATGTGTAAATAAATGTCCAATACACCATTTTAAGTCTATTGAATCAATAAATTTATAGAGCAAATCATGAACAAAAAGTTTTAGAAAAACGCACATCAAAGCACTTGAATTTAAAAATTTTTTCAAGTTATTTGAGTTCTATTGTCGGGTAGTGGATTTCTATTGTCAAGCACTTGAGTTCTGCATAGCAGAGCACGCCAGGGCACGCCAGTGCACGCCAGAGCACGCCAGTTCACGCCAGTGCACGCCAGAGCACGCCAGAGCACGCCAGTGCACGCCATAGCACGCCAGTGCACGCAAGAGCACGCCAGTGCACGCCAGAGCACGCCAGTGCACGCCAGAGCACGCCAGTGCACGCCAGAACACGCCAATTCAACCAGAGCACGCAGTGCACTCCAGAGCATGCCAGTGCACACCAGAGCACGCCAGTGCACGCCAGAGCACGCCAGAGCACGCCAATTCACCCCAGAGCACGCCAATGCACGCCAGAGCACGCCAGTGCACGCCAGAGCACGCCAGTGCACGCCAGAGCACGCCAGTGCACGCCAGAGCACGCCAGAGCACGCCAGTGCACGCCAGAGCACGTCAATGCACGCCAGAGCACGCCAGTGCACGCCAGAGCACGCTCATTCACCCAAGAGCACGCCAGTGCACGCCAGTGCACGCCAGAGCACGCCAGTGCACGCCAGAGCACGCCAATTCACACAAGAGCACGCCAGTGCACGCCAGAGCACGTCAATGCACGCCAGAGCACGCCAGTGCACGCCAGAGCACGCCAGTGCACGCCAGAGCACGTCAATGCACGCCAGAGCACGCCAGAGCAAGCCAGTGCACGCCAGAGCACGCCAGTGCACGCCAGAGCACGGTAGAGCACAGCAGAGAACAGCTCAGCACTTGAAGTTGCTATAATATTTTTTTCACTTGTTAAAACCATTTTTTAATTACAGGATGTGTAAATAAATGTCCAATACACCAATTCAAGTCTATTGAATCAATAAATTTATAGAGCAAATCATGAACAAAAAGTTTTAGAAAAACGCACATCACAGCACTTGAATTTTTAAAAATTATTCAAGTTATTTGAGTTCTATTGTCGGGTAGTGGATTTCTATTGTCAAGCACTTGAGTTCTGCATAGCAGAGCACGCCAGGGCACGCCAGTGCACGCCAGAGCACGCCAGTGCACGCCAGAGCACGCCGACAGAGCACGCAGTTTTTTTAATTACAGGATGTGTAAATAAATGTCCAATACACCAATTCAAGTCTATTGAATCAATAAATTTATAGAGCAAATCATGAAAAAAAAGTTTTAGAAAAACGCACATCACAGCACTTGAATTTTTAAAAATTATTCAAGTTATTTGAGTTCTATTGTCGGGTAGTGGATTTCTATTGTCAAGCACTTGAGTTCTGCATAGCAGAGCACGCCAGTGCACGCCAGAGCACGCCAGTGCACGCCAGAGCACGCCAGTGCACGCCAGAGCACGCCAGTGCACGCCAGAGCACGCCAGTGCACGCCAGAGCACACCAGTGCACGCTAGAGCAAGCCAGTGCACGCCAGTGCACGCCAGAGCACGCCAGTGCACGCCATGCACGCCAGTGCACGCCAGAGCACGCCAGTGCACGCCATGCACGCCAGTGCACGCCATGCACGCCAGTGCACGCCAGTGCACGTCGATGCACGCCAGAGAACGTCAATGCACGCCAGAGCACGCCAGTGCACGCCAGAGCACGCCAGTTCACGCCAGAGTACGAAAATTCAAACCAGAGCACGCCAGAGCACGCCAGTGCACGCCAGTGCACTCCAATTCACACCAGAGTACGCCAGTGCACGCCAGAGCACGCCAGTTCACGCCAGAGCACGCCAGTGAACGCCAGAGCACGTCAATGCACGCCAGAGCACGCCAGTGCAATCCAGAGCACGCCAGTACACGCCAGAGCACGCCAATTCACACCAGAGCACGCCAATTCACACCAGAGCACGCCAGTGCACGCCAGAGCACGTCAAGGCACGCCAGAGCACGGCAGTGCACGCCAGAGCACGCCAGTGTACGCCAGAGCACGTAAATGCACGCCAGAGCACGTTAATGCACGCCAGAGCACGTCAATGCACGTCAGAGCACGCCAGTGCACGCCAGAGAACATCAGTGGACGCCAGAGCACGCCAGTGCACTCCAGAGTACGCCAATTCAAAGCAGAGCACGCCAGAGCACGCCAGTGCACGCCAGAGCACTCCAATTCACACCAGAGCACGCCAGTGCACGCCAGATTATGCCAGTTCACGCCAGAGCACGCCAGTGCACGCCAGAGAACGCCAGTGCACGCCACAGCACGCCAGTGCACGCCAGAGCACGTAAATGCACGCCAGAGCACGTTAATGCACGCCAGAGCACGTCAATGCACGCCAGAGCACGCCAGTGCACGCCAGAGCACGTCAATGCACGCCAGAGCAAGCCAGTGCACGCCAGAGCACGTCAATGCACGCCAGACCACCACAGTGCACTCAAAAGAACGCCAGTGCACGCCAGAGCACGTCAATGCACGCCAGAGCACGTCAATTCACGCCAGAGCACGCCAGTGCACGCCAGAGCACGCCAGTGCACGCCAGAGTACGCCAATTAAACCAGAGCACGCCAGAGCACGCCAGTGCACGCCAGTGCACACCAGAGAACGCCAGGCACTCCAATACACACCAGAGCTTGCCAGTTCACGCCAGAGCACGCCAGTTCACACCAGAGCAAGCCAGTGCACGTTAGAGCACGTCAATGCACGCCAAAGCACGCCAGTGTACTCCAGAGCTCGCCAATTTACACCAGAGCACGCCAATTCACACCAGAGCACGGCAGTGCACGCCAGAGCACTTCAATGCACGCCAGAGCACGCCAGTGCACGCCAGAGCACGCCAGTGCACGCCAGAGGACGCCAGTGCACGCCAGAGCACGCCAGTGCACGCCAGAGCACGCCAGTGCACGCCAGAGCACGCCAGTGCACGCCAGAGCACACCAGTGCACGCCAGAGCACGCCAGTGCACGCCAGAGCACGCCAGTGCACGCCAGAGCACGCCAGTGCACGCCAGAGCACGCCAGTGCACGCCAGAGCACGCCAGTGCACGCCAGAGCACGCCAGTGCACGCCAGAGCACGCAGGTGAACGCCAGAGCACGTAAATTCACGCCAGAGCAAGCCACTTTACGCCAGAGCACGTCAATGCACGCCAGAGCACGACAGTGCACGCAAAAGAACGCCAGTGCACGCCAGAGCACGCCAGTGCACGCCAGAGCACGCCAGTGCACGCCAGAGCACGCCAGTGCACGCCAGAGCACGTCAGTGCACGCCAGAGCACGCCAGTGCACGCCAGAGCACATCAATGCACGCCAGAGCACGCCAGAGCACGCCAGTGCACGCCAGAGCACGGTAGAGCACAGCAGAGAACAGCTCAGTACTTGAAGTTGCTATAATATTTTTTCACTTGTTAAAACCATTTTTTAATTACAGGATGTGTAAATCAATGTCCAATACACCATTTCAAGTCTATTGAATCAATAAATTTATAGAGCAAATCATGAACAAAAAGTTTTAGAAAAACGCACATCACAGCACTTGAATTTTTAAAAATTATTCAAGTTATTTGAGTTCTATTGTCGGGTAGTGGATTTCTATTGTCAAGCACTTGAGTTCTGCATAGAAGAGCACGCCAGAGCACGCCAGTGCACGCCAGAGCACGCCAGTGCACGCCATAGCACGCCAGTGCACGCCAGTGCACGCCAGAGCACGCCAGTGCACGCCAGAGCACGCCAGTGCACGCCAGTGCACGCCAGAGCACGCCAGTGCACGCCAGAGCACGTCAATGCATGCCAGAGCAAGCCAGTGCACGCCAAAGCACGTCAATGCACGCCAGAGCACGCCAGTGCACGCCAGAGCAAGCCAGAGCAAGCCAGTGCACGCCAGAGCACGTCAATGCACGCCAGAGAACGCCAGTGCACGCCAGAGTACGCCAATTCAAACCAGAGCACGCCAGAGCACGCCAGTGCACGCCAGAGCACGCCAGTGCACGCCAGTGCAAGCCAGAGCACGTCAATGCACGCCAGAGCAAGCCAGTGCACGCCAGAGCACATCAATGCACACCAGAGCACGCCAGTGCACGCAAAAGCACGACAGTGCATGCCAGAGCACGCCAGTGCACGCCAGAGTACGCCAATTCAAACCAGAGCACGCCAGTTCACGCCAGAGCACGCCAGTGCACGCCAAAGCACGTCAATGCACGCCAGAGCACGGCAGTGCACTCCAGAGCACGCCAGTTCACGCCAGAGCACGCCAGTGCACGCCAGAGCACGCCAGTGCACGCCAGAGCACGCCAGTGCACGCTAGAGCACGTCAATGCACGCCAGAGCACGCCAGTGCACGCAAAAGCAATGCCAGTGCACGCCAGAGCACCCCAGTGCACGCCAGAGCACGCCAGTGCACGCTTGAGCACGCCAGTGCACGCCAGAGCACGCCAGTTCACGCCAGAGTACGCCAATTCAAACCAGAGCACGCCAGAGCACGCCAGTGCACGCCAGTGCACGCCAGTTCACGCCAGAGCACGCCAGTGCACGCCAGAGCACGTCAATGCACGCCAGAGCACGCCAGTGCACGCCAGTGCACGCCAGTGCACGCAAAAGCACGCCAGTGCATTCCAGAGCACGCCAGAGCACGTCAATGCACGCCAGAGCACGTCAATGCACAACAGAGCACGCCAGTGCACGACAGAGGACGCCAGTGCACGCCAGAGTACCCAAATTCAAACTAGAGCACGCCAGAGCACGCCAGTGCACGCCAGAGCACTCCAATTCACACCAGAGCACGCCAGTGCACGCCAGAGCACGCCAGTTCACGCCAGAGCATGCCAGCGCACGCCAGAACACGTCAATGCACGTCAGAGCACGCCAGTGCACTCCATTGCACGCCAGTACATGCCTGAGCACGCCAATTAACACCAGAGCACGCCAATTCACACCAGAGCACGCCAGTGCACGCCAGAACACGTCAATGCACGCCAGAGCACGCCAGTGCACGCCAGAGCATGCCAGTGCACGCCAGAGCACGCCAGTGCACGCCAGAGCACGGTAGAGCACAGCAGAGAACAGCTCAGCACTAGAAGTTGCTATAATATTTTTTTCACTTGTTAAAACCATTTTTTAATTACAGGATGTGTAAATCAATGTCCAATACACCATTTCAAGTCTATTGAATCAATAAATTTATAGAGCAAATCATGAAAAAAAAGGTTTAGAAAAACGCACATCACAGCACTTGAATTTTTAAAAATTATTCAAGTTATTTGAATTCTATTGTCGGGTAGTGGATTTCTATTGTCAAGCACTTGAGTTCTGCATAGCAGAGCACGCCAGGGCATGCCAGTGCACGACAGAGCACGTCAATGCACGTCAGAGCACGCCAGTGCACTCTATTGCACGCCAGTACACGCCAGTGCACGCCAGAGCACGCCAGAGTACGCCAATTCAAACCAGAGCACGCCAGTGCACGCCAGAGAACGTCAATGCACGCCAGTGCACGCCAGAGTACGCCAATTCAAACCAGAGCACGCCAGAGCACGCCAGTGCACGCAAGAGAACGTAAATGCACGCCAGAGCACGCCAGTGCACTCCAGAGCACGCCAGTACACGCCAGAGCACGCCAATTCACACCAGAGCACGCCAATTCACACCAGAGCTTGCCAGTGCACGCAAGAACACGCCAGTGAACGCCAGAGCACGCCAGTGCACGCCAGAGCACGCCAGTGCACGCCAGAGCACGCCAGTGCACGCCAGAGCACGCCAGTGCACGCCAGAGCACGCCAGTGCACGCCAGAGCACGCAAATTCACACCAGAGCACGCAGTGCACTCCAGAGCACGCCAGTGTACGCCAGAGCACGCCAGTGCACGCCAGAGCACGCCAGAGCACGCCAATTCACCCCAGAGCACGCCAATGCACACCAGAGCACGCCAGTGCAAGCCAGAGCACGCCAGTGCACGCCAGAGCACGCCAGTGCACGCCAGAGCACGCCAGTGCACGCCAGAGCACGCCAGTGCACGCCAGAGCACGCCAGTGCACGCCAGAGCACGTCAATGCACGCCAGAGCACGCCAGAGCACGCCAGTGCACGCCAGAGCACGGTAGAGCACAGCAGAGAACAGCTCAGCACTTGAAGTTGCTATAATATTTTTTTCACTTGTTAAAACCATTTTTTAATTACAGGATGTGTAAATCAATGTCCAATACACCATTTCAAGTCTATTGAATCAATAAATTTATAGAGCAAATTATGAACAAAAAAGTTTTAGAAAAACGCACATCACAGCACTTGAATTTTTAAAAATTATTCAAGTTATTTGAGTTCTATTGTCGGGTAGTGGATTTCTATTGTCAAGCACTTGAGTTCTGCATAGCAGAGCACGCCAGAGCACGCCTGTGCACGCCACAGCACGCCAGTGCACGCCTGAGCATGCCAGTGCACGCCAGAGCACGCCAGTGCACGCCAGAGCACGCCAGTGCACGCCAGAGCACGCCAGTTCACGCCAGAGCACGCCAGAGCACGCCAGAGCACGCCAGAGCACGCCAGAGCAAGTCAATGCACGCCACAGAACGTCAATGCACGCCAGTGCACGCCAGAGTACGCCAATTCAAACCAGAGCACGCAAGAGCACGCCAGTGCACGCCAAAGAACGTTAATGCACGCCAGAGCACGCCAATGCACGCCAGAGCACGCCAGTGCACGCCAGAGCACGCCAGTGCACGCCAGAGCACGCCAGAGCACGCCAGTGCACGCCAGAGCACGTCAGTGCACGCCAGAGCACGCCAGTGCACCCAAGAGCACACCAGTGCACGCCAGAGCACGCCAGTGCACGCCAGTGCACGCCAGAGCACGCCAATTCACACAAGAGCACGCCAGTGCACGCCAGAGCACGTCAATGTACGCCAGAGCACGCCAGTGCACGCCAGAGCACGCCAGTGCACGCCAGAGCACGCCAGTGCACGCCAGAGCACGCCAGTGCACGCCAGAGCACGTCAATGCACGCCAGAGCACGCCAGTGCACGCCAGTGAACGCCAGAGCACGGTAGAGCACAGCAGAGAACAGCTCAGCACTTGAAGTTGCTATAATATTTTTTTCACTTGTTAAAACCATATTTCAATTACAGGATGTGTAAATCAATGTCCAATACACCATTTCAAGTCTATTGAATCAATAAATTTATAGAGCAAATCATGAAAAAAAAGTTTTAGAAAAACGCACATAACAGCACTTGAATTTTTAAAAATTATTCAAGTTATTTGAGTTCTATTGTCGGGTAGTGGATTTCTATTGTCAAGCACTTGAGTTCTGCATAGCAGAGCACGCCAGGGCACGCCAGTGCACGCCAGAGCACGCCAGTGCACGCCAGTGCACGCCAGTGCACGCCAGAGCACGCCAATTTACACCAGAGCACGCAGTGCACTCCAGAGCATGCCAGTGCACGCCAGTGCACGCCAGAGCACGCCAATTCAACCCAGAGCACGTCAATGCACGCCAGAGTACGCCAGTGCACGCCAGTGCACGCCAGAGCACGTCAATACACGCCAGAGCACGCCAGTGCACGCCAGAGCACGCCAGTGCACGAAAGAGCACGCCAGTGCACGCCAGAGCACGCCAATTCACACCAGAGCACGCCAGTGCACGCCAGAGCACGTCAATGCACGCCAGAGCACGCCAGTGCACGCCAGAGCACGCCAGTGCACGCCAGTGCACGCCAGAGCACGCCAGTGCACGCCAGAGCACGCCAATTCACGCCAGAGCACGCCAGTGCACGCCAGAGCACGCCAGTGCACGCCAGTGCACGCCAGAGCACGCCAGTGCACGAAAGAGCACGCCAGTGCACGCCAGAGCTCGTCAATGCACGCCAGAGCAAGCTAGTGCACGCCAGAGCACGTCAATCCACACCAGAGCACGCCAGTGCACGCAAAAGCATGCCAGTGCATGCCAGAGCACGCCAGTGCACGCCAGAGCACGTCAATGCACGCCAGAGCACGTCAAGGTACGCCAGAGCACGCCAGTGCACGCCAGAGTACCCCAATTCAAACTAGAGCACGCCAGAGCACGCCAGTGCACGCCAGAGCACTCCAATTCACACCAGAGCACGCCAGTTCACGCCAGAGCATGCGAGTGCACGCCAGAGCACGTCAATGCACGTCAGAGCACGCCAGTGCACTCCATTTTACGCCAGTACACGCCAGAGTACGCCAATTCACACCACAGCACGCCAATTCACACCAGAGCACTCCAATTCACACCAGAGCACGCCAGTGCACGCCAGAGCACGCCAGTTCACGGCAAAGCACGCCAGTGCACGCCAGAGCACGTCAATGCACGCCAGAGCACGCCAGTGCACTCCAGAACACGCCAGTACACGCCAGAGCACGCCAATTCACACCAGAGCACGCCATTTCACACCAGAGCACGCCAGTGAACGCCAGAGCACTTCAATGCACGCAAAAGCACGCCAGAGCACGCCAGAGCACGTCAATGCACGCCAGAGCACGCCAGAGCACGCCAGTGCACGCAAGAGCACGATAGAGCACAGCAGAGAACAGCTCAGCACTTGAAGTTGCTATAATATTTTGTTCTCTTGTTAAAACAATTTTTTAATTACAGGATGTGTAAATCAATGTCCAATACACCATTTCAAGTCTATTGAATCAATAAATTTATAGAGCAAATCATGAACAAAAAAGTGGAAAAACGCACATCACAGCACTTGAATTTTTAATAATTATTCAAGTTATTTGATTTCAATTGTCGGGTAGTGGATTTCTATTGTCAAGCACTTGAGTTCTGCATAGCAGAGCACGCCAGAGCACGCCAGAGCACGCCAGTGCACGCCAAAGCACGCAGTGCACGCCAGAGCGTGCCAGTGCACGCCAGAGCACGCCAGTGCACGCCAGAGCACGCCAGTGCACGCCAGAGCACGCCAGTGCACGCCAGAGCACGCCAGTGCACGCCAGAGCACGCCAGTGCACGCCACAGTACGCCAGTGCACGCCAGAGCACGCCAGTGCACGCCAGAGCACGCCAGTGCACGCCAGAGCACGCCAGTGCACGCCAGAGCACGCCAGTGCACGCCAGAGCACGCCAGTGCACGCCAGAGCACGCCAGTGCACGCCAGAGCACGCCAGTGCACGCCAGAGCACGCCAGTGCACGCCAGAGCACGCCAGTGCACGCCAGAGCACGCCAGTGCACGCCAGTGCACGCCAGAGCACGTCAATGCACGCCAGAGCACGCCAGTGCACTCCAGAGCACGCCAGTACACGTCATAGTACGCCAGTGCACTCCATTGCACGCCAGTACACGCCAGAAAACGCCAATTCACACCACAGCACGCCAATTCACACCAGAGCACGCCAGTGCACGCCAGAGCATGTCAATGCACGCCAGAGCACGCCAGTGCACGCAAAAGTATGCCAGTGCACGCCAGAGCACCCCAGTGCACACCAGAGCACGCCAGTGCACGCTTGAGCACGCCAGTGCACGCCAGAGCACGCCAGTTCACGCCAGAGTACGCCAATTCAAACCAGAGCACGCCAGAGCACGCCAGTGCACGCCAGTGCACGCCAGAGCACTCCAATTCACACCAGAGCACGCCAGTGCACGCCAGAGCACGCCAGTTCACGCCAGAGCACGCCAGTGCACGCCAGAGCACGTCAATGCACGCCAGAGCACGCCAGTGCACGCCAGAGCACGCCAGTGCACGCAAAAGCACGCCAGTGCATTCCAGAGCACGCCAGAGCACGTCAATGCACGCCAGAGCACGTCAATGCACGCCAGAGCACGTCAGTGCACGACAGAGCACGCCAGTGCACGCCAGAGTACCCAAATTCAAACTAGAGCACGCCAGAGCACGCCAGTGCACGCCAGAGCACTCCAATTCACACCAGAGCACGCCAGTGCACGCCAGAGCACGCCAGTTCACGCCAGAGCATGCCAGTGCACGCCAGAGCACGTCAATGCACGTCAGAGCACGCCAGTGCACTCCATTGCACGCCAGTACATGCCTGAGCACGCCAATTAACACCAGAGCACGCCAATTCACACCAGAGCACGCCAGTGCACGCCAGAACACGTCAATGCACGCCAGAGCACGCCAGTGCACGCCAGAGCACGCCAGTGCACGCCAGAGCACGTCAATGCACGCCAGAGCATGCCAATTCACACCAGAGCACGCCAGTGCACGTCAGAGCACGCCAATTCAAACCAGAGCACGCCAGTGCACGCCAGAGCACGGTAGAGCACAGCAGAGAACAGCTCAGCACTTGAAGTTGCTATAATATTTTTTTCACTTGTTAAAACCATTTTTTAATTACAGGATGTGTAAATCAATGTCCAATACACCATTTCAAGTCTATTGAATCAATAAATTTATAGAGCAAATCATGAAAAAAAAGGTTTAGAAAAACGCACATCACAGCACTTGAATTTTTAAAAATTATTCAAGTTATTTGAATTCTATTGTCGGGTAGTGGATTTCTATTGTCAAGCACTTGAGTTCTGCATAGCAGAGCACGCCAGGGCACGCCAGTGCACGCCAGAGCACGCCAGTTCACGCCAGTGCACGCCAGAGCACGCCAGTGCACGCCAGAGCACGCCAGTGCACGCCAGAGCACGCAAATTCACACAGGAGCTCGCAGTGCACTCCAGAGCACGCCAGTGTACGCCAGAGCACGCCAGTGCACGCCAGAGCACGCCAGAGCACGCCAATTCACCCCAGAGCACGCCAATGCACACCAGAGCACGCCAGTGCACGCCAGAGCACGCCAGTGCACGCCAGAGCACGCCAGTGCACGCCAGAGCACGCCAGTGCACGCCAGAGCACGCCAGTGCACGCCAGAGCACGCCAGTGCACGCCAGAGCACGCCAGTGCACGCCAGAGCACGCCAGTGCACGCCAGAGCACGCCAGTGCACGCCAGAGCACGTCAATGCACGCCAGAGCACGCCAGAGCACGCCAGTGCACGCCAGAGCACGGTAGAGCACAGCAGAGAACAGCTCAGCACTTGAAGTTGCTATAATATTTTTTTCACTTGTTAAAACCATTTTTTAATTACAGGATGTGTAAATCAATGTCCAATACACCATTTCAAGTCTATTGAATCAATAAATTTATAGAGCAAATTATGAACAAAAAAGTTTTAGAAAAACGCACATCACAGCACTTGAATTTTTAAAAATTATTCAAGTTATTTGAGTTCTATTGTCGGGTAGTGGATTTCTATTGTCAAGCACTTGAGTTCTGCATAGCAGAGCACGCCAGAGCACTCCAGTGCACGCCACAGCACGCCAGTGCACGCCTGAGCATGCCAGTGCACGCCAGAGCACGCCAGTGCACGCCAGTGCTCGCCAGAGCACGCCAGTGCACGCCAGAGCACGCCAGTGCAAACCAGAGCACGCCAGTGCACGCCAGAGCACGCCAGTGCACGCCAGAGCACGCCAGAGCACGCCAGAGTACGCCAGAGCATGCCAGAGCAAGTCAATGCACGCCACAGAACGTCAATGCACGCCAGTGCACGCCAGAGTACGCCAATTCAAACCAGAGCACGCAAGAGCACGCCAGTGCACGCCAAAGAACGTTAATGCACGCCAGAGCACGCCAGAGCACGCCAATTCACCCCAGAGCACGCCAATGCACGCCAGAGCACGCCAGTGCACGCCAGAGCACGCCAGTGCACGCCAGAGCACGCCAGTGCACGCCAGAGCACGCCAGTGCACGCCAGAGCACGCCAGTGCACGCCAGAGCACGCCAGTGCACGCCAGAGCACGCCAGTGCACGCCAGAGCACGTCAGTGCACGCCAGAGCACGCCAGTGCACCCAAGAGCACGCCAGTGCACGCCAGAGCACGCCAGTGCACGCCAGTGCACGCCAGAGCACGCCAATTCACACAAGAGCACGCCAGTGCACGCCAGAGCACGTCAATGTACGCCAGAGCACGCCAGTGCACGCCAGAGCACGCCAGTGCACGCCAGAGCACGCCAGTGCACGCCAGAGCACGCCAGTGCACGCCAGAGCACGTCAATGCACGCCAGAGCACGCCAGAGCACGCCAGTGCACGCCAGAGCACGGTAGAGCACAGCAGAGAACAGCTCAGCACTTGAAGTTGCTATAATATTTTTTTCACTTGTTAAAACCATTTTTCAATTACAGGATGTGTAAATCAATGTCCAATACACCATTTCAACTCTATTGAATCAATAAATTTATAGAGCAAATCATGAAAAAAAAGTTTTAGAAAAACGCACATAACAGCACTTGAATTTTTAAAAATTATTCAAGTTATTTGAGTTCTATTGTCGGGTAGTGGATTTTTATTGTCAAGCACTTGAGTTCTGCATAGCAGAGCACGCCAGGGCACGCCAGTGCACGCCAGAGCACGCCAGTGCACGCCAGTGCACGCCAGTGCACGCCAGAGCACGCCAATTTACACCAGAGCACGCAGTGCACTCCAGAGCATGCCAGTGCACGCTAGAGCACGCCAGTGCACGCCAGTGCACGCCAGAGCACGCCAGAGCACGCCAATTCAACCCAGAGCACGTCAATGCACGCCAGAGCACGCCAGTGCACGCCAGTGCACGCCAGTGCACGCCAGAGCACGCCAGAGCACGTCAATACACGCCAGAGCACGCCAGTGCACGCCAGAGCACGCCAGTGCACGAAAGAGCACGCCAGTGCACGCCAGAGCACGCCAATTCACACCAGAGCACGCCAGTGCACGCCAGAGCACGTCAATGCACGCCAGAGCACGCCAGTGCACGCCAGAGCACGCCAGTGCACGCCAGTGCACGCCAGAGCACGCCAGTGCACGCCAGAGCACGCCAATTCACGCCAGAGCACGCCAGTGCACGCCAGAGCACGCCAGTGCACGCCAGTGCACGCCAGAGCACGCCAGTGCACGAAAGAGCACGCCAGTGCACGCCAGAGCTCGTCAATGCACGCCAGAGCAAGCTAGTGCACGCCAGAGCACGTCAATGCACACCAGAGCACGCCAGTGCACGCAAAAGCATGCCAGTGCATGCCAGAGCACGCCAGTGCACGCCAGAGCACGTCAATGCACGCCAGAGCACGTCAAGGTACGCCAGAGCACGCCAGTGCACGCCAGAGTACCCCAATTAAACTAGAGCACGCCAGAGCACGCCAGTGCACGCCAGAGCACTCCAATTCACACAAGAGCACGCCAGTTCACGCCAGAGCATGCGAGAGCACGCCAGAGCACGTCAATGCACGTCAGAGCACGCCAGTGCACTCCATTTTACGCCAGTACACGCCAGAGTACGCCAATTCACACCACAGCACGCCAATTCACACCAGAGTACGCCAGTGCACGCCAGAGCACGTCAATGCACGCCAGAGCACGCCAGTGCACGCCAGAGCACGCCAGTGCACGCCAGAGCACGCCAGTGCACGCCAGAGCACGCCAGTGCACGCCACAGCACGCCAGTGCACGCCACAGCACGCCAGTGCACGCCAGAGCACGCCAGTGTACGCCAGAGCACGCCAGTGCACGCCACAGCACGCCAGTGCACGCCAGAGCACGTCAATGCACACCAGAGCACGCCAGTGCACGCAAAAGCATGCCAGTGCATGCCAGAGCACGCCAGTGCACGCCAGAGCACTCCAATTCACACCAGAGCACGCCAGTGCACGCCAGAGCACGCCAGTTCACGCCAGAGCATGCCAGTGCACGCCAGAGCACGTCAATGCACGTCAGAGCACGCCAGTGCACTCCATTGCACGCCAGTACATGCCTGAGCACGCCAATTAACACCAGAGCACGCCAATTCACACCAGAGCACGCCAGTTCACGCCAGAACACGTCAATGCACGCCAGAGCACGCCAGTGCACGCCAGAGCATGCCAGTGCACGCCAGAGCACGCCAGTGCACGCCAGAGCACGGTAGAGCACAGCAGAGAACAGCTCAGCAATTGAAGTTGCTATAATATTTTGTTCACTTGTTAAAACCATTTTTTAATTACAGGATGTGTAAATCAATGTCCAATACACCATTTCAAGTCTATTGAATCAATAAATTTATAGAGCAAATCATGAACAAAAAGTTTGAGAAAAACGCACATCACAGCACTTGAATTTTTAAAAATTATTCAAGTTATTTGAGTTCTATTGTCGGGTAGTGGATTTCTATTGTCAAGCTTTTGAGTTCTGCATAGCAGAGCACGCAAGAGCACGACAGAGCACGCCAGAGCACACCAGTGCACGCAAGAGCACGTCAATGCACGCCAGAGCACGCCAGTGCACGCCAGAATACGCAAGTGCACGCCAAAGCACGCCAGTGCACGCCAGAGCACGCCAATGCACGCCAGAGCAAGCCAGAGAACGCCAGAGCACGCCAGTGCACGCTAGAGCACGCCAGTGCACGCCAGAGCACGCCAGTGCACGCCAGTGCACGCCAGAGCACGCCAGTTTACGCCAGAGCACGCCAGTTCACACCAGAGCATGCCAGTGCACGCCAGAGCACGCCAATTCACACCAGAGCACGCCAGTGCACGCCAGAGCACGTCAATGCACGCCAGAGCACGCCAGTGCACGCCAAAGCACGCCAGTGCACGCCAGAGCACGCCAGTGCACGCCAGAGAACGCCAGTGCACGCCAGAGTACGCCAGTGCACGCCAGAGCACGCCAATTCACGCCAGAGCACGCCAGTGCACGCCAGAGCACGCCAATTCACACCAGATTAAGCCAGTGCACGCCAGAGCACGCCAATTCACACCAGAGCACGCCAGTGCACGCCAGTAAACGCCAGAGCACGACAGAGCACGACAGAGCACGACAGAGCACGACAGAGCACGACAGAGCACGCCAGTGCACGCCAGAGCACCCCAGTGAACGCCAGAGCACGCCAGTGGACGCCAGAGCACGCCAGTGCACGCCAGAGCACGCCAGTGCACGCCAGAGCACGCCAGTTCACGCCAGAGCACGCCAGTGCACGCCAGACAACGGTAGAGCACAGCAGAGAACAGCTCAGCACTTGAACTTTCTATAATAATTTTTTCTCTTGTAAAAACCATTTTTTAATTACAGGATGCGTAAATCAATATCCAATACACCATTTCAAGTGTATTGAATCAATAAATTTATAGAGAAAATCATAAACAAAAAGTTTTAGAAAAACACACATCACAGCACTTGAATTTTTAAAAATTATTCAAGTTATTTGAGTTCTATTGTCGGGTAGTGGATTTCTATTGTCAAGCACTTGAGTTCTGCATAGCAGAGCACGCCAGAGCACAACAGAGCACGAAGGAGCACGCCAGTGCATGCCAGAGCACGCCAATGCACGCCAGAGCACGTCAATACACGCCAGAGCACGCCAGTGCACGCAAAAGCACGCCAGTGCACGCCAGAGCACGTCAATGCACGCTAGAGCACGCCAGTGCACGCCAGAGCACGCCAGTGCACGCCAGAGCACGCCATAGGACGCCAGAGCAAGTCAATGCACGCCAGAGCACGCCAGTGCACGCCAGAGCACTTCAATGCACGCCAGAGCACGCCAGTGCACTCCAGAGCACGCCAGTACACGCCAGAGCCCGCCAATTCACACCAGACCACGCCAATTCAAACCAGAGCATGCCAGTGCACGGCAGAGTACGTCAATGCACGTCAGAGCACGTCAGTGCACGCCAGAGCACGTCAATGCACGCCAGAGCACGCCAGAGCACGCCAGTGCACGCAAGATTACGGTAGAGCACAGCAGAGAACAGCTCAGCACTTGAAGTTGCTATTATATTTTTTTCACTTGTTAAAACCATTTTTTAATTACAGGATGTGTAAATCAATGTCCAATACACCATTTCAAGTCTATTGAATCAATAAATTTATAGAGCAAATCATGAACAAAAAGTTTTAGAAAAACGCACATCACAGCACTTGAATTTTTAAAAATTATTCAAGTTATTTGAGATCTATTGTCGGGTAGTGGATTTCTATTGTCAAGCACTTGAGTTCTGCATAGCAGAGCACGCCAGAGCACGCCAGAGCATGCCAGAGCTCGCCAGTGCACGCCAGTGCACGCCAGTGCACGCCAGAGCACGCCAGTGCACGCCAGAGCACGCCAGTGCACGCCAGAGCACGCCAGTGCACGCCAGAGTACGCCAATTCAAACCAGAGCACGCCAGAGCACGCCAGTGCACGCCAGAGCACGTCAATGCACGCCAGAGCACGCCAGTGCGTGCCAGAGCACGCCAATTCACACCAGAGTACGCCAGTGCACGCCAGAGCACGCCAATTCACACCAGAGCACGCCAGTGCACGCCAGAGCACGCCAGTGCACGCACGAGCACGTCAATGCACGCCAGAGCATGCCAATTCACACCAGAGCACGCCAGTGCACGTCAGAGCACGCCAATTCAAACCAGAGCACGCCAGTGCACGCCAGAGCACGGTAGAGCACAGCAGAGAACAGCTCAGCACTTGAAGTTGCTATAATATTTTTTCACTTGTTAAAATCATTTTTCAATTACAGGATGTGTAAATCAATGTCCAATACACCATTTCAAGTCTATTTAATCAATAAATTTATAGATCAAATCATGAACAAAAAGTTTGAGAAAAACGCACATCACAGCACTTGAATTTTTAAAAATTATTCAAGTTATTTGAGTTCTATTGTCGGGTAGTGGATTTCTATTGTCAAGCACTTGAGTTCTGCATAGCAGAGCACGCCAGAGCACGACAGAGCACGCCAGAGCACGCCAGTGCACGCCAGAGCACGCGAGTGCACGCGTGTGCACGCCAGAGCACGCCAGTGCACGCACGAGCACGTCAATGCACGCCAGAGCATGCCAGTGCACGCCAGAGCACGCCAATTCACACCAGAGCACGTCCATGCACGCCAGAGCACGCCAGTGCACGCCGGAGCACGCCAGTGCACGCCAGAGCACGGCAGTGCACGCCAGAGCACGCCAGTGCACGCCAGAGCACGCCAATTTGCACCAGAGCAAGCCAGAGCACGCCAGATCACACCAGATCACTCCAGTGCACGCTAGAGCACGCCAGAGAACGCCATTGCACGCAAATTCACACCAGAGCACGCCACTGCACGCCAGAGCACGTCAATGCACACCAGAGCACGCCAGTGCACGCCAGAGCACGCCAGTGCACGCCAGAGCACGCCAGTGCACGCCATAGCACGCCAGTGCACGCCAGAGCACGCCAATTCACACCAGAGCACGCCAGTGCACGCCAGAGCACGCCAATTCACACCAGAGCACGCCAGAGCACGCCAGTGCACGCCAGAGCACGCCAGTGCACGCACGAGCACGCCAGAGCACGCCATTGCACGCAAATTCACACCAGAGCACGTCAATGCACACCAGAGCAAGCCAGTGCACACCAGAGCACGCCAATTCACACCAGAGCACGCCAGTGCACGCCAGATTACGCCTATTCACACCAGAGCACGCCAGTGCACGCCAGAGCACGCCAGTGCACGCCAGAGCACGCCAGTGCACGCCAGAGCACGCCAGTGCACGCACGAGCATGTCAATGCACGCCAGAGCTTGCCAGTGCACGCCAGAGCACGTCAATTCACACCAGAGCACGTCAATGCACGCCAGAGAACGCAAGTGCACGCCAGAGCACGCCAGTGCACGCCAGAGCACGTCAATTCACGCCAGTGCACGCCAGAGCACGCCAGTGCACGCCAGAGCACGCCAGTGCACGCCAGAGCAAGCAAGTGCACGCCAAAGCACGCTAGTGCACGCTAGAGCACGCCAGTGCACGCTAGTGCACGCCAATTCACACCAGAGCACGCCAGTGCACGCCAGAGCACGCCAGTGCACGCCAGAGCAAGTCAATGCACGCCAGAGCACGCCAATTCACACCAGAGCACGCTAGTGCACGCCAGAGCACGCCAATTCACACCAGAATACGCCAGTGCACGCAAGAGCACGCCAGTGCACGAAAGAGCACGTCAATGCACGCCAGAGCACGCCAGTGCACGCCAGAGCACGCAAGTGCACGCCAGAGCATGCCAGTGCACGCCAGAGCACGCCAGTGCACGCCAGAGCACGCCAATTCACACCAGAGCACGCCAGTGCACGCCAGAGCACGCCAATTCACACCAGAGCACGCCAGAGCACGCCAGTGCACGCCAGAGCACGCCAGTGCACGCACGAGCACGCCAGAGCACGCCATTGCACGCAAATTCACACCAGAGCACGTCAATGCACACCAGAGCAAGCCAGTGCACACCAGAGCACGCCAATTCACACCAGAGCACGCCAGTGCACGCCAGAGCACGCCTATTCACACCAGAGCACGCCAGTGCACGCCAGAGCACGCCAGTGCACGCCAGAGCACGCCAGTGCACGCCAGAGCACGCCAGTGCACGCACGAGCATGTCAATGCACGCCAGAGCTTGCCAGTGCACGCCAGAGCACGTCAATTCACACCAGAGCACGTCAATGCACGCCAGAGAACGCAAGTGCACGCCAGAGCACGCCAGTGCACGCCAGAGCACGTCAATTCACGCCAGTGCACGCCAGAGCACGCCAGTGCACGCCAGAGCACGCCAGTGCACGCCAGAGTACGCCAATTCAAACCAGAGCACGCCAGAGCACGCCAGTGCACGCCAGAGCACGTCAATGCACGCCAGAGCACGCCAGTGCGTGCCAGAGCACGCCAATTCACACCAGAGTACGCCAGTGCACGCCAGAGCACGCCAATTCACACCAGAGCACGCCAGTGCACGCCAGAGCACGCCAGTGCACGCACGAGCACGTCAATGCACGCCAGAGCATGCCAATTCACACCAGAGCACGCCAGTGCACGTCAGAGCACGCCAATTCAAACCAGAGCACGCCAGTGCACGCCAGAGCACGGTAGAGCACAGCAGAGAACAGCTCAGCACTTGAAGTTGCTATAATATTTTTTCACTTGTTAAAATCATTTTTCAATTACAGGATGTGTAAATCAATGTCCAATACACCATTTCAAGTCTATTTAATCAATAAATTTATAGATCAAATCATGAACAAAAAGTTTGAGAAAAACGCACATCACAGCACTTGAATTTTTAAAAATTATTCAAGTTATTTGAGTTCTATTGTCGGGTAGTGGATTTCTATTGTCAAGCACTTGAGTTCTGCATAGCAGAGCACGCCAGAGCACGACAGAGCACGCCAGAGCACGCCAGTGCACGCCAGAGCACGCGAGTGCACGCCAGAGCACGCGAGTGCACGCGTGTGCACGCCAGAGCACGCCAGTGCACGCACGAGCACGTCAATGCACGCCAGAGCATGCCAGTGCACGCCAGAGCACGCCAATTCACACCAGAGCACGTCCATGCACGCCAGAGCACGCCAGTGCACGCCGGAGCACGCCAGTGCACGCCAGAGCACGGCAGTGCACGCCAGAGCACGCCAGTGCACGCCAGAGCACGCCAATTTGCACCAGAGCAAGCCAGAGCACGCCAGATCACACCAGATCACTCCAGTGCACGCTAGAGCACGCCAGAGAACGCCATTGCACGCAAATTCACACCAGAGCACGCCACTGCACGCCAGAGCACGTCAATGCACACCAGAGCACGCCAGTGCACGCCAGAGCACGCCAGTGCACGCCAGAGCACGCCAGTGCACGCCATAGCACGCCAGTGCACGCCAGAGCACGCCAATTCACACCAGAGCACGCCAGTGCACGCCAGAGCACGCCAATTCACACCAGAGCACGCCAGAGCACGCCAGTGCACGCCAGAGCACGCCAGTGCACGCACGAGCACGCCAGAGCACGCCATTGCACGCAAATTCACACCAGAGCACGTCAATGCACACCAGAGCAAGCCAGTGCACACCAGAGCACGCCAATTCACACCAGAGCACGCCAGTGCACGCCAGAGCACGCCTATTCACACCAGAGCACGCCAGTGCACGCCAGAGCACGCCAGTGCACGCCAGAGCACGCCAGTGCACGCCAGAGCACGCCAGTGCACGCACGAGCATGTCAATGCACGCCAGAGCTTGCCAGTGCACGCCAGAGCACGTCAATTCACACCAGAGCACGTCAATGCACGCCAGAGAACGCAAGTGCACGCCAGAGCACGCCAGTGCACGCCAGAGCACGTCAATTCACGCCAGTGCACGCCAGAGCACGCCAGTGCACGCCAGAGCACGCCAGTGCACGCCAGAGCAAGCAAGTGCACGCCAAAGCACGCTAGTGCACGCTAGAGCACGCCAGTGCACGCTAGTGCACGCCAATTCACACCAGAGCACGCCAGTGCACGCCAGAGCACGCCAGTGCACGCCAGAGCAAGTCAATGCACGCCAGAGCACGCCAATTCACACCAGAGCACGCTAGTGCACGCCAGAGCACGCCAATTCACACCAGAATACGCCAGTGCACGCAAGAGCACGCCAGTGCACGAAAGAGCACGTCAATGCACGCCAGAGCACGCCAGTGCACGCCAGAGCACGCAAGTGCACGCCAGAGCATGCCAGTGCACGCCAGAGCACGCCAGTGCACGCCAGAGCACGCCAGTGCACGCCAGAGCACGCAAGTGAACGCCAGTGCACGCCAATTCACACCAGAGCACGTCAGTGCACGCCAGAGCACGCCAGAGAACTTTAGTGCACGCCAGAGCACGGTAGAGCACAGCAGAGAACAGCTCAGCACTTGAAGTTGCTATAATATTTTTTTTCACTTGTTAACACCATTTTTTAATAACAGGATGTGTAAATCAATGTCCAATACACCATTTCAAGTCTATTTAATCAATAAATTTATAGAGCAAATCATGAACAAAAAGTTTGAGAAAAACGCACATCACAGCACTTGAATTTTTAAAAATTATTCAAGTTATTTGAGTTCTATTGTCGGGTAGTGGATTTCTATTGTCAAGCTTTTGAGTTCTGCATGCCAGTGAACGCCAGAGCACGCCAGATCACGCCACAGCACGCCAATTCACACCAGAGCACGTCAATGCACGCTAGAGCACGCCAGTGCACGCCAGTGCACGCCAGTGCACGCACGAGCACGTCAATGCACGCCAGAGCATGCCAGTGCACGCCAGAGCACGCCAATTCACACCAGAACACGTCAGAGCACGCCAGTGCCCGCCAGAGCACGCCAGAGCACGCCAGTACACGCCAGAGCACGCCAATTCACACCAGAGCACGCCAGTGCACGCAAGAGCACGTCAATGCACGCCAGAGCACGCCAGTTCACGCCAGTGCATGCCAGTGCACGCCAATTTACACCAGAGCACGCCAGTGCACGCCAGAGCACGCAAGTGCACTCCATAGCAAGTCAATGAACACCAGAGCAAGTCAATGCACGCCAGAGCACGCCAGTGCACGCCAGAGCATGCCAGAGCACGCCAGTGCACGCCAGAGCACGCCAGTGCACGCCAGAGTACGCCAGTGCACGCCAGAGCACGCCAATTCACGCCAGAGCACGCCAGTGCACGCCAGAGCACGCCAATTCACACCAGAGCAAGCCAGTGCACGCCAGAGCACGCCAATTCACACCAGAGCACGCCAGTGCACGCGAGTAAACGCCAGAGCACGACAGAGCACGACAGAGCACGACAGAGCACGCGAGTGCACGCCAGAGCACCCCAGTGCACGCCACAGCACGCCAGTGCACCCCAGAGCATGCCAGAGCACGCCAGTGCACGCCAGAGCACGCCAGTGCACGCCAGAGCACGCCAGACAACGGTAGAGCACAGCAAAGAACAGCTCAGTACTTGAACTTTCTATAATATTTTTTTCTCTTGTTAAAACCATTTTTTAATTACTGGATGTGTAAATCAATATCCCATACACCATTTCAAGTGTATTGAATCAATAAATTTATAGAGAAAATCATAAACAAAAAGTTTTAGAAAACACAAATCACAGCACTTGAATTTTTAAAAATTATTCAAGTTATTTGAGTTCTATTGTCGGGTAGTGGATTTCTATTGTCAAGCACTTGAGTTCTGCATAGCAGAGCACGCCAGAGCACAACAGAGCACGACAGAGCACGCCAGTGCATGCCAGAGCACGCCAATTCACACCAGAGCACGCCAGTGCACGCCAGAGCACGTCAATACACGCCAGAGCACGCCAGTGCACGCAAAAGCACGCCAGTGCACGCAAAAGCACGCCAGTGCACGTTAGAGCACGTCAATGCACGCCAGAGCACGCCAGTGCACGCCAGAGCACGCCAGTGCACGCCAGAGCACGCCAGTGCACGCCAGAGCACGCCATAGGACGCCAAAGCAAGTCAATGCACGCCAGAGCACGCCAGTGCACGCCAGAGCACTTCAATGCACGCCAGAGCACGCCAGTGCACTCCAGAGCACGCCAGTACACACCAGAGCCCGCCAATTCACACCAGACCACGCCAATTCAAACCAGAGCATGCCAGTGCACGCCAGAGCACGTCAATGCACGTCAGAGCACGCCAGTGCACGCCAGAGCACGCCAATTCACGCCAGAGCACGCCAGTGCACGCCAGTGCACGCCAGAGCACGGTCGAGCACAGCAGAGAACAGCTCAGCACTTGAAGTTGCTATAATATTTTTTTCACTTGTTAAAACCATTTTTTAATTACAGGATGTGTAAATCAATGTCCAATACACCATTTCAAGTCTATTGAATCAATAAATTTATAGAGCAAATCACGAACAAAAAGTTTTAGAAAAACGCACATCACAGAACTGTAATTTTTAAAAATTATTCAAGTTATTTGAGTTCTATTGTCGGGTAGTGGATTTCTATTGTCAAGCACTTGAGTTCTGCATAGCAGAGCACGCCAGAGCACGCCAGTGCACGCCAGAGCACGCCAGTGAACGCCAGAGCACAACAGTGCACGCCAGAGCACGCCAGTGCACGCCAGTGCACGCCAATTCACGCCAGAGCACGCCAGTGCACGCCAGAGTACGCCAATTCAAACCAGAGCACGCCAGTGCACGCCAGAGCACGCCAGTGCACGCCAGAGCACTCCAATTCACACCAGAGCACGCCAGTTCACTCCAGAGCACGCCAGTTCACGCCAGAGCACGCCAGTGCACGCCAGAGCACGTCAATGCACGCAAGAGCACGCCAGTGCACTCCAGAGCATGCCAATTCACACCAGAGCACGCCAATTCACACCAGAGCACGCCAGTGCACGCAAAAGCACGCCAGTGCACGCCAGAGCACGCCAGTGCACGTCAGAGCACGCCAGTGCACGCCAGAGCACGTCAATGCACGCCAGAGCACGCCAGTGCACTCCAGAGCACGCCAGTACACGCTAATTCACACCAGACCACGCCAATTCATACCAGAGCACGCCAGTGCACGCCAGAGCAAGCCAGTGCACGCCAGAGCACGCCAGATTACACCAGAGCACGCCAGAGCACGCCAGTGCACGCCAGAGCACGGTAGAGCACAGCAGAGAACAGCTCAGCACTTGAAGTTGCTATAATATTTTTTTCACTTGTTAAAACCATTTTTTAATTACACGATGTGTAAATCAATGTCCAATACACCATTTCAAGTCTATTTAATCAATCAATTTATAGAGCAAATCATGAACAAAAAGTTTGAGAAAAACGCACATCACAGCACTTGAATTTTTAAAAATTATTCAAGTTATTTGAGTTCTATTGTCAAGTAGTGGATTTCTATTGTCAAGCACTTGAGTTCTGAATAGCAGAGCACGCCAGTGCACGCCAGAGCACGCCAATTTTACACCAGAGCACGCCAGTTAATGCCAGAGCATGCAAGTGCACGCAAGAGTACGTCAATGTTTGCCAGTGCACGCAAGAGCACGCCAGTGCACGCCAGAGCACGCCAGTGCACGCCAGAGCACACCAATTCACACCAGAGCACGCCAGTGCACGCCAGAGCACTCAAGTGCACGCCAGAGCACGCCATTGCGCGCCAGAGCACGCCAGTGCACGCCAGAGCACGCCAATTCACACCAGAGAACGTCAATGCACGCCAGAGCACGCCAGAGGAGGCCAATTAACCAGAGCACGCCAGAGCACGCCAGTGCACGCCAGAGCACGTCAATGCACGCCAGAGCACGCCAGTGCACGCCAGTGCGCGCCAGAGCACGCCAGTGAACGCCAGAGCATGCCAGTGCACGCCAGAGCACGCCATTGCACGCCAGAGCAATTCAATGCACGCCAGAGCACGCCAATTCACACCAGAGCACGCCAGTGCACGCCAGAGCACGCCAATTCACACCAGAGCGGGCCAGTGCACGCCAGAGCACGCCAGTGCACGCAAGAGAACGTAAATAAACGCCAGAGCACGCCTGTGCACGCCAGAGCACGCCAGTGCACGCCAGAGCAATTCAATGCACGCCAGAGCACGCCAATTCACACCAGAGCACGTCAGTGCACGCCAGAGCACGCCAATTCACACCAGAGAACGTCAATGCACGCTAGAGCAAGCCAGTGCACGCCAGTGCACGCACGAGCACGTCAATGCACGCCAGAGCACGCCAATTCACACCAGAGCACGTCAATGCACGCCAGAGTACGCCATAGCACGCCAGACCACGCCAGAGCACGCAAGTGCACGCCAGAGCACGCCAGTGCACGCCAGAGCACGCCAATTCACACCAGAGCACGTCAATGCACGCCAGAGCACGCCAGTGCACGCCACAGCACGCCAGTGCACGCCAGAGCACGCCAGTGCACGCCAGAGCACGCCAGTGCACGCCAGAGCACGCCAGTGCACGCCAGAGCACGCCAGTGCACGCCAGAGCACGCCAGTGCACGCCAGAGCACGCCAGTGCACGCCAGAGCACGCCAGTGCACGCCAGAGCACGCCAGACAACGGTAGAGCACAGCAAAGAACAGCTCAGTACTTGAACTTTCTATAATATTTTTTTCTCTTGTTAAAACCATTTTTTAATTACAGGATGTGTAAATCAATATCCCATACACCATTTCAAGTGTATTGAATCAATAAATTTATAGAGAAAATCATAAACAAAAAGTTTTAGAAAAACACAAATCACAGCACTTTAATTTTTTAAAATTATTCAAGTTATTTGAGTTCTATTGTCGGGTAGTGGATTTCTATTGTCAAGCACTTGAGTTCTGCATAGCAGAGCACGCCAGAGCACAACAGAGCACGACAGAGCACGCCAGTGCATGCCAGAGCACGCCAATTCACACCAGAGCACGCCAGTGCACGCCAGAGCACGTCAATACACGCCAGAGCACGCCAGTGCACGCAAAAGCACGCCAGTGCACGCCAGAGCACGTCAATGCACGCCAGAGCACGCCAGTGCACGCCAGAGCACGCCAGTGCACGCCAGAGCACGCCATAGGACGCCAGAGCAAGTCAATGCACGCCAGAGCACGCCAGTGCACGCCAGAGCACTTCAATGCACGCCAGAGCACGCCAGTGCACTCCAGAGAACGCCAGTACACACCAGAGCACGCCAATTCACACCAGACCACGCCAATTCAAACCAGAGCATGCCAGTGCACGCCAGAGCACGTCAATGCACGTCAGAGCACGCCAGTGCACGCCAGAGCACGCCAGTGAACGCCAGAGCACAACAGTGCACGCCAGAGCACGCCAGTGCACGCCAGAGCACGCCAATTCACGCCAGAGCACAACAGTGCACGCCAGAGCACGCCAGTGCACGCCAGTGCACGCCAATTCACGCCAGAGCACGCCAGTGCACGCCAGAGTACGCCAATTCAAACCAGAGCACGCCAGAGCACGCCAGTGCACGCCAGAGCACGCCAGTGCACGCCAGAGCACTCCAATTCACACCAGAGCACGCCAGTTCACGCCAGAGCACGCCAGTTCACGCCAGTGCACGCCAGTGCACGCCAGAGCACGTCAATGCACGCAAGAGCACGCCAGTGCACTCCAGAGCACGCCAATTCACACCAGAGCACGCCAATTCACACCAGAGCACGCCAGTGCACGCCAGAGCACGCCAGTGCACGCAAAAGCACGCCAGTGCACGCCAGAGCACGCCAGTGCACGTCAGAGCACGCCAGTGCACGCCAGAGCACGTCAATGCACGCCAGAGCACGCCAGTGCACTCCAGAGCACGCCAGTACATGCTAATTCACACCAGACCACGCCAATTCATACCAGAGCACGCCAGTGCACGCCAGAGCAAGCCAGTGCACGCCAGAGCACGCCAGATTACACCAGAGCACGCCAGAGCACGCCAGTGCACGCCAGAGCACGGTAGAGCACAGCAGAGAACAGCTCAGCACTTGAAGTTGCTATAATATTTTTTTCACTTGTTAAAACCATTTTTTAATTACACGATGTGTAAATCAATGTCCAATACACCATTTCAAGTCTATTTAATCAATCAATTTATAGAGCAAATCATGAACAAAAAGTTTGAGAAAAACACACATCACAGCACTTGAATTTTTAAAATCTATTCAAGTTATTTGAGTTCTATTGTCAAGTAGTGGATTTCTATTGTCAAGCACTTGAGTTCTGAATAGCAGAGCACGCCAGTGCACGCCAGAGCACGCCAATTTTACACCAGAGCACGCCAGTTAATGCCAGAGCATGCAAGTGCACGCAAGAGTACGTCAATGTTTGCCAGTGCACGCAAGAGCACGCCAGTGCACGCCAGAGCACGCCAGTGCACGCCAGAGCACACCAATTCACACCAGAGCACGCCAGTGCACGCCAGAGCACGCCAGTGCACGCAAAAGCATGTCAATGCACGCCAGAGCATGCCAGTGCACGCCAGAGCACGCCAATTCACACCAGAGCACGTTAATGCACGCCAGAGCACGCCAGTGCACGCAAGAGCACGCAAGCGCACGCAAGCGCACGCCAAAGCACGCCAGTGCACAGCAATCATCAATCACAGCACTTGAATTTTTAAAAATTATTCAAGTTATTTGAGTTCTATTGTCGGGTAGTGGATTTCTATTGTCAAGCACTTGAGTTCTGCATAGCAGAGCACGCCAGAGCACGCCAGATCATGCCAGATCACTCCAGTGCACGCCAGTGCACGCCAGAGCACGCCAATTCACACCAGAGTACGCCAGTGCACGCCAGAGCACGCCAATTCACACCAGAGCACGCCAGTGCACGCCAGAGCACGCCAGTGCACGCAAGAGCATGTCAATGCACGCCAGAGCATGCCAGTGCACGCCAAAGCACGCCAATTCACACCAGAGCACGTCAATGCACGCCAGAGCACGCCAGTGCACGCCAGAGCACGCCAGTGCACGCCAGAGCACGCCAGTGCACGCCAGAGCACGCCAGTGCACGCCAGAGCACGCCAGTGCACGCCAGAGCACACCAATTCACACCAGTGCACGCACGAGCACGTCAATGCACCCCAGAGCATGCCAGTGCACGCCAGAGCACGCTAATTCACACCAGAGCACGTCAATGCACGCCAGAGCACGCCAGTGCACACCAGAGCACACCAGTGCACGCCAGAGCAATTCAATGCACGCCAGAGTACGCCAGTGCACGCCAGAGCACGCCAGTGCAAGCAAGAGCACGCAAGCGCACGCAAGCGCACGCCAAAGCACGCCAGTGCACAGCAATCATCAATCACAGCACTTGAATTTTTAAAAATTATTCAAGTTATTTGAGTTCTATTGTCGGGTAGTGGATTTCTATTGTCAAGCACTTGAGTTCTGCATAGCAGAGCACGCCAGAGCACGACAGAGAACGCCAGTGCACGCAAGAGCACGTCAATGCACGGCAGAGCACGCCAGTGCACGCAAGAGCACGTCAATGCACGCCAGAGCACGCCAGTGCACGCCAGAGCACGTCAGTGCACGCCAGAGCACGCCAGTGCACGCCAGTGCACGCCAATTCACACCAGAGCACGCCAGTGCACGCCAGAGCACGCCAGAGCACGCCAGTTTACGCCAGTGCACGCCAATTCACACCAGAGCACGCCAGTGCACGCCAGAGCACGCCAGAGCACGCCAGTGCACGCCAGTGCACGCCAGAGCACGCCAGAGCACGCCAGTGCACGCCAGAACACGTCAATGCACGCCAGAGCAAGCCAGAAAACGCCAGAGCACGCCAGAGCACGCCAGTGCACGCCAGAGCACGGTAGAGCACAGCAGAGAACAGCTCAGCACTTGAAGTTGCTATGATATTTTTTTCACTTGTTAAAACCATTTTTTAATTACAGGATGTTTAAATCAATGTCCAATACACCATTTCAAGTCTATTTAATCAATAAATTTATAGAGCAAATCATGAACAAAAAGTTTGAGAAAAAGGCACATCACAGCACTTGAATTTTTAAAAATTATTCAAGTTATTTGAGTTCTATTGTCGGGTAGTGGATTTCTATTGTCAAGCACTTGAGTTCTGCATAGCAGAGCACGCCAGAGCACGCCAGATCATGCCAGATCACTCCAGTGCACGCCAGAGCACGCCAGAGCACGCCAGTGCACGCCAATTCACACCAGAGCACGCCAGTGCACGCCAGAGCACGTCAATGCTCGACAGAGCACGCCAGTGCACGCCAGAGCACGCCAGTGCACGCCAGAGCACGCCAGTGCACGCCAGAGCACGCCAGTGCACGCCAGAGCACGCCAATTCACACCAGAGTACGCCAGTGCACGCCAGAGCACGCCAATTCACACCAGAGCACGCCAGTGCACGCCAGAGCACGCCAGTGCACGCAAGAGCATGTCAATGCACGCCAGAGCATGCCATTGCACGCCAGAGCACGCCAATTCACACCAGAGCACGTCAATGCACGCCAGAGCACGCCAGTGCACGCCAGAGCACGCCAGTGCACGCCAGAGCACGCCAGTGAACGCCAGAGCACGCCAGTGCACGCCAGAGCACGCGAATTCACACCAGTGCACGCACGAGCACGTCAATGCACCCCAGAGCATGCCAGTGCACGCCAGAGCACGCTAATTCACACCAGAGCACGTCAATGCACGCCAGAGCACGCCAGTGCACACCAGAGCACACCAGTGCACGCCAGAGCAATTCAATGCACGCCAGAGCACGCCAGTGCACGCCAGAGCACGCCAGTGCACGCAAGAGCACGCAAGCGCACGCCAAAGCACGCCAGTGCACAGCAATCATCAATCACAGCACTTGAATTTTTAAAAATTATTCAAGTTATTTGAGTTCTATTGTCGGGTAGTGGATTTCTATTGTCAAGCACTTGAGTTCTGCATAGCAGAGCACGCCAGAGAACGACAGAGAACGCCAGTGCACGCAAGAGCACGTCAATGCACGCCAGAGCACGCCAGTGCACGCAAGAGCACGTCAATGCACGCCAGAGCACGCCAGTGCACGCCAGTGCACGCCAGTGCACGCCAATTCACACCAGAGCACGCCAGTGCACGCCAGTTTACGCCAGTGCACGCCAATTCACACCAGAGCATGCCAGTGCACGCCAGAGCACGCCAGAGCACGCCAGTGCACGCCAGTGCACGCCAGTGCACGCCAATTCACACCAGAGCACGCCAGTGCACGCCAGAGCACGCCAGAGCACGCCAGTGCACGCCAGAACACGTCAATGCACGCCAGAGCAAGCCAGAGAACGCCAGAGCACGCCAGAGCACGCCAGTGCACGCCAGAGCACGGTAGAGCACAGTAGAGAACAGCTCAGCACTTGAAGTTGCTATAATATTTTTTTCACTTGTTAAAACCATTTTTTAATTACAGGATGTTTAAATCAATGTCCAATACACCATTTCAAGTCTATTTAATCAATAAATTTATAGAGCAAATCATGAAGAAAAAGTTTGAGAAAAACGCACATCACAGCACTTGAATTTTTAAAAATTATTCAAGTTATTTGAGTTCTATTGTCGGGTAGTGGATTTCTATTGTCAAGCACTTGAGTTCTGCATAGCAGAGCACGCCAGAGAACGACAGAGCACGCCAGAGCACGCCAGTGCACGCCAGAGCACGTCAGTGCACGCCAGAGCACGCCAGAGCACGCCAGTGCACGCCAATTCACACCAGAGCACGCCAGTGCACGCCAGAGCACGCCAGAGAACGCCAGTTTACGCCAGTGCACGCCAATTCACACCAGAGCACGCCAGTGCACGCCAGAGCACGCCAGAGCACGCCAGTGCACGCCAGAACACGTCAATGCACGCCAGAGCAAGCCAGAGAACGCCAGAGCACGCCAGAGCACGCCAGTGCACGCCAGAGCACGGTAGAGCACAGCAGAGAACAGCTCAGCACTTGAAGTTGCTATAATATTTTTTTCACTTGTTAAAACCATTTTTTAATTACAGGATGTTTAAATCAATGTCCAATACACCATTTCAAGTCTATTTAATCAATAAATTTATAGAGCAAATCATGAACAAAAAGTTTGAGAAAAACGCACATAACAGCACTTGAATTTTAAAAAATTATTCAAGTTATTTGAGTTCTATAGTCGGGAAGTGGATTTCTATTGTCAAGCACTTGAGTTCTGCATAGCAGAGCGCTCCAGAGCACGACAGAGCACGCCAGAGCACGCCAGTGCACGACAGAGAACGCCAGTGCACGCACGAGCACGTCAATGCACGCCAGAACACGCAAGTGCACGCCAGAGCACGCCAGTGCACGCCAGAGCACGCCAGTGCACGCCAGAGCACGCCAGTGCACGCCAGAGCACGCCAGTGCACGCCAGAGCACGCCAATTCACACAAGAGCACGCCAGTGCACCCCAGAGCACGCCAATTCACACCAGAGAACGCCAGTGCACGCCAGAGCACGCCAATTCACACCAGAGCACGCCAATTCACGCACGAGTACGTCAATGCACGCCAGAGCATGCCAGTGCACGCCAGAGCACGCCAGTGCACGCCAGAGCACGCCAATTCACACCAGAGCACGCCAGTTCACGCACGAGCACGTCAATGCACGCCAGAGCACGCCAGTGCACGCCAGTGCACGCCAATTCACACCAGAGCACGCCAGTGCACGCCAGAGCACGCCAGAGCACGCCAGTGCACGCCAGGTCAATGCACGCCAGAGCAAGTCAGAGAACGCCAGAGCACGCCAGTGCACGCCAGAGCACGGTAGAGCACAGCAGAGAACAGCTCAGCACTTGAAGTTGCTATAATATTTTTTTCACTTGTTAACACCATTTTTTAATTACAGGATGTTTAAATCAATGTCCAATACACCATTTCAAGTCTATTTAATCAATAAATTTATAGAGCAAATCATGAACAAAAAGTTTGAGAAAAACGCACATCACAGCACTTGAATTTTTAAAAATTATTCAAGTTATTTGAGTTCTATTGTCGGGTAGTGGATTTCTATTGTAAAGCACTTGAGTTCTGCATAGCAGAGCACTCCAGAGCACGCCAGATCACGCCAGATCACTCCAGTGCACGCCAGAGCACGCCAGAGCACGCCAGTGCACGCCAATTCACACCAGAGCACGCCAGTGCACGCCAGAGCACGTCAATGCTCGCCAGAGCACGCCAGTGCACGCCAGAGCACGCCAGTGCACGCCAGAGCACGCCAGTGCACCCCAGAGCACGCCAGTGCACGCCAGAGCACGCCAGTGCACGCCAGAGCACGCCAATTCACACCAGAGTACGCCAGTGCACGCCAGAGCACGCCAATACACACCAGAGCACGCCAGTGCACGCCAGAGCACGCCAGTGCACGCAAGAGCATGTCAATGCACGCCAGAGCATGCCAGTGCACGCCAGAGCACGCCAATTCACACCAGAGCACGTCAATGCACGCCAGAGCACGCCAGTGCACGCCAGAGCACGCCAGTGCACGCCAGAGCACGCCAATTCACACCAGTGCACGCACGAGCACGTCAATGCACCCCAGAGCATGCCAGTGTACGCCAGAGCACGCTAATTCACACCAGAGCACGTCAATGCACGCCAGAGCACGCCAGTGCACACCAGAGCACGCCACTGCACGCCAGAGAAATTCAATGCACGCCAGAGCACGCCAGTGCACGCAAGAGCACGCAAGCGCACGCAAGCGCACGCCAAAGCACGCCAGTGCACAGCAATCATCAATCACAGCACTTGAATTTTTAAAAATTATTCAAGTTATTTGAGTTCTTTTGTCGGGTAGTGGATTTCTATTGTCAAGCACTTGAGTTCTGCATAGCAGAGAACGACAGAGCACGCCAGAGCACGCCAGTGCACGCAAGAGCACGTCAATGCACGCCAGAGCACGCCAGTGCACGCTAGAGCACGTCAGTGCACGCCAGAGCACGCCAGTGCACGCCAGTGCACGCCAATTCACACCAGAGCACCCCAGTGCACGCCAGAGCACGCCAGTGCACGCCAGAGCACGCCAGTGCACGCCAGAGTACGCCAGAGCACGCCAGTTTACGCCAGTGCACGCCAATTCACACCAGAGCACGCCAGTGCACGCCAGAGCACGGTAGAGCACAGCAGAGAACAGCTCAGCACTTGAAGTTGGTATAATATTTTGTTCACTTGTTAAAACCATTTTTTAATTACAGGATGTTTAAATAAATGTCCAATACATCATTTCAAGTCTATTTAATCAATAAATTTATAGAGCAAATCATGAACAAAAAGTTTGAGAAAAACGCACATCACAGCACTTGAATTTTTAAAAATTATTCAAGTTATTTGAGTTCTATTTTCGGGAAGTGGATTTCTATTGTCAAGCACTTGAGTTCTGCATAGCAGAGCACGCCAGACCACGACAGAGCACGCCAGAGCACGCCAGTGCACGCCAGAGCACTTCAGTACACGCCAGTGAACGCCAGTGCACGCACGAGAACGTCAATGCACGCCAGAGCACGCAAGTGCACGCCAGAGCACGCCAGTGCACGCCAGAGCACGCCAGTGCACGCCAGTGCACGCCAGAGCACGCCAATTCACACCAGAGCACACCAGTGAACGCCAGAGCACGCCAGTGCACGCCAGAGCACGCCAGTGCACGCCAGAGCACGCCAGTGCACGCCAGAGCACGCCAGAGCACGCCAGTTTACGCCAGTGCACGCCAATTCACACCAGAGCACGCCAGTGCACGCCAGAGCACGCCAGTGCACGCCAGTGCACGCCAGTGCACGCCAGTGCACGCCAGTGCACGCCAGTGCACGCCAATTCACACCAGAGCACGCCAATGCACGCCAGAGCATGCCAGTGCATGCCAGAGCACGCCAGTGCACGCCAATTCACACCAGAGCACGCCAGTGCACGCCAGTGCACGCCAGAGCACGCTAGTGCACGCCAGTGCACGCCAGAGCACGCCAGTGCACGCCAGAGCACGCCAGAGCACGCCAGTGCACGCCAATTCACACCAGAGCACGCCAGTGCACGCCAGAGCACGGTAGAGCACAGCAGAGAACAGCTCAGCACTTGAAGTTGCTATAATATTTTTTTCACTTGTTAAAACCATTTTTTAATTACAGGATGTGTAAATCAATGTCCAATACACCATTTCAAGTCTATTTAATCAATAAATTTATAGAGCAAATCATGAAGAAAAAGTTTGAGAAAAAGGCACATCACAGCACTTGAATTTTTAAAAATTATTCAAGTTATTTGAGTTCTATTGTCGGGTAGTGGATTTCTATTGTCAAGCACTTGAGTTCTGCATAGCAGAGCACGCCAGAGCACGCCAGATCATGCCAGATCACTCCAGTGCACGCCAGTGCACGCCAGAGCACGCCAATTCACACCAGAGTACGCCAGTGCACGCCAGAGCACGCCAATTCACACCAGAGCACGCCAGTGCACGCCAGAGCACGCCACTGCACGCAAGAGCATGTCAATGCACGCCAGAGCATGCCAGTGCACGCCAGAGCACGCCAATTCACACCAGAGCACGTCAATGCACGCCAGAGCACGCCAGTGCACGCCAGAGCACGCCAGTGCACGCCAGAGCACGCCAGTGCACGCCAGAGCACGCCAATTCACACCAGTGCACGAACGAGCACGTCAATGCATCCCAGAGCATGCCAGTGCACGCCAGAGCACGCTAATTCACACCAGAGCACGTCAATGCACGCCAGAGCACGCCAGTGCACACCAGAGCACACCAGTGCACGCCAGAGCAATTCAATGCACGCCAGAGTACGCCAGTGCACGCCAGAGCACGCCAGTGCAAGCAAGAGCACGCAAGCGCACGCAAGCGCACGCCAAAGCACGCCAGTGCACAGCAATCATCAATCACAGCACTTGAATTTTTAAAAATTATTCAAATTATTTGAGTTCTATTGTCGGGTAGTGGATTTCTATTGTCAAGCACTTGAGTTCTGCATAGCAGAGCACGCCAGACCACGACAGAGCACGCCAGAGCACGCCAGTGCACGCCAGAGCACTTCAGTACACGCCAGTGAACGCCAGTGCACGCACGAGAACGTCAATGCACGCCAGAGCACGCAAGTGCACGCCAGAGCACGCCAGTGCACGCCAGAGCACGCCAGTGCACGCCAGTGCACGCCAGAGCACGCCAATTCACACCAGAGCACACCAGTGAACGCCAGAGCACGCCAGTGCACGCCAGAGCACGCCAGTGCACGCCAGAGCACGCCAGTGCACGCCAGAGCACGCCAGTGCACGCCAGAGCACGCCAGAGCACGCCAGTTTACGCCAGTGCACGCCAATTCACACCAGAGCACGCCAGTGCACGCCAGAGCACGCCAGTGCACGCCAGTGCACGCCAGTGCACGCCAGTGCACGCCAGTGCACGCCAATTCACACCAGAGCACGCCAATGCACGCCAGAGCATGCCAGTGCATGCCAGAGCACGCCAGTGCACGCCAATTCACACCAGAGCACGCCAGTGCACGCCAGTGCACGCCAGAGCACGCTAGTGCACGCCAGTGCACGCTAGTGCACGCCAGTGCACGCCAGAGCACGCCAGTGCACGCCAGAGCACGCCAGTGCACGCCAGAGCACGCCAGAGCACGCCAGTGCACGCCAATTCACACCAGAGCACGCCAGTGCACGCCAGAGCACGGTAGAGCACAGCAGAGAACAGCTCAGCACTTGAAGTTGCTATAATATTTTTTTCACTTGTTAAAACCATTTTTTAATTACAGGATGTGTAAATCAATGTCCAATACACCATTTCAAGTCTATTTAATCAATAAATTTATAGAGCAAATCATGAAGAAAAAGTTTGAGAAAAAGGCACATCACAGCACTTGAATTTTTAAAAATTATTCAAGTTATTTGAGTTCTATTGTCGGGTAGTGGATTTCTATTGTCAAGAACTTGAGTTCTGCATACCAGAGCACGCCAGACCACGACAGAGCACGCCAGAGCACGCTAGTGCACGCCAGAGCACTCCAGTGCACGCCAGAGAACGCCAGTGCACGCACGAGAACGTCAATGCACGCCAGAGCACGCAAGTGCACGCCAGAGCACGCCAGTGCACGCCAGAGCACGCCAGTGCACGCCAGTGCACGCCAGAGCACGCCAATTCACACCAGAGCACACCAGTGCACGCCAGAGCACGCCAGTGCACGCCAGAGCACGCCAGTGCACGCCAGAGCACGCCAGAGCACGCCAGTTTACGCCAGTGCACGCCAATTCACACCAGAGCACGCCAGTGCACGCCAGAGCACGCCAGAGCACGCCAGTGCACGCCAGTGCACGCCAGTGCACGCCAGTGCACGCCAGTGCACGCCAATTCACACCAGAGCACGCCAGTGCACGCCAGAGCACGCCAATTCACACCAGAGCACGCCAGAGCACGCCAGAGCACGCCAGTGCACGCCAATTCACACCAGACCACGCCAGAGCACGCCAGAGCACGCCAGTGCACGCCAGAACACGTCAATGCACGCCAGAGCAAGCCAGAGAACGCCAGAGCACGCCAGAGCACGCCAGTGCACGCCAGAGCACGGTAGAGCACAGCAGAGAACAGCTCAGCACTTGAAGTTGCTATAATATTTTTTTCACTTGTTAAAACCATTTTTTAATTACAGGATGTTTAAATCAATGTCCAATACACCATTTCAAGTATATTTAATCAATAAATTGATAGAGCAAATCATGAAGAAAAAGTTTGAGAAAAAGGCACATCACAGCACTTGAATTTTTAAAAATTATTCAAGTTATTTGAGTTCTATTGTCGGGTAGTGGATTTCTATTGTCAAGCACTTGAGTTCTGCATAGCAGAGCACGCCAGAGTACGCCAGATCATGCCAGATCACTCCAGTGCACGCCAGTGCACGCCAGAGCACGCCAATTCACACCAGAGTACGCCAGTGCACGCCAGAGCACGCCAATTCACACCAGAGCACGCCAGTGCACGCCAGAGCACGCCAGTGCACGCAAGAGCATGTCAATGCACGTCAGAGCATGCCAGTGCACGCCAGAGCACGCCAATTCACACCAGAGCACGTCAATGCACGCCAGAGCACGCCAGTGCACGCCAGAGCACGCCAGTGCACGCCAGAGCACGCCAGTGCACGCCAGAGCACGCCAATTCACACCAGTGCACGCACGAGCACGTCAATGCATCCCAGAGCATGCCAGTGCACGCCAGAGCACGCTAATTCACACCAGAGCACGTCAATGCACGCCAGAGCACGCCAGTGCACGCCAGAGCACGCCAGTGCAAGCAAGAGCACGCAAGCGCACGCAAGCGCACGCCAAAGCACGCCAGTGCACAGCAATCATCAATCACAGCACTTGAATTTTTAAAAATTATTCAAATTATTTGAGTTCTATTGTCGGGTAGTGGATTTCTATTGTCAAGCACTTGAGTTCTGCATAGCAGAGCACGCCAGAGCACGACAGAGAACGCCAGTGCACGCAAGAGCACGTCAATGCACGCCAGAGCACGCCAGTGCACGCAAGAGCACGTCAATGCACGCCAGAGCACGCCAGTGCACGCCAGAGCACGTCAGTGCACGCCAGAGCACGCCAGTGCACGCCAGTGCACGCCAATTCACACCAGAGCACGCCAGTGCACGCCAGAGCACGCCAGAGCACGCCAGTTTACGCCAGTGCACGCCAATTCACACCAGAGCACGCCAGTGCACGCCAGAGCACGCCAGAGCACGCCAGTGCACGCCAGAACACGTCAATGCACGCCAGAGCAAGCCAGAGAACGCCAGAGCACGCCAGAGCACGCCAGTGCACGCCAGAGCACGGTAGAGCACAGCAGAGAACAGCTCAGCACTTGAAGTTGCTATGATATTTTTTTCACTTGTTAAAACCATTTTTTAATTACAGGATGTTTAAATCAATGTCCAATACACCATTTCAAGTCTATTTAATCAATAAATTTATAGAGCAAATCATGAACAAAAAGTTTGAGAAAAAGGCACATCACAGCACTTGAATTTTTAAAAATTATTCAAGTTATTTGAGTACTATTGTCGGGTAGTGGATTTCTATTGTCAAGCACTTGAGTTCTGTATGCAGAGCACGCCAGAGCACGCCAGATCATGCCAGATCACTCCAGTGCACGCCAGAGCACGCCAGAGCACGCCAGTGCACGCCATTTCACACCAGAGCACGCCAGTGCACGCCAGAGCACGTCAATGCTCGCCAGAGCACGCCAGTGCACGCCAGAGCACGCCAGTGCACGCCAGAGCACGCCAGTGCACGCCAGAGCACGCCAGTGCACGCCAGAGCACGCCAGTGCACGCCAGAGCACGCCAGTGCACGCCAGAGCACGCCAATTCACACCAGAGTACGCCAGTGCACGCCAGAGCACGCCAATTCACACCAGAGCACGCCAGTGCACGCCAGAGCACGCCAGTGCACGCAAGAGCATGTCAATGCACGCCAGAGCATGCCAGTGCACGCCAGAGCACGCCAATTCACACCAGAGCACGTCAATGCACGCCAGAGCACGCCAGTGCACGCCAGAGCACGCCAGTGCACGCCAGAGCACGCCAGTGAACGCCAGAGCACGCCAGTGCACGCCAGAGCACGCCAATTCACACCAGTGCACGCACGAGCACGTCAATGCACCCCAGAGCATGCCAGTGCACGCCAGAGCACGCTAATTCACACCAGAGCACGTCAATGCACGCCAGAGCACGCCAGTGCACACCAGAGCACACCAGTGCACGCCAGAGCAATTCAATGCACGCCAGAGCACGCCAGTGCACGCAAGAGCACGCCAGTGCACGCAAGAGCACGCAAGCGCACGCAAGCGCACGCCAAAGCACGCCAGTGCACAGCAATCATCAATCACAGCACTTGAATTTTTAAAAATTATTCAAGTTATTTGAGTTCTATTGTCGGGTAGTGGATTTCTATTGTCAAGCACTTGAGTTCTGCATAGCAGAGCACGCCAGAGCACGACAGAGAACGCCAGTGCACGCAAGAGCACGTCAATGCACGCCAGAGCACGCCAGTGCACGCAAGAGCACTTCAATGCACGCCAGAGCACGCCAGTGCACGCCAGAGCACGTCAGTGCACGCCAGAGCACGCCAGTGCACGCCAGTGCACGCCAATTCACACCAGAGCACGCCAGTGCACGCCAGTTTACGGCAGTGCACGCCAATTCACACCAGAGCACGCCAGTGCACGCCAGAGCACGCCAGAGCACGCCAGTGCACGCCAGTGCACGCCAATTCACACCAGAGCACGCCAGTGCACGCCAGAGCACGCCAATTCACACCAGAGTACGCCAGTGCACGCCAGAGCACGCCAATTCACACCAGAGCACGCCAGTGCACGCCAGAACACGTCAATGCACGCCAGAGCAAGCCAGAGAACGCCAGAGCACGCCAGAGCACGCCAGTGCACGCCAGAGCACGGTAGAGCACAGCAGAGAACAGCTCAGCACTTGAAGTTGCTATAATATTTTTTTCACTTGTTAAAACCATTATTTAATTACAGGATGTTTAAATCAATGTCCAATACACCATTTCAAGTCTATTTAATCAATAAATTTATAGAGCAAATCATGAACAAAAAGTTTGAGAAAAACGCACATCACAGCACTTGAATTTTTAAAAATTATTCAAGTTATTTGAGTTCTATTGTCGGGTAGTGGATTTCAATTGTCAAGCACTTGAGTTCTGCATAGCAGAGCACGCCAGAGCACGATAGAGCACGCCAGAGCACGCCAGTGCACGCCAGAGCACGTCAGTGCACACCAGAGCACGCCAGAGCACGCCAGTGCACGCCAGTGCACACCAGAGCACACCAGTGCACGCCAGAGCAATTCAATGCACGCCAGAGCACGCCAGTGCACGCAAGAGCACGCCAGTGCACGCAAGAGCACGCAAGCGCACGCAAGCGCACGCCAAAGCACGCCAGTGCACAGCAATCATCAATCACAGCACTTGAATTTTTAAAAATTATTCAAGTTATTTGAGTTCTATTGTCGGGTAGTGGATTTCTATTGTCAAGCACTTGAGTTCTGCATAGCAGAGCACGCCAGAGCACGACAGAGAACGCCAGTGCACGCAAGAGCACGTCAATGCACGCCAGAGCACGCCAGTGCACGCAAGAGCACTTCAATGCACGCCAGAGCACGCCAGTGCACGCCAGAGCACGTCAGTGCACGCCAGAGCACGCCAGTGCACGCCAGTGCACGCCAATTCACACCAGAGCACGCCAGTGCACGCCAGTTTACGGCAGTGCACGCCAATTCACACCAGAGCACGCCAGTGCACGCCAGAGCACGCCAGAGCACGCCAGTGCACGCCAGTGCACGCCAATTCACACCAGAGCACGCCAGTGCACGCCAGAGCACGCCAATTCACACCAGAGTACGCCAGTGCACGCCAGAGCACGCCAATTCACACCAGAGCACGCCAGTGCACGCCAGAACACGTCAATGCACGCCAGAGCAAGCCAGAGAACGCCAGAGCACGCCAGAGCACGCCAGTGCACGCCAGAGCACGGTAGAGCACAGCAGAGAACAGCTCAGCACTTGAAGTTGCTATAATATTTTTTTCACTTGTTAAAACCATTATTTAATTACAGGATGTTTAAATCAATGTCCAATACACCATTTCAAGTCTATTTAATCAATAAATTTATAGAGCAAATCATGAACAAAAAGTTTGAGAAAAACGCACATCACAGCACTTGAATTTTTAAAAATTATTCAAGTTATTTGAGTTCTATTGTCGGGTAGTGGATTTCAATTGTCAAGCACTTGAGTTCTGCATAGCAGAGCACGCCAGAGCACGACAGAGAACGCCAGTGCACGCAAGAGCACGTCAATGCACGCCAGAGCACGCCAGTGCACGCAAGAGCACGTCAATGCACGCCAGAGCACGCCAGTGCACGCCAGAGCACGTCAGTGCACGCCAGAGCACGCCAGTGCACGCCAGTGCACGCCAATTCACACCAGAGCACGCGAATTGGCGTGCAGTGGAGTGCTGTTGCGTGCACTGGCGTGATCTGGCGTATTGTTGTGCTCTTGCGTGCACTGGCGTGCTCTGGCGTGCACTGGCGTGCTCTGGCGTGCTCTGGCGTGCTCTGGCTTGCTCTGGCGTGCATTGACGTGCTCTGGCGTGCACTGGCGTGCTCTGGTGTGAATTGGCGTGCACTGGCGTAATCTGGCCTGCACTAGCGTGCTCTGGCGTGCACTGGCGTTATCTGGCGTGCATTGACGTGCTCTTGCGTGCACTGGCATGCTCTGGCATGCACTGGCGTGCTCTGGTGTGAATTGGCGTGCTCTTGCGTGCACTGGCGTGCTCTGGCGTGCACTGGCGTGCTCTGGTAAGAATTGGCGTGCTCTGGCGTGCTCTGGTGTGAATTAGCAGTGCTCCGGCGTGGTTTGAATTGCTCTGGCGTGCACTGGCGTGCTCTGGCGTGCACTGGCGTGCTTTGGGGTGCACTTGAGTGCTCTGGCGTGCACTGGCGTGCTCTGGCGTGCACGCCAGTGCACGCCAGTGCACGCCAGAGCAATTCAAACCACGCCGGAGCACTGCTAATTCACACCAGAGCACGCCAGAGCACGCCAATTCTTACCAGAGCACGCCAGAGCACGCCAGAGCACGCCAGTGCACGCCAGAGCACGCCAGTGCACGCAAGAGCACAACAATACGCCAGAGCACGCCAGTGCACGCCAGAGCACGCCAGTGCACGCCAGAGCACGCCAGTGCACGCCAGAGCACGCCAGTGCACGCCAGAGCACGCCAGTGCACGCCAGAGCACGCCAATTCACACCAGAGTACGCCAGTGCACGCCAGAGCACGCCAATTCACACCAGAGCACGCCAGTGCACGCCAGAGCACGCCAGTGCACGCAAGAGCATGTCAATGCACGCCAGAGCATGCCAGTGCACGCCAGAGCACGCCAATTCACACCAGAGCACGTCAATGCACGCCAGAGCACGCCAGTGCACGCCAGAGCACGCCAGTGCACGCCAGAGCACGCCAGTGAACGCCAGAGCACGCCAGTGCACGCCAGAGCACGCCAATTCACACCAGTGCACGCACGAGCACGTCAATGCACCCCAGAGCATGCCAGTGCACGCCAGAGCACGCTAATTCACACCAGAGCACGTCAATGCACGCCAGAGCACGCCAGTGCACACCAGAGCACACCAGTGCACGCCAGAGCAATTCAATGCACGCCAGAGCACGCCAGTGCACGCCAGAGCACGCCAGTGCACGCAAGAGCACGCAAGCGCACGCAAGCGCACGCCAAAGTACGCCAGTGCACAGCAATCATCAATCACAGCACTTGAATTTTTAAAAATTATTCAAGTTATTTGAGTTCTATTGTCGGGTAGTGGATTTCTATTCTCAAGCACTTGAGTTCTGCATAGAAGAGCACGCCAGAGCACGACAGAGAACACCAGTGCAAGCAAGAGCACGTCAATGCACGCCAGAGCACGCCAGTACACGCAAGAGCTCGTCAATGCACGCCAGAGCACGCCAGTGCACGCCAGAGCACGTCAGTGCACGCCAGAGCACGCCAGTGCACGCCAGAGCACGCCAGAGCACGCCAGTGCACGACAGTGCACGCCAATTCACACCAGAGCACGCCAGTGCACGCCAATTCACACCAGAGCACGCCAGTGCACGCCAGAGCACGCCAGTGCACGCCAGTGCACGCCAATTCACACCAGAGCACGCCAGTGCACGCCAGGTCAATGCACGCCAGAGCAAGCCAGAGAACGCCAGTGCACGCCAGAGCAATTCAAACCACGCCGGAGCACGTCAGAGCACGCCAGTGCACGCCAGTGCACGCCAATTCACACCAGAGCACGCCAGTGCACGCCAGAGCACGCCACTGCACGCCAGAACACGTCAATGCACGCCAGAGCAAGCCAGAGAACGACAGAGCACGCCAGTGCACGCCAGAGCACGGTAGAGCACAACAGAGAACAGCTCAGCACTTGAACTTTCTATAATATTTTTTTCACTTGTTAAAACCATTTTTTTATTACAGGATGTTTAAATCAATGTCCAATACACCATTTCAAGTCTATTTATTCAATAAATTTATAGAGCAAAACATGAACAAAAAGTGTGAGAAAAACGCACATCACAGCACTTGAATTTTTAAAAATTATTCAAGGTATTTGAGTTCTATTGTCGGGTAGTGGATTTTTATTGTCAAGCACTTGAGTTCTGCATAGCAGAGCACGCCAGAGCACGACAGAGCACGCCAGAGCACGCCAGTGCACGCCAGAGCACTCCAGTGCACGCCAGAGAACGCCAGTGCACGCACGAGCACGTCAATGCACGCCAGAGCACACCAGTGCACGCCAAAGCACGCCAGTGCACGCCAGAGCACGCCAGTGCACGCCAGTGCACGCCAGAGCACGCCAGTGCACGCCAGAGCACGCCAGTGCACGCCAGAGCACGCCAATTCACACCAGAGAACGCCAGTGCACGCCAGAGCACGCCAATTCACACCAGAACACGCCAGTGCACGCACGATTACTTCAATGCACGCCAGAGCATGCCAGTGCACGCCAGAGCACGCCATTGAACGCCAGAGCACGCCAATTCACACCAGAGAACGTCAATGCACGCCAGAGCACGCCAGTGCACGCCAGAGCACGCCAATTCACATCAGAGCACGCCAGAGCACGCCAGTGCACGCCAGAGCACGTCAATGCACGCCAGAGTACGCCAAAGCACGCCAGTGCTCGCCAGAGCACGCCAGTGCACGCCAGTGCACGCCAGAGCACGCCAGTACACGCCAGAGCACACCAGTGCACGCCAGAGCACGTCAATTCACACCAGTGCACGCAAGAGCACGTCAATGCACGCCAGAGCATTGCGACAGAACACGCCAGAGCACGCCAGTGCACACCAGAGCACGGTAGAGCACAGCAGAGAACAGCTCAGCACTTGAAGTTGCAATAATATTTTTTTCACTTGTTAAAACCATTTTTTAATTACAGGATGTTTAAATCAATGTCCAATACACCATTTCAAGTCTATTTATTCAATAAATTTATAGAGCAAAACATGAACAAAAAGTTTGAGAAAAACGCACATCACAGCACTTGAATTTTTAAAAATTATTCAAGGTATTTGTGTTCTATTGTCGGGTAGTGGATTTTTATTGTCAAGCACTTGAGTTCTGCATAGCAGAGCACGCCAGAGCACGACAGAGCACGCCAGGGCACGCCAGTGCACGCCAGAGCACTCCAGTGCACGCCAGTGCACGCCAGAGCACTCCAGTGCACGCCAGTGCACGCCAATTCACACCAGAGCACGCCAGTGCACGCCAGTGCACGCCAGTGCACACCAGAGCAAGTTAATGCACGCCAGAGCACTCCAGTGCACGCCAGAGCACGCCAGTGCACGCCAGAGCAAGCCAGTGCATGCCAGAGCAATTCAATGCACGCCAGAGCACTCAAGTGCACCCCAAAGCACGCCAGTGCACGCCAGAGCACGCCAGTGCACGCCAGAGCACGCTAGTGCACGCTAGTGCAGGCCAGATTACGCCAGTGCACGCCAATTCACACCAGAGCACGCAAGTGCACGCCAGAGCACGTCAATGCACGCCAGAGCAAGCCAGAGCACGCCAGAGCACGCCAGAGCACGCCAGTGCACGCCAGAGCACGCCAGTGCACGCAAGAGCACAACAATACGCCAGAGCACGCCAGTGCACGCAACAGCACTCCAGTGCGCGCCAATTCACACCAGAGCACGCCAGTGCATGCCAGAGCACGCCAGTGCACGCCAGAGCACGCCAGTGCACAACAGAGCACTTCAGAGCACGCCAGTGCACGACAGTACACGCCAATTCACACCAGAGCCCGCCAGTGCACGCCAGAGCACGCCAGTGCACGCCAGAGCACTCAAGTGCACCCCAAAGCACGCCAGTGCACGCCAGAGCACGCCAGTGCACGCCAGAGCAATTCAAACCACGCCGGAGCACTGCTAATTCACACCAGAGCACGCCAGAGCACGCCAATTCTTACCAGAGCACGCCAGTGCACGCCAGAGCACGCCAGTGCACGCAAGAGCACGCCAATTCACACCAGAGCACGCCAGTGCATGCCAGAGCATGCCAGTGCACGCAAGAGCACGTCAATGCACGCCAGATAACGCCAGTGCACGCCAGAGCACGCTAGTGCAGGCCAGATTACGCCAGTGCACGCCAATTCACACCAGAGCACGCCAGTGCACGCCAGAGCACGTCAATGCACGCCAGAGCAAGCCAGAGCACGCCAGAGCACGCCAGAGCACGCCAGTGCACGCCAGAGCACGCCAGTGCACGCAAGAGCACAACAATACGCCAGATCACGCCAGTGCACGCAACAGCACTCCACTGCACGCCAATTCACACCAGAGCACGCCAGTGCACGCCAGAGCACGCCAGAGCACGCCAGTGCACGCCAGTGCACGCCAATTCACACCAGAGCCCGCCAGTGCACGCCAGAGCAAGCCAGAGCACGCCAGTGCACGCCAGTGCACGCCAGTGCACGCCAATGCACACCAGAGCACGCCAGTGCACACCAGAGCACGCCACTGCACGCCAGAGCAAGTTAATGCACGCCAGAGCACGCCAGTGCACGCCAGAGCACGCCAGAGCACGCCAGAGCACGCCAGAGCATGCCAGTGCACGCCAGAGCAATTCAATGCACGCCAGAGCACGCCAGTGCACGCCAGAGCACTCAAGTGCACCCCAAAGCACACCAGTGCACGCCAGAGCACGCCAGTGCACGCCAGAGCACGCCAGTGCACGCCAGAGCACGCCAGAGCACGCCAGTGCACGCCAGGGCACGCCAGTGCACGCCAGAGCAATTCAAACCACGCCGGAGCACGCCAATTCACACCACAGCACGCCAGTGCACGCCAGAGCACGTCAATTCTTACCAGAGCACGCCAGTGCACGCAAGAGCACGCCAGTGCACGCAAGAGCACGCCAATTCACACCAGAACACGCCAGTGCATGCCAGAGCATGCCAGTGCACGCAAGAGCACGTCAATGCGCGCCAGATTACGCAAGTGCACGCCAGAGCACGCTAGTGCAGGCCAGAGCACGCCAGTGCACGCCAGAGCACGGTAGAGCACAGCAGAGAACAGCTCAGCACTTGAAGTTGCTATAATATTTTTTTCACTTGTTAAAACCATTTTTTAATTACAGGATGTGTAAATCAATGTCCAATACACCATTTCAAGTCTATTTAATCAATTAATTTATAGAGCAAATCATGAACAAAAAGTTTGAGAAAAACGCACATCACAGCACTTGAATTTTTAAAAATTATTCAAGTTATTTGAGTTCTATTGTCGAGTAGTGGATTTCTATTGTCAAGCACTTGAGTTCTGCATAGCAGAGCACGACAGAGTACGACAGAGCACGCCAGAGCACGCCAGTGCACGCCAGAGAAATCAAGTGCACGCCAGATAACGCCAGTGCACGCCAGAGCACGCCAGTGCACGCCAGAGCACGCCACTGCACGCCAGAGCACGCCAGTGCACGTCAGAGCACGCCAGTGCACGCACGAGCACGTCAATGCACGCCAGAGTATGCCAGTGCACGCCAGAGCACGCCAGTGCACGCCAGAGCACGCCAATTCACAGCAGAGCACGTCAATGCACGCCAGAGCACGCCAGTGCACGCCAGAGCACGCCAGTCTACGCACGAGCACGTCAATGCACGCCAGAGAACGCCAGTGCAAGCCAGAGCACGCCAGAGCACGTCAATTCACACCAGAGCACGCCAGAGCACGCCAGTGCACGCCAGAGCACGTCAATATACGCCAGAGCACGCCAGTGCACGCCAGAGAACGCCAGTGCACGCCAGTGCACAACAGAACACGCAAGTGCACGCCAGAGCAATTCAATGCACGCCAGAGCACGCCAATTCACACCAGAGCACGCCAGTGCACGCCAGAGCACGCCAATTCACACCAGAGCACGCCAGTGCACGCCAGAGCACGCCAGTGCACGCAAGAGCACGTCAATGCACGCCAGAGCACGCCAGTGCACGCAAGAGCACGTCAATGCACGCCAGAGCACGCCAGTGCAAGCCAGAGCACGCAAGTGCACGCCAAAGCACGGCAGTGCACGCCAGAGCACGGCAGTGCACGCCAGTGCACGCCAGAGCACGGCAGTGCACGCCAGTGCACGCCAGAGCACGGCAGTGCACGGCAGTGCACGCCAGTGCACGGCAGTGCACGCCAGTGCACGGCAGTGCACGCCAGTGCACGCCAGAGCACGCCAGTGCACGCCGATTCACACCAGAGCACGCCAGTGCACGCCAGAGCAATTCAAAGCACGCCGGAGCACGCCAATTCACACCAGAGCACGCCAGTGCACGCCAGAGCACGCCAATTCACACCAGCGCACGCCAGTGCACGCAAGAGCACGCCAGTGCACGCAAGAGCACGCCAATTCACACCAGAGCACGCCAGTGCATGCCAGAGCATGCCAGTGCACGCAAGAGCACGTCAATGCACGCCAGATTACGCCAGTGCACGCCAGAGCACGCTAGTGCAGGCCAGAGCACGCAAGTGCACGCCAGTGCACGCCATTTCACACCAGAGCACGCCAGTGCACGCCAGAGCACGTCAATGCACGCCAGAGCAAGCCAGAGCACGCCAGAGCACGCCAGTGCACGCCAGAGCACGGTAGAGCACAGCAGAGAACAGCTCAGCACTTGAAGTTGCTATAATATTTTTTTCACTTGTTAAAACCATTTTTTAATTACAGGATGTGTAAATCAATGTCCAATACACCATTTCAAGTCTATTTAATCAATTAATTTATGGAGCAAATCATGAACAAAAAGTTTGAGAAAAACGCACATCACAGCACTTGAATTTTTAAAAATTATTCAAGTTATTTGAGTTCTATTGTCGGGTAGTGGATTTCTATTGTCAAGCACTTCAGTTCTGCATAGCAGAGCACGCCAGAGCACGACAGAGCACGCCAGAGCACGCCAGTACACGCCAGAGCACGCCAGTGCACGCCAGAGCACGCCAGTGCACGCCAGAGCACTCCAGTGCACGCCAGAGAACGCCAGTGCACGCACGAGCACGTCAATGCACGCCAGAGCACGCCAGTGCACGCCAGAGCACGCCAGTGCACGCCAGAGCACGCCAAAGCACGCCAGAGCACGCCAGTGCACGCCAGAGCACGCCAGTGCACGCCAGAGCACGCCAGTGCACGCCAGAGCACGCCAGTGCACGCCAGAGCACGCCAGTGCACGCCAGAGCACGCCAGTGCACGCCAATTCACACCAGAGCACGCCAGTGCACGCCAGTGCACGCCAATTCACACCAGAGAACGCCAGTGCACGCCAGAGCACGCAAGAGCACGCAAGAGCACGCCAGTGCACGCACGAGTACGTCAATGCATGCCAGAGCATGCCAGTGCACGCCAGAGCACGCCATTGCACGCCAGAGCACGCCAATTCACACCAGAGCACGTCAATGCACGCCAGAGCACGCCAGTGCACGCCAGAGCACGCCAATTCACACCAGAGCACGCCAGAGCACGCCAGTGCACGCCAGAGCACGTCAATGCACGCCAGAGCACGCCAGAGCACGCCAGTGCACGCCAGAGCACGCCAGTGCACGCCAGTGCGCGCCAGAGCACGCCAGTGCACGCCAGAGCACGCCAGTGCACGCCAGTGCACAACAATTCACAGCAGAGCACGCCAGTGCACGCCAGAGCACGCAAGAGCACGCCAGAGCACGCCAGAGTACTTCAGTGCACGCCAGAGCACGATAGAGCACAGCAGAGAACAGCTCAGCACTTGAAGTTGCTATAATATTTTTTTCACTTGTTAAAATCATTTTTTAATTACACGATGTGTAAATCAATGTCCAATACACCATTTCAAGTCTATTTAATCAATAAATTTATAGAGCAAATCATGAACAAAAAGTTTGAGAAAAACGCACATCACAGCACTTGAATTTTTCGGGTAGTGGATTTCTATTGTCAAGCACTTGAGTTCTGCATAGCAAAGCACGCCAAAGCACGCCAGAGCACGCCAGTGCACGCAAGAGCACGTCAATGCACGCCAGTGCACGCCAGAACACGAAAGTGCACGCCAAAGCACGTCAATGCACGCCAGAGCAAGCCAGAGCACGCCAGAGCAGGAAAGTGCACGCCAAAGCACGCCAGTGCACGCCAGAGCACGCCAGTACACGCCAGTGCACGCCAATTCACACCAGAGCACGCCAGTGCATGCCAGAGCACGCCAGTGCACGCCAGAGCTAGTCAATGCACGCCAGAGCACGCCAATTCACACCAGAGCACGCCAGTGCACGCCAGAGCACTCCAATTCACACCAGAGCACGCCAGTGCACGCCAGAGCACGCCAGTGCACGCAAGAGCACGTCAATGCACGCCAGAGCACGCAAGTGCACGCCAGAGCACGCCAGTGCACTCCAGAGCAAATCAATGCATGCCAGAGCACGCCAGTGCACGCCAGAGCACGCAAGTCCACGCCAAAGCACGCCAGTGCACGCCAGTGCACGCCAATTCACACCAGAGCACGCCAGTGCACGCCAGAGCACGCCAGAGCACGCCAGAGCACTTCAGTGCACGCCAGAGCACGGTAGAGCACAGCAGAGAACAGCTCAGCACTTGAAGTTGCTATAATATTTTTTTCACTTGTTAAAATCATTTTTTAATTACAGGATGTTTAAATCAATGTCCAATACACCATTTCAAGTCTATTTAATCAATAAATTTATAGAGCAAATCATGAACAAAAAGTTTGAGAAAAACGCACATCACAGCACTTGAATTTTTCGGGTAGTGGATTTCTATTGTCAAGCACTTGAGTTCTGCATAGCAGAGCACGCCAAAGCACGCCAGAGCACGCCAGTGCACGCAAGAGCACGTCAATGCACGCCAGTGCACGCCAGAGCACGCAAGTGCACGCCAAAGCACGTCAATGCACGCCAGAGCAAGCCAGAGCACGCCAGAGCAGGAAAGTGCACGCCAAAGCACGCCAGTGCACGCCAGAGCACGCCAGTGCACACCAGTGCACGGCAGAGCAATTCAATGCACGCCAGAGCACGCCAATTCACACCAGAACACGCCAGTGCACGCCAGAGCACGCCAATTCACACCAGAGCACGCCAGAGCACGTCAATGCACGCCAGAGCACGCCAGTGCACGCCAGAGCACGCCAGTGCACGCCAATTCACACCAGAGCACGCCAGTGCACGCCAGAGCTCGCCAGAGCACGCCAGTGCACGCCAGAGCACGGCAATGCACGCCAGAGCAAGCCAGAGCACGCCAGAGCACGCAAGTGCACGCCAAAGCACGCCAGTGCACGCCAGAGCACGCCAGTACACGCCAGTGCACGCCAATTCACACCAGAGCACGCCAGAGCACGCCAGAGCACGCCAGTGCACGCCAGAGCAAGTCAATGCACGCCAGTGCACGCCAATTCACACCAGAGCACGCCAGTGCACGCCAGAGCACGCCAATTCACACCAGAGAACGCCAGTGCACGCCAGAGCACGTCAATGCACGCCAGAGCACGCCAGTGCACGCCAGAGCACGCCAGTGCACGCCAGAGCACGCCAGTGCACGCCAGAGCACTCCAGTGCACGCCAGAGCAATTCAATGCACGCCAGAGCACGCCAGTGCACGCCAGAGCACGCAAGTGCACGCCAAAGCACGCCAGTGCACGCCAGTGCACGCCAATTCACACCAGAGCACGCCAGTGCACGCCAGAGCACGCAAGAGCACGCCAGAGCACGCCAGAGCACTTCAGTGCACGCCAGAGCACGGTAGAGCACAGCAGAGAACAGCTCAGCACTTGAAGTTGCTATAATATTTTTTCACTTGTTAAAATCATTTTTTAATTACACGATGTGTAAATCAATGTCCACTACACCAGTTCAAGTCTATTTAATCAATAAATTTATAGAGCAAATCATGAACAAAAAGTTTGAGAAAAACGCACATCACAGCACTTGAATTTTTCGGGTAGTGGATTTCTATTGTCAAGCACTTGAGTTCTGCATAACAGAGCACGCCAGAGCACGCCAGAGCACGCCAGTTTACGCAAGAGCACGTCAATGCACGCCAGAGCACGCAAGTGCACGCCAGAGCACGCAAGTGCACGCCAAAGAACGCCAGTGCACGCCAGAGCACGCCAGTGCACGCCAGAGCACGCCAGAGCACGCCAGTGCACGCCAGAGCACGCCAGTGCACGCCAGTGCACGCCAGAGCAATTCAATGCACGCCAGAGCACGCCAATTCACACCAGAACACGCCAGAGCACGCCAATTCACACCAGAGCACGCCAGTGCACGCCAGAGCACGTCAATGCACGCCAGAGCACGCCAGTGCACGCCAGAGCACGCCAGTGCACGCCAATTCACACCAGAGCACGCCAAAGAACGCCAGAGCACGCCAGAGCACGCCAGAGCACGCCAGTGCACGCCAGAGCACGTTAGAGCACAGCAGAGAACAGCTCAGCACTTGAAGTTGCTATAATATTTTTTTCATTTGTTAAAACCATTTTTTAATTACAGGATGTGTAAATCAATGTCCAATACACCATTTAAGTCTATTGAATCAATAAATTTATCGAGCAAATCATGAACAAAAAGTTTTAGAAAATTGCACATCACAGCACTTGAATTTTTAAAAATTATTCAAGTTATTTGAGTCCTATTGTCGGGTAGTGGATTTCTATTGTCAAGCACTTGAATTCTGCATAGCAGAGCACGCCAGAGCACGTCAATGCACGCCAGAGCAAGCCAGTGCACGCCAGAGCACGCCAATGCACGCCAGAGCCACCAGTGCACGCCAGAGCACGCCAGTGCACGCCAGAGCACGTCAATGCACGCCAGAGCACGCCAGAGCACGCCAGAGCACGCCAGAGCACGCCAATTCACACCAGAGCACGCCAGTGCACGCCAGTGCACGCCAGAGCACGCCAGTGCACGCCAGAGCACGCCAGTGCACGCCAGAGCACGTCAATGCACGCCAGAGCACGCCAGAGCACGCCAGTGCACGCCAGAGCACGGTAGAGCACAGCAGAGAACAGCTCAGCTCTTGAAGTTGCTATAATATTTTTTCACTTGTTAAAACCATTTTTTAATTACAGGATGTGTAAATCACGCCAGAGCACGCCAGCGCACGCCAGAGCACGCAAGTGCACGCCAAAGCACGCCAGTGCACGCCAGTGCACGCCAATTCACACCAGAGCACGCCAGTGCACGCCAGAGCACTCCAATTCACACCAGAGCACGCCAGTTCACGCCAAAGCATGCAAGTGCACGCCAGAGCACGTCAATGCACGTCAGAGCACGCCAGTGCACTCCATTGCACGCCAGTACATGCCAGAGCACGCCAATTCACACCACTGCACGCCAATTCACACCAGAGCACGCCAGTGCACGCCAGAGCACGTCAATGCACGCCAGTGCACGCCAGTGCACGCCAGTGCACGCCAGTGCACGCCAGAGCACGGTAGAGCACAGCAGAGAACAGCTCAGCACTTGAAGTTGCTATAATATTTTTTTCACTTGTTAAAACCATTTTTTAATTACAGGATGTGTAAATCAATGTCCAATACACCATTTCAAGTCTATTGAATCAATAAATTTATAGAGCAAATTATGAACAAAAAGTTTTAGAAAAACGCACATCACAGCACTTGAATTTTCAAAAATTATTCAATTTATTTGAGTTCTATTGTTGGGTAGTGGATTTCTATTGTCAAGCACTTGAGTTCTGCATAGCAGAGCATGCCAGAGCATGCCAGTGCACGACAGAGCACGCCAATGCACGTCAGAGCACGCCAGTGCACTCCATTGCACGCCAGTACACGCCAGAGCACGCCAATTCACACCACAGCACGCCAATTCACACCAGAGCACGCCAGTGCACGCCAGAGCACGTAAATGCACGCCAGAGTACCCCAATTCAAACTAGAGCACGCCAGAGCACGCCAGTGCACGCCAGAGCACGCCAGTACACGCCAGAGCACGCCAATTCACACCAGAGCACGCAGTGCACTCCAGAGCATGCCATTGCACGCCAGAGCACGCCAGTGCACGCCAGTGCACGCCAGAGCACGCCAATTCACCCCAGAGCACGTCAATGCACGCCAGAGCACGCCAGAGCACGTCAATGCACGCCAGAGCACGCCAGTGCACGCCAGTGCACGCCAGAGCACGCCAATTCACCCAAGAGCACGCCAGTGCACGCCAGAGCACGCCAGAGCACTCCAATTTACACCAGAGCACGCCAGTTCACGCCAGAGCACGCCAGTTCACGCCAGAGCACGCCAGTCTACGCACGAGCACGTCAATGCACGCCAGAGCATGCCAGTGCAAGCCAGAGCACGCCAGTGCACGCCAGAGCACGCCAATTCACACCAGAGCACGCAGTGCACTCCAGAGCATGCCAGTGCACGCCAGAGCACGCCAGTGCACGCCAGTGCACGCCAGAGCACGCCAATTCACCCCAGAGCACGTCAATGCACGCCAGAGCACGCCAGTGCACGCCAGTGCACGCCAGAGCACGCCAGTGCACGCCAGTGCACGCCAGAGCACGCCAATTCACCCAAGAGCACGCCAGTGCACGCCAGTGCACGCCAGAGCACGGTAGAGCACAGCAGAGAACAGCTCAGCACTTGAAGTTGCTATAATATTTTTTTTCACTTGTTAAAACCATTTTTTTATTACAGGATGTGTAAATCAATGTCCAATACACCCTTTCAAGTCTATTGAATCAATAAATTTATAGAGCAAATCATGAACAAAAAGTTTTAGAAAAACGCACATCACAGCACTTGAATTTTTAAAAATTATTCAAGTTATTTGAGTTCTATTGTCGGGTAGTGGATTTCTATTGTCAAGCACTTGAGTTCTGCATAGTAGAGCACGCCAGAGCACGCCAGTGCACGCCAGAGCACGCCGGTGAACGCCAGAGCACGCCAGTGCACGCCAGAGCACGTCAGTGCCCACCAGAGCACGCCAATTCACGCCAGAGCACGCCAGTGCACGCCAGAGCACCCCAGTGCACGCCAGAGCTCGTCAATGCACGCCAGAGCAAGCTAGTGCACGCCAGAGCACGTCAATGCACACCAGAGCACGCCAGTGCACGCAAAAGCACGCCAGTTCATGCCAGAGCACGCCAGTGCATGCATGAGCACGTCAATGCACGCCAGAGCACGTCAATGAACGCCAGAGCACGCCAGTGCACGACAGAGCACGCCAGTGCACGCCAGAGTACCCCAATTCAAACTAGAGCACGCCAGAGCACGCCAGTGCACGCCAGAGCACTCCAATTCACACCAGAGCACGCCAGTGCACTCCATTGCACGCCAGTACACGCCAGAGCACGCCAATTCACACCACAGCACGCCAATTCACACCAGAGCACGCCAGTGCACGCCAGAGCACGTCAATGCACGCTAGAGCACGCCAGTGCACGCCAGAGCACGCAAGTGCACGCCAGAGCACGCCAGTGCACGCCAGTGCACGCCAGAGCACGCCAGAGCACGCCAGTGCACGCCAGAGCACGCCAGTGCACGCCAGAGCACGCCAGTGCACGCCAGAGAACGCCAGTGCACAGCCATTCAGTGCACGCCAGAGCAGAGCATGCCAGAGCATGCCAGTGCAAGATAGAGCACGCCAATGCACGTCAGAGCACGCCAGTGCACTCCATTGCACGCCAGTACACGCCAGAGCACGCCAATTCACACCACAGCACGCCAATTCACACCAGAGCACGCCAGTGCACGCCAGAGGACGTCAATGCACGCCAGAGTACCCCAATTCAAACTAGAGCACGCCAGAGCACGCCAGTGCACGCAAGAAAACGCCAGTGCACGCCAGAGAACGCCAATTCACACCAGAGCACGCAGTGCACTCCAGAGCATGCCAGTGCACGCCAGAGCACGCCACTGCACGCCAGTGCACGCCAGAGCACGCCAATTCACCCCAGAGCACGTCAATGAACGCCAGAGCACGCCAGTGCACGCCAGAGCACGCCAGTGCACGCCAATTCACCATAGAGCACGCCAGTGCACGCCAGAGCAAGCCAGTGCACGCCAGAGCAAGCCAGTGCACGCCAGTACACGCCAGAGCACGTCAATGCACGCCAGAGCACGCCAGTGCACGCCAGAGCACGCCAGTGCACGCCAATTCACCCAAGAGCACGCCAGTGCACGCAAAAGCATGCCAGTGCACGCCAGAGCACCCCAGTGCACGCCAGAGCACGTCAATGCACGCCAGAGCACGTCAATGCACGCCAGAGCACGCCAGTGCACGCCAGAGCACGCCAGTGCAAACCATAGTACGCCAATTAAAACCAGAGCACGCCAGAGCACGCCAGAGCACTCCAATTCACACCAGAGCACGCCAGTTCACGCCAGAGCACGCCAGAGCACGCCAATTCACACCAGAGCACGCAGTGCACTCCAGAGTATGCCAGTGCACGCCAGAGCATGCCAGTGCACGCCAATTCACCCCAGAACACGTCAATGCACGCCAGAGCACGCCAGTGCACGCCAGAGCACGTCAATGCACGCCAGAGCACGCCAGTGCACGCCAGTGCACGCCAGTGCACGCCAGTGCACGCCAGAGCACGCCAATTCACCCCAGAACACGTCAATGCACGCCAGAGCACGCCAGTGCACGCCAGAGCACGTCAATGCACGCCAGAGCACGCCAGTGCACGCCAGTGCACGCCAGAGCACGCCAATTCCTCCAAAAGCACGCCAGTGCACGCCAGAGCACGGTAGAGCACAGCAGAGAACAGCTCAGCACTTGAAGTTGCTATAATATTTTTTTTCACTTGTTAAAATCATTTTTTTATTACAGGATGTGTAAATCAATGTCCAATACACCCTTTCAAGTCTATTGAATCAATAAATTTATAGAGCAAATCATGAACAAAAAGTTTTAGAAAAACGCACATCACAGCACTTGAATTTTTAAAAATTATTCAAGTTATTTGAGTTCTATTGTCGGGTAGTGGATTTCTATTGTCAAGCACTTGAGTTCTGCATAGCAGAGCACGCCAGAGCACGCCAGTGCACGCCAGAGCACGCCAGTGAACGCCAGAGCACGCCAGTGCACGCCAGAGCACGCCAGTGCACGCCAGAGCACGCCAATTCACGCCAGAGCACGCCAGTGCACGCCAGAGCACGCCAGTGCACGCCAGAGCTCGTCAATGCACGCCAGAGCAAGCTAGTGCACGCCAGAGCACGCCAGTGCACGCAAAAGCACGCCAGTTCATGCCAGAGCACGCCAGTGCATGCCAGAGCACGTCAATGCACGCCAGAGCACGTCAATGAACGCCAGAGCACGCCAGTGCACGACAGAGCACGCCAGTGCACGCCAGAGTACCCCAATTCAAACTAGAGCACGCCAGAGAACGCCAGTGCACACCAGTGCACTCCAATTCACACCAGAGCAAGCCAGTTCACGCCAGAGCATGCCAGTGCACGCCAGAGCACGTCAATGCACGTCAGAGCACGCCAGTTCACTCCATTGCACGCCAGTACACGCCAGAGCACGCCAATTCACACCACAGCACGCCAATTCACACCAGAGCACGCCAGTGCACGCCAGAGCACGTCAATGCACGCCAGAGCACGCCAGTGCACGCCAGAGCACGCAAGTGCACGCCAGAGCACGCCAGTGCACGCCAGTGCACGCCAGAGCACGCCAGAGCACGCCAGTGCACGCCAGAGCACGCCAGTGCACAGACATTCAGTGCACGCCAGAGCAGAGCATGCCAGAGCATGCCAGTGCACGACAGAGCACGCCAATGCACGTCAGAGCACGCCAGTGCACTCGATTGCACGCCAGTACACGCCAGAGCACGCCAATTCACACCACAGCACGCCAATTCACACCAAAGCACGCCAGTGCACGCCAGAGAACGTCAATGCACGCCAGAGTACCCCAATTCAAACTAGAGCACGCCAGAGCACGCCAGTGCACGCAAGAGCACGCCAGTGCACGCCAGTGAACGCCAATTCACACCAGAGCACGCAGTGCACCTAGAGCATGCCAGTGCACGCCAGTGCACGCCAGAGCGCGCCAATTCACCCCAGAGCACGTCAATGCACGCCAGAGCACGCCAGTGCACGCCAGAGCACGCCAGTGCACGCCAATTCACCCAAGAGCACGCCAGTGCACGCCAGAGCAAGCCAGTGCACGCCAGAGCAAGCCAGTGCACGCCAGAGCAAGCCAGTGCACGCCAGTGCACGCCCGAGCACGTCAATGCACGCCAGAGCACGCCAGTGCACGCCAGAGCACGCCAGAGCACGCCAATTCACCCAAGAGCACGCCAGAGCACGCAAAAGCATGCCAGTGCACGCCAGAGCACGTCAATGCACGCCAGAGCACGTCAATGCACGCTAGAGCACGCCAGTGCACGCCAGAGCACGCCAGTGCAAACCATAGTACGCCAATTAAAACCAGAGCACGCCAGAGCACGCCAGTGCACGCCAGAGCACGCCAGAGCACTCCAATTCACACCAGAGCACGCCAGTTCACGCCAGAGCACGCCAGTTCACGCCAGAGCACGCCAGTAAACGCCAGAGCACGCCAGTGCACGCCATAGCACGCCAGTGCACGCCAGAGCACGCCAGTGCACGCCAGAGCACGCCAGTGCACGCCAGAGCACGCCAGTGCACGCCAGAGCACGCCAGTGCAATCCAAAGCACGCCAGTGCACGCCAGAGCACGTCAATGCACGCCAGAGCACGCCAGAGCACGCCAGTGCACGCCAGAGCACGGTAGAGCACAGAAGAGAACAGCTCAGCACTTGAAGTTGCTATAATATTTTTTCACTTGTTAAAACCATTTTTTAATTACAGGATGTGTAAATCAATGTCCAATACACCATTTCAAGTCTATTGAATCAATAAATTTATAGAGCAAATCATGAACAAAAAGTTTTAGAAAAACGCACATCACAGCACTTGAATTTTTAAAAATTATTCAAGTTATTTGAGTTCTATTGTCGGGTAGTGGATTTCTATTGTCAAGCACTTGAGTTCTGCATAGAAGAGCACGCCCGAGCACGCAAGTGCACGCCAGAGCACGCACGTGCACGCCATAGCACGCCAGTGCACGCCAGAGCACGCCAGTGCACGCCAGAGCACGCCAGTGCACGCCAGAGCACGTCAATGCACGCCAGAGCAAGCCAGTGCACGCCAGAGCACGTCAATGCACGACAGAGCACGACAGTGCACGCAAAAGAACGCCAGTGCACGCCAGAGCACGTCAATGCACGCCAGAGCACGTCAATGCACGCCAGAGCACGCCAGTGCACGCCAGAGCACGCCAGTGCACGCCAGAGTACGCCAATTCAAACCAGAGCACGCCAGAGAACGCCAGTGCACGCCAGAGCACTCCAATTCACACCAGAGCACGCCAGTTCACGCCAGAGCACGCCAGTTCACGCCAGAGCACGCAAGTGCACGCCAGAGCACGTCAATGCACGCCGGAGCACGCCAGTGCACTCCAGAGCACGCCAATTCACACCAGAGCACGCCAATTCAACCCAGAGCACGCCAGTGCACGCCAGAGCACGCCAGTGCACGCAAAAGCACGCCAGTGCACGCCAGAGCACGCCAGTGCACGTCAGAGCACGCCAGTGCACGCCAGAGTACGTCAATGCACGCCAGAGCACGCCAGTGCACGCAAGAGCACGCCAGTGCACGCCAGAGAACGCCAATTCACACCAGAGCACGCAGTGCACTCCAGAGCACGCCAGTACAAGCCAATTCACACCAGAGCACGCCAATTCACACCAGAGCACGCCAGTGCACGCCAGAGCACGCCAGTGCACGCCAGAGCACGCCAGTGCACGCCAGAGCACGTCAATGCACGTCAGAGCACGCCAGTTCACTCCATTACACGCCAGTACACGCCAGAGCACGCCAATTCACACCACAGCACGCCAATTCACACCAGAGCACGCCAGTGCACGCCAGAGCACGTCAATGCACGCCAGAGCACGCCAGTGCACGCCAGAGCACGCAAGTGCACGCCAGAGCACGCCAGTGCACGCCAGTGCACGCCAGAGCACGCCAGAGCACGCCAGTGCACGCCAGAGCACGCCAGTGCACAGACATTCAGTGCACGCCAGAGCAGAGCATGCCAGAGCATGCCAGTGCACGACAGAGCACGCCAATGCACGTCAGAGCACGCCAGTGCACTCGATTGTACGCCAGTACACGCCAGAGCACGCCAATTCACACCACAGCACGCCAATTCACACCAAAGCACGCCAGTGCACGCCAGAGAACGTCAATGCACGCCAGAGTACCCCAATTCAAACTAGAGCACGCCAGAGCACGCCAGTGCACGCAAGAGCACGCCAGTGCACGCCAGTGAACGCCAATTCACACCAGAGCACGCAGTGCACCTAGAGCATGCCAGTGCACGCCAGTGCACGCCAGAGCGCGCCAATTCACCCCAGAGCACGTCAATGCACGCCAGAGCACGCCAGTGCACGCCAGAGCACGCCAGTGCACGCCAATTCACCCAAGAGCACGCCAGTGCACGCCAGAGCAAGCCAGTGCTCGCCAGAGCAAGCCAGTGCACGCCAGAGCAAGCCAGTGCACGCCAGTGCACGCCCGAGCACGTCAATGCACGCCAGAGCACGCCAGTGCACGCCAGAGCACGCCAGAGCACGCCAATTCACCCAAGAGAACGCCAGTGCACGCAAAAGCATGCCAGTGCACGCCAGAGCACGTCAATGCACGCCAGAGCACGTCAATGCACGCCAGAGCACGCCAGTGCACGCCAGAGCACGCCAGTGCAAACCATAGTACGCCAATTAAAACCAGAGCACGCCAGAGCACGCCAGTGCACGCCAGAGCACGCCAGAGCACTCCAATTCACACCAGAGCACGCCAGTTCACGCCAGAGCACGCCAGTTCACGCCAGAGCACGCCAGTAAACGCCAGAGCACGCCAGTGCACGCCAGAGCACGCCAGTGCACGCCAGAGCACGCCAGTGCACGCCAGAGCACGCCAGTGCACGCCAGAGCACGCCAGTGCAATCCAAAGCACGCCAGTGCACGCCAGAGCACGTCAATGCACGCCAGAGCACGCCAGAGCACGCCAGTGCACGCCAGAGCACGGTAGAGCACAGAAGAGAACAGCTCAGCACTTGAAGTTGCTATAATATTTTTTCACTTGTTAAAACCATTTTTTAATTACAGGATGTGTAAATCAATGTCCAATACACCATTTCAAGTCTATTGAATCAATAAATTTATAGAGCAAATCATGAACAAAAAGTTTTAGAAAAACGCACATCACAGCACTTGAATTTTTAAAAATTATTCAAGTTATTTGAGTTCTATTGTCGGGTAGTGGATTTCTATTGTCAAGCACTTGAGTTCTGCATAGAAGAGCACGCCCGAGCACGCAAGTGCACGCCAGAGCACGCACGTGCACGCCATAGCACGCCAGTGCACGCCAGAGCACGCCAGTGCACGCCAGAGCACGCCAGTGCACGCCAGAGCACGTCAATGCACGCCAGAGCAAGCCAGTGCACGCCAGAGCACGTCAATGCACGACAGAGCACGACAGTGCACGCAAAAGAACGCCAGTGCACGCCAGAGCACGTCAATGCACGCCAGAGCACGTCAATGCACGCCAGAGCACGCCAGTGCACGCCAGAGCACGCCAGTGCACGCCAGAGTACGCCAATTCAAACCAGAGCACGCCAGAGCACGCCAGTGCACGCCAGAGCACTCCAATTCACACCAGAGCACGCCAGTTCACGCCAGAGCACGCCAGTTCACGCCAGAGCACGCAAGTGCACGCCAGAGCACGTCAATGCACGCCGGAGCACGCCAGTGCACTCCAGAGCACGCCAATTCACACCAGAGCACGCCAATTCAACCCAGAGCACGCCAGTGCACGCCAGAGCACGCCAGTGCACGCAAAAGCACGCCAGTGCACGCCAGAGCACGCCAGTGCACGTCAGAGCACGCCAGTGCACGCCAGAGTACGTCAATGCACGCCAGAGCACGCCAGTGCACGCAAGAGCACGCCAGTGCACGCCAGAGAACGCCAATTCACACCAGAGCACGCAGTGCACTCCAGAGCACGCCAGTACAAGCCAATTCACACCAGAGCACGCCAATTCACACCAGAGCACGCCAGTGCACGCCAGAGCACGCCAGTGCACGCCAGAGCACGCCAGTGCACGCCAGAGCACGCCAGTGCACGCCAGAGCACGCCAGTGCACGCCAGAGCACGCCAGTGCACGCCAGAGCACGCCAGTGCACGCCAGAGCACGCCAGTGCACGCCAGAGCACGCCAGTGCACGCAAAAGCACGCCAGTGCACGCCAGAGCACGGTAGAGCACAACAGAGAACAGCTCAGCACTTGAACTTTCTATAATATTTTTTTCTCTTGTTAAAACCATTTTTTAATTACAGGATGTGTAAATAAATGTCCAATACACCATTTCAAGTCTATTGAATCAATAAATTTATAGAGCAAATTATGAACAAAAAGTTTTAGAAAAATGCACATCACAGCACTTGAATTTTTAAAAATTATTCAAGTTATTTGAGTTCTATTGTCGGGTAGTGGATTTCTATTGTCAAGCACTTGAGTTCTGCATGCCAGAGCACGCCAGAGCACGCCAGTGCTCGCCAGAGCACGCCAGTGAACGCCAGAGCACAACAGTGCACACCAGAGCACGCCAGTGTACGCTAGAGCACGCCAATTCACGCCAGAGCACGCCAGTGCACGCCAGTGCACGCCAGAGCACGGTAGAGCACAGCAGAGAACAGCTCAGCACTTGAAGTTGCTATAATATTTTTTTCACTTGTTAAAACCATTTTTTAATTACAGGATGTGTAAATCAATGTCCAATACTCCATTTCAAGTCTATTGAATCAATAAATTTATAGAGCAAATCATGAACAAAAAGTTTTAGAAAAACGCACATCACAGCACTTGAATTTTTAAAAATTATTCAAGTTATTTGAGTTCTATTGTAGGGTAGTGGATTTCTATTGTCAAGCACTTGAGTTCTGCATAGCAGAGCACGCCAGAGCACGCCAGTGCACGCCAGAGCACGCCAGTGAACGCCAGAGCACAACAGCGCACGCCAGAGCACGCCAGTGCACGCCAGAGCACGCCAATTCACGCCAGAGCACGCAAGTGCACGCCAGAGTACGCCAATTCAAACCAGAGCACGCCAGAGCACGCCAGTGCACGCCAGTGCACGCCAATGCACGCCAGAGCACGCCAGTGCACGCCAGAGCACGCCAGTGCACGCCAGAGCACGGTAGGGCACAACAGAGAACAGCTCAGCACTTGAACTTTCTATAATATTTTTTTCTCTTGTTAAAACCATTTTTTAATTACAGGATGTGTAAATCAATGTCCAATACACCATTTCAAGTCTATTGAATCAATAAATTTATAGAGCAAATTATGAACAAAAAGTTTTAGAAAAACGCACATCACAGCACTTGAATTTTTAAAAATTATTCAAGTTATTTGAGTTCTATTGTCGGTTAGTGGATTTCTATTGTCAAGCACTTGAATTCTGCATAGCAGAGCACACCAGAGCACGCCAGTGCATTCCAGAGCAAGCCAGTGCACGCCAGAGCACGCCAGTACAGGCCAGTGCACGCCAGTGCACGCCAGTGCACGCCAGAGCACGCCAATTCATTCCAGAGCACGCTAGTGCACGCCAGAGCACGCCAGTGCACGCCAGTGCACGCCAGAGCACGCCAGTGCACGCCAGAGCACGCCAGTGCACGCCAGAGCACGTCAATGCAGGTCAGAGCACGCCAGTGCACGCCAGTGCACGCCAGTGCACGCCAGAGCACGTCAATGCACGCCAGAGCACGCCAGTGCACGCCAGAGCACGCCAGTGCACGCCAGAGCACGCCAGTGCACGCCAGAGCACGCCAGTGCACGCCAGAGCACGTCAATGCACGCCAGAGCACGCCAGAGCACGCCAGTGCACGCCAGAGCACGGTAGAGCACAGCAGAGAACAGCTCAGCACTTGAAGTTGCTATAATATTTTTTTCACTTGTTAAAACCATTTTTTAATTACAGGATGTGTAAATCAATGTCCAATACTCCATTTCAAGTCTATTGAATCAATAAATTTATAGAGCAAATCATGAACAAAAAGTTTTAGAAAAACGCACATCACAGCACTTGAATTTTTAAAAATTATTCAAGTTATTTGAGTTCTATTGTTGGGTAGTGGATTTCTATTGTCAAGCACTTGAGTTCTGCATAGCAGAGCACGCCAGAGCACGCCAGTGCATTCCAGAGCATGCCAGTGCACGCCAGAGCACGCCAGTACAGGCCAGTGCACGCCAGTGCACGCCAGTGCACGCCAGAGCACGCCAATTCATTCCAGAGCACGCTAGTGCACGCCAGAGCACGCCAGTGCACGCCAGTGCACGCCAGTGCACGCCAGAGCACGCCAGTGCACGCCAGAGCACGCCAGTGCACGCCAGAGCACGCCAGTGCACGCCAGAGCACGCCAGTGCACGCCAGTGCACGCCAGTGCACGCCAGAGCACGTCAATGCACGCCAGAGCACGCCAGTGCACGCCAGAGCACGCCAGTGCACGCCAGAGCACGTCAATGCACGCCAGAGCACGCCAGAGCACGCCAGTGCACGCCAGAGCACGGTAGAGCACAGCAGAGAACAGCTCAGCACTTGAAGTTGCTATAATATTTTTTTCACTTGTTAAAACCATTTTTTAATTACAGGATGTGTAAATCAATGTCCAATACACCATTTCAAGTCTATTGAATCAATAAATTTATAGAGCAAATCATGAACAAAAAGTTTTAGAAAAACGCACATCACAGCACTTGAATTTTTAAAAATTATTCAAGTTATTTGAGTTCTATTGTTGGGTAGTGGATTTCTATTGTCAAGCACTTGAGTTCTGCATAGCAGAGCACGCCAGAGCACGTCAGTGCACGCCAGAGCACGCCAGTGAACGCCAGAGCACGCCAGTGCACGCCAGAGCACGCCAATTCACGCCAGAGCACGCCAGTGCACGCCAGAGCACGCCAGTGCACGCCAGTGCACGCCAGAGCACGCCAGCGCACGCCAGTGCACGCCAGAGCACGCCAGTGCACGCCAGAGCACGCCAGTGCACGCCAGAGCACGTCAATGCACGCCAGAGCAAGCCAGTGCACGCCAGAGCACGTCAATGCACACCAGAGCACGCCAGTGCACGCAAAAGCACGCCAGTTTACGCCAGAGCACGCCAGTGCACGCCAGAGCACGCCAGTGCACGCCAGAGCACGTCAATGCACGCCAGAGCACGCCAGTGCACTTCAGAGCACGCCAGTACACGCCAATTCACATCAGAGCACGCCAATTCACACCAGAGCACGCAAGTGCACGCCAGAGCACGCCAGTGCACGCCAGAGCACGGTAGGGCACAACAGAGAACAGCTCAGCACTTGAACTTTCTATAATATTTTTTTCTCTTGTTAAAACCATTTTTTAATTACAGGATGTGTAAATCAATTTCCAATACACCATTTCAAGTCTATTGAATCAATAAATTTATAGAGCAAATTATGAACAAAAAGTTTTAGAAAAACGCACATCACAGCACTTGAATTTTTAAAAATTATTCAAGTTATTTGAGTTCTATTGTCGGTTAGTGGATTTCTATTGTCAAGCACTTGAGTTCTGCATAGCAGAGCACGCCAGAGCACGCCAGTGCATTCCAGAGCATGCCAGTGCACGCCAGAGCACGCCAGTACACGCCAGTGCACGCCAGTGCACGCCAGTGCACGCCAGAGCACGCCAATTCATTCCAGAGCACGCTAGTGCACGCCAGAGCACGCCAGTGCACGCCAGTGCACGCCAGAGCACGCCAGTGCACGCCAGAGCACGCCAGTGCACGCCAGAGCACGTCAATGCTTGTCAGAGCACGCCAGTGCACGCCAGTGCACGCCAGAGCACGTCAATGCACGCCAGAGCACGCCAGTGCACGCCAGAGCACGCCAGTGCACGCCAGAGCACGCCAGTGCACGCCAGAGCACGCCATTGCACGCCAGAGCACGTCAATGCACGCAAGCACGCCAGAGCACGCCAGTGCACGCCAGAGCACGGTAGAGCACAGCAGAGAACAGCTCAGCACTTGAAGTTGCTATAATATTTTTTTCACTTGTTAAAACCATTTTTTAATTACAGGATGTGTAAATCAATGTCCAATACACCATTTCAAGTCTATTGAATCAATAAATTTATAGAGCAAATCATGAACAAAAAGTTTTAGAAAAACGCACATCACAGCACTTGAATTTTTAAAAATTATTCAAGTTATTTGAGTTCTTTTGTTGGGTAGTGGATTTCTATTGTCAAGCACTTGAGTTCTGCATAGCAGAGCACGCCAGAGCACGCCAGTGCACGCCAGAGCACGCCAGTGAACGCCAGAGCACGCCAGTGCACGCCAGAGCACGCCAATTCACGCCAGAGCACGCCAGTGCACGCCAGAGCACGCCAGCGCACGCCAGTGCACGCCAGAGCACGCCAGTGCACGCCAGAGCACGCCAGTGCACGCCAGAGCACGTCAATGCACGCCAGAGCAAGCCAGTGCACGCCAGAGCACGTCAATGCACACCAGAGCACGCCAGTGCACGCAAAAGCACGCCAGTTTACGCCAGAGCACGCCAGTGCACGCCAGACCACGCCAGTGCACGCCAGAGCACGTCAATGCACGCCAGAGCACGCCAGTGCACTTCAGAGCACGCCAGTACACGCCAATTCACACCAGAGCACGCCAATTCACACCAGAGCACGCAAGTGCACGCCAGAGCACGCCAGTGCACGCCAGAGCACGGTAGGGCACAACAGAGAACAGCTCAGCACTTGAACTTTCTATAATATTTTTTTCTCTTGTTAAAACCATTTTTTAATTACAGGATGTGTAAATCAATATCCAATACACCATTTCAAGTCTATTGAATCAATAAATTTATAGAGCAAATTATGAACAAAAAGTTTTAGAAAAACGCACATCACAGGACTTGAATTTTTAAAAATTATTCAAGTTATTTGAGTTCTATTGTCGGTTAGTGGATTTCTATTGTCAAGCACTTGAGTTTTGCATAGCAGAGCACGCCAGAGCACGCCAGTGCATTCCAGAGCATGCCAGTGCACGCCAGAGCACGCCAGTACACGCCAGTGCACGCCAGTGCACGCCAGAGCACGCCAATTCATTCCAGAGCACGCTAGTGCACGCCAGAGCACGCCAGAGCACTCCAGTGCACGCCAGTGCACGCCAGAGCACGCCAGAGCACGCCATTGCACGCAAATTCACACCAGAGCATGCCAGTGCACGCCAGAGCACGTCAATGCACGCCAGAGCACGCCAGTGCACGCCAGTGCATGCCAGTGCACGCCAGAGCACGCCAATTCACACCGGAGCACGCCAGTGCACGCCAGAGCACGCCAATTCACACCAGAGCACGCCAGTGCACGCCAGAGCACGCCAGTGCACGCACGAGCATGTCAATGCACGCCAGAGCTTGCCAGTGCACGCCAGAGCACGCCAATTCACACCAGAGCACGTCAATGCACGACAGAGCACGCCAGTGCACGCCAGAGCACGCAAGTGCACGCCAGAGCAATTCAATGCACGCCAGAGCACGCCAGTGCACGCCAGAGCACGCCAGTGCACGCCAGAGCACGCCAGTGCACGCCAGAGCACGCCAGTGCACGCCAGAGCACGCAAGTGCACGCCAGAGCACGCCAATTCACACCAGTGCACGCACGAGCATGCCAGTGCACGCCAGAGCACGCTTATTCACACCAGAGCACGTCAATGCACGCCAGAGCACGCCAGTGCACACCAGAGCACACCAGTGCACGCCAGAGCAATTCAATGCACGCCAGAGCACGCCAGTGCACGCCAGAGCACGCCAGTGCACGCCAGAGCACGCCAGTGCACGCCAGAGCACGCCAGTGCACGCAAGAGCACGCAAGCGAACGCAATCGCACGCCAAAGCACGCCAGTGCACAGCAATCATCAATCACAGCACTTGAATTTTTAAAAATTATTCAAGTTATTTGAGTTCTATTGTCGGGTAGTGGATTTCTATTGTCAAGCACTTGAGTTCTGCATAGCAGAGCACGCCAGAGCACGACAGAGAACGCCAGTGCACGTAAGAAAACGTCAATGCACGCCAGAGCACGCCAGTGCACGCAAGAGCACGTCAATGCACGCCAGAGCACGCCAGTGCACGCCAGAGCACGTCAGTGCACGCCAGAGCACGCCAGTGCACGCCAGTGCACGCCAATTCACACCAGAGCACGCCAGTGCACGCCAGAGCACGCCAGAGCACGCCACTTTACGCCAGTGCACGCCAATTCACACCAGAGCACGCCAGTGCACGCCAGAGCACGCCAGAGCACGCCAGTGCACGCCAGTGCACGCCAATTCACACCAGAGCACGCCAAATCACACCAGAGCGCTCCAGAGCACGACAGAGCACGCCAGAGCACGCCAGTGCACGCCAGAGCACTCCAGTGCACGCCAGAGAACGCCAGTGCATGCACGAGCACGTCAATGCACGCCAGAGCACGCAAGTGCACGCCAGAGCACGCCAGTGCACGCCAGAGCACGCCAGTGCACGCCAGTGCACGCCAGAGCACGCCAGAGCACGCCAATTCACACAAGAGCACGCCAGAGCACGCCAATTCACACAAGAGCACGCCAGTGCACGCCAGAGCACGCCAATTCACACCAGAGAACGCCAGTGCACGCCAGAGCACGCCAATTCACACCAGAGCACGCCAGTGCACGCACGAGTACGTCAATGCACGCCAGAGCATGCCAGTGCACGCCAGAGCACGCCAGTGCACGCCAGAGCACGCCAATTCACACCAGTGCACGCACGAGCACGTCAATGCACGCCAGAGCATGCCAGTGCACGCCAGAGCACGCTAATTCACACCAGAGCACGTCAATGCACGCCAGAGCACGCCAGTGCACACCAGAGCACGCCAGTGCACGCCAGAGCAATTCAATGCACGCCAGAGCACGCCAGTGCACGCCAGAGCACGCCAGTGCACGCAAGAGCACGCAAGCGCACGTCAAAGTACGCCAGTGCACAGCAATCATCAATCACAGCACTTGAATTTTTAAAAATTATTCAAGTTATTTGAGTTCTATTGTCGGGTAGTGGATTTCTATTCTCAAGCACTTGAGTTCTGCATAGCAGAGCACGCCAGAGCACGACAGAGAACGCCAGTGCACGCAAGAGCACGTCAATGCACGCCAGAGCACGCCAGTACACGCAAGAGCACGTCAATGCACGCCAGAGCACGCCAGTGCACGCCAGTGCACGCCAGAGCACGCCAGTTCACGCCAGTGCACGCCAATTCACACCAGAGCACGCCAGTGCACGCCAGAGCACGCCAGTTTACGCCAGTGCACGCCAATTCACACGAGAGCACGCCAGTGCACGCCAGAGCACGCCAGAGCACGCAAGTGCACGCCAGTGCACGCCAATTCACACCAGAGCACGCCAGTGCACGCCAGAGCAGCCAGTGCACGCCAGAACACGTCAATGCACGCCAGAGCAAGCCAGAGAACGCCAGAGCACGCCAGAGCACGCCAGTGCACGCCAGAGCACGGTAGAGCACAGCAGAGAACAGCTCAGCACTTGAAGTTGCTATAATATTTTTTTCACTTGTTAACACCATTTTTTAATTACAGGATGTTTAAATCAATGTCCAATACACCATTTCAAGTCTATTTAATCAATAAATTTATAGAGCAAATCATGAACAAAAAGTTTGAGAAAAAAACACATCACAGCACTTGAATTTTTAAAAATTATTCAAGTTATTTGAGTTCTATTGTCGGGTAGTGGATTTCTATTGTCAAGCACTTGAGTTCTGCATAGCAGAGCACGCCAGAGCACGCCAGATCACGCCAGATAACTCCAGTGCACGCCAGAGCACGCCAGAGCACGCCAGTGCACGCCAATTCACACCAGAGCACGCCATTGCACGCCAGAGCACGTCAATGCTCACCAGAGCACGCCAGTGCACGCCAGAGCACGCCAGTGCACGCCAGAGCACGCCAGTGCACGCCAGAGCACGCCAGTGCACGCCAGAGCACGCCAGTGCACGCCAGAGCACGCCAATTCACACCAGAGCACGCCAGAGCACGCCAATTCACACCAGAGCACGCCAGTGCACGCCAGAGCACGCCAGTGCACGCCAGAGCATGTCAATGCACGCCAGAGCATGCCAGTGCACGCCAGAGCACGCCAATTCACACCAGAGCACGTCAATGCACGCCAGAGCACGCCAGTGCACGCCAGAGCACGCCAGTGCACGCCAGAGCACGCCAGTGCACGCCAGAGCACGCCAGTGCACGCCAGAGCACGCCAGTGCACGCCAGAGCACGCCAATTCACACCAGTGCACGCACGAGCACGTCAATGCACCCCAGAGCATGCCAGTGCACGCCAGAGCACGCTAATTCACACCAGAGCACGTCAATGCATGCCAGAGCACGCCAGTGCACACCAGAGCACGCCAGTGCACGCCAGAGCAATTCAATGCACGCCAGAGCACACCAGTGCACGCCAGAGCACGCCAGTGCACGCAAGAGCACGCAAGCGCACGCAAGCGCACGCCAAAGCACGCCAGTGCACAGCAATCATCAATCACAGCACTTGAATTTTTAAAAATTATTCAAGTTATTTGAGTTCTATTGTCGGGTAGTGGATTTCTATTGTCAAGCACTTGAGTTCTGCATAGCAGAGCACGCCAGAGCACGACAGAGAACGCCAGTGCACGCAAGAGCACGTCAATGCACGCCAGAGCACGCCAGTGCACGCCAGAGCACGTCAATGCACGCCAGAGCACGCCAGTGCACGCCAGAGCACGTCAGTGCACGCCAGAGCACGCCAGTGCACGCCAGAGCACGCCAGAGCACGCCAGTTTACGCCAGTGCACGCCAATTCACACCAGAGCACGCCAGTTCACGCCAGAGCACGCCAGAGCACGCCAGTGCACGCCAGTGCACGCCAATTCACACCAGAGCACGCCAGTGCACGCCAGAGCACGCCAGAGCACGCCAGTGCACGCCAGAACACGTCAATGCACGCCAGAGCAAGCCAGAGAAAGCCAGAGCACGCCAGAGCACGCCAGTGCACGCCAGAGCACGGTAGAGCACAGCAGAGAACAGCTCAGCACTTGAAGTTGCTATAATATTTTTTTCACTTGTTAAAACCATTTTTTAATTACAGGATGTTTAAATCAATGTCCAATACACCATTTCAAGTCTATTTAATCAATAAATTCATAGAGCAAATCATGAACAAAAAGTTTGAGAAAAACGCACATCACAGCACTTGAATTTTTAAAAATTATTCAAGTTATTTGAGTTCTATAATCGGGTAGTGGATTTCTATTGTCAAGCACTTGAGTTCTGCATAGCAGAGCACGCCAGAGCAACACAGAGCACGCCAGAGCACGCCAGTGCACGCCAGAGCACTCCAGTGCACGCCAGAGAACGCCAGTGCACGCACGAGCACGTCAATGCACGCCAGAGCACGCCAGTGCACGACAGTGCACGCCAATTCACACCAGAGCACGCCAGTGCACGCCAGAGCACGCCAATTCACACCAGAGAACGCCAGTGCACGCCAGAGCACGCCAATTAACACCAGAGCACGCCAGTACACGCACGAGTACGTCAATGCACGCCAGAGCATGCCAGTGCACGCCAGAGCACGCCATTGCACGCCAGAGCACGCCAATTCACACCAGAGCACGTCAATGCACGCCAGAGCACGCCAGTGCACGCCAGAGCACGCCAATTCACACCAGAGCACGCCAGAGCACCCCAGTGCACGCCAGAGCACGTCAATGCACGCCAGAGCACGCCAGAGCACGCCAGTGCACGCCAGTGCACGCCAGAGCACGCCAGTGCACGCCAGAGCACGCCAGTGCACGCCAGAGCACGCCAGTGCACGCAAGAGCATGTCAATGCACGCCAGAGCATGCCAGTGCACGCCAGAGCACGCCAATTCACACCAGAGCACGTCAATGCACGCCAGAGCACGCCAGTGGACGCCAGAGCACGCCAGTGCACGCCAGAGCACGCCAGTGCACGCCAGAGCACGCCAATTCACACCAGTGCACGCACGAGCACGTCAATGCACCCCAGATCATGCCAGTGCACGCCAGAGCACGCTAATTCACACCAGAGCACGTCAATGCACGCCAGAGCACGCCAGTGCACACCAGAGCACGCCAGTGCACGCCAGAGCAATTCAATGCACGCCAGAGCACGCCAGTGCACGCAAGAGCACGCCAAAGCACGCCAGTGCACAGCAATCATCAATCACAGCACTTGAATTTTTAAAAATTATTCAAGTTATTTGAGTTCTAATGTCGGGTAGTGGATTTCTATTGTCAAGCACTTGAGTTCTGCATAGCAGAGCACGCCAGAGCACGACAGAGAACGCCAGTGCTCGCAAGAGCACGTCAATGCACGCCAGAGCACGCCAGTGCACGCAAGAGCACGTCAATGCACGGCAGAGACGCCAGTGCACGCCAGAGCACTCCAGTGCACGCCAGTGCACGCCAATTCACACCAGAGCACGCCAGTGCACGCCAGAGCACGCTAGAGCACGCCAGTTTACACCAGTGCACGCCAATTCACACCAGAGCACGCCAGTGCACGCCAGTGCACGCCAGTGCACGCCAGAGCACGCCAGTGCACGCCAGTGCACGCCAATTCACACCAGAGCACGCCAGTGCACGCCAGAGCACGCCAGAGCATGCCAGTGCACGCCAGAACACGTCAATGAACGCCAGAGCACGCCAGTGCACGCCAGAGCACGGTAGAGCACAGCAGAGAACAGCTCAGCACTTGAAGTTGCTATAATATTTTTTTCACTTGTTAAAACCATTTTTTAATTACAGGATGTTTAAATCAATGTCCAAAACACCATTTCAAGTCTATTTAATCAATAAATTTATAGAGCAAATCATGAACAAAAAGTTTAAGAAAAACGCACATCACAGAACTTGAATTTTTAAAAATTATTCAAGTTAATTGAGTTCTATTGTCGGGTAGTGGATTTCTATTGTAAAGCACTTGAGTCATAGAAGAGCACGCCAGAGCAAGACAGAGCACGCCAGAGCACGCCAGTGCACGCCAGAGCACTCCAGTGCACGCCAGAGAACGCCAGTGAATGCACGAGCACGTCAATGCACGCCAGAGCACGCAAGTGCAAGCCAGAGCACGCCAGTGCACGCCAGAGCACGCCAGTGCACGCCAGTGCACGCCAGAGCACGCCAGAGCACGCCAATTCACACCACAGAACGCCAGTGCACGCCAGAGCACGCCAATTCACACCAGAGCACGCCAGTACACGCACGAGTACGTCAATGCACGCCAGAGCATGCCAGTGCACGCCAGAGCACGCCATTGCACGCCAGAGCACGCCAATTCACACCAGAGCACGTCAATGCACGCCAGAGCACGCCAGTGCACGCCAGAGCACGTCAATTCACACCAGAGCACGCCAGAGCACGCCAGAGCACGTCAATGCACGCCAGAGCACGCCAGAGCACGCCAGTGCACGCCAGATCACGCCATTGCACGCCAGTGCACGCCAAAGCACGCCAGTGCACGCCAGAGCACGCCAATTCACACCAGTGCACGCACGAGCACGTCAATGCACGCCAGAGCATGCCAGTGCATGCCAGAGCACGCTAATTTACACCAGAGCACGTCAATGCACGCCAGAGCACGCCAGTGCACACCAGAGCACGCCAGTGCACGCCAGAGCAATTCAATGCACGCCAGAGCACGCCAGTGCACGCAAGAGCACGCAAGAGCACGCAAGCGCACGCAAGCGCACGCCAAAGTACGCCAGTGCACAGCAATCATCAATCACAGCACTTGAATTTTTAAAAATTATTCAAGCTATTTGAGTTCTATTGTCGGGTAGTGGATTTCTATTGTCAAGCACTTGAGTTCTGCATAGAAGAGCACGCCAGTGCACGCCAGTGCACGCCAGAGCACGCCAATGCACGCCAGTGCACGCCAGTGCACGCCAGAGCACGCCAATTCACACCAGAGCATGCCAGTGCACGCCAGAGCACGCCAATTCACCCCAGAGCACGTCAATGCACGCCAGAGCACGCCAGTGCACACCAGAGCACGTCAATGCACGCAAGAGCATGCCAGTGCACGCCAGAGCACGCCATTTCACACCAGAGCACGTCAATGCATGCCAGAGAACGCCAATGCACGCCAGAGCACGCCAGTGCACGCCAGAGCATGTCAATGCACGCCAGAGCATGCCAGTGCACGCCAGAGCACGCCAATTCACACCAGAGCACGTCAATGCACGCCAGAGCACGACAGTGCACGCCAGAGCACGCCAATGCACGCCAGTGCACGCCAGTGCACGCCAGAGCACGCCAATTCACACCAGAGCATGCCAGTGCACGCCAGAGCACGCCAATTCACCCCAGAGCACGTCAATGCACGCCAGAGCACGCCAGTGCACACCAGAGCACGTCAATGCACGCAAGAGCATGCCAGTGCACGCCAGAGCACGCCATTTCACACCAGAGCACGTCAATGCATGCCAGAGAACGCCAATGCACGCCAGAGCACGCCAGTGCACGCCAGAGCATGTCAATGCACGCCAGAGCATGCCAGTGCACGCCAGAGCACGCCAATTCACACCAGAGCACGTCAATGCACGCCAGAGCACGCCAGTGCACGCCAGAGCACGCCAGTGCACGCCAGAGCACACCAATTCACACCAGAGCACGCCAGTACACGCACGAGTACGTCAATGCACGCCAGAGCATGCCAGTGCACGCCAGAGCACGCCATTGCACGCCAGAGCACGCCAATTCACACCAGAGCACGTCAATGCACGCCAGAGCACGCCAGTGCACGCCAGAGCACGTCAATTCACACCAGAGCACGCCAGTGCACGCCAGAGCACTCAAGTGCACCCCAAAGCACGCCAGTGCATGCCAGAGCATGCCAGTGCACGCAAGAGCACGTCAATGCACGCCAGATTACGCCAGTGCACGCCAGAGCACGCTAGTGCAGGCCAGATTACGCCAGTGCACGCCAATTCACACTAGAGCACGCCAGTGCACGCCAGAACACGTCAATGCACGCCAGAGCAAGTTAATGCACGCCAGAGCACGCCAGAGCACGCCAGAGCATGCCAGTGCACGCCAGAGCAATTCAATGCACGCCAGAGCACGCCAGTGCACGCCAGAGCACTCAAGTGCACCCCAAAGCACGCCAGTGCACGCCAGAGCACGCCAGAGCACGCCAGTGCACGCCAGAGCACGCCAGAGCACGCCAGAGCAATTCAAACCACGCCGGAGCACGCCAATTCACACCAGAGCACGCCAGAGCACGCCAATTCTTACCAGAGCACGCCAGTGCACGCAAGAGCACGTCAATGCGCGCCAGATTACGCCAGTGCACGCCAGAGCACGCTAGTGCAGGCCAGAGCACGCAAGTGCACGCCAGTGCACGCCAATTCACACCAGAGCACGCCAGTGCACGCCAGAGCACGTCAATGCACGCCAGAGCAAGCCAGAGCACGCCAGAGCACGCCAGAGCACGCCAGTGCACGCCAGAGCACGGTAGAGCACAGCAGAGAACAGCTCAGCACTTGAAGTTGCAATAATATTTTTTTCACTTGTTAAAACCATTTTTTAATTACAGGATGTTTAAATCAATGTCCAATACACCATTTCAAGTCTATTTAATCAATAAATTTATAGAGCAAAACATGAACAAAAAGTTTGAGAAAAACGCACATCACAGCACTTGAATTTTTAAAAATTATTCAAGTTATTTGAGTTCTATTGTCGGGTAGTGGATTTCTATTGTCAAGCACTTGAGTTCTGCATAGCAGAGCACGCCAGAGCACGACAGAGCACGCCAGAGCACGGTAGTGCACGCCAGAGCACTCCAGTGCACACCAGAGAACGCCAGTGCACGCACGAGCACGTCAATGCACGCCAGAGCACACCAGTGCACGCCAGAGCACGCCAGTGCACGCCAGAGCACGCCAATTCACACCAGAGAACGCCAGTGCACGCCAGAGCACGCCAATTCACACCAGAGAACGCCAGTGCACGCACGAGTACTTCAATGCACGCCAGAGCACGCCAGTGCACGCCAGAGTACGTCAATGCACGCCAGAGCACGCCAGAGCACGCCAGTGCACGCCAGAGCACGCCAGTGCACGCCAGTGCACGCCAGAGCACGCCAGTGCACGCCAGAGCACGCCAGTGCACGCCAGAGCACACCAGTGCACGCCAGAGCACGTCAATTCACACCAGTGCACGCCAGTGCACACCAGAGCACGCCAGTGCACGCCAGAGCAATTCAATGCACGCCAGTGAACGCCAGTGCACGCCAATTCACACCAGAGCACGCCAGTGCACGCCAGAGCACGCCAGAGCACGCCAGTGCACGCCAGTGCACGCTAATTCACACCAGAGCACGCCAGTGCACGCCAAAGCACGACAGAGCACGCCAGTGCACGCCAGTGCACGCCAATTCACACCAGAGCACGCCAGTGCACGCCAGAGCACGCCAGAGCACTCCAGTGCACGCCAGAACACGTCAATGCACGCCAGAGCAAGCCAGAGAACGACAGAGCACGCCAGAGCACGCCAGTGCACGCCAGAGCACGGTAGAGCACAGCAGAGAACAGCTCAGCACTTGAAGTTGCAATAATATTTTTTTCACTTGTTAAAACCATTTTTTAATTACAGGATGTTTAAATCAATGTCCAATACACCATTTCAAGTCTATTTAATCAATAAATTTATAGAGCAAAACATGAACAAAAAGTTTGAGAAAAACGCACATCACAGCACTTGAATTTTTAAAAATTATTCAAGTTATTTGAGTTCTATTGTCGGGTAGTGGATTTCTATTGTCAAGCACTTGAGTTCTGCATAGCAGAGCACGCCAGAGCACGACAGAGCACGCCAGAGCACGCCAGTGCACGCCAGAGCACTCCAGTGCACGCAAGAAAACGCCAGTGCACGCACGAGCACGTCAATGCACGCCAGAGCACACCAGTGCACGCCAGAGCACGCCAGTGCACGCCAGTGCACGCCAGAGCACGCCAGTGCACGCCAGTGCACGCCAGAGCACGCCAATTCACACCAGAGAACGCCAGTGCACGCCAGAGCACGCCAATTCACACCAGAGCACGCCAGTGCACGCACGAGTACTTCAATGCACGCCAGAGCATGCCAGTGCACGCCAGAGCACGCCATTGCACGCCAGAGCACGCCAATTCACACCAGAACACGTCAATGCACGCCAGAGCACGCCAGTGCACGCCAAAGCACGTCAATGCACGCCAGAGCACGCCAGAGCACGCCAGTGCACGCCAGAGAACGCCAGTGAACGCCAGTGAACGCCAGAGCATGCCAGTGCACGCCAGAGCACGCCAGTGCACGCCAGAGCACGCCAGTGCACGCCAGAGCACGCCAGTGCACGCCAGAGCACACCAGTGCACGCCAGAGCACGTCAATTCACACCAGTGCACGCACGAGCACGTCAATGCACGCCAGAGCATGCCAGTGCACGCCAGAGCACAATAATTCACACGAGAGCACGTCAATGCACGCCAGAGCACGCCAGTGCACACCAGAGAACGCCAGTGCACGCCAGAGCAATTCAATGCACGCCAGAGCACGCCAGTGCACTCCAGAGCACGCCAGTGCACGCAAAAGCACGCAAGCGCACGCCAAAGTACGCCAGTGCACAGCAATCATCAATCACAGCACTTGAATTTTTAAAAATTATTCAAGTTATTTGAGTTCTATTGTCAGGTAGTGGATTTCTATTGTCAAGCACTTGAGTTCTGCATAGCAGAGCACGCCAGAGCACGACAGAGCACGCCAGAGCACGCCAGTGCACGCCAGAGCACGCCAGTGCACGCCAGAGCACTCCAGTGCACGCCAGAGAACGCCAGTGCACGCACGAGCACGTCAATTTACGCCAGAGCACGCAAGTGCACGCCAGAGCACGCCAGTGCACGCCAGAGCACGCCAGTGCACGCCAGAGCACGCCAGTGCACGCCAGAGCACGCCAGTGCACGCCAGTGCACGCCAGTGCACGCCAGAGCACGCCAATTCACACCAGAGCACGCCACAGCACAACAATTCACACCAGAGAACGCCAGTGCACGCCAGAGCACGCCAATTCACACCAGAGCACGCCAGTGCACGCACGAGTACGTCAATGCACGCCAGGGCATGCCAGTGCACGCCAGAGCACGCCATTGCACGCCAGAGCACGCCAGTTCACACCAGAGCACGTCAATGCACGCCAGAGCACGCCAGTGCACGCCAGAGCACGCCAATTCACACCAGAGCACGCCAGAGCACGCCAGTGCACGCCAGAGCACGCCAGAGCACGCCAGTGCACGCCAGTGCACGCCAGAGCACGCCAGTGCACGCCAGAGCAATTCAATGCACGCCAGAGCACGCCAATTCACACCAGAGCACGCCAGTGCACGCCAGTGCACGCCAATTCACACCAGAGCACGCCAGTGCACGCCAGAGCACGCCAATGCACGCAAGAGCACAACAATGTACGCCAGAGCACGCCAGTGCACGCAACAGCACTCCAGTGCACGCCAATTCACACCAGAGCACGCCAGTGCACGCCAGTGCACGCCAGAGCACGCCAGAGCACGCCAGTGCACGCCAGTGCACGCCAATTCACACCAGAGCCCGCCAGTGCACGCCAGAGCACGCCAGAGCACGCCAGTGCACGCCAGTGCACGCCAATTCACACCAGAGCACGCCAGTGCACGCCAGAGCACGCCAGTGCACACCAGAGCAAGTTAATGCACGCCAGAGAACGCCAGTGCACGCCAGAGCAATTCAATGCACGCCAGAGCACGCCAGTGCACGCCAGTGCACTCAAGTGCACCCCAAAGCACGCCAGTGCACGCCAGAGCACGCCAGTGCACGCCAGAGCACGCTAGTGCAGGCCAGATTACGCCAGTGCACGCCAATTCACACCAGAGCACGCCAGTGCACGCCAGAGCACGTCAATGCACGCCAGAGCAAGCCAGAGCACGCCAGAGCACGCCAGAGCACGCCAGTGCACGCCAGAGCACGCCAGTGCACGCAAGAGCACAACAATACGCCAGAGCACGCCAGTGCACGCAACAGCACTCCAGTGCACGCCAATTCACACCAGAGCACGCCAGTGCACGCCAGAGCACGCCAGTGCACGCCAGAGCACGCCAGTGCACGCCAGAGCACGCCAGAGCACGCCAGTGCACGCCAGTGCACGCCAATTCACACCAGAGCCTGCCAGTGCACGCCAGAGCACGCCAGTGCACGCCAGAGCACGCCAGTGCACGGTAGAGCAAGTTAATGCACGCCAGAGCACGTCAGTGCACGCCAGAGCACGCCAGAGCACGCCAGAGCATGCCAGTGCACGCCAGAGCACGCCAGTGCACGCCAGAGCACTCAAGTGCACCCCAAAGCACGCCAGTGCATGCCAGAGCATGCCAGTGCACGCAAGAGCACGTCAATGCACGCCAGATTACGCCAGTGCACGCCAGAGCACGCTAGTGCAGGCCAGATTACGCCAGTGCACGCCAATTCACACTAGAGCACGCCAGTGCACGCCAGAACACGTCAATGCACGCCAGAGCAAGTTAATGCACGCCAGAGCACGCCAGAGCACGCCAGAGCATGCCAGTGCACGCCAGAGCAATTCAATGCACGCCAGAGCACGCCAGTGCACGCCAGAGCACTCAAGTGCACCCCAAAGCACGCCAGTGCACGCCAGAGCACGCCAGAGCACGCCAGTGCACGCCAGAGCACGCCAGAGCACGCCAGAGCAATTCAAACCACGCCGGAGCACGCCAATTCACACCAGAGCACGCCAGAGCACGCCAATTCTTACCAGAGCACGCCAGTGCACGCAAGAGCACGTCAATGCGCGCCAGATTACGCCAGTGCACGCCAGAGCACGCTAGTGCAGGCCAGAGCACGCAAGTGCACGCCAGTGCACGCCAATTCACACCAGAGCACGCCAGTGCACGCCAGAGCACGTCAATGCACGCCAGAGCAAGCCAGAGCACGCCAGAGCACGCCAGAGCACGCCAGTGCACGCCAGAGCACGGTAGAGCACAGCAGAGAACAGCTCAGCACTTGAAGTTGCTATAATATTTTTTTCACTTGTTAAAACCATTTTTTAATGTCCAATACACCATTTCAAGTCTATTTAATCAATTAATTTATAGAGCAAATCATGAACAAAAAGTTTGAGAAAAACGCACATCACAGCACTTGAATTTTTAAAAATTATTCAAGTTATTTAGTTCTATTGTCGGGTAGTGGATTTCTATTGTCAAGCACTTGAGTTCTGCATAGCAGAGCACGCCAGAGCACGACAGAGCACGCCAGAGCACGCTAGTACACGCCAGAGCACTCCAGTGCACGCCAGAGAACGCCAGTGCACGCACGAGCACGTCAATGCACGCCAGAGCACACCAGTGCACGCCAGAGCACGCCAGTGCACGCCAGTGCACGCCAGAGCACGCCAATTCACACCAGAGAACGCCAGTGCACGCCAGAGCACGCCAATTCACACCAGAGCACGCCAGTGCACGCACGAGTACTTCAATGCACGCCAGAGCACACCAGTGCACGCCAGAGTACGTCAATGCACGCCAGAGCACGCCAGAGCACGCCAGTGCACGCCAGAGCACGCCAGTGCACGCCAGTGCACGCCAGAGCACGCCAGTGCACGCCAGAGCACGCCAGTGCACGCCAGAGCACACCAGTGCACGCCAGAGCACGTCAATTCACACCAGTGCACGCCAGTGCACACCAGAGCACGCCAGTGCACGCCAGAGCAATTCAATGCACGCCAGAGCACGCCAGTGCACGCAAGAGCACGCCAGTGCACGCAAGAGCACGCAAGCGCACGCCAAAGCACGCCAGTGCAAAGCAATCATCAATCACAGCACTTGAATTTTTAAAAATTATTCAAGTTATTTGAGTTCTATTGTCGGGTAGTGGATTTCTATTGTCAAGCACTTGAGTTCTGCATAGCAGAGCACGCCAGAGCACGACAGAGAACGCCAGTGCACGCAAGAGCACGTCAATGCACGCCAGAGCACTCCAGTGCACGCAAGAGCACGTCAGTGCACGCCAGAGCACGCCAGTGAACGCCAGTGCACGCCAATTCACACCAGAGCACGCCAGTGCACGCCAGAGCACGCCAGAGCACGCCAGTGCACGCCAGTGCACGCCAATTCACACCAGAGCACGCCAGTGCACGCCAAAGCACGCCAGAGCACGCCAGTGCACGCCAGTGCACGCCAATTCACACCAGAGCACGCCAGTGCACGCCAGAGCACGCCAGAGCACGCCAGTGCACGCCAGAACACGTCAATGCACGCCAGAGCAAGCCAGAGAACGACAGAGCACGCCAGAGCACGCCAGTGCACGCCAGAGCACGGTAGAGCACAGCAGAGAACAGCTCAGCACTTGAAGTTGCAATAATATTTTTTTCACTTGTTAAAACCATTTTTTAATTACAGGATGTTTAAATCAATGTCCAATACACCATTTCAAGTCTATTTAATCAATAAATTTATAGAGCAAAACATGAACAAAAAGTTTGAGAAAAACGCACATCACAGCACTTGAATTTTTAAAAATTATTCAAGTTATTTGAGTTCTATTGTCGGGTAGTGGATTTCTATTGTCAAGCACTTGAGTTCTGCATAGCAGAGCACGCCAGAGCACGACAGAGCACGCCAGAGCACGCCAGTGCACGCCAGAGCACTCCAGTGCACGCCAGAGCACTCCAGTGCACGCCAAAAAACGCCAGTGCACGCACGAGCACGTCAATGCACGCCAGAGCACACCAGTGCACGCCAGAGCACGCCAGTGCACGCCAGAGCACGCCAATTCACACCAGAGAACGCCAGTGCACGCCAGAGCACGCCAATTCACACCAGAGCACGCCAGGGCACGCACGAGTACTTCAATGCACGCCAGAGCACACCAGTGCACGCCAGAGTACGTCAATGCACGCCAGAGCACGCCAGAGCACGCCAGTGCACGCCAGAGCACGCCAGTGCACGCCAGTGCACGCCAGAGCACGCCAGTGCACGCCAGAGCACGCCAGTGCACGCCAGAGCACACCAGTGCACGCCAGAGCACGTCAATTCACACCAGTGCACGCCAGTGCACACCAGAGCACGCCAGTGCACGCCAGAGCAATTCAATGCACGCCAGAGCACGCCAGTGCACGCAAGAGCACGCCAGTGCACGCAAGAGCACGCAAGCGCACGCCAAAGCACGCCAGTGCAAAGCAATCATCAATCACAGCACTTGAATTTTTAAAAATTATTCAAGTTATTTGAGTTCTATTGTCGGGTAGTGGATTTCTATTGTCAAGCACTTGAGTTCTGCATAGCAGAGCACGCCAGAGCACGACAGAGAACGCCAGTGCACGCAAGAGCACGTCAATGCACGCCAGAGCACTCCAGTGCACGCAAGAGCACGTCAGTGCACGCCAGAGCACGCCAGTGAACGCCAGTGCACGCCAATTCACACCAGAGCACGCCAGTGCACGCCAGAGCACGCCAGAGCACGCCAGTGCACGCCAGTGCACGCCAATTCACACCAGAGCACGCCAGTGCACGCCAAAGCACGCCAGAGCACGCCAGTGCACGCCAGTGCACGCCAATTCACACCAGAGCACGCCAGTGCACGCCAGAGCACGCCAGAGCACGCCAGTGCACGCCAGAACACGTCAATGCACGCCAGAGCAAGCCAGAGAACGACAGAGCACGCCAGAGCACGCCAGTGCACGCCACAGCACGGTAGAGCACAGCAGAGAACAGCTCAGCACTTGAAGTTGCAATAATATTTTTTTCACTTGTTAAAACCATTTTTTAATTACAGGATGTTTAAATCAATGTCCAATACACCATTTCAAGTCTATTTAATCAATAAATTTATAGAGCAAAACATGAACAAAAAGTTTGAGAAAAACGCACATCACAGCACTTGAATTTTTAAAAATTATTCAAGTTATTTGAGTTCTATTGTCGGGTAGTGGATTTCTATTGTCAAGCACTTGAGTTCTGCATAGCAGAGCACGCCAGAGCACGACAGAGCACGCCAGAGCACGCCAGTGCACGCCAGAGCACTCCAGTGCACGCCAGAGCACTCCAGTGCACGCCAAAAAACGCCAGTGCACGCACGAGCACGTCAATGCACGCCAGAGCACACCAGTGCACGCCAGAGCACGCCAGTGCACGCCAGAGCACGCCAATTCACACCAGAGAACGCCAGTGCACGCCAGAGCACGCCAATTCACACCAGAGCACGCCAGTGCACGCACGAGTACTTCAATGCACGCCAGAGCATGCGAGTGCACGCCAGAGCACGCCATTGCACGCCAGAGCACGCCAATTCACACCAGAACACGTCAATGCACGCCAGAGCACGCCAGTGCACGCCAGAGCACGCCAATTCACAGCAGAGCACGCCAGAGCACGCCAGTGCACGCCAAAGCACGTCAATGCACGCCAGAGCACGCCAGAGCACGCCAGTGCACGCCAGAGCACGCCAGTGAACGCCAGTGAACGCCAGAGCATGCCAGTGCACGCCAGAGCACGCCAGTGCAAGCCAGAGCACGCCAGTGCACGCCAGAGCACACCAGTGCACGCCAGAGCACGTCAATTCACACCAGTGCACGCACGAGCACGTCAATGCACGCCAGAGCATGCCAGTGCACGCCAGAGCACGCTAATACACACGAGAGACCGTCAATGCACGCCAGAGCACGCCAGTGCACACCAGAGAACGCCAGTGCACGCCAGAGCAATTCAATGCACGCCAGAGCACGCCAGTGCACTCCAGAGCACGCCAGTGCACGCAAGAGCACGCAAGCGCACGCCAAAGTACGCCAGTGCACAGCAATCATCAATCACAGCACTTGAATTTTTAAAAATTATTCAAGTTATTTGAGTTCTATTGTCAGGTAGTGGATTTCTATTGTCAAGCACTTGAGTTCTGCATAGCAGAGCACGACAGAGCACGACAGAGCACGCCAGAGCACGCCAGTGCACGCCAGAGCACACCAGTGCACGCCAGAGCACTCCAGTGCACGCCAGAGAACGCCAGTGCACGCACGAGCACGTCAATTTACGCCAGAGCACGCCAGAGCACGCCAGTGCACGCCATAGCACGCCAGTGCACGCCAGAGCACGCCAGTGCACGCCAGTGCACGCCAGAGCACGCCAATTCACACCAGAGCACGCCACAGCACACCAATTCACACCAGAGAACGCCAGTGCGAGCCAGAGCACGCCAATTCACACCAGAGCACGCCAGTGCACGCACGAGTACGTCAATGCACGCCAGGGCATGCCAGTGCACGCCAGAGCACGCCATTGCACGCCAGAGCACGCCAGTTCACACCAGAGCACGTCAATGCACGCCAGAGCACGCCAGTGCACGCCAGAGCACGCTAATTCACACCAGAGCACGCCAGAGCACGCCAGTGCACGCCAGTGCACGCCAGAGCACGCCAGTGCACGCCAGAGCACGCCAGAGCACGCCAGTGCACGCCAGTGCACGCCAGAGCACGCCAGTGCACGCCAGAGCAATTCAATGCACGCCAGAGCACGCCAATTCACACCAGAGCACGCCAGTGCACGCCAGTGCACGCCAATTCACACCAGAGCACGCCAGAGCACGCCAATGCACGCAAGAGCACAACAATGTACGCCAGAGCACGCCAGTGCACGCAACAGCACTCCAGTGCACGCCAATTCACACCAGAGCACGCCAGTGCACGCCAGTGCACGCCAGAGCACGCCAGAGCACGCCAGTGCACGCCAGTGCACGCCAATTCACACCAGAGCCCGCCGGTGCACGCCAGAGCAAGTTAATGCACGCCAGAGAACGCCAGTGCACGCCAGAGCAATTCAATGCACGCCAGAGCACGCCACTGCACGCTAGAGCACTCAAGTGCACCCCAAAGCACGCCAGGGCACGCCAGAGCACGCCAGTGCACGCCAGAGCACGCTAGTGCAGGCCAGATTATGCCAGTGTACGCCAATTCACACCAGAGCACGCCAGTGCACGCCAGAGCACGTCAATGCACGCCAGAGCAAGCCAGAGCACGCCAGAGCACGCCAGAGCACGCCAGTGCACGCCAGAGCACTCCAGTGCACGCAAGAGCACAACAATACGCCAGAGCACGCCAGTGCACGCAACAGCACTCCAGTGCACGCCAATTCACACCAGAGCACGCCAGTGCACGCCAGAGCACGCCAGTGCACGCCAGAGCACGCCAGTGCACGCCAGTGCACGCCAGTGCACGCCAATTCACACCAGAGCCTGCCAGTGCACGCCAGAGCACGCCAGAGCACGCCAGTGAACGCCAGTGCACGCCAATGCACACCAGAGCACGCCAGTGCACGCCAGAGCACGCCAGTGCACGGTAGAGCAAGTTAATGCACGCCAGAGCACGCCAGTGCACGCCAGAGCACGCCAGAGCACGCCAGAGCATGCCAGTGCACGCCAGAGCACGCCAGTGCACGCCAGAGCACTCAAGTGCACCCCAAAGCACGCCAGTGCACGCCAGAGCACAACAGTGCACGCCAGAGCACGCCAGAGCACGCCAGTGCACGCCAGAGCACGCCAGTGCACGCCAGAGCAATTCAAACCACGCCGGAGCACGCAAATTCACACCAGAGCACGCCAGAGCACGCCAATTCTTACCAGAGCACGCCAGTGCACGCCAGAGCACGCCAGTGCACGCAAGAGCACGCCAATTCACACCAGAGCACGCCAGTGCATGCCAGAGCATGCCAGTGCACGCAAGAGCACGTCAATGCACGCCAGATTACGCCAGTGCACGCCAGAGCACGCTAGTGCAGGCCAGATTACGCCAGTGCACGCCAATTCACACTAGAGCACGCCAGTGCACGCCAGAACACGTCAATGCACGCCAGAGCAAGTTAATGCACGCCAGAGCACGCCAGAGCACGCCAGAGCATGCCAGTGCACGCCAGAGCAATTCAATGCACGCCAGAGCACGCCAGTGCACGCCAGAGCACTCAAGTGCACCCCAAAGCACGCCAGTGCACGCCAGAGCACGCCAGAGCACGCCAGTGCACGCCAGAGCACGCCAGAGCACGCCAGAGCAATTCAAACCACGCCGGAGCACGCCAATTCACACCAGAGCACGCCAGTGCACAACAGAGCACGCCAATTCTTACCAGAGCACGCCAGTGCACGCAAGAGCACGCCAATTCACACCAGAGCACGCCAGTGCATGCCAGAGCATGCCAGTGCACGCAAGAGCACGTCAATGCGCGCCAGATTACGCCAGTGCACGCCAGAGCACGCTAGTGCAGGCCAGAGCACGCAAGTGCACGCCAGTGCACGCCAATTCACACCAGATCACGCCAGTGCACGCCAGAGCACGTCAATGCACGCCAGAGCAAGCCAGAGAACGCCAGAGCACGCCAGAGCACGCCAGTGCACGCCAGAGCACGGTAGAGCACAGCAGAGAACAGCTCAGCACTTGAAGTTGCTATAATATTTTTTTCACTTGTTAAAACCATTTTTTAATTACAGGATGTGTAAAACAATGTCCAATACACCATTTCAAGTCTATTTAATCAATTAATTTATAGAGCAAATCATGAACAGAAAGTTTGAGAAAAACGCACATCACAGCACTTGAATTTTTAAAAATTATTCAAGTTATTTGAGTTCTATTGTCGGGTAGTGGATTTCTATTGTCAAGCACTTGAGTTCTGCATAGCAGAGCACGACAGAGCACGACAGAGCATGCCAGAGCACGCCAGTGCACGCCAGAGAACTCAAGTGCACGCCAGAGAACGCCAGTGCACGCCAGAGCACGCCAGTGCACGCCAGTGCACGCCAGTGCACGCCAGTGCACGCCAGAGCACGCCAGTGCACGCCAGTGCACGCCAGAGCACGCCAGTGCACGCCAGAGCACGCCAGTGCACGTCAGAGCACGCCAGTGCACGCAAGAGACGTCAATGCACGCCAGAGCACGCCAGTGCACGCCAGAGCACGCCAGTGCACGCCAGTGCACGCCAGGAGCACGCCAATTCACACCAGAGCACGTCAATGCACGACAGAGCACGCCAGTGCACGCCAGAGCACGCTAATTCACACCAGAAAACGCCAGAGCACGCCAGTGCACGCCAGAGCACGCCAGTGCACGTCAGAGCACGCCAGTGCACGACAGAGCACGCCAGTGCACGCCAGAGCACGCCAATTCACACCAGAGCACGTCAATGCACGCCAGAGCACGCCAGTGCACGCCAGAGCACGCCAGAGCACGCCAATTCACACCAGAGCACGCCAAAGCACGCCAGTGCACGCCAGAGCACGTCAATATACGCCAGAGCACGCCAGTGCACGCCAGTGCACGCCAGAGCACGCCAGTGCACAACAGAACACGCCAGTGCACGCCAGAGCAATTCAATGCACGCCAGAGCATGCCAATTCACACCAGAGCACGCCAGTACACGCCAGAGTACGCCAATTCACACCAGAGCACGCAATTGCACTCCAGAGCACGCCAGTGCACGCAAGAGCACGTCAATGCACGCCAGAGCACGCCAGTGCACGCAAGAGCACGTCAATGCACGCCAGAGCACGCCAGTGCAAGCCAGAGCACGCAAGTGCACGCCAAAGCACGGCAGTGCACGCCAGTGCACGCCAATTCACACCAGAGCACTCCAGTGCACGCCAGGGCAAGTCAATGCAAGCCAGATTACGCCAGTGCACGCCAGAGCACGCCAGTGCACGCCAGAGCACGCCAGAGCACGCCAGTGCACGCAAGAGCACGTTAATGCACGCCAGAGCACGCCAGTGTACGCCAGTGCACGCCAGAGCACGCCAGTGCACGCCAGAGCACGCCAGTGCACGCCAGAGCACTCCAGTGCACGCCAGAGCAATTCAATGCACGTCAGAGCACGCCAGTGCACGCCAGAGCACGCAAGAGCACGCCAGAGCATGCCAGAGCACTTCAGTGCACGCCAGAGCACGATAGAGCACAGCAGAGAACAGTTCAGCACTTGAAGTTGCTATAATATTTTTTTCACTTGTTAAAATCATTTTTTAATTACACGATGTGTAAATCAATGTCCAATACACCATTTTAAGTCTATTTAATCAATAAATTTATAGAGCAAATCATGAACAAAAAGTTTGAGAAAAACGCACATCACAGCATTTGAATTTTTCGGGTAGTGGATTTCATTGTCAAGCACTTGAGTTCTGCATAGCAGAGCACGCCAAAGCACGCCAGAGCACGCCAGTGCACGCAAGAGCACGTCAATGCACGCCAGTGCACGCCAGAGCACGCAAGTGCACGCCAAAGCACGTCAATGCACGCCAGAGCAAGCCAGAGCACGCCAGAGCAGGAAAGTGCACGCCAAAGCACGCCAGTGCACGCCAGAGCACGCCAGTACACGCCAGTGCACGCCAATTCACACCAGAGCACGCCAGTGCATGCCAGAGCACGCCAGTGCACGCCAGAGCAAGTCAATGCACGCCAGAGCACGCCAATTCACACCAGAGCACGTCAGTGCACGCTAGAGCACGCCAATTCACACCAGAGCACGCCAGTGCACGCCAGAGCACGCCAGTGCACGCAAGAGCAAGTCAATGCACGCCAGAGCACGCCAGTGCACGCCAGAGAACGCCAGTGCACGCCAGAGCACGCCAGTGCACGCCAGTGCACGCCAGTGCACGCCAGTGCACGCCAGAGCAATTCAATGCACGCCAGAGCACGCCAGTGCACGCCAGAGCACGCAAGTGCACGCCAAAGCACGCCAGTGCACGCCAGTGCACGCCAATTCACACCAGAGCACGCCAGTGCCCGCCAGAGCACGCCAGAGCACGCCAGAGCACGCCAGAGCACTTCAGTGCACGCCAGAGCACGGTAGAGCACAGCAGAGAACAGCTCAGCACTTGAAGTTGCTATAATATTTTTTTCACTTTTTAAAATCATTTTTTAATTACAGGATGTTTAAATCAATGTCCAATACACCATTTCAAGTCTATTTAATCAATAAATTTATCGAGCAAATCATGAACAAAAAGTTTGAGAAAAACGCACATCACAGCACTTGAATTTTTAAAAATTATTCAAGTTATTTGAGTTCTATTGTCGGGTAGTGGATTTCTATTGTCAAGCACTTGAGTTCTGCATAGCAGAGCACGCCAAAGCACGCCAGAGCACGCCAGTGCACGCAAGAGCACGTCAATGCACGCCAGAGCACGCCAGTGCAAGCCAGAGCACGCAAGTGCACGCCAAAGCACGGCAGTGCACGCCAGTGCACGCCAATTCACACCAGAGCACTCCAGTGCACGCCAGGGCAAGTCAATGCAAGCCAGATTACGCCAGTGCACGCCAGAGCACGCCAGAGCACGCCAGTGCACGCAAGAGCACGTTAATGCACGCCAGAGCACGCCAGTGTACGCCAGTGCACGCCAGAGCACGCCAGTGCACGCCAGAGCACGCCAGTGCACGCCAGAGCACGCCAGTGCACGCCAGAGCACTCCAGTGCACGCCAGAGCAATTCAATGCACGCCAGAGCACGCCAGAGCACGCAAGTGCACGCAAAAGCACGCCAGTGCACGCCAGTGCACGCCAATTCACAGCAGAGCACGCCAGTGCACGCCAGAGCACGCAAGAGCACGCCAGAGCATGCCAGAGCACTTCAGTGCACGCCAGAGCACGATAGAGCACAGCAGAGAACAGTTCAGCACTTGAAGTTGCTATAATATTTTTTTCACTTGTTAAAATCATTTTTTAATTACACGATGTGTAAATCAATGTCCAATACACCATTTTAAGTCTATTTAATCAATAAATTTATAGAGCAAATCATGAACAAAAAGTTTGAGAAAAACGCACATCACAGCATTTGAATTTTTCGGGTAGTGGATTTCATTGTCAAGCACTTGAGTTCTGCATAGCAGAGCACGCCAAAGCACGCCAGAGCACGCCAGTGCACGCAAGAGCACGTCAATGCACGCCAGTGCACGCCAGAGCACGCAAGTGCACGCCAAAGCACGTCAATGCACGCCAGAGCAAGCCAGAGCACGCCAGAGCAGGAAAGTGCACGCCAAAGCACGCCAGTGCACGCCAGAGCACGCCAGTACACGCCAGTGCACGCCAATTCACACCAGAGCACGCCAGTGCATGCCAGAGCACGCCAGTGCACGCCAGAGCAAGTCAATGCACGCCAGAGCACGCCAATTCACACCAGAGCACGTCAGTGCACGCTAGAGCACGCCAATTCACACCAGAGCACGCCAGTGCACGCCAGAGCACGCCAGTGCACGCAAGAGCAAGTCAATGCACGCCAGAGCACGCCAGTGCACGCCAGAGAACGCCAGTGCACGCCAGAGCACTTCAGTGCACGCCAGAGCACGGTAGAGCACAGCAGAGAACAGCTCAGCACTTGAAGTTGCTATAATATTTTTTTCACTTTTTAAAATCATTTTTTAATTACAGGATGTTTAAATCAATGTCCAATACACCATTTCAAGTCTATTTAATCAATAAATTTATCGAGCAAATCATGAACAAAAAGTTTGAGAAAAACGCACATCACAGCACTTGAATTTTTAAAAATTATTCAAGTTATTTGAGTTCTATTGTCGGGTAGTGGATTTCTATTGTCAAGCACTTGAGTTCTGCATAGCAGAGCACGCCAGAGCACGACAGAGCACGCCAGAGCACGCCAGTGCACGCCAGAGCCCTCAAGTGCACGCCAGAGCACGCCAGTGCACGCCAGAGCACGCCAGTGCACGCCAGAGCACGCCAGTGCACGCCAGAGCACGCCAGTGCACGTCAGAGCACGCCAGTGCACGCAAGAGCACGTCAATGCATGCCAGAGTATGCCAGTGCACGCCAGAGCACGCCAGTGCACGCCAGAGCACGCCAGTGCACGCCAGAGCACGCCAGTGCACGCCAGAGCACGCCAGTGCACGCCAGAGCACGCCAGTCTACGCACGAGAACGTCAATGCACGCCAGAGCATGCCAGTGCACGCCAGAGCACGCCAGTGCACGCCAGATCACGCCAGTGCACGCCAGAGCACGCCAGTGCACGCCAGAGCAATTCAATGCACGCCAGAGCACACCAATTCACACAAGAGCACGCCAGTGCACGCCAGAGCACGCCAATTCACACCAGAGCACGTCAATGCACGCCAGAGCACGCCAGTGCACGCCAGAGCACGCAAGTGCACGCCAAAGCACGCCAGTCCACGCCAGAGCACGCCAGTGCACGCCAGTGCACGCCAGTGCCCGCCAGAGCACGCCAGTGCACGCCAGAGCACGCCAGTGCACGCCAGTGCACGCCAGAGCACGCCAGTGCACGCCAGAGCACGCCAGTGCACGCCAGAGCAATTCAATGCACGCCAAAGCACGCCAATTCACACCAGAACACGCCAGTGCACGCCAGAGCACGCCAATTCACTCCAGAGCACGCCAGTGCACGCCAGAGCACGTCAATGCACGCCAGAGCACGCCAGTGTACGCCAGAGCACGCCAATGCACGCCAATTCACACCAGAGCACGCCAGAGCACGCCAGTGCACGCCAGAGCACGTCAATGCACGCCAGAGCAAGCCAGAGCACGCCAGAGCACGCAAGTGCACGCCAAAGCACGCCAGTGCACGCCAGAGCACGCCAGAGCAAGTCAATGCACGCCAGTGCACGCCAATTCACACCAGAGCACGCAAGTGCACGCCAGAGCACGCCAATTCACACCAGAGCACGCCAGTGCACGCCAGAGCACGCCAGTGCACACAAGAGCACGTCAATGCACGCCAGAGCACGCATGTGCACGCCAGAGCACGCAAGTGCACGCCAGAGCACGCCAGTGCACGCCAGAGCACGCCAGTGCACGCCAGAGCAATTCAATGCACGCCAGAGCACGCCAGTGCACGCCAGATCACGCCAGTGCACGCCAGAGCAATTCAATGCACGCCAGAGCACGCCAATTCACACCAGAACACGCCAGTGCACGCCAGAGCACGCCAATTCACACCAGAGCACGCCAGTGCACGCCAGAGCACGTCAATGCACGCCTGAGCACGCCAGAGCACGCCAGTGCACGCCAGAGCACGTCAATGCACGCCAGAGCACGCCAGAGCACGCAAGTGCACGCCAAAGCACGCCAGTGCACGCCAGAGCACGCCAGTACACGCCAGTGCACGCCAATTCACACCAGAGCACGCCAGAGCACGCCAGAGCACGCCAGTGCACGCCAGATTAAGTCAATGCACGCCAGTGCACGCCAATTCACACCAGAGCACGCCAGTGCACGCCAGAGCACGCCAATTCACACCAGAGCACGCCAGTGCACGCCAGAGCACGCCAGTGCACGCAAGAGCACGTCAATGCACGCCAGAGCACGCCAGTGCACGCCAGAGCACGCAAGTGCACGCCAGAGCACGCAAGTGCACGCCAGAGCACGCCAGTGCACGCCAGAGCACGCCAGTGAACGCCAGAGCACGCCAGTGCACGCCAGAGCAATTCAATGCACGCCAGAGCACGCCAGGGCACGCCAGAGCACGCAAGTGCACGCCAAAGCACGCCAGTGCACGCCAGTGCACGCCAATTCACACCAGAGCACGCCAGTGCCCGCCAGAGCACGCCAGAGCACGCCAGAGCACGCCAGAGCACTTCAGTGCACGCCAGAGCACGGTAGAGCACAGCAGAGAACAGCTCAGCACTTGAAGTTGCTATAATATTTTTTTCACTTTTTAAAATCATTTTTTAATTACAGGATGTTTAAATCAATGTCCAATACACCATTTCAAGTCTATTTAATCAATAAATTTATCGAGCAAATCATGAACAAAAAGTTTGAGAAAAACGCACATCACAGCACTTGAATTTTTAAAAATTATTCAAGTTATTTGAGTTCTATTGTCGGGTAGTGGATTTCTATTGTCAAGCACTTGAGTTCTGCATAGCAGAGCACGCCAGAGCACGACAGAGCACGCCAGAGCACGCCAGTGCACGCCAGAGCCCTCAAGTGCACGCCAGAGCACGCCAGTGCACGCCAGAGCACGCCAGTGCACGCCAGAGCACGCCAGTGCACGCCAGAGCACGCCAGTGCACGTCAGAGCACGCCAGTGCACGCAAGAGCACGTCAATGCATGCCAGAGTATGCCAGTGCACGCCAGAGCACGCCAGTGCACGCCAGAGCACGCCAGTGCACGCCAGAGCACGCCAGTGCACGCCAGAGCACGCCAGTCTACGCACGAGAACGTCAATGCACGCCAGAGCCCTCAAGTGCACGCCAGAGCACGCCAGTGCACGCCAGAGCACGCCAGTGCACGCCAGAGCACGCCAGTGCACGTCAGAGCACGCCAGTGCACGCAAGAGCACGTCAATGCATGCCAGAGTATGCCAGTGCACGCCAGAGCACGCCAGTGCACGCCAGAGCACGCCAGTGCACGCCAGAGCACGCCAGTGCACGCCAGAGCACGCCAGTCTACGCACGAGAACGTCAATGCACGCCAGAGCATGCCAGTGCACGCCAGAGCACGCCAGTGCACGCCAGAGCACGCCAGTGCACGCCAGAGCACGCCAGTGCACGCCAGAGCACGCCAGTGCACGCCAGAGCAATTCAATGCACGCCAGAGCACACCAATTCACACAAGAGCACGCCAGTGCACGCCAGAGGACGCCAATTCACACCAGAGCACGTCAATGCACGCCAGAGCACGCCAGTGCACGCCAGAGCACGCAAGTGCACGCCAAAGCACGCCAGTACACGCCAGAGCACGCCAGTGCACGCCAGAGCACGCCAGTGCCCGCCAGAGCACGCCAGTGCACGCCAGAGCACGCCAGTGCACGCCAGTGCACGCCAGAGCACGCCAGTGCACGCCAGAGCACGCCAGTGCACGCCAGAGCAATTCAATGCACGCCAAAGCACGCCAATTCACGCCAGAGCACGCATGTGCACGCCAGAGCACGCAAGTGCACGCCAGAGCACGCCAGTGCACGCCAGAGCACGCCAGTGCACGCCAGAGCAATTCAATGCACGCCAGAGCACGCCAGTGCACGCCAGATCACGCCAGTGCACGCCAGAGCAATTCAATGCACGCCAGAGCACGCCAATTCACACCAGAACACGCCAGTGCACGCCAGAGCACGCCAATTCACACCAGAGCACGCCAGTGCACGCCAGAGCACGTCAATGCACGCCAGAGCACGCCAGTGCACGCCAGAGCACGCTTATGCACGCCAATTCACACCAGAGCACGCCAGTGCACGCCTGAGCACGCCAGAGCACGCCAGTGCACGCCAGAGCACGTCAATGCACGCCAGAGCACGCCAGAGCACGCAAGTGCACGCCAAAGCACGCCAGTGCACGCCAGAGCACGCCAGTACACGCCAGTGCACGCCAATTCACACCAGAGCACGCCAGAGCACGCCAGAGCACGCCAGTGCACGCCAGATTAAGTCAATGCACGCCAGTGCACGCCAATTCACACCAGAGCACGCCAGTGCACGCCAGAGCACGCCAATTCACACCAGAGCACGCCAGTGCACGCCAGAGCACGCCAGTGCACGCAAGAGCACGTCAATGCACGCCAGAGCACGCCAGTGCACGCCAGAGCACGAAAGTGCACGCCAGAGCACGCAAGTGCACGCCAGAGCACGCCAGTGCACGCCAGAGCACGCCAGTGAACGCCAGAGCACGCCAGTGCACGCCAGAGCAATTCAATGCACGCCAGAGCACGCCAGGGCACGCCAGAGCACGCAAGTGCACGCCAAAGCACGCCAGTGCACGCCAGTGCACGCCAATTCACACCAGAGCACGCCAGTGCACGCCAGAGCACGCCAGCGCACGCCAGAGCACGCCAGAGCACTTCAGTGCACGCCAGAGCACGGTAGAGCACAGCAGAGAACAGCTCAGCACTTGAAGTTGCTATAATATTTTTTTCACTTGTTAAAATAATTTTTTAATTACACGATGTGTAATTCAATGTCCAATACACCATTTCAAGTCTATTTAATCAAAAAAATTATAGAGCAAATCATGAACAAAAAGTTTGAGAAAAACGCACATCACAGCACTTGAATTTTTCGGGTAGTGGATTTCTATTGTCAAGCACTTGAGTTCTGCATAGCAGAGCACGCCAGAGCACGCCAGAGCACGCCAGTGCCCGCCAGAGCATGCCAGTGCACGCCAGAGCACGACAGTGCACGCCAGAGCAATTCAATGCACGCCAGAGCAAGCCAATTCAAACCAGAGCACGCCAATTCACACCAGAGCACGCCAGTGCACGCCAGAGCACGCCAGTGCACGCCAGAGCACTCCAGTGCACGCCAGAGCAATTCAATGCACGCCAGAGCACGCCAGTGCACGCCAGAGCACGCAAGTGCACGCCAAAGCACGCCAGTGCACGCCAGTGCACGCCACTTCACACCAGAGCACGCCAGTGCACGCCAGAGCACGCAAGAGCACGCCAGAGCACTTCAGTGCACGCCAGAGCACGGTAGAGCACAGCAGAGAACAGCTCAGCACTTGAAATTGCTATAATATTTTTTTTACTTGTTAAAATCATTTTTTAATTACACGATGTGTAAATCAATGTCCAATACACCATTTCAAGTCTATTTAATCAAAAAATTTATAGAGCAAATCATGAACAAAAAGTTTGAGAAAAACGCACATCACAGCACTTGAATTTTTCGGGTAGTGGATTTCTATTGTAAAGCACTTGAGTTCTGCATAGCAGAGCACGCCAAAGCACGCCAGAGCACGCCAGTGCACGCAAGAGCACGTCAATGCACGCCAGAGCACGCAAGTGCACGGCAGAGCACGCAAGTGCACGCCAAAGAACGCCAGTGCACGCCAGAGCACGCCAGTGCACGCCAGAGCACGCCAGTGCCCGCCAGAGCACGCCAGTGCACGCCAGTGCACGCCAGAGCACGCCAGTGCACGCCAGTGAACGCCAGAGCACGCCAGTGCACGCCAGAGGCCGCCAGAGCAATTAAATGCACGCCAGAGCACGCCAATTCACACCAGAACACGCCAGTGCACGCCAGAGCACGCCAATTCACATCAGAGCACGCCAGAGCACGTCAATGCACGCCAGAGCACGCCAGTGCACGCCAGAGCACGCCAATGCACGCCAATTCACACCAGAGCACGCCAGTGCACGCCAGAGCACGCCAGAGCACGCCAGTGCACGCCAGAGCACGTCAATGCACGCCAGAGCAAGCCAGAGCACGCCAGAGCATGCAAGTGCACGCCAAAGCACGCCAGTGCACGCCAGTACACGCCAGTGCACGCCAATTCACACCAGAGCACGCCAGAGCACGCCAGAGCACGCCAGTGTACGCCAGAGCAAGTCAATGCACGCCAGTGCACGCCAATTCACACCAGAGCACGCCAGTGCACGCCAGAGCACCCCAATTCACACCAGAGCACGCCAGTGCACGCCAGAGCACGCCAGTGCACGCAAGAGCACGTCAATGCACGCCAGAGCACGCCAGTGCACGCCAGAGCACGCCAGTGCACGCCAGAGCACGCAAGTGCACGCCAAACCACGCCAGTGCACGCCAGTGCACGCCAGTGCACGCCAATTCACACCAGAGCACGCCAGTGCACGCCAGAGCACGCCAGTGCACGCCAGAGCACGCAAGTGCACGCCCAACCACGCCAGTCCACGCCAGTGCACGCCAGTGCACGCCAGTGCACGCCAGTGCACGCCAATTCACACCAGAGCACGCCAGTGCACGCCAGAGCACGCCAGTGCACGCCAGAGCACGCCAGTGCACGCCAGAGCATGCCAGTGCACGCCAGAGCACGCCAGTGCACGCCAGTGCACGCCAGTGCACGCCAATTCACACCAGAGCACGCCAGTGCACGCCAGAGCACGCCAGTGCACGCCAGAGCACGCAAGTGCACGCCCAACCACGCCAGTGCACGCCAGTGCACGCCAGTGCACGCCAGAGCACGCCAGTGCACGCCAGAGCACGCCAGTGCACGCCAGAGCACGCCAGTGCACGCCAGAGCACGCCAGTGCACGCCAGAGCACGCCAGTGCACGCCAGAGCACGCCAGTGCACGCCAGAGCACGTCAATGCACGCCAGAGCACGCCAGAGCACGCAAGTGCACGCCAAAGCACGCCAGTGCACGCCAGAGCACGCCAGTACACGCCAGTGCACGCCAATTCACACCAGAGCACGCCAGAGCACGCCAGAGCACGCCAGTGCACGCCAGAGCAAGTCAATGCACGCCAGTGCACGCCAATTCACACCAGAGCACGCCAGTGCACGCCAGAGCACGCCAATTCACACCAGAGCACGCCAGTGCACGCCAGAGCACGCCAGTGCACGCAAGAGCACGTCAATGCACGCAAAAGCACGCCAGTGAACGCCAGAGCACGCAAGTGCACGCCAGAGCACGCCAGTGCACGCCAGAGCACGCCAGTACACGCCATAGCACGCCAGTGCACGCCAGGGCACGCCAGTGCACGCCAGAGCAATTCAATGCACGCCAGAGCACGCCAGGGCACGCCAGAGCACGCAAGTGCACGCCAAAGCACTCCAGTGCACGCCAGTGCACGCCAATTCACACCAGAGCACGCCAGAGCACGCCAGAGCACGCCAGTGTACGCCAGAGCAAGTCAATGCACGCCAGTGCACGCCAATTCACACCAGAGCACGCCAGTGCACGCCAGAGCACGCCAATTCACACCAGAGCACGCCAGTGCACGCCAGAGCACGCCAGTGAACGCCAGAGCACGCCAGTGAACGCCAGAGCACGCAAGTGCACGCCAGAGCACGCCAGTGCACGCCAGAGCACGCCAGTGCACGCCAGAGCACGCAAGTGCACGCCAAAGCACGCAAGTGCACGCCAAAGAACGCCAGTGCACGCCAGTGCACGCCAATTCACACCAGAGCACGCCAGTGCACGCCAGAGCACGCCAGTGCACGCCAGAGCACGCCAGTGCACGCCAGAGCAATTCAATGCACGCCAGAGCACGCCAATTCACACCAGAACACGCCAGTGCACGCCAGAGCACGCCAATTCACACCAGAGCACGCCAGTGCACGCCAGAGCACGTCAATGCACGCCAATTCACACCAGAGCACGCCAGTGCACGCCAGAGCACGCCAGTGCACGCCAGAGCACGCCAGTGCACGCCAATTCACACCAGAGCACGCCAGAGAACGCCAGTACACGCCAGTGCACGCCAATTCACACCAGAGCACGCAAGAGCACGCCAGAGCACACCAGTGCACGCCAGAACAAGTCAATGCAAGCCAGTGCACGCCAATTCACACCAGAGCACGCCAGTGCACGCCAGAGCACGCCAATTCACACCAGAGCACGCCAGTGCACGCCAGAGCACGCCAGTGCACGCAAGAGCACGTCAATGCACGCCAGAGCACGCCAGTGCACGCCAGAGCACGCAAGTGCACGCCAGAGCACGCCAGTGCACGCCAGAGCACGCCAGTGCACGCCAGAGCAATTCAATGCACGCCAGAGCACGCCAGTGCACGCCAGAGCACGCAAGTGCACGCCAAAGCACGCCAGTGCACGCCAGTGCACGCCAATTCACACCAGAGCAAGCCAGTGCACGCCAGAGCACGCCAGAGCACGCCAGAGCACGCCAGAGCACGCCAGAGCACTTCAGTGCACGCCAGAGCGCGGTAGAGCACAGCAGAGAACAGCTCAGCACTTGAAGTTGCTATAATATTTTTTTCACTTGTTAAAATCATTTTTTAATTACACGATGTGTAAATCAATGTCCAATACACCATTTCAAGTCTATTTAATCAATAAATTTATAGAGCAAATCATGAACAAAAAGTTTGAGAAAAACGCACATCACAGCACTTGAATTTTTCAGGTAGTGGATTTCTATTGTCAAGCACTTGAGTTCTGCATAGCAGAGCACGCCAGAGCACGCCAGAGCACGCCAGTGCACGCCAGAGCACGCCAGTGCACGCCAGAATACGTCAATGCACGCCAGAGCACGCAAGTGCACGCCAGAGCACGCCAATGCACGCCAATTCACACCAGAGCACGCCAGTGCACGCCAGTGCACGCCAGAGCACGCCATTGCACGCCAGAGCACGTCAATGCACGCCAGAGCACGCAAGTGCACGCCAATTCACACCAGAACACGCCAGTGCACGCCAGAGCACGCCAATTCACACCAGAGCACGCCAGTGCACGCCAGAATACGTCAATGCACGCCAGAGCACGCAAGTGCACGCCAGAGCACGCCAATGCACGCCAATTCACACCAGAGCACGCCAGTGCACGCCAGAGCACGCCAGAGCACGCCATTGCACGCCAGAGCACGTCAATGCACGCCAGAGCACGCAAGTGCACGCCAAAGCACGCCAGTGCACGCCAGAGCACGCCAGTACACGCCAGTGCACGCCAATTCACACCAGAGCACGCCAGTGCATGCCAGAGCACGCCAGTGCACGCCAGAGCAAGTCAATGCACGCAAGAACACGCCAATTCACACCAGAGCACGCCAGTGCACGCCAGAGCACGCCAATTCACACCAGAGCACGCCAGTGCACGCCAGAGCACGCCAGTGCACGCAAGAGCACGTCAATGCACGCCAGAGCACGCCAGTGCACGCCAGAGCACGCCAATTCACACCAGAGCACGTCAATGCACGCTAGAGCACGCCAGTGCACGCCAGTGCACGCCAGTGCACGCACGAGCACGTCAGAGCACGCCAGTGCCCGCCAGAGCACGCGAGTGCACGCCAGTGCACGCCAGAGCACGTCAATGCACGCCAGAGCAAGCCAGAGCACGCCAGATTACGCCAGAGCACGCCAGTGCACGCCGGAGCACGCCAATTCACACCAGAGCACGCCAGTGCACGCCAGAGCACACCAATTCACACCAGAGCACGCCAGTGCACGCCAGAGCACGCCAGTGCACGCACGATCACGTCAATGCACGCCAGAGCATGCCAGTGCACGCCAGAGCACGCCAATTCACACCAGAGCACGTCAATGCACGCCAGAGCACGCCAGTGCACGCCAGAGCAACCAAGTGCACGCCAGAGCACGCCAAAGCACGCCAGAGCACGCCAGTGCACGCACGATCGCGTCAATGCACGCCAGAGCATGCCAGTGCACACCAGAGCACTCCAGTGCACGCCAGAACACGCCAATTCACACCAGAGCACGTCAATGCACGCCAGAGCACGCCAGTGCACGCCAGAGCACGCCAATTCAAACCAGAGCACGCCAAAGCACGCCAATGCACGGCAGAGCACGTCAATGCACGCCAGAGCACGCCAGTGCACGCCAGAGCACGCCAGTGCACGCCATAGCAATTCAATGCACGCCAGAGCACACCAATTCACACCAAAGCACGCCAGTGCACGCCAGAGCACGCCAATTCACACCAGAGCACGCCAGTGCACGCCAGAGCACGCCAATGCACGCCAATTAACACCAGAGCACACCAGTGCATTCCAGAGCACGCCAGAGCACGCCAGTGCACGCCAGAGCACGTCAATGCACGCCAGAGCAAGCCAGAGCACGCCAGAGCACGCAAGTGCACGCCAAAGCACGCCAGAGCACGCCAGAGCACGCCAGTACACGCCAGTGCACGCCAATTCACACCAGAGCACGCCAGAGCACGCCAGAGCACGCCAGTGCACGCCAGAGCAAGTCAATGCACGCCAGTGCACGCCAATTCACACCAGAGCACGCCAGTGCACGCCAGAGCACGCCAATTCACACCAGAGCACGCCAGTGCACGCCAGAGCACGCCAGTGCACGCAAGAGCACGTCAATGCACGCCAGAGCACGCCAGTGCACGCCAGAGCACGCAAGTGCACGCCAGAGCAATTCAATGCACGCCAGAGCACGCCAGTGCACGCCAGAGCACGCAAGTGCACGCCAAAGCACGCCAGTGCACGCCAATTCACACCAGAGCAAGCCAGTGCACGCCAGAGCACGCCAGAGCACACCAGTGCACGCCAGAGCACGCAAGAGCACGCCAGAGCACGCCAGAGCACTTCAGTGCACGCCAGATCACGGTAGAGCACAGCAGAGAACAGCTCAGCACTTGAAATTGCTATAATATTCTTTTCACTTGTTAAAATCATTTTTTAATTACACGATGTGTAAATCAGTGTCCAATACACCATTTCAAGTCTATTTAATCAATAAATTTATAGAGCAAATCATGAACAAAAAGTTTGAAAAAAACGCACATCACAGCACTTGAATTTTTCGGGTAGTGGATTTCTATTGTCAAGCCCTTGAGTTCTGCATAGCAGAGCACGCCAGAGCACGCCAGAGCACGCCAGTACACGCAAGAGCACGTCAATGCACGCCAGAGCACGCCAGTGCACGCCAGAGCACGCAAGTGCACGCCAGAGCACGCCAGTGCACGCCAGAGCACGCCAGTGCACGCCAGAGCACGCCAGTGCACGCCAGAGCACGCCAGTGAACGCCAGTGCACGCCAGAGCACGCCAGTGCACGCCAGAGCAATTCAATGCACGCCAGAGCACGCCAGTGCACGCCAGAGCACGCAAGTGCACGCCAAAGCACGCCAGTGCACGCCAGTGCACGCTAATTCACACCAGAGCACGCCAGAGCACGCCAGTGCACGCCAGAGCATGCCAGTGCACGCCAGAGAACGCCAGTGCACGCCAGAGAACGCCAGTGCACGCCAGAGCACGCCAGTGCACGCCAGAGCACGCCAGTGCACGCCAGAGCACGCCAGTGCACGCCAGAGCACGCCAGTGCACGCCAGAGCACGCCAGTGCACGCCAGAGCACGCCAGTGCACGCCAGAGCACGCCAGTGCACGCCAGAGCAATTCAATGCACGCCAGAGCACGCCAATTCACACCAGAACACGCCAGTGCACGCCAGAGCAATTCAATGCACGCCAGAGCACGCCAGTGCACGCCAGTGCTCGCCAGAGCACGCCAGTGCACGTAAGAGCACGCCAGTGCACGCCAGAGCACGCCAGTGCACGCCAGAGCACGCCAATGCACGCCAGAGCAAGCCAGTGCACGTCAGAGCACGCCAGTGCACGCCAGAGCACGCCAGTGCACGCCAGAGCACGCCAGTTCACACCAGAGCACGCCAATTCACACCAGAGCACGCCAGTGCACGCCAGAGCACGCCAGTGCACGCCAGAGCACGCCAGTGCACGCCAAAGCACGCCAGTGCACGCCAGAGCACGCCAGTGCACGCCAGAGCACGCCAATTGCACGCCAGAGCACGCCAGTGCACGCCAGAGCACGCCAGTGCACGCCAGAGCACGCCAGTGCACGCCAGAGCACGCCAGTGCACGGCAGAGCACGCCAGTGCACGCCAAAGCACGCCAGAGCACGCCAGAGAACGCCAGTGCACGCCAGAGTACGCCAGTGCACGCCAGAGCACGCCAATTCACGCCAGAGCACGCCAGTGCACGCCAGAGCACGCCAATTCACACCAGAGCAAGCCAGTGCACGCCAGAGCAGGCCAATTCACACCAGAGCACGCCAGTGCACGCCATTAAACGCCAGAGCACGCCAATTCACACCAGAGCACGCCAGTGCACGCCAAAGCAAGCCAGTGCACGCCAGAGCACGCCTGTGCACGCCAGATCACGCCAGTGCACGCCAGAGCACGCCAGTGCACGCCAGAGCACGCCAGTGCACGCCAGAGCACGCCAGAGCACGCCAATTCACACCAGAGCACGCCAGTGCTCGCCAGAGCACGCCAGTGCATGCCAGAGCACGCCAGTGCTCGCCAGAGCACGCCAGTGCATGCCAGAGCACGCCAGTGCAGGCCAGAGCACGCCAGTGCACGCTAGAGCACGCCAGAGCACGTCAATGCACGCCAGAGCAAGCCAGAGCACGCCAGAGCACGCCAGAGCACGGTAGAGCACAGCAGAGAACAGCTCAGCACTTGAAGTTGCTATAATATTTTTTCCACTTGTTAAAACCATTTTTTAATTACAGGATGTGTACAATGTTTAATAAACCATTTCAAGTCTATTGAATCAATAAATTTATAGAGCAAATCATGAACAAAAAGTTTTAGAAAAACGCACATCACAGCACTTGAATTTTTAAAAATTATTCAAGTTATTTTAGTTCTATTGTCGGGTAGTGGATTTCTATTGTCAAGCACTTGAGTTCTGCATAGCAGAGCATGACAGAGCACGACAGAGCACGCCAGAGCTCGCCAGTGCACGCCAGAGCACAACAGTGCATGCCAGAGCACGCCAATTCACACCAGAGAACGCCAGAGCACGCCAGAGCATGCCAGAGCACGCCAATTCACACCAGAGCACGCCAGTGCACGCCAGAGCACGCCAGTGCACGCCAGAGCACGACAGAGCACGCCAGAGCACGCCAGTGCACGCCAGAGCACGCCAGTGCACGCCAGAGCACGCCAGTGCACGCCAGAGCACGCCAGTGCACGCCAGAGCACGCCAGTGCACGCCAGAGCACGCCAGTGCACGCCAGAGCACGCCAGTGCACGCCAGACAACGGTAGAGTACAGCAGAGAACAGCTCAGCACTTGAACTTTCTATAATATTTTTTTCTCTTGTTAAAACCATTTTTTAATTACAGGATGCGTAAATCAATATCCAATACACCATTTCAAGTGTATTGAATCAATATATTTATAGAGAAAATCATAAACAAAAAGTTTTAGAAAAACGCACATCACAGCACTTGAATTTTTAAAAATTATTCAAGTTATTTGAGTTCTATTGTCGGGTAGTGGATTTCTATTGTCAAGCACTTGAGTTCTGCATAGCAGAGCACGCCAGGGCACGCCAGTGCACGCCAGAGCACGCCAGTGCACGCCAGAGCACGCCAGTGCACGCCAGAGCACGCCAGTGCACGCCAGAGCACGCCAGTGCACGCCAGAGCACGCCAGTGCATGCCATAGGACGCCAGAGCAAGTCAATGCACGCCAGAGCACGATAGTGCACTCCAGAGCACTTCAATGCACGCCAGAGCACGCAAGTGCACGCCATAGCACGCAAGTGCACGCCAAAGCACGCCAGTGCACGCCAGAGCACGCCAAAGCACGCCAGTGCACGCCAGAGCACGCCAGTGCACGCCAGAGCACGCCAGTGCACGCCAGAGCACGCCAGAGCACGCCAATTCACACCAGAGCACGCCAGTGCACGCCAGAGCATGCCAGTGCACGCCAGAGCACGCCAGTGCACGCTAGAGCTCGCCAATGCACGTCAGTGCACGGCAGAGCACGTCAATGCACGCCAGAGCAAGCCAGAGCACGCCAGAGCACGCCAGAGCACGGTAGAGCACAGCAGAGAACAGCTCAGCACTTGAAGTTGCTATAATATTTTTTCCACTTGTTAAAACCATTTTTTAATTACAGGATGTGTACAATGTTTAATAAACCATTTCAAGTCTATTGAATCAATAAATTTATAGAGCAAATCACGAACAAAAAGTTTTAGAAAAACGCACATCACAGCACTTGAATTTTTAAAAATTATTCAAGTTATTTTAGTTCTATTGTCGGGTAGTGGATTTCTATTGTCAAGCACTTGAGTTCTGCATAGCAGAGCATGACAGAGCACGACAGAGCACGCCAGAGCTCGCCAGTGCACGCCAGAGCACAACAGTGCATGCCAGAGCACGCCAATTCACACCAGAGAACGCCAGAGCACGCCAGAGCACGCCAATTCACACCAGAGCACGCCAGTGCACGCCAGAGCACGCCAGAGCACGACAGAGCACGCCAGAGCACGCCAGTGCACGCCAGAGCACGCCAGTGCACGCCAGAGCACGCCAGTGCACGCCAGAGCACGCCAGTGCACGCCAGAGCACGCCAGTGCACGCCAGAGCACGCCAGTGCACGCCAGAGCACGCCAGTGCACGCCAGAGCACGCCAGTGCACGCCAGAGCACGCTAGTGCACGCCAGAGCACGCCAGTGCACGCCAGTGCACGCCAGTGCACGCCAGACAACGGTAGAGCACAGCAGAGAACAGCTCAGCACTTGAACTTTCTATAATATTTTTTTCTCTTGTTAAAACCATTTTTTAATTACAGGATGCGTAAATCAATATCCAATACACCATTTCAAGTGTATTGAATCAATATATTTATAGAGAAAATCATAAACAAAAAGTTTTAGAAAAACGCACATCACAGCACTTGAATTTTTAAAAATTATTCAAGTTATTTGAGTTCTATTGTCGGGTAGTGGATTTCTATTGTCAAGCACTTGAGTTCTGCATAGCAGAGCACGCCAGGGCACGCCAGTGCACGCCAGTGCACGCCAGAGCACGCCAGTGCACGCCAGAGCACGCCAGTGCACGCCAGAGCACGCCAGTGCACGCCAGAGCACGCCAGTGCACGCCATAGGACGCCAGAGCAAGTCAATGCACGCCAGAGCACGATAGTGCACTCCAGAGCACTTCAATGCACGCCAGAGCACGCAAGTGCACGCCAGAGCACGCAAGTGCACGCCAAAGCACGCCAGTGCACGCCAGAGCACGCCAGTGCACGCCAGTGCACGCCAATTCACGCCAGAGCACGCCAGTGCACGCCAGAGCACGCCAGTGCACGCCAGAGCACGCCAGAGCACGCCAATTCACACCAGAGCACGCCAGTGCACGCCAGAGCATGCCAGTGCACGCCAGAGCACGCCAGTGCACGCTAGAGCTCGCCAATGCACGTCAGTGCACGCCAGAGCACGTCAATGCACGCCAGAGCAAGCCAGAGCACGCCAGAGCACGCCAGAGCACGGTAGAGCACAGCAGAGAACAGCTCAGCACTTCAAGTTGCTATAATATTTTTTCCACTTGTTAAAACCATTTTTTAATTACAGGATGTGTACAATGTTTAATAAACCATTTCAAGTCTATTGAATCAATAAATTTATAGAGCAAATCATGAACAAAAAGTTTTAGAAAAACGCACATCACAGCACTTGAATTTTTAAAAATTATTCAAGTTATTTTAGTTCTATTGTCGGGTAGTGGATTTCTATTGTCAAGCACTTGAGTTCTGCATAGCAGAGCATGACAGAGCACGACAGAGCACGCCAGAGCTCGCCAGTGCACGCCAGAGCACAACAGTGCATGCCAGAGCACGCCAATTCACACCAGAGAACGCCAGAGCACGCCAGAGCACGCCAGAGCACGCCAATTCACACCAGAGCACGCCAGTGCACGCCAGAGCACGCCAGTGCACGCCAGAGCACGACAGAGCACGCCAGAGCACGCCAGTGCACGCCAGAGCACGCCAGTGCACGCCAGAGCACGCCAGTGCACGCCAGAGCACGCCAGTGCACGCCAGAGCACGCCAGTGCACGCCAGAGCACGCCAGTGCACGCCAGAGCACGCCAGTGCACGCCAGAGCACGCCAGTGCACGCCAGAGCACGCCAGTGCACGCCAGAGCACGCCAGTGCACGCCAGACAACGGTAGAGCACAGCAGAGAACAGCTCAGCACTTGAACTTTCTATAATATTTTTTTCTCTTGTTAAAACAATTTTTTAATTACAGGATGCGTAAATCAATATCCAATACACCATTTCAAGTGTATTGAATCAATAAATTTCTAGAGAAAATCATAAACAAAAAGTTTTAGAAAAACGCACATCACAGCACTTGAATTTTTAAAAATTATTCAAGTTATTTGAGTTCTACTGTCGGGTAGTGGATTTCTATTGTCAAGCACTTGAGTTCTGCATAGAAGAGCACGCCAGGGCACGCCAGTGCACGCCAGAGAACGCCAGTGCACGCCAGAGTACGACAGTGCACGCCAGAGCACGCCAATTCACGCCAGAGCACGCCAGTGCACGCCAGAGCACGCCAATTCACACCAGAGCAAGCCAGTGCACGCCAGAGCACGCCAATTCACACCAGAGCACGCCAGTGCACGCCAGTAAACGCCAGAGCACGTTAATTCACACCAGAGCACGCCAGTGCACGCCAAAGCACGCCAGTGCACGCCAGAGCACGCCAGTGCACGCCAGAGCACGCCAGTTCACGCCAGAGCACGCCAGTGCACGACAGAGCACGCCAGTGCACGCCAGAGCACGCCAGTGCACGCCAGAGCACGCCAGTGCACGCTAGAGCTAGCCAGTGCACGCCAGTGCACGCCAGAGCACGTCAATGCACGCCAGAGCAAGCCAGAGCACGCCAGAGCACGCCAGAGCACGGTAGAGCACAGCAGAGAACAGCTCAGCACTTGAAGTTGCTATAATATTTTTTCCACTTGGTAAAACCATTTTTTAATTACAGGATGTGTACAATGTTTAATAAACCATTTCAAGTCTATTGAATCAATAAATTTATAGAGCAAATCATGAACAAAAAGTTTTAGAAAAACGCACATCACAGCACTTGAATTTTTAAAAATTATTCAAGTTATTTTAGTTCTATTGTCGGGTAGTGGATTTCTATTGTCAAGCACTTGAGTTCTGCATAGCAGAGCATGACAGAGCACGACAGAGCACGCCAGAGCTCGCCAGTGCACGCCAGAGCACAACAGTGCATGCCAGAGCACGCCAATTCACACCAGAGAACGCCAGAGCACGCCAGAGCACGCCAATTCACACCAGAGCACGCCAGTGCATGCCAGAGCACGACAGAGCACGCCAGAGCACGCCAGTGCACGCCAGAGCACGCCAGTGCACGCCAGAGCACGCCAGTGCACGCCAGAGCACGCCAGAGCACGCCAGAGCACGCCAGTGCACGCCAGAGCACGCCAGTGCACGCCAGAGCACGCCAGTGCACGCCAGACAACGGTAGAGCACAGCAGAGAACAGCTCAGCACTTGAACTTTCTATAATATTTATTTCTCTTGTTAAAACCATTTTTTAATTACAGGATGCGTAAATCAATATCCAATACACCATTTCAAGTGTATTGAATCAATATATTTATAGAGAAAATCATAAACAAAAAGTTTTAGAAAAACGCTCATCACAGCACTTGAATTTTTAAAAATTATTCAAGTTATTTGAGTTCTATTGTCGGGTAGTGGATTTCTATTGTCAAGCACTTGAGTTCTGCATAGCAGAGCACGCCAGGGCACGCCAGTGCACGCCAGAGCACGCCAGTGCACGCCAGAGCACGCCAGTGCACGCCAGAGCACGCCAGTGCACGCCAGAGCACGCCAGTGCACGCCAGAGCACGCCAGTGCACGCCATAGGACGCCAGAGCAAGTCAATGCACGCCAGAGCACGATAGTGCACTCCAGAGCACTTCAATGCACGCCAGAGCACGCCAGTGCACGCCAGAGCACGCAAGTGCACGCCAAAGTACGCCAGTGCACGCCAGAGCACGCCAGTGCACGCCAGTGCACGCCAATTCACGCCAGAGCACGCCAGTGCACGCCAGAGCACGCCAGAGCACGCCAATTCACACCAGAGCACGCCAGTGCACGCCAGAGCATGCCAGTGCACGCCAGAGCACGCCAGTGCACGCTAGAGCTCGCCAGTGCACGTCAGTGCACGCCAGAGCACGTCAATGCACGCCAGAGCAAGCCAGAGCACGCCAGAGCACGCCAGAGCACGGTAGAGCACAGCAGAGAACAGCTCAGCACTTGAAGTTGCTATAATATTTTTTCCACTTGTTAAAACCATTTTTTAATTACAGGATGTGTACAATGTTTAATAAACCATTTCAAGTCTATTGAATCAATAAATTTATAGAGCAAATCATGAACAAAAAGTTTTAGAAAAACGCACATCACAGCACTTGAATTTTTAAAAATTATTCAAGTTATTTTAGTTCTATTGTCGGGTAGTGGATTTCTATTGTCAAGCACTTGAGTTCTGCATAGCAGAGCATGACAGAGCACGACAGAGCACGCCAGAGCTCGCCAGTGCACGCCAGAGCACAACAGTGCATGCCAGAGCACGCCAATTCACACCAGAGAACGCCAGAGCACGCCAGAGCACGCCAGAGCACGCCAATTCACACCAGAGCACGCCAGTGCACGCCAGAGCACGACAGAGCACGCCAGAGCACGCCAGTGCACGCCAGAGCACGCCAGTGCACGCCAGAGCACGCCAGTGCACGCCAGAGCACGCCAGTGCACGCCAGAGCACGCCAGTGCACGCCAGACAACGGTAGAGCACAGCAGAGAACAGCTCAGCACTTGAACTTTCTATAATATTTTTTTCTCTTGTTAAAACCATTTTTTAATTACAAGATGCGTAAATCAATATCCAATACACCATTTCAAGTGTATTGAATCAATAAATTTCTAGAGAAAATCATAAACAAAAAGTTTTAGAAAAACGCACATCACAGCACTTGAATTTTTAAAAATTATTCAAGTTATTTGAGTTCTATTGTCGGGTAGTGGATTTCTATTGTCAAGCACTTGAGTTCTGCATAGAAGAGCACGCCAGGGCACGCCAGTGCACGCCAGAGAACGCCAGTGCACGCCAGAGTACGACAGTGCACGCCAGAGCACGCCAATTCACGCCAGAGCACGCCAGTGCACGCCAGAGCACGCCAATTCACACCAGAGCAAGCCAGTGCACGCCAGAGCACGCCAATTCACACCAGAGCACGCCAGTGCACGCCAGTAAACGCCAGAGCACGTTAATTCACACCAGAGCACGCCAGTGCACGCCAAAGCACGCCAGTGCACGCCAGAGCACGCCAGTGCACGCCAGAGCACGCCAGTTCACGCCAGAGCACGCCAGTGCACGCCAGAGCACGCCAGTGCACGCCAGAGCACGCCAGTGAACGCTAGAGCACGCCAGTGCACGCCAGTGCACGCCAGAGCACGTCAATGCACGCCAGAGCAAGCCAGAGCACGCCAGAGCACGCCAGAGCACGGTAGAGCACAGCAGAGAACAGCTCAGCACTTGAAGTTGCTATAATATTTTTTCCACTTGTTAAAACCATTTTTTAATTACAGGATGTGTACAATGTTTAATAAACCATTTCAAGTCTATTGAATCAATAAATTTATAGAGCAAACCATGAACAAAAAGTTTTAGAAAAACGCACATCACAGCACTTGAATTTTTAAAAATTATTCAAGTTATTTTAGTTCTATTGTCGGGTAGTGGATTTCTATTGTCAAGCACTTGAGTTCTGCATAGCAGAGCATGACAGAGCACGACAGAGCACGCCAGAGCTCGCCAGTGCACGCCAGAGCACAACAGTGCATGCCAGAGCACGCCAATTCACACCAGAGAACGCCAGAGCACGCCAGAGCACGCCAATTCACACCAGAGCACGCCAGTGCACGCCAGAGCACGACAGAGCACGCCAGAGCACGCCAGTGCACGCCAGAGCACGCCAGTGCACGCCAGAGCACGCCAGTGCACGCCAGAGCACGCCAGTGCACGCCAGAGCACGCCAGTGCACGCCAGAGCACGCCAGTGCACGCCAGAGCACGCCAGTGCACGCCAGAGCACGCCAGTGCACGCCAGAGCACGCCAGTGCACGCCAGACAACGGTAGAGCACAGCAGAGAACAGCTCAGCACTTGAACTTTCTATAATATTTTTTTCTCTTGTTAAAACCATTTTTTAATTACAGGATGCGTAAATCAATATCCAATACACCATTTCAAGTGTATTGAATCAATATATTTATAGAGAAAATCATAAACAAAAAGTTTTAGAAAAACGCACATCACAGCACTTGAATTTTTAAAAATTATTCAAGTTATTTGAGTTCTATTGTCGGGTAGTGGATTTCTATTGTCAAGCACTTGAGTTCTGCATAGCAGAGCACGCCAGGGCACGCCAGTGCACGCCAGTGCACGCCAGAGCACGCCAGTGCACGCCAGAGCACGCCAGTGCACGCCAGAGCACGCCAGTGCACGCCAGAGCACGCCAGTGCACGCCATAGGACGCCAGAGCAAGTCAATGCACGCCAGAGCACGATAGTGCACTCCAGAGCACTTCAATGCACGCCAGAGCACGCAAGTGCACGCCAGAGCACGCAAGTGCACGCCAAAGCACGCCAGTGCACGCCAGAGCACGCCAGTGCACGCCAGTGCACGCCAATTCACGCCAGAGCACGCCAGTGCACGCCAGAGCACGCCAGTGCACGCCAGAGCACGCCAGAGCACGCCAATTCACACCAGAGCACGCCAGTGCACGCCAGAGCATGCCAGTGCACGCCAGAGCACGCCAGTGCACGCTAGAGCTCGCCAATGCACGTCAGTGCACGCCAGAGCACGTCAATGCACGCCAGAGCAAGCCAGAGCACGCCAGAGCACGCCAGAGCACGGTAGAGCACAGCAGAGAACAGCTCAGCACTTCAAGTTGCTATAATATTTTTTCCACTTGTTAAAACCATTTTTTAATTACAGGATGTGTACAATGTTTAATAAACCATTTCAAGTCTATTGAATCAATAAATTTATAGAGCAAATCATGAACAAAAAGTTTTAGAAAAACGCACATCACAGCACTTGAATTTTTAAAAATTATTCAAGTTATTTTAGTTCTATTGTCGGGTAGTGGATTTCTATTGTCAAGCACTTGAGTTCTGCATAGCAGAGCATGACAGAGCACGACAGAGCACGCCAGAGCTCGCCAGTGCACGCCAGAGCACAACAGTGCATGCCAGAGCACGCCAATTCACACCAGAGAACGCCAGAGCACGCCAGAGCACGCCAGAGCACGCCAATTCACACCAGAGCACGCCAGTGCACGCCAGAGCACGCCAGTGCACGCCAGAGCACGACAGAGCACGCCAGAGCACGCCAGTGCACGCCAGAGCACGCCAGTGCACGCCAGAGCACGCCAGTGCACGCCAGAGCACGCCAGTGCACGCCAGAGCACGCCAGTGCACGCCAGAGCACGCCAGTGCACGCCAGAGCACGCCAGTGCACGCCAGAGCACGCCAGTGCACGCCAGAGCACGCCAGTGCACGCCAGAGCACGCCAGTGCACGCCAGAGCACGCCAGTGCACGCCAGACAACGGTAGAGCACAGCAGAGAACAGCTCAGCACTTGAACTTTCTATAATATTTTTTTCTCTTGTTAAAACAATTTTTTAATTACAGGATGCGTAAATCAATATCCAATACACCATTTCAAGTGTATTGAATCAATAAATTTCTAGAGAAAATCATAAACAAAAAGTTTTAGAAAAACGCACATCACAGCACTTGAATTTTTAAAAATTATTCAAGTTATTTGAGTTCTACTGTCGGGTAGTGGATTTCTATTGTCAAGCACTTGAGTTCTGCATAGAAGAGCACGCCAGGGCACGCCAGTGCACGCCAGAGAACGCCAGTGCACGCCAGAGTACGACAGTGCACGCCAGAGCACGCCAATTCACGCCAGAGCACGCCAGTGCAACGCCAGAGCACGCCAATTCACACCAGAGCAAGCCAGTGCACGCCAGAGCACGCCAATTCACACCAGAGCACGCCAGTGCACGCCAGTAAACGCCAGAGCACGTTAATTCACACCAGAGCACGCCAGTGCACGCCAAAGCACGCCAGTGCACGCCAGAGCACGCCAGTGCACGCCAGAGCACGCCAGTTCACGCCAGAGCACGCCAGTGCACGACAGAGCACGCCAGTGCACGCCAGAGCACGCCAGTGCACGCCAGAGCACGCCAGTGCACGCTAGAGCTAGCCAGTGCACGCCAGTGCACGCCAGAGCACGTCAATGCACGCCAGAGCAAGCCAGAGCACGCCAGAGCACGCCAGAGCACGGTAGAGCACAGCAGAGAACAGCTCAGCACTTGAAGTTGCTATAATATTTTTTCCACTTGGTAAAACCATTTTTTAATTACAGGATGTGTACAATGTTTAATAAACCATTTCAAGTCTATTGAATCAATAAATTTATAGAGCAAATCATGAACAAAAAGTTTTAGAAAAACGCACATCACAGCACTTGAATTTTTAAAAATTATTCAAGTTATTTTAGTTCTATTGTCGGGTAGTGGATTTCTATTGTCAAGCACTTGAGTTCTGCATAGCAGAGCATGACAGAGCACGACAGAGCACGCCAGAGCTCGCCAGTGCACGCCAGAGCACAACAGTGCATGCCAGAGCACGCCAATTCACACCAGAGAACGCCAGAGCACGCCAGAGCACGCCAATTCACACCAGAGCACGCCAGTGCATGCCAGAGCACGACAGAGCACGCCAGAGCACGCCAGTGCACGCCAGAGCACGCCAGTGCACGCCAGAGCACGCCAGTGCACGCCAGAGCACGCCAGTGCACGCCAGAGCACGCCAGTGCACGCCAGAGCACGCCAGTGCACGCCAGAGCACGCCAGTGCACGCCAGAGCACGCCAGTGCACGCCAGAGCACGCCAGTGCACGCCAGAGCACGCCAGTGCACGCCAGACAACGGTAGAGCACAGCAGAGAACAGCTCAGCACTTGAACTTTCTATAATATTTATTTCTCTTGTTAAAACCATTTTTTAATTACAGGATGCGTAAATCAATATCCAATACACCATTTCAAGTGTATTGAATCAATATATTTATAGAGAAAATCATAAACAAAAAGTTTTAGAAAAACGCTCATCACAGCACTTGAATTTTTAAAAATTATTCAAGTTATTTGAGTTCTATTGTCGGGTAGTGGATTTCTATTGTCAAGCACTTGAGTTCTGCATAGCAGAGCACGCCAGGGCACGCCAGTGCACGCCAGAGCACGCCAGTGCACGCCAGAGCACGCCAGTGCACGCCAGAGCACGCCAGTGCACGCCAGAGCACGCCAGTGCACGCCAGAGCACGCCAGTGCACGCCATAGGACGCCAGAGCAAGTCAATGCACGCCAGAGCACGATAGTGCACTCCAGAGCACTTCAATGCACGCCAGAGCACGCCAGTGCACGCCAGAGCACGCAAGTGCACGCCAAAGTACGCCAGTGCACGCCAGAGCACGCCAGTGCACGCCAGTGCACGCCAATTCACGCCAGAGCACGCCAGTGCACGCCAGAGCACGCCAGAGCACGCCAATTCACACCAGAGCACGCCAGTGCACGCCAGAGCATGCCAGTGCACGCCAGAGCACGCCAGTGCACGCTAGAGCTCGCCAGTGCACGTCAGTGCACTCCAGAGCACGTCAATGCACGCCAGAGCAAGCCAGAGCACGCCAGAGCACGCCAGAGCACGGTAGAGCACAGCAGAGAACAGCTCAGCACTTGAAGTTGCTATAATATTTTTTCCACTTGTTAAAACCATTTTTTAATTACAGGATGTGTACAATGTTTAATAAACCATTTCAAGTCTATTGAATCAATAAATTTATAGAGCAAATCATGAACAAAAAGTTTTAGAAAAACGCACATCACAGCACTTGAATTTTTAAAAATTATTCAAGTTATTTTAGTTCTATTGTCGGGTAGTGGATTTCTATTGTCAAGCACTTGAGTTCTGCATAGCAGAGCATGACAGAGCACGACAGAGCACGCCAGAGCTCGCCAGTGCACGCCAGAGCACAACAGTGCATGCCAGAGCACGCCAATTCACACCAGAGAACGCCAGAGCACGCCAGAGCACGCCAGAGCACGCCAATTCACACCAGAGCACGCCAGTGCACGCCAGAGCACGACAGAGCACGCCAGAGCACGCCAGTGCACGCCAGAGCACGCCAGTGCACGCCAGAGCACGCCAGTGCACGCCAGAGCACGCCAGTGCACGCCAGAGCACGCCAGTGCACGCCAGACAACGGTAGAGCACAGCAGAGAACAGCTCAGCACTTGAACTTTCTATAATATTTTTTTCTCTTGTTAAAACCATTTTTTAATTACAAGATGCGTAAATCAATATCCAATACACCATTTCAAGTGTATTGAATCAATAAATTTCTAGAGAAAATCATAAACAAAAAGTTTTAGAAAAACGCACATCACAGCACTTGAATTTTTAAAAATTATTCAAGTTATTTGAGTTCTATTGTCGGGTAGTGGATTTCTATTGTCAAGCACTTGAGTTCTGCATAGAAGAGCACGCCAGGGCACGCCAGTGCACGCCAGAGAACGCCAGTGCACGCCAGAGTACGACAGTGCACGCCAGAGCACGCCAATTCACGCCAGAGCACGCCAGTGCACGCCAGAGCACGCCAATTCACACCAGAGCAAGCCAGTGCACGCCAGAGCACGCCAATTCACACCAGAGCACGCCAGTGCACGCCAGTAAACGCCAGAGCACGTTAATTCACACCAGAGCACGCCAGTGCACGCCAAAGCACGCCAGTGCACGCCAGAGCACGCCAGTGCACGCCAGAGCACGCCAGTTCACGCCAGAGCACGCCAGTGCACGCCAGAGCACGCCAGTGCACGCCAGAGCACGCCAGTGCACGCTAGAGCTCGCCAGTGCACGCCAGTGCACGCCAGAGCACGTCAATGCACGCCAGAGCAAGCCAGAGCACGCCAGAGCACGCCAGAGCACGGTAGAGCACAGCAGAGAACAGCTCAGCACTTGAAGTTGCTATAATATTTTTTCCACTTGTTAAAACCATTTTTTAATTACAGGATGTGTACAATGTTTAATAAACCATTTCAAGTCTATTGAATCAATAAATTTATAGAGCAAACCATGAACAAAAAGTTTTAGAAAAACGCACATCACAGCACTTGAATTTTTAAAAATTATTCAAGTTATTTTAGTTCTATTGTCGGGTAGTGGATTTCTATTGTCAAGCACTTGAGTTCTGCATAGCAGAGCATGACAGAGCACGACAGAGCACGCCAGAGCTCGCCAGTGCACGCCAGAGCACAACAGTGCATGCCAGAGCACGCCAATTCACACCAGAGAACGCCAGAGCACGCCAGAGCACGCCAATTCACACCAGAGCACGCCAGTGCACGCCAGAGCACGACAGAGCACGCCAGAGCACGCCAGTGCACGCCAGAGCACGCCAGTGCACGCCAGAGCACGCCAGTGCACGCCAGAGCACGCCAGTGCACGCCAGAGCACGCCAGTGCACGCCAGAGCACGCCAGTGCACGCCAGAGCACGCCAGTGCACGCCAGAGCACGCCAGTGCACGCCAGACAACGGTAGAGCACAGCAGAGAACAGCTCAGCACTTGAACTTTCTATAATATTTTTTTCTCTTGTTAAAACCATTTTTTAATTACAGGATGCGTAAATCAATATCCAATACACCATTTCAAGTGTATTGAATCAATATATTTATAGAGAAAATCATAAACAAAAAGTTTTAGAAAAACGCACATCACAGCACTTGAATTTTTAAAAATTATTCAAGTTATTTGAGTTCTATTGTCGGGTAGTGGATTTCTATTGTCAAGCACTTGAGTTCTGCATAGCAGAGCACACCAGGGCACGCCAGTGCACGCCAGAGCACGCCAGTGCACGCCAGAGCACGCTAGTGCACGCCAGAGCACGCCAGTGCACGCCAGAGCACGCCAGTGCACGCCAGAGCACGCCAGTGTACGCCAGAGCACGCCAGTGCACGCCAGAGCACGCCAGTGCACGCCAGAGCACGCCAGTGCACGCCAGAGCACGCCATAGGACGCCAGAGCAAGTCAATGCACGCCAGAGCACGATAGTGCACTCCAGAGCACTTCAATGCACGCCAGAGCACGCAAGTGCACGCCAGAGCACGCAAGTGCACGCCAAACCACGCCAGTGCACGCCAATTCACACCAGAGCACGCCAGTGCACGCCAGAGCACGCCAGTGCACGCCAGAGCAAGTCAATGCACCCCAGAGCACGCCAATTCACAATAGAGCACGCCAGTGCACGCAAGAGCACGCCAATTCACACCAGAGCACGCCAGAGCACGCAAGAGCACGCCAATTCACACCAGAGCACGCCAGTGCACGCCAGAGCACGCCAGTGCACGCCAGAGCACGCCAGTGCCCGCCAGAGCACGCCAGAGCACGCCAGTGCACGCCAGTGCACGCCAGAGCACGCCAGTGCACGCCAGTGCACGCCAGAGCACGCCAGTGCACGCCAGAGCACGCCAGTGCACGCCAGAGCACGCCAGTGCACGCCAGAGCAGTTCAATGCACGCCAGAGCACGCCAATTCACACCAGAACACGCCAGTGCACGCCAGAGCACGTCAATGCACGCCAGAGCACGCCAGTGCACGCCAGAGCACGCCAATGCACGCCAATTCGCACCAGAGCACGCCAGTGCACGCAAGAGCACGCAAGAGCACGCCAGTGCACGCAAGAGCACGTCAATGCACGCCAGAGCACGCCAGTGCACGCCAGAGCACGCCAGTGCACGCCAGAGCACGCCAGTGCACGCCAGAGCACGCCAGTGCCCGCCAGAGCACGCCAGAGCACGCCAGTGCACGCCAGTGCACGCCAGAGCACGCCAGTGCACGCCAAAGCACGCCAGTGCACGCCAGACAACGGTAGAGCACAGCAGAGAACAGCTCAGCACTTGAACTTTCTATAATATTTTTTTCTCTTGTTAAAACCATTTTTTAATTACAGGATGCGTAAATCAATATCCAATACACCATTTCAAGTGTATTGAATCAATAAATTTCTAGAGAAAATCATAAACAAAAAGTTTTAGAAAAACGCACATCACAGCACTTGAATTTTTAAAAATTATTCAAGTTATTTGAGTTCTATTGTCGGGTAGTGGATTTCTATTGTCAAGCACTTGAGTTCTGCATAGAAGAGCACGCCAGGGCACGCCAGTGCACGCCAGAGAACGCCAGTGCACGCCAGAGTACGACAGTGCACGCCAGAGCACGCCAATTCACGCCAGAGCACGCCAGTGCACGCCAGAGCACGCCAATTCACACCAGAGCAAGCCAGTGCACGCCAGAGCACGCCAATTCACACCAGAGCACGCCAGTGCACGCCAGTAAACGCCAGAGCACGTTAATTCACACCAGAGCACGCCAGTGCACGCCAAAGCACGCCAGTGCACGCCAGAGCACGCCAGTGCACGCCAGAGCACGCCAGTTCACGCCAGAGCACGCCAGTGCACGCCAGAGCACGCCAGTGCACGCCAAAGCACGCCAGTGCACGCCAGAGCACGCCAGTGCACGCCAGAGCACGCCAGTGCACGCCAGAGCACGCCAGTGCACGCCAGAGCACGCCAGTGCACGCCATAGGACGCCAGAGCAAGTCACTGACGCCAGAGCACGATAGTGCACTCCAGAGCACTTCAATGCACGCCAGAGCACGCCAGTGCACGCCAGAGCACGCAAGTGCACGCCAAAGCACGCCAGTGCACGCCAGAGCACGCCAGTGCACGCCAGTGCACGCCAATTCACGCCAGAGCACGCCAGTGCACGCCAGAGCACGCCAGTGCACGCCAGAGCACGCCAGAGCACGCCAATTCACACCAGAGCACGCCAGTGCACGCCAGAGCATGCCAGTGCACGCCAGAGCACGCCAGTGCACGCTAGAGCTCGCCAGTGCACGTCAGTGCACGCCAGAGCACGTCAATGCACGCCAGAGCAAGCCAGAGCACGCCAGAGCACGCCAGAGCACGGTAGAGCACAGCAGAGAACAGCTCAGCACTTGAAGTTGCTATAATATTTTTTCCACTTGTTAAAACCATTTTTTAATTACAGGATGTGTACAATGTTTAATAAACCATTTCAAGTCTATTGAATCAATAAATTTATAGAGCAAATCATGAACAAAAAGTTTTAGAAAAACGCACATCACAGCACTTGAATTTTTAAAAATTATTCAAGTTATTTTAGTTCTATTGTCGGGTAGTGGATTTCTATTGTCAAGCACTTGAGTTCTGCATAGCAGAGCATGACAGAGCACGACAGAGCACGCCAGAGCTCGCCAGTGCACGCCAGAGCACAACAGTGCATGCCAGAGCACGCCAATTCACACCAGAGAACGCCAGAGCACGCCAGAGCACGCCAGAGCACGCCAATTCACACCAGAGCACGCCAGTGCACCCCAGAGCACGCCAGTGCACGCCAGAGCACGACAGAGCACGCCAGAGCACGCCAGTGCACGCCAGAGCACGCCAGTGCACGCCAGAGCACGCCAGTGCACGCCAGAGCACGCCAGTGCACGCCAGAGCACGCCAGTGCACGCCAGAGCACGCCAGTGCACGCCAGACAACGGTAGAGCACAGCAGAGAACAGCTCAGCACTTGAACTTTCTATAATATTTTTTTCTCTTGTTAAAACCATTTTTTAATTACAGGATGCGTAAATCAATATCCAATACACCATTTCAAGTGTATTGAATCAATAAATTTCTAGAGAAAATCATAAACAAAAAGTTTTAGAAAAACGCACATCACAGCACTTGAATTTTTAAAAATTATTCAAGTTATTTTAGTTCTATTGTCGGGTAGTGGATTTCTATTGTCAAGCACTTGAGTTCTGCATAGCAGAGCATGACAGAGCACGACAGAGCACGCCAGAGCTCGCCAGTGCACGCCAGAGCACAACAGTGCATGCCAGAGCACGCCAATTCACACCAGAGAACGCCAGAGCACGCCAGAGCACGCCAGAGCACGCCAATTCACACCAGAGCACGCCAGTGCACCCCAGAGCACGCCAGTGCACGCCAGAGCACGACAGAGCACGCCAGAGCACGCCAGTGCACGCCAGAGCACGCCAGTGCACGCCAGAGCACGCCAGTGCACGCCAGAGCACGCCAGAGCACGCCAGTGCACGCCAGAGCACGCCAGTGCACGCCAGAGCACGCCAGTGCACGCCAGAGCACGCGAGTGCACGCCAGAGCACGCCAGTGCACGCCAGACAACGGTAGAGCACAGCAGAGAACAGCTCAGCACTTGAACTTTCTATAATATTTTTTTCTCTTGTTAAAACCATTTTTTAATTACAGGATGCGTAAATCAATATCCAATACACCATTTCAAGTGTATTGAATCAATAAATTTCTAGAGAAAATCATAAACAAAAAGTTTTAGAAAAACGCACATCACAGCACTTGAATTTTTAAAAATTATTCAAGTTATTTGAGTTCTATTGTCGGATAGTGGATTTCTATTGTCAAGCACTTGAGTTCTGCATAGAAGAGCACGCCAGGGCACGCCAGTGCACGCCAGAGAACGCCAGTGCACGCCAGAGTACGACAGTGCACGCCAGAGCACGCCAATTCACGCCAGAGCACGCCAGTGCACGCCAGAGCACGCCAATTCACACCAGAGCAAGCCAGTGCACGCCAGAGCACGCCAATTCACACCAGAGCACGCCAGTGCACGCCAGTAAACGCCAGAGCACGTTAATTCACACCAGAGCACGCCAGTGCACGCCAAAGCACGCCAGTGCACGCCAGAGCACGCCAGTGCACGCCAGAGCACGCCAGTTCACGCCAGAGCACGCCAGTGCACGCCAGAGCACGCCAGAGCACGTCAATGCACGCCAGAGCAAGCCAGAGCACGCCAGAGCACGCCAGAGCACGGTAGAGCACAGCAGAGAACAGCTCAGCACTTGAAGTTGCTATAATATTTTTTCCACTTGTTAAAACCATTTTTTAATTACAGGATGTGTACAATGTTTAATAAACCATTTCAAGTCTATTGAATCAATAAATTTATAGAGCAAACCATGAACAAAAAGTTTTAGAAAAACGCACATCACAGCACTTGAATTTTTAAAAATTATTCAAGTTATTTTAGTTCTATTGTCGGGTAGTGGATTTCTATTGTCAAGCACTTGAGTTCTGCATAGCAGAGCATGACAGAGCACGACAGAGCACGCCAGAGCTCGCCAGTGCACGCCAGAGCACAACAGTGCATGCCAGAGCACGCCAATTCACACCAGAGAACGCCAGAGCACGCCAGAGCACGCCAATTCACACCAGAGCACGCCAGTGCACGCCAGAGCACGACAGAGCACGCCAGAGCACGCCAGTGCACGCCAGAGCACGCCAGTGCACGCCAGAGCACGCCAGTGCACGCCAGAGCACGCCAGTGCACGCCAGAGCACGCCAGTGCACGCCAGAGCACGCCAGTGCACGCCAGAGCACGCCAGTGCACGCCAGACAACGGTAGAGCACAGCAGAGAACAGCTCAGCACTTGAACTTTCTATAATATTTTTTTCTCTTGTTAAAACCATTTTTTAATTACAGGATGCGTAAATCAATATCCAATACACCATTTCAAGTGTATTGAATCAATATATTTATAGAGAAAATCATAAACAAAAAGTTTTAGAAAAACGCACATCACAGCACTTGAATTTTTAAAAATTATTCAAGTTATTTGAGTTCTATTGTCGGGTAGTGGATTTCTATTGTCAAGCACTTGAGTTCTGCATAGCAGAGCACACCAGGGCACGCCAGTGCACGCCAGAGCACGCCAGTGCACGCCAGAGCACGCTAGTGCACGCCAGAGCACGCCAGTGCACGCCAGAGCACGCCAGTGCACGCCAGAGCACGCAAGAGCACGCCAATTCACACCAGAGCACGCCAGAGCACGCAAGAGCACGCCAATTCACACCAGAGCACGCCAGTGCACGCCAGAGCACGCCAGTGCACGCCAGAGCACGCCAGTGCCCGCCAGAGCACGCCAGAGCACGCCAGTGCACGCCAGTGCACGCCAGAGCACGCCAGTGCACGCCAGTGCACGCCAGAGCACGCCAGTGCACGCCAGAGCACGCCAGTGCACGCCAGAGCACGCCAGTGCACGCCAGAGCAGTTCAATGCACGCCAGAGCACGCCAATTCACACCAGAACACGCCAGTGCACGCCAGAGCACGCCAATTCACACCAGAGCACGCCAGTGCACGCCAGAGCACGTCAATGCACGCCAGAGCACGCCAGTGCACGCCAGAGCACGCCAATGCACGCCAATTCGCACCAGAGCACGCCAGTGCACGCAAGAGCACGCAAGAGCACGCCAGTGCACGCAAGAGCACGTCAATGCACGCCAGAGCACGCCAGTGCACGCCAGAGCACGCCAGTGCACGCCAGAGCACGCCAGTGCCCGCCAGAGCACGCCAGAGCACGCCAGTGCACGCCAGTGCACGCCAGTGCACGCCAGAGCACGCCAGTGCACGCCAGAGCACGCCAGTGCACGCCAGAGCACGCCAGTGCACGCCAGAGCACGCCAGTGCACGCCAGAGCACGCCAGAGCACGCAAGAGCACGCCAGAGCACGCAAGAGCACTTCAGTGCACGCCAGAGCACGGTAGAGCACAGCAGAGAACAGCTCAGCACTTGAAATTGCTATAATATTTTTTTCACTTGTTAAAATCATTTTTTAATTAAACGATGTGTAAATCAATGTCCAATACACCATTTCAAGTCTATTTAATCAAAAAATTTATAGAGCAAATCATGAACAAAAAGTTTGAGAAAAACGCACATCACAGCACTTGAATTTTTCGGGAAGTGGATTTCTATTGTCAAGCACTTGAGTTCTGCATAGCAGAGCACGCCAGAGCACGCCAGAGCACGCCAGTGCACGCAAGAGCACGTCAATGCACGCCAGAGCACGCCAGTGCACGCCAGAGCACGCAAGTGCACGCCAAAGCACGCCAGTGCACGCCAGAGCACGCCAGTGCCCGCCAGAGCACGCCAGTGCACGCCAGAGCACGCCAGTGCACGCCAGAGCACGCCAGTGCACGCCAGAGCAATTCAATGCACGCCAGAGCACGCCAATTCACACCAGAACACGCCAGTGCACGCCAGAGTACGCCAATTCACACCAGAGCACGCCAGTGCACGCCAGAGCACGCCAGACCACGCCAGTGCACGCCAGAGCACGTCAATGCACGCCAGAGCAAGCCAGAGCACGCCAGAGCACGCAAGTGCACGCCAAAGCACGCCAGTGCACGCCAGAGCACGCCAGTACACGCCAGTGCACGCCAATTCACACCAGAACACGCCAGAGCACGCCAGAGCACGCCAGTGCACGCCAGAGCAAGTCAATGCACGCCAGTGCACGCCAATTCACACCAGAGCACGCCAGTGCACGCCAGAGCACGCCAGTGCACGCCAGTGCACGCCAATTCACACCAGAGCACGCCAGTGCACGCCAGAGCAATTCAATGCACGCCAGAGCACGCCAATTCACACAAGAACACGCCAGTGCACGCCAGAGTACGCCAATTCACACCAGAGCACGCCAGTGCACGCCAGAGCACGCCAGTGCACGCCAGTGCACGCCAGTGCACGCCAGAGCACGCCAGTGCACGCCAGAGCACGCCAGTGCACGCCAGAGCACGCCAGTGCACGCCAGAGCACGCCAGTGCACGCCAGAGCAATTCAATGTACGCCAGAGCACGCCAATTCACACCAGAACACGCCAGTGCACGCCAGAGTACGCCAATTCACACCAGAGCACGCCAGTGCACGCCAGAGCACGTCAATGCACGCCAGAGCACGCCAGTGCACGCCAGAGCACGCCAATGCACGCCAATTCACACCAGAGCACGCCAGTGCACGCCAGAGCACGCCAGAGCACGCCAGTGCACGCCAGAGCACGTCAATGCACGCCAGAGCAAGCCAGAGCACGCCAGAGCACGCAAGTGCACGCCAAAGCACGCCAGTGCACGCCAGAGCACGCCAGTACACGCCAGTGCACGCCAATTCACACCAGAGCACGCCAGAGCACGCCAGAGCACGCCAGTGCACGCCAGAGCAAGTCAATGCACGCCAGTGCAAGCCAATTCACACCAGAGCACGCCAGTGCACGCCAGAGCACGCCAGTGCACGCCAGTGCACGCCAATTCACACCAGAGCACGCCTGTGCTCGCCAGAGCACGCCAGTGCACGCCAGTGCACGCCAGAGCACGCCAGTGCACGCCAGTGCACGCCAATTCACACCAGAGCACGCCAGTGCACGCCAGAGCAATTCAATGCACGCCAGAGCACGCCAATTCACACAAGAACACGCCAGTGCACGCCAGAGTACGCCAATTCACACTAGAGCACGCCAGTGCACGCCAGAGCACGCCAGTGCACGCCAGAGCACGCCAGTGCACGCCAGAGCACGCCAGTGCACGCCAGACCAATTCAATGCACGCCAGAGCACGCCAGTGCACGCCAGAGCACGCAAGTGCACGCCAAAGCACGCCAGTGCACGCCAGTGCACGCCAATTCACACAAGAGCACGCCAGTGCACGCCAGAGCACGCCAGTGCACGCCAGAGCACGCCAGTGCACGCCAGAGCACGCCAGTGCACGCCAGAGCACGCCAGTGCACGCCAGAGCACGCCAGTGCACGCCAGAGCAATTCAATGCACGCCAGAGCACGCCAATTCACACCAGAACACGCCAGTGCACGCCAGAGCACGCCAATTCACACCAGAGCACGCCAGTGCACGCCAGAGCACGTCAATGCACGCAAGAGCACGCCAGTGCACGCCAGAGCACGCCAATGCACGCCAATTCACACCAGAGCACGCCAGTGCACGCCAGAGCACGCCAGAGCACGCCAGTGCACGCCAGAGCACGTCAATGCACGCCAGAGCAAGCCAGAGCACGCCAGAGCACGCAAGTGCACGCCAAAGCACGCCAGTGCACGCCAGAGCACGCTAGTACACGCTAGTGCACGCCAATTCACACCAGAGCACGCCAGTGCACGCCAGAGCAAGTCAATGCACGCCAGTGCACGCCAATTCACACCAGAGCACGCCAGTGCACGCCAGAGCACGCCAATTCACACCAGAGCACGCCAGTGCACGCCAGAGCACGCCAGTGCACGCAAGAGCACGTCAATGCACGCCAGAGCACGCCAGTGCACGCCAGAGCACGCCAGTGCACGCAAGAGCACGTCAATGCACGCCAGAGCACGCCAGTGCACGCCAAAGCACGCCAGTGCACGCCAGAGCACGCCAATTCACACCAGAGCACGTCAATGCACGCTAGAGCACGCCAGTGCACGCACGAGCACGTCAGAGCACGCCAGTGCCCGCCAGAGCACGCCAGTGCACGCCAGTGCACGCCAGTGCACGCCAGAGCACGTCAATGCATTCCAGAGCAAGCCAGAGCACGCCAGAGCACGCCAGAGCACACCAATTCACACCAGAGCACGCCAGTGCACGCCAGAGCACGCCAGTGCACGCACGATCACGTCAATTCACGCCAGAGCATGCCAGTGCACGCCAGAGCACGCCAATTCACACCAGAGCACGTCAATGCACGCCAGAGCACGCCAGTGCACGCCAGAGCACTCCAGTGCACGCCAGAGCAATTCAATGCACGCCAGAGCACACCAATTCACACCAGAGCACGCCAGTGCACGCCAGAGCACGCCAATTTACACCAGAGCACGCCAGTGCACGCCAGAGCACGCCAGTGCACGCCAGAGCAATTCAATGCACGCCAGAGCACGCCAGTGCACGCCAGAGCACGCAAGTGCACGCCAAAGCACGCCAGTGCACGCCAGTGCACGCCAATTCACACCAGAGCACGCCAGTGCACGCCAGAGCACGCCAGTGCACGCCAGAGCACGCCAGTGCACGCCAGAGCACGCCAGTGCACGCCAGAGCACGCCAGTGCACGCCAGAGCAATTCAATGCACGCCAGAGCACGCCAATTCACACCAGAACACGCCAGTGCACGCCAGAGCACGCCAATTCACACCAGAGCACGCCAGTGCACGCCAGAGCACGTCAATGCACGCAAGAGCACGCCAGTGCACGCCAGAGCACGCCAATGCACGCCAATTCACACCAGAGCACGCCAGTGCACGCCAGAGCACGCCAGAGCACGCCAGTGCACGCCAGAGCACGTCAATGCACGCCAGAGCAAGCCAGAGCACGCCAGAGCACGCAAGTGCACGCCAAAGCACGCCAGTGCACGCCAGAGCACGCTAGTACACGCTAGTGCACGCCAATTCACACCAGAGCACGCCAGTGCACGCCAGAGCAAGTCAATGCACGCCAGTGCACGCCAATTCACACCAGAGCACGCCAGTGCACGCCAGAGCACGCCAATTCACACCAGAGCACGCCAGTGCACGCCAGAGCACGCCAGTGCACGCAAGAGCACGTCAATGCACGCCAGAGCACGCCAGTGCACGCCAGAGCACGCCAGTGCACGCAAGAGCACGTCAATGCACGCCAGAGCACGCCAGTGCACGCCAAAGCACGCCAGTGCACGCCAGAGCACGCCAATTCACACCAGAGCACGTCAATGCACGCTAGAGCACGCCAGTGCACGCACGAGCACGTCAGAGCACGCCAGTGCCCGCCAGAGCACGCCAGTGCACGCCAGTGCACGCCAGTGCACGCCAGAGCACGTCAATGCATTCCAGAGCAAGCCAGAGCACGCCAGAGCACGCCAGAGCACACCAATTCACACCAGAGCACGCCAGTGCACGCCAGAGCACGCCAGTGCACGCACGATCACGTCAATTCACGCCAGAGCATGCCAGTGCACGCCAGAGCACGCCAATTCACACCAGAGCACGTCAATGCACGCCAGAGCACGCCAGTGCACGCCAGAGCACTCCAGTGCACGCCAGAGCAATTCAATGCACGCCAGAGCACACCAATTCACACCAGAGCACGCCAGTGCACGCCAGAGCACGCCAATTTACACCAGAGCACGCCAGTGCACGCCAGAGCACGCCAGTGCACGCCAGAGCACGCCAGTGCACGCCAGAGCAATTCAATGTACGCCAGAGCACGCCAGTGCACGCCAGAGCACGCAAGTGCACGCCAAAGCACGCCAGTGCACGCCAGTGCACGCCAATTCACACCAGAGCACGCCAGTGCACGCCAGAGCACGCTAGAGCACGCAAGAGCACGCAAGAGCACTTCAGTGCAAGCCAGAGAACGGTAGAGCACAGCAGAGAACAGCTCAGCACTTGAAATTGCTATAATATTTTTTTCACTTGTTAAAATCATTTTTTAATTACACGATGTGTAAATCAGTGTCCAATACACCATTTCAAGTCTATTTAATCAATAAATTTATAGAGCAAATCATGAACAAAAAGTTTGAGAAAAACGCACATCACAGCACTTGAATTTTTCGGGTAGTGGATTTCTATTGTCAAGCACTTGAGTTCTGCATAGCAGAGCACGCCAGAGCACGCCAGAGCATGCCAGTGCACGCCAGAGCACGCAAGTGCACGCCAAAGCACGCCAGTGCACGCCAGAGCACGCCAGTGCACGCCAGAGCAATTCAATGCACGCCAGAGCACGCCAGTGCACGCCAGAGCACGCCAGTGCACGCCAGAGCACGCCAGTGCACGCCAGAGCACGCCAGTGCACGCCAGAGCACGCCAGAGCACGCCAGAGCACGCCAGTGCACGCCAGAGCAATTCAATGCACGCCAGAGCACGCCAGTGCACGCCAGAGCACGCCAGAGTACGCAAGTGCACGCCAAAGCACGCCAGTGCACGCCAGAGCACGCCAGTGCACGCCAGAGCACGCCAGTGCACGCCAGAGCACGCCAGTGCACGCCAGAGCACGCCAGTGCACGCCAGAGCACGCCAGTGCACGCCAGAGCACGCCAGTGCACGCCAGAGCAATTCAATGCACGCCAGAGCACGCCAATTCACACCAGAACACGCCAATGCACGCCAGAGCACGCCAATTCACACCAGAGCAAGCCAGAGCACGCCAGAGCACGCAAGTTCACGCCAAAGCACGCCAGTGCACGCCAGAGCACGCCAGTACACGCCAGTGCACGCCAATTCACACCAGAGCACGCCAGAGCACGCCAGAGCACGCCAGTGCACGCCAGAGCACGCCAGTGCACGCCAGAGCAAGTCAATGCACGCCAGTGCACGCCAATTTACACCAGAGCACGCCAATGCACGCCAATTCACACCAGAGCACGCCAGTGCACGCCAGAGCACGCCAGAGCACGCCAGTGCACGCCAGAGCACGTCAATGCACGCCAGAGCAAGCCAGAGCACGCCAGAGCACGCAAGTGCACGCCAAAGCACGCCAGTGCACGCCAGAGCACGCTAGTACACGCTAGTGCACGCCAATTCACACCAGAGCACGCCAGTGCACGCCAGAGCAAGTCAATGCACGCCAGTGCACGCCAATTCACACCAGAGCACGCCAGTGCACGCCAGAGCACGCCAATTCACACCAGAGCACGCCAGTGCACGCCAGAGCACGCCAGTGCACGCAAGAGCACGTCAATGCACGCCAGAGCACGCCAGTGCACGCAAGAGCACGCCAGTGCACGCAAGAGCACGTCAATGCACGCCAGAGCACGCCAGTGCACGCCAAAGCACGCCAGTGCACGCCAGAGCACGCCAATTCACACCAGAGCACGTCAATGCACGCTAGAGCACGCCAGTGCACGCCAGTGCACGCACGAGCACGTCAGAGCACGCCAGTGCCCGCCAGAGCACGCCAGTGCACGCCAGTGCACGCCAGTGCACGCCAGTGCACGCCAGAGCACGTCAATGCATTCCAGAGCAAGCCAGAGCACGCCAGAGCACGCCAGAGCACACCAATTCACACCAGAGCACGCCAGTGCACGCCAGAGCACGCCAGTGCACGCACGATCACGTCAATTCACGCCAGAGCATGCCAGTGCACGCCAGAGCACGCCAATTCACACCAGAGCACGTCAATGCACGCCAGAGCACGCCAGTGCACGCCAGAGCACTCCAGTGCACGCCAGAGCAATTCAATGCACGCCAGAGCACACCAATTCACACCAGAGCACGCCAGTGCACGCCAGAGCACGCCAATTTACACCAGAGCACGCCAGGGCACGCCAGAGCACGCCAGTGCACGCCAGAGCAATTCAATGCACGCCAGAGCACGCCAGTGCACGCCAGAGCACGCAAGTGCACGCCAAAGCACGCCAGTGCACGCCAGTGCACGCCAATTCACACCAGAGCACGCCAGTGCACGCCAGAGCACGCTAGAGCACGCAAGAGCACGCAAGAGCACTTCAGTGCAAGCCAGAGAACGGTAGAGCACAGCAGAGAACAGCTCAGCACTTGAAATTGCTATAATATTTTTTTCACTTGTTAAAATCATTTTTTAATTACACGATGTGTAAATCAGTGTCCAATACACCATTTCAAGTCTATTTAATCAATAAATTTATAGAGCAAATCATGAACAAAAAGTTTGAGAAAAACGCACATCACAGCACTTGAATTTTTCGGGTAGTGGATTTCTATTGTCAAGCACTTGAGTTCTGCATAGCAGAGCACGCCAGAGCACGCCAGAGCATGCCAGTGCACGCCAGAGCACGCAAGTGCACGCCAAAGCACGCCAGTGCACGCCAGAGCACGCCAGTGCACGCCAGAGCAATTCAATGCACGCCAGAGCACGCCAGTGCACGCCAGAGCACGCCAGTGCACGCCAGAGCACGCCAGTGCACGCCAGAGCACGCCAGTGCACGCCAGAGCACGCCAGTGCACGCCAGAGCACGCCAGAGCACGCCAGAGCACGCCAGTGCACGCCAGAGCAATTCAATGCACGCCAGAGCACGCCAGTGCACGCCAGAGCACGCCAGAGTACGCAAGTGCACGCCAAAGCACGCCAGTGCACGCCAGAGCACGCCAGTGCACGCCAGAGCACGCCAGTGCACGCCAGAGCACGCCAGTGCACGCCAGAGCAATTCAATGCACGCCAGAGCACGCCAATTCACACCAGAACACGCCAATGCACGCCAGAGCACGCCAATTCACACCAGAGCAAGCCAGAGCACGCCAGAGCACGCAAGTTCACGCCAAAGCACGCCAGTGCACGCCAGAGCACGCCAGTACACGCCAGTGCACGCCAATTCACACCAGAGCACGCCAGAGCACGCCAGAGCACGCCAGTGCACGCCAGAGCAAGTCAATGCACGCCAGTGCACGCCAATTTACACCAGAGCACGCCAATGCACGCCAGAGCACGCCAATTCACACCAGAGCACGCCAGTGCACGCCAGAGCACGCCAGTGCACGCAAGAGCACGTCAATGCACGCCAGAGCACGCCAGTGCACGCCAGAGCACGCAAGTGCACGCCAAAGCACGCCAGTGCACGCCAGAGCACGCCAGTGCACGCCAGAGCAATTCAATGGACGCCAGAGCACGCCAGTGCACGCCAGAGCACGCAAGTGCACGCCAAAGCACGCCAGTGCACGCCAGTGCACGCCAATTCACACCAGAGCACGCCAGTGCACGCCAGAGCACGCAAGAGCACGCCAGAGCACGCCAGAGCACTTCAGTGCACGCCAGAGCACGGTAGAGCACAGCAGAGAACAGCTCAGCACTTGAAGTTGCTATAATATTTTTTTCACTTGTTAAAATCATTTTTTAATTACACGATGTGTAAATCAATGTCCAATACACCATTTCAAGTCTATTTAATCAATAAATTTATAGAGCAAATCATGAACAAAAAGTTTGAGAAAAAGCACATCACAGCACTTGAATTTTTCGGGTAGTGGATTTCTATTGTCAAGCACTTGAGTTCTGCATAGCAGAGCACGCCAGAGCACGCCAGAGCATGCCAGTGCACGCCAGAGCACGCAAGTGCACGCCAAAGCACGCCAGTGCACGCCAGAGCACGCCAGTGCACGCCAGAGCAATTCAATGCACGCCAGAGCACGCCAGTGCACGCCAGAGCACGCCAGTGCACGCCAGAGCACGCCAGTGCACGCCAGAGCACGCCAGTGCACGCCAGAGCAATTCAATGCACGCCAGAGCACGCCAATTCACACCAGAACACGCCAGTGCACGCCAGAGCACGCCAATTCACACCAGAGCAAGCCAGAGCACGCCAGAGCACGCAAGTGCACGCCAAAGCACGCCAGTGCACGCCAGAGCACGCCAGTACACGCCAGTGCACGCCAATTCACACCAGAGCATGCCAGAGCACGCCAGAGCACGCCAGTGCACGCCAGAGCAAGTCAATGCACGCCAGTGCACGCCAATTTACACCAGAGCACGCCAATGCACGCCAGAGCACGCCAATTCACACCAGAGCACGCCAGTGCACGCCAGAGCACGCCAGTGCACGCCAGTGCACGCCAATTCACACCAGAGCACGTCAATGCACGCCAGAGCACGCAAGTGCACGCCAAAGCACGCCAGTGCACGCCAGAGCACGCCAGTACACGCCAGTGCACGCCAATTCACACCAGAGCACGCCAGTGGATGCCAGAGCACGCCAGTGCACGCCAGAGCAAGTCAATGCACGCAAGAGCACGCCAATTCACACCAGAGCACGCAAGTGCACGCCAAAGCATGCCAGTGCACGCCAGAGCATGCCAGTGAACGCCAGAGCACGCCAATTCACACCAGAGCACGTCAATGCAAGCTAGAGCACGTCAGTATACGCCAGTGCACGCCAGTGCAAGCCAGTGTACGCACGAGCACGTCAATGCACGCCAGAGCATGCCAGTGCACGCCAGAGAACGCCAATTCACACCAGAGCACGTCAGAGCACGCCAGTGCCCGCCAGAGCACGCCAGTGCACGCCAGAGCACTCCAATTCACACCAGAGCACTCCAGTGCACGCCAGAGCACGCCAGTGCACGCTAGAACACGCCAGTGCACGCACGATCACGTCAATGCACGCCACAGCATGCCAGTGCACGCCAGAGCACGCCAATTCACACCAGAGCACGTCAATGCACGCCAGAGCACGCCAGTGCACGCCAGAGCAACCAAGTAAACGCCAGAGCACGCCAGTGCACGCCAGAGCACGCCAGTGCACCCCAGAGCACGCCAGAGCACGCCAGTGCACGCACGATAGCGTCAATGCACGCCAGAGCATGCCAATTCACACCAGAGCACTCCAGTGCACGCCAGAGCACGCCAATTCACACCAGAGCACGTCAATGCACGCCAGAACACGCCAGTGCACGCCAGAGCACGCCAGTGCACGCCAGAGCACGCAAATTCACACCAGAGCACGCCAGTGCACGCCAGAGCACGCCAGTGCACGCCAGAGCACGCCAGTGCACGCCAGTGCACGTCAATGCACGCCAGAGCACGCCAGTGCACGCCAGAGCACGCAAGTGCACGCCAAAGCACGCCAGTGCACGCCAGAGCACGCCAATTCACACCAGAGCACGTCAATGCAAGCTAGAGCACGCCAGTATACGCCAGTGCACGCCAGTGCACGCAAGTGCACGCACGAGCACGTCAATGCACGCCAGAGCATGCCAGTGCACGCCAGAGCACACCAGTGCACGCCAGAGAACGCCAATTCACACCAGAGCACGTCAGAGCACGCCAGTGCCCGCCAGAGCACGCCAGTGCACGCCAGTGCACGCCAGAGCACGTCAATGCACGCCAGAGCAAGCCTGAGCACGCCAGATCACGCCAGAGCACGCCAGTGCACGCTAGAGCACTCCAATTCACACCAGTGCACGCCAATTCACACCAGAGCACGTCAATGCACGCCAGAGCACGCCAGTGCACGCCAGAGCACGCCAATTCACACCAGAGCACAACAGAGCACGCCAGTGCACGGAAGATCACGTCAATGCACGCCAGAGCACGCCAGAGCACGCGAGAGCACGCCAATTCACACCAGAGCACGCCAGAGCACGCAAGTGCACGCCAAACCACGCCAGTGCACGCCAATTCACACCAGAGCACGCCAGTGCACGCCAGAGCACGCCAGTGCACGCCAGAGCAATTTAATGCACCCCAGAGCACGCCAATTCACAATAGAGCACGCCAGTGCACGCAAGAGCACGCCAATTCACACCAGAGCACGCCAGAGCACGCAAGAGCACGCCAATTCACACCAGAGCACGCCAGTGCACGCCAGAGCACGCCAGTGCACGCCAGAGCACGCCAGTGCCCGCCAGAGCACGCCAGAGCACGCCAGTGCACGCCAGTGCACGCCAGAGCACGCCAGTGCACGCCAATGCACGCCAGAGCACGCCAGTGCACGCCAGAGCACGCCAGTGCACGCCAGAGCACGCCAGTGCACGCCAGAGCAGTTCAATGCACGCCAGAGCACGCCAATTCACACCAGAACACGCCAGTGCACGCCAGAGCACGCCAATTCACACCAGAGCACGCCAGTGCACGCCAGAGCACGTCAATGCACGCCAGAGCACGCCAGTGCACGCCAGAGCACGCCAATGCACGCCAATTCGCACCAGAGCACGCCAGTGCACGCAAGAGCACGCAAGAGCACGCCAGTGCACGCAAGAGCACGAAAATGCACGCCAGAGCACGCCAGTGCACGCCAGAGCACGCCAGTGCACGCCAGAGCACGCCAGTGCCCGCCAGAGCACGCCAGAGCACGCCAGTGCACGCCAGTGCACGCCAGAGCACGCCAGTGCACGCCAGAGCACGCCAGTGCACGCCAGAGCACGCCAGTGCACGCCAGAGCACGCAAGAGCACGCAAGAGCACGCCAGAGCACGCAAGAGCACTTCAGTGCACGCCAGAGCACGGTAGAGCACAGCAGAGAACAGCTCAGCACTTGAAATTGCTATAATATTTTTTTCACTTGTTAAAATCATTTTTTAATTAAACGATGTGTAAATCAATGTCCAATACACCATTTCAAGTCTATTTAATCAAAAAATTTATAGAGCAAATCATGAACAAAAAGTTTGAGAAAAACGCACATCACAGCACTTGAATTTTTCGGGAAGTGGATTTCTATTGTCAAGCACTTGAGTTCTGCATAGCAGAGCACGCCAGAGCACGCCAGAGCACGCCAGTGCACGCAAGAGCACGTCAATGCACGCCAGAGCACGCCAGTGCACGCCAGAGCACGCAAGTGCACGCCAAAGCACGCCAGTGCACGCCAGAGCACGCCAGTGCACGCCAGAGCACGCCAGTGCCCGCCAGAGCACGCCAGTGCACGCCAGAGCACGCCAGTGCACGCCAGAGCACGCCAGTGCACGCCAGAGCAATTCAATGCACGCCAGAGCACGCCAATTCACACCAGAACACGCCAGTGCACGCCAGAGTACGCCAATTCACACCAGAGCACGCCAGTGCACGCCAGAGCACGCCAGACCACGCCAGTGCACGCCAGAGCACGTCAATGCACGCCAGAGCAAGCCAGAGCACGCCAGAGCACGCAAGTGCACGCCAAAGCACGCCAGTGCACGCCAGAGCACGCCAGTACACGCCAGTGCACGCCAATTCACACCAGAGCACGCCAGAGCACGCCAGAGCACGCCAGTGCACGCCAGAGCAAGTCAATGCACGCCAGTGCACGCCAATTCACACCAGAGCACGCCAGTGCACGCCAGAGCACGCCAGTGCACGCCAGTGCACGCCAATTCACACCAGAGCACGCCAGTGCACGCCAGAGCAATTCAATGCACGCCAGAGCACGCCAATTCACACAAGAACACGCCAGTGCACGCCAGAGTACGCCAATTCACACCAGAGCACGCCAGTGCACGCCAGAGCACGCCAGTGCACGCCAGTGCACGCCAGTGCACGCCAGAGCACGCCAGTGCACGCCAGAGCACGCCAGTGCACGCCAGAGCACGCCAGTGCACGCCAGAGCACGCCAGTGCACGCCAGAGCACGCCAGTGCACGCCAGAGCAATTCAATGCACGCCAGAGCACGCCAATTCACACCAGAACACGCCAGTGCACGCCAGAGTACGCCAATTCACACCAGAGCACGCCAGTGCACGCCAGAGCACGTCAATGCACGCCAGAGCACGCCAGTGCACGCCAGAGCACGCCAATGCACGCCAATTCACACCAGAGCACGCCAGTGCACGCCAGAGCACGCCAGAGCACGCCAGTGCACGCCAGAGCACGTCAATGCACGCCAGAGCAAGCCAGAGCACGCCAGAGCACGCAAGTGCACGCCAAAGCACGCCAGTGCACGCCAGAGCACGCCAGTACACGCCAGTGCACGCCAATTCACACCAGAGCACGCCAGAGCACGCCAGAGCACGCCAGTGCACGCCAGAGCAAGTCAATGCACGCCAGTGCAAGCCAATTCACACCAGAGCACGCCAGTGCACGCCAGAGCACGCCAGTGCACGCCAGTGCACGCCAATTCACACCAGAGCACGCCAGTGCACGCCAGAGCAATTCAATGCACGCCAGAGCACGCCAATTCACACAAGAACACGCCAGTGCACGCCAGAGTACGCAAATTCACACCAGAGCACGCCAGTGCACGCCAGAGCACGCCAGTGCACGCCAGAGCACGCCAGTGCACGCCAGAGCACGCCAGTGCACGCCAGAGCAATTCAATGCACGCCAGAGCACGCCAATTCACACCAGAACACGCAAGTGCACGCCAGAGCACGCCAATTCACACCAGAGCACGCCAGTGCACGCCAGAGCACGTCAATGCACGCCAGAGCACGCCAGTGCACGCCAGAGCACGCCAATGCACGCCAATTCACACCAGAGCACGCCAGTGCACGCCAGAGCACGCCAGAGCACGCCAGTGCACGCCAGAGCACGTCAATGCACGCCAGGGCAAGCCAGAGCACGCCAAAGCACGCAAGTGCACGCCAAAGCACGCCAGTGCACGCCAGAGCACGCCAGTACACGCCAGTGCACGCCAATTCACACCAGAGCACGCCAGAGCACGCCAGAGCACGCCAGTGCACGCCAGAGCAAGTCAATGCACGCCAGTGCACGCCAATTCACACCAGAGCACGCCTGTGCTCGCCAGAGCACGCCAGTGCACGCCAGTGCACGCCAGAGCACGCCAGTGCACGCCAGTGCACGCCAATTCACACCAGAGCACGCCAGTGCACGCCAGAGCAATTCAATGCACGCCAGAGCACGCCAATTCACACAAGAACACGCCAGTGCACGCCAGAGTACGCCAATTCACACTAGAGCACGCCAGTGCACGCCAGAGCACGCCAGTGCACGCCAGAGCACGCCAGTGCACGCCAGAGCACGCCAGTGCACGCCAGAGCACGCCAGTGCACGCCAGACCAATTCAATGCACGCCAGAGCACGCCAGTGCACGCCAGAGCACGCAAGTGCACGCCAAAGCACGCCAGTGCACGCCAGTGCACGCCAATTCACACAAGAGCACGCCAGTTTACGCCAGAGCACGCCAGTGCACGCCAGAGCACGCCAGTGCACGCCAGAGCACGCCAGTGCACGCCAGAGCACGCCAGTGCACGCCAGAGCAATTCAATGCACGCCAGAGCACGCCAATTCACACCAGAACACGCCAGTGCACGCCAGAGCACGCCAATTCACACCAGAGCACGCCAGTGCACGCCAGAGCACGTCAATGCACGCAAGAGCACGCCAGTGCACGCCAGAGCACGCCAATGCACGCCAATTCACACCAGAGCACGCCAGTGCACGCCAGAGCACGCCAGAGCACGCCAGTGCACGCCAGAGCACGTCAATGCACGCCAGAGCAAGCCAGAGCACGCCAGAGCACGCAAGTGCACGCCAAAGCACGCCAGTGCACGCCAGAGCACGCTAGTACACACTAGTGCACGCCAATTCACACCAGAGCACGCCAGTTTACGCCAGAGCACGCCAGTGCACGCCAGAGCACGTCAATGCACGCAAGAGCACGCCAGTGCACGCCAGAGCACGCCAGTGCACGCCAGAGCACGCCAATTCACACCAGAGCACGCCAGTGCACGCCAGAGCACGCCAGTGCACGCAAGAGCACGTCAATGCACGCCAGAGCACGCCAGTGCACGCCAGAGCACGCCAGTGCACGCAAGAGCACGTCAATGCACGCCAGAGCACGCCAGTGCACGCCAAAGCACGCCAGTGCACGCCAGAGCACGCCAATTCACACCAGAGCACGTCAATGCACGCTAGAGCACGCCAGTGCACGCCAGTGCACGCACGAGCACGTCAGAGCACGCCAGTGCCCGCCAGAGCACGCCAGTGCACGCCAGTGCACGCCAGTGCACGCCAGAGCACGTCAATGCATTCCAGAGCAAGCCAGAGCACGCCAGAGCACGCCAGAGCACACCAATTCACACCAGAGCACGCCAGTGCACGCCAGAGCACGCCAGTGCACGCACGATCACGTCAATTCACGCCAGAGCATGCCAGTGCACGCCAGAGCACGCCAATTCACACCAGAGCACGTCAATGCACGCCAGAGCACGCCAGTGCACGCCAGAGCACTCCAGTGCACGCCAGAGCAATTCAATGCACGCCAGAGCACACCAATTCACACCAGAGCACGCCAGTGCACGCCAGAGCACGCCAATTTACACCAGAGCACGCCAGTGCACGCCAGAGCACGCCAGTGCACGCCAGAGCAATTCAATGCACGCCAGAGCACGCCAGTGCACGCCAGAGCACGCAAGTGCACGCCAAAGCACGCCAGTGCACGCCAGTGCACGCCAATTCACACCAGAGCACGCCAGTGCACGCCAGAGCACGCTAGAGCACGCCAGAGCACGCAAGAGCACTTCAGTGCAAGCCAGAGAACGGTAGAGCACAGCAGAGAACAGCTCAGCACTTGAAATTGCTATAATATTTTTTTCACTTGTTAAAATCATTTTTTAATTACACGATGTGTAAATCAGTGTCCAATACACCATTTCAAGTCTATTTAATCAATAAATTTATAGAGCAAATCATGAACAAAAAGTTTGAGAAAAACGCACATCACAGCACTTGAATTTTTCGGGTAGTGGATTTCTATTGTCAAGCACTTGAGTTCTGCATAGCAGAGCACGCCAGAGCACGCCAGAGCATGCCAGTGCACGCCAGAGCACGCAAGTGCACGCCAAAGCACGCCAGTGCACGCCAGAGCACGCCAGTGCACGCCAGAGCAATTCAATGCACGCCAGAGCACGCCAGTGCACGCCAGAGCACGCCAGTGCACGCCAGAGCACGCCAGTGCACGCCAGAGCACGCCAGTGCACGCCAGAGCACGCCAGAGCACGCCAGAGCACGCCAGTGCACGCCAGAGCAATTCAATGCACGCCAGAGCACGCCAGTGCACGCCAGAGCACGCCAGAGCACGCAAGTGCACGCCAAAGCACGCCAGTGCACGCCAGAGCACGCCAGTGCACGCCAGAGCACGCCAGTGCACGCCAGAGCACGCCAGTGCACGCCAGAGCAATTCAATGCACGCCAGAGCACGCCAATTCACACCAGAACACGCCAATGCACGCCAGAGCACGCCAATTCACACCAGAGCAAGCCAGAGCACGCCAGAGCACGCAAGTGCACGCCAAAGCACGCCAGTGCACGCCAGAGCACGCCAGTACACGCCAGTGCACGCCAATTCACACCAGAGCACGCCAGAGCACGCCAGAGCACGCCAGTGCACGCCAGAGCAAGTCAATGCACGCCAGTGCACGCCAATTTACACCAGAGCACGCCAATGCACGCCAGAGCACGCCAATTCACACCAGAGCACGCCAGTGCACGCCAGAGCACGCCAGTGCACGCAAGAGCACGTCAATGCACGCCAGAGCACGCCAGAGCACGCCAGTGCACGCCAGAGCAATTCAATGGACGCCAGAGCACGCCAGTGCACGCCAGAGCACGCAAGTGCACGCCAAAGCACGCCAGTGCACGCCAGTGCACGCCAATTCACACCAGAGCACGCCAGTGCACGCCAGAGCACGCCAGAGCACGCCAGAGCACGCCAGAGCACTTCAGTGCACGCCAGAGCACGGTAGAGCACAGCAGAGAACAGCTCAGCACTTGAAGTTGCTATAATATTTTTTTCACTTGTTAAAATCATTTTTTAATTACACGATGTGTAAATCAATGTCCAATACACCATTTCAAGTCTATTTAATCAATAAATTTATAGAGCAAATCATGAACAAAAAGTTTGAGAAAAACGCACATCACAGCACTTGAATTTTTCGGGTAGTGGATTTCTATTGTCAAGCACTTGAGTTCTGCATAGCAGAGCACGCCAGAGCACGCCAGAGCATGCCAGTGCACGCCAGAGCACGCAAGTGCACGCCAAAGCACGCCAGTGCACGCCAGAGCACGCCAGTGCACGCCAGAGCAATTCAATGCACGCCAGAGCACGCCAGTGCACGCCAGAGCACGCCAGTGCACGCCAGAGCTCGCCAGTGCACGCAAGAGCACGCCAGTGCACGCCAGAGCACGCCAGTGCACGCCAGAGCAATTCAATGCACGCCAGAGCACGCCAGTGCACGCCAGAGCACGCCAGAGCACGCAAGTGCACGCCAAAGCACGCCAGTGCACGCCAGAGCACGCCAGTGCACGCCAGAGCACGCCAGTGCACGCCAGAGCACGCCAGTGCACGCCAGAGCACGCCAGTGCACGCCAGAGCAATTCAATGCACGCCAGAGCACGCCAATTCACACCAGAACACGCCAGTGCACGCCAGAGCACGCCAATTCACACCAGAGCAAGCCAGAGCACGCCAGAGCACGCAAGTGCACGCCAAAGCACGCCAGTGCACGCCAGAGCACGCCAGTACACGCCAGTGCACGCCAATTCACACCAGAGCATGCCAGAGCACGCCAGTGCACGCCAGTGCACGCCAGAGCAAGTCAATGCACGCCAGTGCACGCCAATTTACACCAGAGCACGCCAATGCACGCCAGAGCACGCCAATTCACACCAGAGCACGCCAGTGCACGCCAGAGCACGCCAGTGCACGCCAGTGCACGCCAATTCACACCAGAGCACGTCAATGCACGCCAGAGCACGCAAGTGCACGCCAAAGCACGCCAGTGCACGCCAGAGCACGCCAGTACACGCCAGTGCACGCCAATTCACACCAGAGCACGCCAGTGGATGCCAGAGCACGCCAGTGCACGCCAGAGCAAGTCAATGCACGCAAGAGCACGCCAATTCACACCAGAGCACGCCAGTGCACGCCAGAGCACGCCAATTCACACCAGAGCACGCCAGTGCACGCCAGAGCACGCCAGTGCACGCAAGAGCACGTCAATGCACGCCAGAGCACGCCAGTGCACGCCAGAGCACGCAAGTGCACGCCAAAGCATGCCAGTGCACGCCAGAGCACGCCAATTCACACCAGAGCACGTCAATGCAAGCTAGAGCACGTCAGTATACGCCAGTGCACGCCAGTGCAAGCCAGTGTACGCACGAGCACGTCAATGCACGCCAGAGCATGCCAGTGCACGCCAGAGAACGCCAATTCACACCAGAGCACGTCAGAGCACGCCAGTGCCCGCCAGAGCACGCCAGTGCACGCCAGAGCACTCCAATTCACACCAGAGCACTCCAGTGCACGCCAGAGCACGCCAGTGCACGCTAGAACACGCCAGTGCACGCACGATCACGTCAATGCACGCCAGAGCATGCCAGTGCACGCCAGAGCACGCCAATTCACACCAGAGCACGTCAATGCACGCCAGAGCACGCCAGTGCACGCCAGAGCAACCAAGTAAACGCCAGAGCACGCCAGTGCACGCCAGAGCACGCCAGTGCACCCCAGAGCACGCCAGAGCACGCCAGTGCACGCACGATCGCGTCAATGCACGCCAGAGCATGCCAATTTACACCAGAGCACGTCAGAGCACGCCAGTGCCCGCCAGAGCACGCCAGTGCACGCCAGTGCACGCCAGAGCACGTCAATGCACGCCAGAGCAAGCCTGAGCACGCCAGATCACGCCAGAGCACGCCAGTGCACGCTAGAGCACTCCAATTCACACCAGAGCACGCCAATTCACACCAGAGCACGTCAATGCACGCCAGAGCACGCCAGTGCACGCCAGAGCACGCCAATTCACACCAGAGCACAACAGAGCACGCCAGTGCACGGAAGATCACGTCAATGCACGCCAGAGCACGCCAGAGCACGCGAGAGCACGCCAGTGCACGCCAGAGCAATTCAATGCACGCCAGAGCACACCAATTCACACCAGAGCACGCCAGTGCACGCCAGAGCACGCCAATTCACACCAGAGCACGCCAGTGCACGCCAGAGCACGCCAGTGCATGCCAGAGCACGTCAATGCACGCCAGAGCACGCCAGAGCACGCAAGTGCACGCCAAAGCACGCCAGTGCACGCCAGAGCACGCCAGTGCACGCCAGTGCACGCCAATTCACACCAGAGCACGCCAGTGCACGCCAGAGCACGCCAGTGCACGCCAGAGCACGCCAGTGCACGCCAGAGCAAGTCAATGCACCCCAGAGCACGCCAATTCACACTAGAGCACGCCAGTGCACGCCAGAGCACGCCAATTCACACCAGAGCACGCCAGTGCACGCAAGAGCACACCAGTGCACGCAAGAGCACGTCAATGCACGCATGAGAACGCCAGTGCACGCCAGAGCACGCCAGTGCACGCCAGAGCACGCAAGTGCACGCCAAAGAAATTCAATGCACGCCAGAGCACGCCAGTGCACGCCAGAGCACGCAAGTGCACGCCAATTCACACCAGAGCACGCCAGTGCACGCCAATTCACGCCAGAGCACACCAGTGCACGCCAGTGCACGCCAGTGCATGCCAGAGCACGCCAATTCACACCAGAGCACGCCAGTGCACGCCAGAGCACGCCAGTGCACGCCAGAGCACGTCAATGCACGCCAGAGCACGCCAGTGCACGCCAGAGCACGCAAGTGCACGCCAAAGCACGCCAGTGCACGCCAGAGCACGCCAGTGCACGCCAGAGCAATTCAATGCACGCCAGAGCACGCCAGTGCACACCAGAGCACTCCAGAGCACGCAAGTGCACGCCAGAGCACGCCAGTGCACGCCAGAGCAATTCAATGCACGCCAGAGCACGCCAATACACCCTAGAGCACGCCAGTGCACGCCAGAGCACGCCAATTCACACCAGAGCATGCCAGTGCACGCCAGAGCACGTCAATGCACACCAGAGCACGCCAGTGCACGCCAGAGCACGCCAGTGCACGCCAGTGCACGCCAATTCACACCAGAGCACGTCAATGCACGCCAGAGCACGCAAGTGCACGCCAAAGCACGCCAGTACAAGCCAGTGCACGCCAATTAACACCAGAGCACGCCAGTGCATGCCAGAGCACGCCAGTGCACGCCAGAGCAAGTCAATGCACGCAAGAGCACGCCAATTCACACCAGAGCACGCCAGTGCACGCCAGAGCACGCCAATTCACACCAGAGCACGCCAGTGCACGCCAGTGCACGCCAATTCACACCAGAGCACGTCAATGCAAGCTAGACCACGCCAGTATACGCCAGTGCACGCCAGTGCACGCCAGTGCACGCACGAGCACGTCAATGCACGCCAGAGCATGCCAGTGCACGCCAGAGCACGCCAGTGCACGCCAGTGCACGCCAATTCACACCAGAGCACGCCAGTGCACGCCAGAGCACGCCAGTGCACGCCAGAGCACGCCAGTGCACGCCAGAGCACGCCAGTGCACGCCAGAGCACGCCAGTGCACGCCAGAGCAAGTCAATGCACCCCAGAGCACGCCAATTCACACTAGAGCACGCCAGTGCACGCCAGAGCACGCCAATTCACACCAGAGCACGCCAGTGCACGCAAGAGCACACCAGTGCACGCAAGAGCACGTCAATGCACGCCAGAGAACGCCAGTGCACGCCAGAGCACGCAAGTGCACGCCAGAGCACGCCAGTGCACGCCAAAGAAATTCAATGCACGCCAGAGCACGCCAGTGCACGCCAGAGCACGCAAGTGCACGCCAATTCACACCAGAGCACGCCAGTGCACGCCAATTCACGCCAGAGCACACCAGTGCACGCCAGTGCACGCCAGTGCATGCCAGAGCACGCCAATTCACACCAGAGCACGCCAGTGCACGCCAGAGCACGCCAGAGCACGCAAGAACACGTCAATGCACGCCAGAGCACGCCAGTGCACGCCAGAGCACGCAAGTGCACGCCAAAGCACGCCAGTGCACGCCAGAGCACGCCAATTCACACCAGAGCACGTCAATGCACGCTAGAGCACGCCAGTGCACGCCAGTGCACGCACGAGCACGTAAGAGCACGCCAGTGCCCGCCAGAGCACGCCAGTGCACGCCAGAGCACGTCAATGCACGCCAGAGCAAGCCAGAGCACGCCAGAGCACGCCAGAGCACGCCAGTGCACGCCAGAGCACGCCAATTCACACCAGAGCACGCCAGTGCACGCCAGAGCACACCAATTCACACCAGAGCACGCCAGTGCACGCCAGAGCACGCCAGTGCACGCAAGATCACGTCAATTCACGCCAGAGAATGCCAGTGCACGCCAGAGCACGCCAATTCACACCAGAGCACGTCAATGCACGCCAGAGCACGCCAGTGCACGCCAGAGCACTCCAGTGCACGCCAGAGCAATTCAATGCACGCCAGAGCACACCAATTCACACCAGAGCACGCCAGTGCACGCCAGAGCACGCCAATTCACACCAGAGCACGCCAGTGTACGCCAGAGCACGCCAGTGCACGCCAGAGCACGCCAGTGCACGCCAGAGCACGCCAGTGCACGCCAGAGCACGCCAGTGCACGCCAGAGCACGCCAGTGCACGCCAGAGCACGCCAGTGCACGCCAGAGCAATTCAATGCACGCCAGAGCACGCCAGTGCACGCCAGAGCACGCCAGAGCACGCAAGTGCACGCCAGAGCATGCCAGTGCACGCCAGAGCACGCCAGTGCACGCCAGAGCAATTCAATCTACGCCAGAGCACGCCAATACACCCTAGAGCACGCCAGTGAACGCCAGAGCACGCCAATTCACACCAGAGCATGCCAGTGCACGCCAGAGCACGTCAATGCACACCAGAGCACGCCAGTGCACGCCAGAGCACGCCAGTGCACGCCAGTGCACGCCAATTCACACCAGAGCACGCCAGTGCATGCCAGAGCACGCCAGTGCACGCCAGAGCAAGTCAATGCACGCAAGAGCACGCCAGAGCACGCCAGTGCACGCCAGAGCACGCCAGTGCACGCCAGAGCACGCCAGAGCACGCCAGTGCACGCCAGAGAACGCCAGTGCACGCCAGAGTACGCCAGTGCACGCCAGAGCACGCCAATTGCACGCCAGTGCACGCCAGTGCACGCCAGAGCACGCCAGTGCACGCCAGAGCACGCCAGTGCACGCCAAAGCACGCCAGAGCACGCCAGTGCACGCCAGAGAACGCCAGTGCACGCCAGAGAACGCCAGTGCACGCCAGAGTACGCCAATTCACGCCAGAGCACGCCAGTGCACGCCAGAGCACGCCAGTGCACGCCAGAGCACGCCAATTCACACCAGAGCAAGCCAGTGCACGCCAGAGCTCGCCAATTCACACCAGAGCACGCCAGTGCACGCCAGTAAACGCCAGAGCACGCCAATTCACACCAGAGAACGCCAGTGCACGCCAGAGTACGCCAGTGCACGCCAGAGCACGCCAATTCACGCCAGAGCACGCCAGTGCACGCCAGAGCACGCCAATTCACACCAGAGCAAGCCAGTGCACGCCAGAGCACGCCAATTCACACCAGAGCACGCCAGTGCACGCCAGTAAACGCCAGAGCACGCCAATTCACACCAGAGCACGCCAGTGCACGCCAAAGCACGCCATTGCACGCCAGAGCACGCCAGTGCACGCCAGAGCACGCCAGTGCACGCCACAGCACGCCAGTGCACACCAGAGCAAGCCAGTGGACGCCAGAGCACGCCAATTCACACCAGAGCACGCCAGTGCACGCCAGTAAACGCCAGAGCACGCCAATTCACACCAGAGCACGCCAGTGCACGCCAAAGCACGCCAGTGCACGCCAGAGCACGCCAGTGCACGCCAGAGCACGCCAGTGCACGCAAGAGCACGCCAGTGCACGCCAGAGCACGCCAGTGCACGCCAATTCACACCAGAGCACGCCAGTGCACGCCAGAGCAAGTCAATGCACCCCAGAGCACGCCAATTCACACTAGAGCACGCCAGTGCACGCCATAGCACGCCAATTCACACCAGAGCACGCCAGTGCACGCAAGAGCACGTCAATGCACGCCAGAGAACGCCAGTGCACGCCAGAGCACGCAAGTGCACGCAAGTGCACGCCAGAGCACACCAGTGCACGCCAGAGCACACCAGTGCACGCCAGAGCACGCCAGTGCACGCCAGAGAAATTCAATGCACGCCAGAGCACGCCAGTGCACGCCAGAGCACGCCAGAGCACGCCAGTGCACGCCAATTCACACCAGAGCACGCCAGTGCACGCCAATTCACGCCAGAGCACACCAGTGCACGCCAGTGCATGCCAGAGCACGCCAATTCACACCAGAGCACGCCATTGCACGCCAGAGCACACCAATTCACACCAGAGCACGCCAGTGCACGCCAGAGCACGCCAGTGCACGCCAGAGCACGCCAGAGCACGCCAGTGCACGCCAGAGAACGCCAGTGCACGCCAGAGTACGCCAGTGCACGCCAGAGCACGCCAATTGCACGCCAGTGCACGCCAGTGCACGCCAGAGCACTCCAGTGCACGCCAGAGCACGCCAGAGCACGCCAGTGCACGCCAGAGCACGCCAGTGCACGCCAGAGCACGCCAATGCACGCCAGAGCACGTCAATGCAGGCCAGAGCAAGCCAGTGCACGCCAAAGCACGTCAATGCACGCCAGAGCACGCCAGTGCACGCCAGAGCAAGCCAGTGCACGCCAGTGCACGCCAGTGCACGCCAGTGCACGCCAGTGCACGTCAATGCACGCCAGAGCACGCCAGAGCACGTCAATGCACGCCAGAGAACGCCAGTGCACGCCAGAGCACGGTAGAGCACAGCAGAGAACAGCTCAGCACTTGAAGTTGCTATAATATTTTTTTCACTTGTTAAAACCATTTTTTAATTACAGGATGTGTAAATAAATGTCCAATACACCAATTCAAGTCTATTGAATCAATAAATTTATAGAGCAAATCATGAACAAAAAGTTTTAGAAAAACGCACATCACAGCACTTGAATTTTTAAAAATTATTCAAGTTATTTGAGTTCTATTGTCGGGTAGTGGATTTCTATTGTCAAGCACTTGAGTTCTGCAGAGCAGAGCACGCCAGTGCACGCCAGTGCACGCCAGAGCACGCCAGTGCACGCCAGAGCACGCCAGTGCACGCCAGAGCACGCCAGTGCACGCCAGAGCACACCAGTGCACGCTAGAGTAAGCCAGTGCACGCCAGTGCACGCCAGAGCACGCCAGTGCACGCCATGCACGCCAGTGCACGCCAGAGCACGCCAGTGCACGCCATGCACGCCAGTGCACGCCATGCACGCCAGTGCACGCCATGCACGCCAGTGCACGCCAGTGCACGTCGATGCACGCCAGAGAACGTCAATGCTCGCCATTGCACGCCAGTGCACGCCAGAGCACGCCAGAGCACGCCAGAGCACGCCAGTGCACGCCAGAGCACGTCAATGCACGTCAGAGCATGCCAGTGCACGCCAGAGAACGCCAGTGCACGCCAGTGCACGCCAGAGCACGCCAATTCACCCAAGAGCACGCCAGTGCACGCCAGAGCAAGCCAGTGCACGCCAGAGCAAGCCAGTGCACGCCAGTGCACGCCAGAGCAAGCCAGTGCACGCCAGAGAACGTCAATGCACGCCAGAGAACGCCAGTGCACGACAGAGCACGGTAGAGCACAGCAGAGAACAGCTCAGCACTTGAAGTTGCTATAATATTTTTTTCACTTGTTAAAACCATTTTTTAATTAAAGGATGTGTAAATCAATGTCCAATACACCGTTTCAAGTCTATTGAATCAATAAATTTATAGAGCAAAACATGAACAAAAAGTTTTAGAAAAACGCACATCACAGCACTTGAATTTTTTAAAATTATTCAAGTTATTTGAGTTCTATTGTCGGGTAGTGGATTTCTATTGTCAAGCACTTAAGTTCTGCATAGCAGAGCACGCCAGAGCACGCCAGTGCACGCTAGAGCACGCCAGTGCACGCCAGTGCACGCCAGAGAACGTCAATGCACGCCAGAGCACGCCAGTGCACGCAAAAGCATGCCAGTGCACGCCAGAGCACGTCAATGCACGCCAGAGCACGTCAATGCACGCCAGAGCACGCCAGTGCAATCCAGAGCACGCCAGTACACGCCAGAGCACGCCAATTCACACCAGAGCACGCCAATTCACACCAGAGCACGCCAGTGCACGCCAGAGCACGTCAAGGCACGCCAGAGCACGGCAGTGCACGCCAGAGCACGCCAGTGCACGCCAGAGCACGTAAATGCACGCCAGAGCACGTTAATGCACGCCAGAGCACGTCAATGCACGTCAGAGCACGCCAGTGCACGCCAGAGCACGTAAATGCACGCCAGAGCACGTTAATGCACGCCAGTGCACGCCAGAGCACTCCAATTCACACCAGAGCACGCCAGTGCACGCCAGATTATGCCAGTTCACGCCAGAGCACGCCAGTGCACGCCAGAGCACGCCAGTGCACGCCACAGCACGCCAGTGCACGCCAGAGCACGTAAATGCACGCCAGAGCACGTTAATGCACGCCAGAGCACGTCAATGCACGCCAGAGCACGCCAGTGCACGCCAGAGTACGCCAATTAAACCAGAGCACGCCAGAGCACGCCAGTGCACGCCAGTGCACGCCAGAGCACGCCAGAGCACGCCAGGCACTCCAATTCACACCAGAGCACGCCAGTTCACGTCAGAGCACGCCAGTTCACGCCAGAGCAAGCCAGTGCACGTTAGAGCACGTCAATGCACGCCAAAGCACGCCAGTGTACTCCAGAGCTCGCCAATTTACACCAGAGCACGCCAATTCACACCAGAGCACGCCAGTGCACGCCAGAGCACTTCAATGCACGCCAGAGCACGCCAGTGCACGCCAGAGCACGCCAGTGCACGCCAGAGCACGCCAGTGCACGCCAGAGCACGCCAGTGTACGCCAGAGCACGCCAGTGCACGCCAGAGCACGCCAGTGCACGCCAGAGCACGCCAGTGCACGCCAGAGCACGCCAGTGCACGCCAGAGCACGCCAGTGCACGCCAGTGCACGCCAGAGCACTCCAGTGCACGCCAGAGCACGCCAGTGAACGCCAGAGCACGTAAATTCACGCCAGAGCAAGCCAGTTTACGCCAGAGCACGTCAATGCACGCCAGAGCACGACAGTGCACGCAAAAGAACGCCAGTGCACGCCAGAGCACGCCAGTGCACGCCAGAGCACGCCAGAGCACGCCAGTGCACGCCAGAGCACGCCAGTGCAAGCCAGAGCACGCCAGTGCACGCCAGAGCACGCCAATGCACGCCAGAGCACGTCAATGCAGGCCAGAGCAAGCCAGTGCACGCCAAAGCACGTCAATGCACGCCAGAGCACGCCAGTGCACGCCAGAGCAAGCCAGTGCACGCCAGTGCACGCCAGTGCACGCCAGTGCACGCCAGTGCACGTCAATGCACGCCAGAGCACGCCAGAGCACGTCAATGCACGCCAGAGAACGCCAGTGCACGCCAGAGCACGGTAGAGCACAGCAGAGAACAGCTCAGCACTTGAAGTTGCTATAATATTTTTTTCACTTGTTAAAACCATTTTTTAATTACAGGATGTGTAAATAAATGTCCAATACACCAATTCAAGTCTATTGAATCAATAAATTTATAGAGCAAATCATGAACAAAAAGTTTTAGAAAAACGCACATCACAGCACTTGAATTTTTAAAAATTATTCAAGTTATTTGAGTTCTATTGTCGGGTAGTGGATTTCTATTGTCAAGCACTTGAGTTCTGCAGAGCAGAGCACGCCAGTGCACGCCAGTGCACGCCAGAGCACGCCAGTGCACGCCAGAGCACGCCAGTGCACGCCAGAGCACGCCAGTGCACGCCAGAGCACACCAGTGCACGCTAGAGTAAGCCAGTGCACGCCAGTGCACGCCAGAGCACGCCAGTGCACGCCAGAGCACGCCAGTGCACGCCATGCACGCCAGTGCACGCCAGAGCACGCCAGTGCACGCCATGCACGCCAGTGCACGCCATGCACGCCAGTGCACGCCAGTGCACGTCGATGCACGCCAGAGAACGTCAATGCTCGCCATTGCACGCCAGTGCACGCCAGAGCACGCCAGAGCACGCCAGAGCACGCCAGTGCACGCCAGAGCACGTCAATGCACGTCAGAGCATGCCAGTGCACGCCAGAGAACGCCAGTGCACGCCAGTGCACGCCAGAGCACGCCAATTCACCCAAGAGCACGCCAGTGCACGCCAGAGCAAGCCAGTGCACGCCAGAGCAAGCCAGTGCACGCCAGTGCACGCCAGAGCAAGCCAGTGCACGCCAGAGAACGTCAATGCACGCCAGAGAACGCCAGTGCACGACAGAGCACGGTAGAGCACAGCAGAGAACAGCTCAGCACTTGAAGTTGCTATAATATTTTTTTCACTTGTTAAAACCATTTTTTAATTAAAGGATGTGTAAATCAATGTCCAATACACCGTTTCAAGTCTATTGAATCAATAAATTTATAGAGCAAAACATGAACAAAAAGTTTTAGAAAAACGCACATCACAGCACTTGAATTTTTTAAAATTATTCAAGTTATTTGAGTTCTATTGTCGGGTAGTGGATTTCTATTGTCAAGCACTTAAGTTCTGCATAGCAGAGCACGCCAGAGCACGCCAGTGCACGCTAGAGCACGCCAGTGCACGCCAGTGCACGCCAGAGAACGTCAATGCACGCCAGAGCACGCCAGTGCACGCAAAAGCATGCCAGTGCACGCCAGAGCACGTCAATGCACGCCAGAGCACGTCAATGCACGCCAGAGCACGCCAGTGCAATCCAGAGCACGCCAGTACACGCCAGAGCACGCCAATTCACACCAGAGCACGCCAATTCACACCAGAGCACGCCAGTGCACGCCAGAGCACGTCAAGGCACGCCAGAGCACGGCAGTGCACGCCAGAGCACGCCAGTGCACGCCAGAGCACGTAAATGCACGCCAGAGCACGTTAATGCACGCCAGAGCACGTCAATGCACGTCAGAGCACGCCAGTGCACGCCAGAGCACGTAAATGCACGCCAGAGCACGTTAATGCACGCCAGTGCACGCCAGAGCACTCCAATTCACACCAGAGCACGCCAGTGCACGCCAGATTATGCCAGTTCACGCCAGAGCACGCCAGTGCACGCCAGAGCACGCCAGTGCACGCCACAGCACGCCAGTGCACGCCAGAGCACGTAAATGCACGCCAGAGCACGTTAATGCACGCCAGAGCACGTCAATGCACGCCAGAGCACGCCAGTGCACGCCAGAGTACGCCAATTAAACCAGAGCACGCCAGAGCACGCCAGTGCACGCCAGTGCACGCCAGAGCACGCCAGAGCACGCCAGGCACTCCAATTCACACCAGAGCACGCCAGTTCACGTCAGAGCACGCCAGTTCACGCCAGAGCAAGCCAGTGCACGTTAGAGCACGTCAATGCACGCCAAAGCACGCCAGTGTACTCCAGAGCTCGCCAATTTACACCAGAGCACGCCAATTCACACCAGAGCACGCCAGTGCACGCCAGAGCACTTCAATGCACGCCAGAGCACGCCAGTGCACGCCAGAGCACGCCAGTGCACGCCAGAGCACGCCAGTGCACGCCAGAGCACGCCAGTGTACGCCAGAGCACGCCAGTGCACGCCAGAGCACGCCAGTGCACGCCAGAGCACGCCAGTGCACGCCAGAGCACGCCAGTGCACGCCAGAGCACGCCAGTGCACGCCAGTGCACGCCAGAGCACTCCAGTGCACGCCAGAGCACGCCAGTGAACGCCAGAGCACGTAAATTCACGCCAGAGCAAGCCAGTTTACGCCAGAGCACGTCAATGCACGCCAGAGCACGACAGTGCACGCAAAAGAACGCCAGTGCACGCCAGAGCACGCCAGTGCACGCCAGAGCACGCCAGAGCACGCCAGTGCACGCCAGAGCACGCCAGTGCAAGCCAGAGCACGCCAGTGCACGCCAGAGCACGTCAATGCACGCCAGAGTACGCCAGAGCACGCCAGTGCACGCCAGAGCACGGTAGTGCACAGCAGAGAACAGCTCAGCACTTGAAGTTGCTATAATATTTTTTTCACTTGTTAAAACCATTTTTTAATTACAGGATGTGTAAATCAATGTCCAATACACCATTTCAAGTCTATTGAATCAATAAATTTATAGAGCAAATTATGAACAAAAAGTTTTAGAAAAACGCACATCACAGCACTTGAATTTTTAAAAATTATTCAAGTTATTTGAGTTCTATTGTCGGGTTGTGGATTCCTATTGTCAAGCACTTGAATTCTGCTTAGCAGAGCACGCCAGAGCACGCCGGTGAACGCCAGAGCATGCCAGTGCACGCCAGTACACGCCAGTGCACGCCAGTGCACGCCAGAGCACGCCAATTCACCCCAGAGCATGCCAGTGCACGCCAAAGCACGCCAGTGCACGCCAGAGCACGCCAGAGCACGCCAGTGCACGCCAGAGTGTTTCAATGCACGCATGAGCACGCCAGTGCACGCCAGTGCACGCCAGAGCACTCAATGTCCAATACACCATTTCAAGTCTATTGAACCAATAAATTTATAGAGCAAATCATGAACAAAAAGTTTTAGAAAAACGCACATCACAGCACTTGAATTTTTAGAAATTATTCAAGTTATTTGAGTTCTATTGTCGGGTAGTGGATTTCTATTGTCAAGCACTTGAATTCTGCTTAGCAGAGCACGCCAGAGCACGCCAGTGAACGCCAGAGCACGCCAATTCACGCCAGAGCACGCCAGTGCACGCCAGTGCACGCCAGAGCACGCCAGTGCACGCCAGAGCACGACAGTGCACGCCAGAGCACGACAGTGTACGCCAGAGCACGTCAATGCACGCCAGAGCAAGCCAGTGCACGCCAGAGCACGTCAATGCACACCAGAGCACGCCAGTGCACACAAAAGCACGCCAGTGCATGCCAGAGTACGCCAGTGCACGCCAGAGTACGCCAATTCAAACCAGAGCACGCCAGAGCACGCCAGTGCACGCCAGAGCACTCCAATTCACACCAGAGCACGCCAGTTCACGCCAGAGCACGCCAGTGCACGCCAGAGCACGTCAATGCACGCCAGAGCACGCCAGTGCACTCCAGAGCACGCCAGAACACGCCAGAGCACGCCAATTAACACCAGAGCACGCCAATTCACACCAGAGCACACCAGTGCACGCCAGATCACGTCAATGCACGCCAGAGCACGCCAGTGCACGCCAGAGCACGTCAATGCACGCCAGAGCACGCCAGTGCACGCCAGAGCACGCCAATGCACGCCAGTGCACGCCAGTGCACGCCAGAGCACGCCAATTCACCCCAGAGCACGCCAGTGCACGCCAGAGCACGCCAGTGCACTCCAGAGTACGCCAGTGCACGCCAGAGTGTTTCAATGCACGCATGAGCACGCCAGTGCACGCCAGAGCACGCCAATTCACCCAAGAGCAAGCCAGTGCACGCCAGAGCAAGCCAGTGCACGCCAGAGCACGCCAGTGCACACTAGAGCACGCCAATTTACACCAGAGCACGCCAGTTCACGCCAGAGCACGTCAATGCACGCCAGAGCACGCCAGTGCACGCCAGAGCACTTCAATGCACGCCAGAGCACGCCAGTGCACGCCAGAGCACGTCAATGCACGCCAGAGCACGCAAGAGCACGCCAGAGCACGCCAGTGCACGCCAGAGCACGGTAGAGCACAGCAGAGAACAGCTCAGCACTTGAAGTTGCTATAATATTTTTTTCACTTGTTAAAACCATTTTTTAATTACAGGATGTGTAAATAAATGTCCAATACACCAATTCAAGTCTATTGAATCAATAAATTTATAGAGCAAATCATGAACAAAAAGTTTTAGAAAAACGCACATCACAGCACTTGAATTTTTAAAAATTATTCAAGTTATTTGAGTTCTATTGTCGGGTAGTGGATTTCTATTGTCAAGCACTTGAGTTCTGCATAGCAGAGCACGCCAGGGCACGCCAGTGCACGCCAGAGCACGCCAGTGCACGCCAGAGCACGCCAGTGCACGCTAGAGCAAGCCAGTGCACGCCAGTGCACGCCAGAGCACGCCAGTGCACGCCATGCACGCCAGTGCACGCCATGCACGCCAGTGCACGCCAGTGCACGTCAATGCACGCCAGAGAACGTCAATGCTCGCCATTGCACGCCAGTGCACGCAAGAGCACGCCAGAGCACGCCAGAGCACGCCAGTGCACGCCAGAGCACGTCAATGCACGCCAGAGCATGCCAGTGCACGCCAGAGTGTTTCAATGCACGCATGAGCACGCCAGTGCACGCCAGAGCACGCCAATTCACCCAAGAGCACGCCAGTGCACGCCAGAGCAAGCCAATTCACCCCAGACCACGTCAATGCACGCCAGAGCACGCCAGTGCACGCCAGAGCACGCCAATGCACGCCAGAGCACGCCAGTGCACGCCAGTGCACGCCAGTGCACGCCAGTGCACGCCAGAGCACGCCAATTCACCCCAGAGCACGCCAGTGCACGCCAGAGCACGCCAGTGCACTCCAGAGTACGCCAGTGCACGCCAGAGTGTTTCAATGCACGCATGAGCACGCCAGTGCACGCCAGAGCACGCCAATTCACCCAAGAGCACGCCAGTGCACGCCAGTGCAAGCCAGTGCACGCCAGAGCACGCCAGTGCACACTAGAGCACGCCAATTCACACCAGAGCACGCCAGTTCACGCCAGAGCACGTCAATGCACGCCAGAGCACGCCAGTGCACGCCAGAGCACGTCAATGCACGCCAGAGCACGCCAGTGCACGCCAGAGCACGCCAATGCACGCCAGTGCACGCCAGTGCACGCCAGAGCACGCCAATTTACCCCAGAGCACGCCAGTGCACGCCAGAGCACGCCAGTGCACTCCAGAGTACGCCAGTGCACGCCAGAGTGTTTCAATGCACGCATGAGCACGCCAGTGCACGCCAGAGCACGCCAATTCACCCAAGAGCACGCCAGTGCACGCCAGAGCAAGCCAATTCACCCCAGAGCACGTCAATGCACGCCAGAGCACGCCAGTGCACGCCAGAGCACGCCAATGCACGCCAGAGCACGCCAGTGCACGCCAGTGCACGCCAGTGCACGCCAGAGCACGCCAATTCACCCCAGAGCACGCCAGTGCACGCCAGAGCACGCCAGTGCACTTCAGAGTACGCCAGTGCACGCCAGAGTGTTTCAATGCACGCATGAGCACGCCAGTGCACGCCAGAGCACGCCAGTTCACCCAAGAGCACGCCAGTGCACGCCAGAGCAAGCCAGTGCACGCCAGAGCACGCCAGTGCACACTAGAGCACGCCAATTCACACCAGAGCACGCCAGTTCACGCCAGAGCACGTCAATGCACGCCAGAGCACGCCAGTGCACGCCAGAGCACGTCAATGCACGCCAGAGCACGCCAGTGCACGCCAGAGCACGCCAATGCACGCCAGTGCACGCCAGTGCACGCCAGAGCACGCCAATTCACCCCAGAGCACGCCAGTGCACGCCAGAGCACGCCAGTGCACTCCAGAGTACGCCAGTGCACGCCAGAGTGTTTCAATGTACGCATGAGCACGCCAGTGCACGCCAGAGCACGCCAATTCACCCAAGAGCACGCCAGTGCACGCCAGAGCACGTCAATGCACGCCAGAGCACGCCAGTGCACACTAGAGCACGCCAATTCACACCAGAGCACGCCAGTTCACGCCAGAGCACGTCAATGCACGCCAGAGCACGCCAGTGCACGCCAGAGCACTTCAATGCACGCCAGAGCACGCCAGTGCACGCCAGAGCACGTCAATGCACGCCAGAGCACGCAAGAGCACGCCAGAGCACGCCAGTGCACGCCAGAGCACGGTAGAGCACAGCAGAGAACAGCTCAGCACTTGAAGTTGCTATAATATTTTTTTCACTTGTTAAAATCATTTTTTAATTACAGGATGTGTAAATAAATGTCCAATACACCATTTCAAGTCTATTGAATCAATAAATTTATAGAGCAAATCATGAACAAAAAGTTTTAGAAAAACGCACATCACAGCACTTGAATTTTTAAAAATTATTCAAGTTATTTGAGTTCTATTGTCGGGTAGTGGATTTCTATTGTCAAGCACTTGATTTCTGCTTAGCAGAGCACGCCAGAGCACGCCAGTGAACGCCAGAGCACGCCAGTGCACGCCAGAGCACGCCTGTGTACGCCAGAGCACGCCAATTCACGCCAGAGCACGCCAGTGCACGCCAGAGCACGCCAGTGCACGCCAGAGCACGTCAATGCACGCCAGAGCAAGCTAGTGCACGCCAGAGCACGTCAATGCACACCAGAGCACGCCAGTGCACGCTAAAGCACGCCAGTGCATGCCAGAGCACGCCAGTGCACGCCAGAGTACGTCAATTCAAACCAGAGCACGCCAGAGCACGCCAGTGCACGCCAGAGCACTCCAATTCACGCCAGAGCACGTCAATGCACGCAAGAGCACGCCAGTGCACTCCAGAGCACGCCAGTACACGCCAGAGCACGCCAATTCACACCAGAGCACGCCAATTCACACCAGAGCACGCCAGTGCACGCCAGAGCACGTCAATGCACGCCAGAGCACGCCAGTGCACGCCAGAGCACGTCAATGCACGCCAGAGTACGCCAGAGCACGCCAATGCACGCCAGAGCTTGGTAGTGCACAGCAGAGAACAGCTCAGCACTTGAAGTTGCTATAATATTTTTTTCACTTGTTAAAACCATTTTTTAATTACAGGATGTGTAAATCAATGTCTAATACACCATTTCAAGTCTATTGAATCAATAAATTTATAGAGCAAATCATGAACAAAAAGTTTTAGAAAAACGCACATCACAGCACTTGAATTTTTAAAAATTATTCAAGTTATTTGAGTTCTATTGTCGGGTAGTGGATTTCTATTGTCAAGCACTTGAGTTCTGCATAGCAGAGCACGACAGAGCACGACAGAGCATGCCAGAGCACGCAAGTGCACGCCAGAGCACTCCAGTGCACGCCAGAGAACGCCAGTGCACGCAAGAGCACGCCAGTGCACGCACGAGCACATCAATGAGCATGTCAGGAGCATGCCAGTGAACGCCAGTGCACGCCAGAGCACGCCAGAGCACGCCAGTGCACGCCAGTGAATGCCAGAGCACGCCAATTCACACCAGAGCACGCCAGTGCACGCCAGAGCACACCAATTCACACCAGAGCACGCCAGTGCACGCCAGAGCACGCCAGAGCACGCCAGTGCACGCCAGAGCACGCCAGTGCACGCCAGTGCACGCAAGAGCACGTCAATGCATGCCAGAGCATGCCAGTGAACGCCAGAGCACGCCAGTGCACGCCAGAGCACGCCAATTCACACCAGAGCACGTCAATGCACGCTAGAGCACGCCAGTGCACGCCAGTGCACGCCAGAGCACGTCAATGCACGCCAGAGCACGCCAATTCACGCCAGAGCACGCCAGTGCACGCCAGTGCACGCCAGAGCACGCCAGAGCACGACAGTGCACGCCAGAGCACGACAGTGCACGCCAGAGCAGGCCAGTGCATGCCAGAGCACGTCAATGCACGCCAGAGAACGCCAGTGCACGCCAGAGCACGCCAATGCACGCCAGAGCACGCCAGTGCACGCCAGTGCACGCCAGTGCACGCCAGTGCACGCCAGAGCACGCCAATTCACCCCAGAGCACGCCAGTGCACGCCAGAGCACGCCAGTGCACTCCAGAGTACGCCAGTGCACGCCAGAGTGTTTCAATGCACGCATGAGCACGCCAGTGCACGCCAGAGCACGCCAATTCACCCAAGAGCACGCCAGTGCACGCCAGAGCAAGCCAGTGCACGCCAGAGCACGCCAGTGCACACTAGAGCACGCCAATTCACACCAGAGCACGCCAGTTCACACCAGAGCACGTCAATACACGCCAGAGCACGCCAGTGCACGCCAGAGCACTTCAATGCACGCCAGGGCACGCCAGTGCACGCCAGAGCACGTCAATGCACGCCAGAGCACGCAAGAGCACGCCAGAGCACGCCAGTGCACGCCAGAGCACGGTAGAGCACAGCAGAGAACAGCTCAGCACTTGAAGTTGCTATAATATTTTTTTCACTTGTTAAAACCATTTTTTAATTACAGGATGTGTAAATAAATGTCCAATACACCATTTCAAGTCTATTGAATCAATAAATTTATAGAGCAAATCATGAACAAAAAGTTTTAGAAAAACGCACATCACAGCACTTGAATTTTTAAAAATTATTCAAGTTATTTGAGTTCTATTGTCGAGTAGTGGATTTCTATTGTCAAGCACTTGAGTTCTGCTTAGCAGAGCACGCCAGAGCACGCCAGTGAACGCCAGAGCACGCCAGTGCACGCCAGAGCACGCCTGTGTACGCCAGAGCACGCCAATTCACGCCAGAGCACGCCAGTGCACGCCAGAGCACGACAGTGCACGCCAGAGCACGAGAGTGCACGACAGAGCACGTCAATGCACGCCAGAGCAAGCTAGTGCACGCCAGAGCACGTCAATGCACACTAGAGTACGCCAGTGCACGCAAAAGCACGCCAGTGCATGCCAGAGCACGCCAGTGCACGCCAGAGTACGTCAATTCAAACCAGAGCACGCCAGAGCACGCCAGTGCACGCCAGAGCACTCCAATTCACGCCAGAGCACGTCAATGCACGCCAGAGCACGCCAATTCACACCAGAGCACGCCAGTGCACGCCAGAGCACGTCAATGCACCCCAGAGCACGCCAGTGCACGCCAGAGCACGTCAATGCACGCCAGAGTACGCCAGAGCACGCCAATGCACGCCAGAGCTTGGTAGTGCACAGCAGAGAACAGCTCAGCACTTGAAGTTGCTATAATATTTTTTTCACTTGTTAAAACCATTTTTTAATTACAGGATGTGTAAATCAATGTCTAATACACCATTTCAAGTCTATTGAATCAATAAATTTATAGAGCAAATCATGAACAAAAAGTTTTAGAAAAACGCACATCACAGCACTTGAATTTTTAAAAATTATTCAAGTTATTTGAGTTCTATTGTCGGGTAGTGGATTTCTATTGTCAAGCACTTGAGTTCTGCATAGCAGAGCACGACAGAGCACGACAGAGCATGCCAGAGCACTCCAGTGCACGCCAGAGCACTCCAGTGCACGCCAGAGAACGCCAGTGCACGCAAGAGCACGCCAGTGCACGCACGAGCACGTCAATGAGCATGTCAGGAGCATGCCAGTGAACGCCAGTGCACGCCAGAGCACGCCAGAGCACGCCAGTGCACGCCAGTGAATGCCAGAGCACGCCAATTCACACCAGAGCACGCCAGTGCACGCCAGAGCACACCAATTCACACCAGAGCACGCCAGTGCACGCCAGAGCACGCCAGAGAACGCCAGTGCACGCCAGAGCACGCCAGTGCACGAAAGAGCACGTCAATGCATGCCAGAGCATGCCAGTGAACGCCAGAGCACGCCAGTGCACGCCAGAGCACGCCAATTCACACCAGAGCACGTCAATGCACGCTAGAGCACGCCAGTGCACGCCAGTGCACGCCAGAGCACGTCAATGCACGCCAGAGCACGCCAATTCACGCCAGAGCACGCCAGTGCACGCCAGAGCACGCCAGTGCACGCCAGAGCACGACAGTGCACGCCAGAGCACGACAGTGCACGCCAGAGCACGACAGTGCACGCCAGAGCACGTCAATGCACGCCACAGCAAGCCAGTGCACGCCAGAGCACGTCAATGCACACCAGAGCACGCCAGTGCACGCAAAAGCACGCCAGTGCATGCCAGAGCACGCCAGTGCACGCCAGAGTACGCCAATTCAAACCAGAGCACGCCAGAGCACGCCAGTGCACGCCAGAGCACTCCAATTCACACCAGAGCACGCCAGTTCACGCCAGAGCACGCCAGTGCACGCCAGAGCACGTCAATGCACGCCAGAGCACGCCAGTGCACTCCAGAGCACGCCAGAACACGCCAGAGCACGCCAATTAACACCAGAGCACGCCAATTCACACCAGAGCACGCCAGTGCACGCCAGAGCAAGTCAATGCACGCCAGAGCACGCCAGTGCACGCCAGAGCACGTCAATGCACGCCAGAGCACGCCAGTGCACGCCAGAGCACGCCAATGCACGCCAGAGCACGCCAGTGCACGCCAGTGCACGCCAGTGCACGCCAGAGCACGCCAATTCACCCCAGAGCACGCCAGTGCACGCCAGAGCACGCCAGTGCACTCCAGAGTACGCCAGTGCACGCCAGAGTGTTTCAATGCACGCATGAGCACGCCAGTGCACGCCAGAGCACGCTAATTCATCCAAGAGCACGCCAGTGCACGCCAGAGCAAGCCAGTGCACGCCAGAGCACGCCAGTGCACACTAGAGCACGCCAATTCACACCAGAGCACGCCAGTTCACGCCAGAGCACGTCAATGCACGCCAGAGCACGCCAGTGCACGCCAGAGCACGCCAGTGCACGCCAGAGCACTTCAATGCACGCCAGAGCACGCCAGTGCACGCCAGAGCACGTCAATGCACGCCAGAGCACGCCAGAGCACGCCAGAGCACGCCAGTGCACGCCAGAGCACGGTAGAGCACAGCAGAGAACAGCTCAGCACTTGAAGTTGCTATAATATTTTTTTCACTTGTTAAAACCATTTTTTAATTACAGGATGTGTAAATAAATGTCCAATACACCATTTCAAGTCTATTGAATCAATAAATTTATAGAGCAAATCATGAACAAAAAGTTTTAGAAAAACGTACATCACAGCACTTGAATTTTTAAAAATTATTAAAGTTATTTGAGTTCTATTGTCGGGTAGTGGATTTCTATTGTCAAGCACTTGAGTTCTGCTTAGCAGAGCACGCCAGAGCACGCCAGTGATTGCCAGAGCACGCCAGTGCACGCCAGAGCACGCCAGTGTACGCCAGAGCACGCCAATTCACGCCAGAGCACGCCAGTGCACGCCAGAGCACGACAGTGCACGCCAGAGCACGACAGTGCACGCCAGAGCACGTCAATGCACGCCAGAGCAAGCTAATGCACGCCAGAGCACGTCAATGCACACCAGAGCACGCCAGTGCACGCAAAAGCACGCCAGTGTATGCCAGAGCACGCCAGTGCACGCCAGAGTACGTTAATTCAAACCAGAGCACGCCAGAGCACGCCAGTGCACGCCAGAGCACTCCAATTCACGCCAGAGCACGTCAATGCACGCAAGAGCACGCCAGTGCACTCCAGAGCACGCCAGTACACGCCAGAGCACGCCAATTCACACCAGAGCACGCCAATTCACACCAGAGCACGCCAGTGATTGCCAGAGCACGCCAGTGCACGCCAGAGCACGCCAGTGTACGCCAGAGCACGTCAATGCACGCCAGAGTACGCCAGAGCACGCCAATGCACGCCAGAGCTTGGTAGTGCACAGCAGAGAACAGCTCAGCACTTGAAGTTGCTATAATATTTTTTTCACTTGTTAAAACCATTTTTTAATTACAGGATGTGTAAATCAATGTCTAATACACCATTTCAAGTCTATTGAATCAATAAATTTATAGAGCAAATCATGAACAAAAAGTTTTAGAAAAACGCACATCACAGCACTTGAATTTTTAAAAATTATTCAAGTTATTTGAGTTCTATTGTCGGGTAGTGGATTTCTATTGTCAAGCACTTGAGTTCTGCATAGCAGAGCACGACAGAGCACGACAGAGCATGCCAGAGCACTCCAGTGCACGCAAGAGCACTCCAGTGCACGCCAGAGAACGCCAGTGCACGCAAGAGCACGCCAGTGCACGCACGAGCACGTCAATGAGCATGTCAGGAGCATGCCAGTGAACGCCAGTGCACGCCAGAGCACGCCAGAGCACGCCAGTGCACGCCAGTGAATGCCAGAGCACGCCAATTCACACCAGAGCACGCCAGTGCACGCCAGAGCACACCAATTCACACCAGAGCACGCCAGTGCACGCCAGAGCACGCCAGAGCACGCCAGTGCACGCCAGAGCACGCCAGTGCACGCAAGACCACGTCAATGCATGCCAGAGCATGCCAGTGAACGCCAGAGCAAACCAGTGCACGCCAGAGCACGCCAATTCACACCAGAGCACGTCAATGCACGCTAGAGCACGCCAGTGCACGCCAGTGCACGCCAGAGCACGTCAATGCACGCCAGAGCAAGCCAGAGCACGCCAGAGCACGCCAGAGCACGCCAGTGCACGACAGAGCACGCCAGAGCACACCAGTGCACGCCAGAGCACGCCAGTGCACGCCAGAGCACGCCAGTGCACGCACGATCGCGTCAATGCACGCCAGAGCATGCCAGTGCACGCCAATTCACACCAGAGCACGCCAGTGCACGCCAGAGCACGCCAATTCACACCAGAGCACGCCATAGCACGCCAGTGCACGCCAGAGCACGTCAATGCACGAAAGAGCACGCCAGTGCACGCCAGTGCACGCCAGAGCACGCCAGTGCACGCCAGAGCAATTCAATGCACGCCAGAGCACACCAATTCACACCAGAGCACGCCAGTGCACGCCAGAGCACGCCAGTGCACGCCAAAGCACGTCCATGCACGCCAGAGCACGCCAGTGCACGCCAGAGCACGCAAGTGCACGCCAAAGCACGCCAGAGCACGCCAGTGCACGCTAGTGCACGCCAATTCACACAAGAGCACGCTAGTGCACGCCAGAGCACGCCAGTGCACGCCAGAGCAAGTCAATGCACGCCAGAGCTCGCCAATTCACACCAGAGCACGCCAGTGCACGCCAGAGCACGCCAATTTACACCAGAGCACGCCAGTGCACGCAAGAGCACGCCAGTGCACGCAAGAGCACGTCAATGCACGCCAGAGCACGCAAGTGCACGCCAGAGCACGCAAGTGCACGCCAGAGCATGCCAGTGCACGCCAGAGCACGCCAGTGCACGCCAGAGAAATTCAATGCACGCCAGAGCACGCAAGTGCACGCCAGTGCACGCAAATTCACACCAGAGCACGTCAGTGCACGCCAGAGCACGCAAGAGCACGCCAGAGCACGCCAGAGCACTTCAGTTCACGCCAGAGCACGGTAGAGCACAGCAGAGAACAGCTCAGCACTTGAAGTTGCTATAATATTTTTTTTCACTTTTTAAAACAATTTTTTAATTACAGGATGTGTAAATCAATGTCCAATACACCATTTCAAGTCTATTTAATCAATAAATTTATAGTGCAAATCATGAACATGTTTTGAGAAAAACGCACATCACAGCACTTGAATTTTTAAAAATTATTCAAGTTATTTGAGTTCTATTGTCAGGTAGTGGATTTCTATTGTCAAGCACTTGAGTTCTGCATAGCAGAGCACTTAAGAGCACGACAGAGCACGCCAGAGCACACCAGTGCACGCCAGAGCACTCCAGTGCACGCCAGAGAACGCCAGTGCACGCAAGAGCACGCCAGTGCACGCCAGAGCACGCCAGTGCACGCCAATTCACACCAGAGCACGCCAGTGCACGCCAGAGCACGCCAGAGCACGCCGGTGCACGCCAGAGCACGCCAGTGCACGCACGAGCACGTCAATGCACGCCAGAGCATGCCAGTGAACACCAGAGCACGACAGTGCACGCCACAGCACGCTTATTCACACCAAAGCACGTCAACGCACGCTAGAGCACGCCAGTGCACGCCAGTGCACGCACGAGCACGTCAATGCACGCCAGAGCATGCCAGTGCACGCCAGAGCACGCCAGAGCACGCCAGAGCACGCCAATTCACACCAGAGCACGTCAGAGCACGCCAGTGCACGCCAATTCACACCAGAGAACGCCAGTGCACGCAAGAGCACGTCAATGCACGCCAGAGCACACCAGAGCACGCCAGTGCACGCCAGAGCACGGTAGAGCACAGCAGAGAACAGCTCAGCACTTGAAGTTGCTATAATATTTTTTTCACTTGTTAAAATCATTTTTTAATTACAGGATGTGTAAATCAATGTCCAATACACCATTTCAAGTCTATTTAATCAATAAATTTATAGAGCAAATCATGAACAAAAAGTTTGAGTAAAACGCACATCACAGCACTTGAATTTTTAAAAATTATTCAAGTTATTTGAGTTCTATTGTCGGGTAGTGGATTTCTATTGTCAAGCACTTGAGTTCTGCATAGCAGAGCACGAAAGAGCACGACAGAGCACGCCAGTGCACGCAAGAGCACGTCAATGCACGCCAGAGCACGCCAGTGCCCGCCAGAGCATGCAAGTGCACGCCAAAGCACGGAAGTGCACGCCATAGCACGGAAGTGCACGCCAAAGCACGCCAGGTCACGCCAGAGCACGCAAGTGCACGCCAGAGCACGCCAATGCACGCCAGAGCAAGCCAGAGAACGCCAGAGCACGCCAGTGCACGCCAGAGCACGCCAGTGCACGCCAGAGCACGCCAGTGCACGCCAGAGCACGCCAGTGCACGCCAGAGCACGCCAGTGCACACCAGAGCACGCCAGTGCACGCCAGAGCACGCCAGTTCACGGCAAAGCACGCCAGTGCACGCCAGAGCACGCCAGTGCACGCCAGAGCACGCCAATGCACGCCAGAGCACGCCAGTTCACACCAGAGCACGCCAGTGCACGCCAGAGCACGCCAATTCACACCAGAGCACGCCTGTGCACGCCAGAGCACGTCAATGCACGCCAGAGCACGCCAGTTCACGCCAAAGCACGCCAGTGCATGCCAGAGCACGCCAGTGCACGCCAGAGCATGCCAGTGCAGGCCAGAGCACGCCAGTGCACGCCAGAGCACGCCAGTGCACGCCAGAGCACGCCAGTGCACGCCAGAGCACGCCAGTGCACGCCAAAGCACGCCAGAGCACGCCAGAGCACGCCAGTGCAAGCCAGAGCACGCCAGAGCACGCCAGAGCACGCCAGAGCACGACAGAGCACAACAGAGCACGCCAGTGCACGCCAGTGCACGCCAGTGCACGCCAGTGCACGCCAGTGCACGCCAGTGCACGCCAGACAACGGTAGAGCACAGCAGAGAACAGCTCAGCACTTGAACTTTCTATAATATTTTTTTCTCTTGTTAAAACCATTTTTTAATTACAGGATGCGTAAATCAATATCCAATACACCATTTCAAGTGTATTGAATCAATAAATTTATAGAGAAAATCATAAACAAAAAGTTTTAGAAAAACACAAGTCACAGCACTTGAATTTTTAAAAATTATTCAAGTTATTTGAGTTCTATTGTCGGGTAGTGGATTTCTATTGTCAAGCACTTGAGTTCTGCATAGCAGAGCATGCCAGAGCACAACAGAGCACGACAGAGCACGCCAGTGCATGCCAGAGCACGCCAGTGCACGCCAGAGCACGTCAATACACGCCAGAGCACGCCAGTGCACGCAAAAGCACGCCAGTGCACGCCAGAGCACGTAAATGCACGCCAGAGCACGCCAGTGCACGCCAGAGCACGCCAGTGCACGCCAGTGCACGCAAGTGCACGCCAGAGCACGCCATAGGACGCCAGAGCAAGTCAATGCACGCCAGAGCACGCCAGTGCACGCAAGAGCACTTCAATGCATGCCAGAGCACGCCAGTGCACTCCAGAGCACGCCAGTACACGCCAGAGCCCACCAATTCACACCAGACCACGCCAATTCAAACCAGAGCATGCCAGTGCACGCCAGAGCACGTCAATGCACGTCAGAGCACGTAAGTGCACGCCAGAGCACGTCAATGCACGCCAGAGCACGCCAGAGCACGCCAGTGCACGCCAGGCACGCCAGAGCACGCCAGTGCACGCCAGAGCACGCAAGAGCACGCCAGTGCACGCCAGAGCACGCCAATTCACACCAGAGCAAGCCAGTGCACGCCAGAGCACGCCAATTCACACGAGAGCACGTCAGTGCACGCCAGAGCACGCCAATTTACACCAGAGCACGCCAGTGCACGCCAGAGCACGCCAGAGCACGCCAGTGCACGCCAGAGCACGCCAGTGCACGCCAGTGCACGCCAGAGCACGCCAGAGCACGCCAGTGCACGCCAGAGCAAGCCAGAGCAAGCCAGTGCACGCCAGAGCACGCCAGTGCAAGCCAGAGCACGCCAGTTCACACCAAGCACGCCAGTGGACCCCAGAGCACGCCAATTCACACCAGAGCACGCCAGTGCACGCCAGAGCACCTCAATGCACGCCAGAGCACGCCAGTGCACGCCAGAGCACGCCAGTGCACGCCAGAGCACGCCAGAGCACGCCAGAGCACGCCATGTCACACCAGAGCACGCCAGTGCACGCCAGAGCACGCCAGTGCACGCCAGAGCACGTCAATGCACGCCAGAGCAAGCCAGAGCACACCAGAGCACGCCAGAGCACGCCAGTGCACGCCAGAGCACGGTAGAGCACAGCAGAGAACAGCTCAGCACTTGAATATGCTATAATATTTTTTTCACTTGTTAAAACCATTTTTTAATTACAGGATGTGTAAATCAATGTCCAATACACCATTTTAAGTCTATTGAATCAATAAATTTATAGAGCAATTCATGAACAAAAAGTTTTAGAAAAACGCACATCACAGCACTTGAATTTTTAAAAATTATTTAAGTTATTTGAGTTTTATTGTCGGGTAGTGGATTTCTATTGTCAAGCACTTGAGTTCTGCATAGCAGAGCACGCCAGTGAACGCCAGAGCACGCCAGTGCACTTCAGAGCACGCCAGTGCACGCCAGAGCACGTCAATGCACGCCAGAGCACGCCAGTTCACGCCAGAGCATGTCAATGCACGCCAGAGCACGCCAGTGCACGCCAGAGTACGCCAATTCAAACCAGAGCACGCCAGAGCACGTCAATGCACGCCAGATTACGCCAGTGCACGCCAAAGCACGCCAGTGCACGCCAGAGCACGCCAGTGCTCGCCAGAGCACGTCAATGCACGCCAGAGCACGCCAGAGCACGCCAGAGAACGCCAGTGCACGGCAGAGCACGCCAGAGTACGCCAATTCAAACCAGAGCACGCCAGAGCACGCCAGTGCACGCCAGAGCACTCCAATTCACACCAGAGCACGCCAGTGCACGCCAGAGCATGCCAGTTCACGCCAGTGCACGTCAATGCACGCCAGAGCACGCCAGTGCACTCCAGAGCACGCCAGTACACGCCAGAACACGCCAATTCACACCAGAGCACGCCAATTCACACCAGAGCACGCCAGGGCACGCCAGAGCACGTCAATGCACGCCAGAGCACGCCAGTGCACGCCAGAGCACGCCAGTGCACGCCAGAGCACGCCAGTGCACGCCAGAGCACGCCAGAGCACGCCAGTGCACGCCAGAGCACGCCAGTGCACGCCAGAGCACGGTAGAGCACAGCAGAGAACAGCTCAGCACTTGAAGTTGCTATAATATTTTTTTCACTTGTTAAAACCATTTTTTAATTACAGGATGTGTAAATAAATGTCCAATACACCAATTCAAGTCTATTGAATCAATAAATTTATAGAGCAAATCATGAACAAAAAGTTTTAGAAAAACGCACATCACAGCACTTGAATTTTTAAAAATTATTCAAGTTATTTGAGTTCTATTGTCGGGTAGTGGATTTCTATTGTCAAGCACTTGAGTTCTGCATAGCAGAGCACGCCAGGGCACGCCAGTGCACGCCAGAGCACGCCAGTGCACGCCAGAGCACGCCAGTGCACGCCAGAGCACGCCAGTGCACGCCAGAGCACGCCAGTGCACGCCAGAGCACGCCAGTGCACGCCAGAGCACGCCAGTGCACGCCAGTGCACGCCAGAGCACGCCAGTGCACGCCAGAGCACACCAGTGCACGCTAGAGCAAGCCAGTGCACGCCAGTGCACGCCAGAGCACGCCAGTGCACGCCATGCACGCCAGTGCACGACAGAGCACGCCAGTGCACGCCATGCACGCCAGTGCACGCCATGCACGCCAGTGCACGCCAGTGCACGTCGATGCACGCCAGAGAACGTCAATGCTCGCCATTGCACGCCAGTGCACGCCAGAGCACGCCAGAGCACGCCAGAGCACGCCAGTGCACGCCAGAGCACGTCAATGCACGCCAGAGCATGCCAGTGCACGCCAGAGCATGCCAGTGCACGCCAGAGAACGCCAGTGCACGCCAGTGCACGCCAGAGCACGCCAATTCACCCAAGAGCACGCCAGTGCACGCCAGAGCAAGCCAGTGCACGCCAGAGCAAGCCAGTGCACGCCAGTGCACGCCAGAGCAAGCCACTGCACGCCAGAGCACGTCAATGCACGCCAGAGAACGCCAGTGCACGACAGAGCACGGTAGAGCACAGCAGAGAACAGCTCAGCACTTGAAGTTGCTATAATATTTTTTTCACTTGTTAAAACCATTTTTGAATTAAAGGATGTGTAAATCAATGTCCAATACACCGTTTCAAGTCTATTGAATCAATAAATTTATAGAGCAAAACATGAACAAAAAGTTTTAGAAAAACGCACATCACAGCACTTGAATTTTTTAAAATTATTCAAGTTATTTGAGTTCTATTGTCGGGTAGTGGATTTCTATTGTCAAGCACTTAAGTTCTGCATAGCAGAGCACGCCAGAGCACGCCAGTGCACGCTAGAGCACGCCAGTGCACGCCAGTGCACGCCAGAGAACGTCAATGCACGCCAGAGCACGCCAGTGCACGCAAAAGCATGCCAGTGCACGCCAGAGCACGTCAATGCACGCCAGAGCACGTCAATGCACGCCAGAGCACGCCAGTGCAATCCAGAGCACGCCAGTACACGCCAGAGCACGCCAATTCACACCAGAGCACGCCAATTCACACCAGAGCACGCCAGTGCACGCCAGAGCACGTCAAGGCACGCCAGAGCACGGCAGTGCACGCCAGAGCACGCCAGTGCACGCCAGAGCACGTAAATGCACGCCAGAGCACGTTAATGCACGCCAGAGCACGTCAATGCACGTCAGAGCACGCCAGTGCACGCCAGAGAACATCAGTGGACGCCAGAGCACGCCAGTGCACTCCAGAGTACGCCAATTCAAAGCAGAGCACGCCAGAGCACGCCAGTGCACGCCAGAGCACTCAAATTCACACCAGAGCACGCCAGTGCACGCCAGATTATGCCAGTTCACGCCAGAGCACGCCAGTGCACGCCAGAGCACGCCAGTGCACGCCACAGCACGCCAGTGCACGCCAGAGCACGTAAATGCACGCCAGAGCACGTTAATGCACGCCAGAGCACGTCAATGCACGCCAGAGCACGCCAGTGCACGCCAGAGTACGCCAATTAAACCAGAGCACGCCAGAGCACGCCAGTGCACGCCAGTGCACGCCAGAGCACGCCAGAGCACGCCAGGCACTCCAATTCACACCAGAGCACGCCAGTTCACGTCAGAGCACGCCAGTTCACGCCAGAGCAAGCCAGTGCACGTTAGAGCACGTCAATGCACGCCAAAGCACGCCAGTGTACTCCAGAGCTCGCCAATTTACACCAGAGCACGCCAATTCACACCAGAGCACGCCAGTGCACGCCAGAGCACTTCAATGCACGCCAGAGCACGCCAGTGCACGCCAGAGCACGCCAGTGCACGCCAGGGCACGCCAGTGCACGCCAGTGCACGCCAGTGCACGCCAGAGCACTCCAGTGCACGCCAGAGCACGCCAGTGAACGCCAGAGCACGTAAATTCACGCCAGAGCAAGCCAGTTTACGCCAGAGCACGTCAATGCACGCCAGAGCACGACAGTGCACGCAAAAGAACGCCAGTGCACGCCAGAGCACGCCAGTGCACGCCAGAGCACGCCAGTGCACGCCAGAACACGCCAATTCAACCAGAGCACGCAGTGCACTCCAGAGCATGCCAGTGCACACCAGAGCACGCCAGTGCACGCCAGAGCACGCCAGAGCACGCCAATTCACCCCAGAGCACGCCAATGCACGCCAGAGCACGCCAGTGCACGCCAGAGCACGCCAGTGCACGCCAGAGCACGCCAGAGCACGCCAGAGCACGCCAGAGCACGCCAGTGCACGCCAGAGCACGTCAATGCACGCCAGAGCACGCCAGAGCACGCCAGAGCACGCCAATTCACGCCAGAGCACGCCAGAGCACGCCAGTGCACGCCAGAGCACGCCAGTGCACGCCAGAGCACGGTAGAGCACAGCAGAGAACAGCTCAGCACTTGAAGTTGCTATAATATTTTTTTCACTTGTTAAAACCATTTTTTAATTACAGGATGTGTAAATAAATGTCCAATACACCAATTCAAGTCTATTGAATCAATAAATTTATAGAGCAAATCATGAACAAAAAGTTTTAGAAAAACGCACATCACAGCACTTGAATTTTTAAAAATTATTCAAGTTATTTGAGTTCTATTGTCGGGTAGTGGATTTCTATTGTCAAGCACTTGAGTTCTGCATAGCAGAGCACGCCAGTGCACGCCAGTGCACGCCAGAGCACGCCAGTGCACGCCAGAGCACGCCAGTGCACGCCAGAGCACGCCAGTGCACGCCAGAGCACGCCAGAGCACGCCAATTCACCCCAGAGCACGCCAATGCACTCCAGAGCATGCCAGTGCACACCAAAGCACGCCAGTGCACGCCAGAGCACGCCAGAGCACGCCAATTCACACCAGAGCACGCCAGTGCACGCCAGAGCACTTCAATGCACGCCAGAGCACGCCAGTGCACGCCAGAGCACGCCAGTGCACGCCAGAGCACGCCAGTGTACGCCAGAGCACGCCAGTGCACGCCAGAGCACGCCAGTGCACGCCAGAGCACGCCAGTGCACGCCAGAGCACGCCAGTGCACGCCAGAGCACGCCAGTGCACGCCAGTGCACGCCAGAGCACTCCAGTGCACGCCAGAGCACGCCAGTGAACGCCAGAGCACGTAAATTCACGCCAGAGCAAGCCAGTTTACGCCTGAGCACGTCAATGCACGCCAGAGCACGACAGTGCACGCAAAAGAACGCCAGTGCACGCCAGAGCACGCCAGTGCACGCCAGAGCACGCCAGAGCACGCCAGTGCACGCCAGAGCACGCCAGTGCACGCCAGAGCACGCCAGTGCACGCCAGAGCACGTCAATGCACGCCAGAGCACGCCAGAGCACGCCAGTGCACGCCAGAGCACGGTAGAGCACAGCAGAGAACAGCTCAGCACTTGAAGTTGCTATAATATTTTTTCACTTGTTAAAACCATTTTTTAATTACAGGATGTGTAAATCAATGTCCAATACACCATTTCAAGTCTATTGAATCAATAAATTTATAGAGCAAATCATGAACAAAAAGTTTTAGAAAAACGCACATCACAGCACTTGAATTTTTAAAAATTATTCAAGTTATTTGAGTTCTATTGTCGGGTAGTGGATTTCTATTGTCAAGCAATTGAGTTCTGCATAAAAGAGCACGCCAGAGCACGCCAGTGCACGCCATAGCACGCCAGTGCACGCCAGTGCACGCCAGAGCACGCAAGTGCACGCCAGAGCACGCCAGTGCACGCCAGAGCACTCCAGTGCACGCCAGAGCAAGCCAGAGCACGCCAGTGCACGCCAGAGCACGCCAGTGCACGCCAGAGCACATCAATGCATGCCAGAGCAATCCTGTGCACGCCAAAGCACGTCAATGCACGCCAGAGCACGCCAGTGCACGCCAGAGCAAGCCAGTGCACGCCAGTGCACGCCAGTGCACGCCAGAGCAAGCCAGTGCACGCCAGAGCACGTCAATGCACGCCAGAGAACGCCAGTGCACGCCAGAGTACGCCAATTCAAACCAGAGCACGCCAGAGCACGCCAGTGCATGCCAGAGCACGCCAGTGTACGCCAGAGCACGCCAATTCACGCCAGAGCACGCCAGTGCACGCCAGTGCACGCCAGAGCACGTCAATGCACGCCAGAGCAAGCCAGTGCACGCCAGAGCACATCAATGCACACCAGAGCACGCCAGTGCACGCAAAAGCACGACAGTGCATGCCAGGACACGCCAGTGCACGCCAGAGTACGCCAATTCAAACCAGAGCACGCCAGAGCACGCCAGTGCACGCCAGAGCACTCCAATTCACACCAGAGCACGCCAGTGCACGCCAGAGCACGCCAGTTCACGCCAGAGCACGCCAGTGCACGCCAAAGCACGTCAATGCACGCCAGAGCACGGCAGTGCACTCCAGAGCACGCCAGTTCACGCCAGAGCACGCCAATTCACACCAGAGCACGCCAATTCACATCAGAGCACACCAGTGCACGCCAGAGCACGTCAATGCACGCCAGAGCACGCCAGTGCACGCCAGAGCACGTCAATGCACGCCAGAGTACGCCAGAGCACGCCAGTGCACGCCAGAGCACGGTAGTGCACAGCAGAGAACAGCTCAGCACTTGAAGTTGCTATAATATTTTTTTCACTTGCTAAAACCATTTTTTAATTACAGGATGTGTAAATCAATGTCCAATACACCATTTCAAGTCTATTGAATCAATAAATTTATAGAGCAAATTATGAACAAAAAGTTTTAGAAAAACGCACATCACAGCACTTGAATTTTTAAAAATTATTCAAGTTATTTGAGTTCTATTGTCGGGTTGTGGATTCCTATTGTCAAGCACTTGAATTCTGCTTAGCAGAGCACGCCAGAGCACGCCGGTGAACGCCAGAGCATGCCAGTGCACGCCAGTACACGCCAGTGCACGCCAGTGCACGCCAGAGCACGCCAATTCACCCCAGAGCATGCCAGTGCACGCCAAAGCATGCCAGTGCACGCCAGAGCACGCCAGAGCACGCCAGTGCACGCCAGAGTGTTTCAATGCACGCATGAGCACGCCAGTGCACGCCAGTGCACGCCAGAGCACTCAATGTCCAATACACCATTTCAAGTCTATTGAACCAATAAATTTATAGAGCAAATCATGAACAAAAAGTTTTAGAAAAACGCACATCACAGCACTTGAATTTTTAGAAATTATTCAAGTTATTTGAGTTCTATTGTCGGGTAGTGGATTTCTATTGTCAAGCACTTGAATTCTGCTTAGCAGAGCACGCCAGAGCACGCCAGTGAACGCCAGAGCACGCCAATTCACGCCAGAGCACGCCAGTGCACGCCAGTGCACGCCAGAGCACGCCAGTGCACGCCAGAGCACGACAGTGCACGCCAGAGCACGACAGTGTACGCCAGAGCACGTCAATGCACGCCAGAGCAAGCCAGTGCACGCCAGAGCACGTCAATGCACACCAGAGCACGCCAGTGCACACAAAAGCACGCCAGTGCATGCCAGAGCACGCCAGTGCACGCCAGAGTACGCCAATTCAAACCAGAGCACGCCAGAGCACGCCAGTGCACGCCAGAGCACTCCAATTCACACCAGAGCACGCCAGTTCACGCCAGAGCACGCCAGTGCACGCCAGAGCACGTCAATGCACGCCAGAGCACGCCAGTGCACTCCAGAGCACGCCAGAACACGCCAGAGCACGCCAATTAACACCAGAGCACGCCAATTCACACCAGAGCACACCAGTGCACGCCAGAGCACGTCAATGCACGCCAGAGCACGCCAGTGCACGCCAGAGCACGTCAATGCACGCCAGAGCACGCCAGTGCACGCCAGAGCACGCCAATGCACGCCAGTGCACGCCAGTGCACGCCAGAGCACGCCAATTCACCCCAGAGCACGCCAGTGCACGCCAGAGCACGCCAGTGCACTCCAGAGTACGCCAGTGCACGCCAGAGTGTTTCAATGCACGCATGAGCACGCCAGTGCACGCCAGAGCACGCCAATTCACCCAAGAGCACGCCAGTGCACGCCAGAGCAAGCCAGTGCACGCCAGAGCACGCCAGTGCACACTAGAGCACGCCAATTTACACCAGAGCACGCCAGTTCACGCCAGAGCACGTCAATGCACGCCAGAGCACGCCAGTGCACGCCAGAGCACTTCAATGCACGCCAGAGCACGCCAGTGCACGCCAGAGCACGTCAATGCACGCCAGAGCACGCAAGAGCACGCCAGAGCACGCCAGTGCACGCCAGAGCACGGTAGAGCACAGCAGAGAACAGCTCAGCACTTGAAGTTGCTATAATATTTTTTTCACTTGTTAAAACCATTTTTTAATTACAGGATGTGTAAATAAATGTCCAATACACCATTTCAAGTCTATTGAATCAATAAATTTATAGAGCAAATCATGAACAAAAAGTTTTAGAAAAACGCACATCACAGCACTTGAATTTTTAAAAATTATTCAAGTTATTTGAGTTCTATTGTCGGGTAGTGGATTTCTATTGTCAAGCACTTGAGTTCTGCTTAGCAGAGCACGCCAGAGCACGCCAGTGAACGCCAGAGCACGCCAGTGCACGCCAGAGCACGCCTGTGTACGCCAGAGCACGCCAATTCACGCCAGAGCACGCCAATTCACGCCAGAGCACGCCAGTGCACGCCAGAGCACGACAGTGCACGCCAGAGCACTAGAGTGCACGCCAGAGCACGTCAATGCACGCCAGAGCAAGCTAGTGCACGCCAGAGCACGTGAATGCACACCAGAGCACGCCAGTGCACGCAAAAGCACGCCAGTGCATGCCAGAGCACGCCAGTGCACGCCAGAGTACGTCAATTCAAACCAGAGCACGCCAGAGCACGCCAGTGCACGCCAGAGCACTCCAATTCACGCCAGAGCACGTCAATGCACGCAAGAGCACGCCAGTGCACTCCAGAGCACGCCAGTACACGCCAGAGCACGCCAATTCACACCAGAGCACGCCAATTCACACCAGAGCACGCCAGTGCACGCCAGAGCACGTCAATGCACGCTAGAGCACGCCAGTGCACGCCAGAGCACGTCAATGCACGCCAGAGTACGCCAGAGCACGCCAATGCACGCCAGAGCTTGGTAGTGCACAGCAGAGAACAGCTCAGCACTTGAAGTTGCTATAATATTTTTTTCACTTGTTAAAACCATTTTTTAATTACAGGATGTGTAAATCAATGTCTAATACACCATTTCAAGTCTATTGAATCAATAAATTTATAGAGCAAATCATGAACAAAAAGTTTTAGACAAACGCACATCACAGCACTTGAATTTTTAAAAATTATTCAAGTTATTTGAATTCTATTGTCGGGTAGTGGATTTCTATTGTCAAGCATTTGAGTTCTGCATAGCAGAGCACGACAGAGCACGACAGAGCATGCCAGAGCACGCAAGTGCACGCCAGAGCACTCCAGTGCACGCCAGAGAACGCCAGTGCACGCAAGAGCACGCCAGTGCACGCACGAGCACATCAATGAGCATGTCAGGAGCATGCCAGTGAACGCCAGTGCACGCCAGAGCACGCCAGAGCACGCCAGTGCACGCCAGTGAATGCCAGAGCACGCCAATTCACACCAGAGCACGCCAGTGCACGCCAGAGCACACCAATTCACACCAGAGCACGCCAGTGCACGCCAGAGCACGCCAGAGCACGCCAGTGCACGCCAGAGCACGCCAGTGCACGCAAGAGCACGTCAATGCATACCAGAGCATGCCAGTGAACGCCAGAGCACGCCAGTGCACGCCAGAGCACGCCAATTCACACCAGAGCACGTCAATGCACGCTAGAGCACGCCAGTGCACGCCAGTGCACGCCAGAGCACGTCAATGCACGCCAGAGCACGCCAATTCACGCCAGAGCACGCCAGTGCACGCCAGTGTACGCCAGTGCACGCCAGAGCACGCCAGAGCACGACAGTGCACGCCAGAGCACGACAGTGCACGCCAGAGCACGCCAGTGCACGCCAGAGCACGTCAATGCACGCCAGAGCACGCCAGTGCACGCCAGAGCACGCCAATGCACGCCAGAGCACGCCAGTGCACGCCAGAGCACGCCAATTCACCCCAGAGCACGCCAGTGCACGCCAGAGCACGCCAGTGCACTCCAGAGTACGCCAGTGCACGCCAGAGTGTTTCAATGCACGCATAAGCACGCCAGTGCACGCCAGAGCACGCCAATTCACCCGAGAGCACGCCAGTGCACGCCAGAGCAAGCCAGTGCACGCCAGAGCACGCCAGTGCACACTAGAGCACGCCAATTCACACCAGAGCACGCCAGTTCACGCCAGAGGACGTCAATGCACGCCAGAGCACGCCAGTGCACGCCAGAGCACGTCAATGCACGCCAGAGCACGCCAGTGCACGCCAGAGCACGCCAATGCACGCCAGTGCACGCCAGTGCACGCCAGAGCACGCCAATTCACCCCAGAGCACGCCAGTGCACGCCAGAGCACGCCAGTGCACTCCAGAGTACGCCAGTGCACGCCAGAGTGTTTCAATGCACGCATGAGCACGCCAGTGCACGCCAGAGCACGCCAATTCACCCAAGAGCACGCCAGTGCACGCCAGAGCACGTCAATGCACGCCAGAGCACGCCATTGCACACTAGAGCACGCCAATTCACACCAGAGCACGCCAGTTCACGCCAGAGCACGTCAATGCACGCCAGAGCACGCCAGTGCACGCCAGAGCACTTCAATGCACGCCAGAGCACGCCAGTGCACGCCAGAGCACGTCAATGCACGCCAGAGCACGCAAGAGCACGCCAGAGCACGCCAGTGCACGCCAGAGCACGGTAGAGCACAGCAGAGAACAGCTCAGCACTTGAAGTTGCTATAATATTTTTTTCACTTGTTAAAATCATTTTTTAATTACAGGATGTGTAAATAAATGTCCAATACACCATTTCAAGTCTATTGAATCAATAAATTTATAGAGCAAATCATGAACAAAAAGTTTTAGAAAAACGCACATCACAGCACTTGAATTTTTAAAAATTATTCAAGTTATTTGAGTTCTATTGTCGGGTAGTGGATTTCTATTGTCACGCACTTGAGTTCTGCTTAGCAGAGCACGCCAGAGCACGCCAGTGAACGCCAGAGCACGCCAGTGCACGCCAGAGCACGCCTGTGTACGCCAGAGCACGCCAATTCACGCCAGAGCACGCCAGTGCACGCCAGAGCACGACAGTGCACGCCAGAGCACGAGAGTGCACGCCAGAGCACGTCAATGCACGCCCGAGCAAGCTAGTGCACGCCAGAGCACGTCAATGCACACCAGAGCACGCCAGTGCACGCAAAAGCACGCCAGTGCATGCCAGAGCACGCCAGTGCACGCCAGAGTACGTCAATTCAAACCAGAGCACGCCAGAGCACGCCAGTGCACGCCAGAGCACTCCAATTCACGCCAGAGCACGTCAATGCACGCAAGAGCACGCCAGTGCACTCCAGAGCACGCCAGTACACGCCAGAGCACGCCAATTCACACCAGAGCACGCCAATTCACACCAGAGCACGCCAGTGCACGCCAGAGCACGTCAATGCACGCCAGAGTACGCCAGAGCACGCCAATGCACGCCAGAGCTTGGTAGTGCACAGCAGAGAACAGCTCAGCACTTGAAGTTGCTATAATATTTTTTTCACTTGTTAAAACCATTTTTTAATTACAGGATGTGTAAATCAATGTCTAATACACCATTTCAAGTCTATTGAATCAATAAATTTATAGAGCAAATCATGAACAAAAAGTTTTAGAAAAACGCACATCACAGCACTTGAATTTTTAAAAATTATTCAAGTTATTTGAGTTCTATTGTCGGGTAGTGGATTTCTATTGTCAAGCACTTGAGTTCTGCATAGCAGAGCACGACAGAGCACGACAGAGCATGCCAGAGCACGCAAGTGCACGCCAGAGCACTCCAGTGCACGCCAGAGAACGCCAGTGCACGCAAGAGCACGCCAGTGCACGCACAAGCACATCAATGAGCATGTCAGGAGCATGCCAGTGAACGCCAGTGCACGCCAGAGCACGCCAGAGCACGCCAGTGCACGCCAATTCACACCAGAGCACGCCAGTGCACGCCAGAGCACACCAATTCACACCAGAGCACGCCAGTGCACGCCAGAGCACGCCAGAGCACGCCAGTGCACGCCAGAGCACGCCAGTGCACGCCAGTGCACGCAAGAGCACGTCAATGCATGCCAGAGCATGCCAGTGAACGCCAGAGCACGCCAGTGCACGCCAGAGCACGCCAATTCACACCAGAGCACGTCAATGCATGCTAGAGCACGCCAGTGCACGCCAGTGCACGCCAGAGCACGTCAATGCACGCCAGAGCACGCCAATTCACGCCAGAGCACGCCAGTGCACGCCAGTGCACGCCAGAGCACGACAGAGCACGACAGTGCACGCCAGAGCACGCCAGTGCATGCCAGAGCACGTCAATGCACGCCAGAGCACGCCAGTGCACGCCAGAGCACGCCAATGCACGCCAGAACACGCCAGTGCACGCCAGTGCACGCCAGTGCACGCCAGAGCACGCCAATTCACCCCAGAGCACGCCAGTGCACGCCAGAGCACGCCAGTGCACTCCAGAGTACGCCAGTGCACGCCAGAGTGTTTCAATGCACGCATGAGCACGCCAGTGCACGCCAGAGCACGCCAATTCACCCAAGAGCACGCCAGTGCACGCCAGAGCAAGCCAGTGCACGCCAGAGCACGCCAGTGCACACTAGAGCACGCCAATTCACACCAGAGCACGCCAGTTCACGCCAGAGCACGTCAATACACGCCAGAGCACGCCAGTGCACGCCAGAGCACTTCAATGCACGCCAGGGCACGCCAGTGCACGCCAGAGCACGTCAATGCACGCCAGAGCACGCAAGAGCACGCCAGAGCACGCCAGTGCACGCCAGAGCACGGTAGAGCACAGCAGAGAACAGCTCAGCACTTGAAGTTGCTATAATATTTTTTTCACTTGTTAAAACCATTTTTTAATTACAGGATTTGTAAATAAATGTCCAATACACCATTTCAAGTCTATTGAATCAATAAATTTATAGAGCAAATCATGAACAAAAAGTTTTAGAAAAACGCACATCACAGCACTTGAATTTTTAAAAATTATTCAAGTTATTTGAGTTCTATTGTCGGGTAGTGGATTTCTATTGTCAAGCACTTGAGTTCTGCTTAGCAGAGCACGCCAGAGCACGCCAGTGAACGCCAGAGCACGCCAGTGCACGCCAGAGCACGCCTGTGTACGCCAGAGCACGCCAATTCACGCCAGAGCACGCCAGTGCACGCCAGAGCACGACAGTGCCCGCCAGAGCACGAGAGTGCACGCCAGAGCACGTCAATGCACGCCAGAGCAAGCTAGTGCACGCCAGAGCACGTCAATGCACACTAGAGCACGCCAGTGCACGCAAAAGCACGCCAGTGCATGCCAGAGCACGCCAGTGCACGCCAGAGTACGTCAATTCAAACCAGAGCACGCCAGAGCACGCCAGTGCACGCCAGAGCACTCCAATTCACGCCAGAGCACGTGAATGCACGCCAGAGCACGCCATTGCACGCCAGAGCACGCCAGTGCACGCCAGAGCACGCCAGTTCCTGCCAGAGCACGCCAGTGCACGCCAGAGGACGCCAGTGCACGCCAGAGCACGCCAATTCACACCAGAGAACGCCAGTGCACGTCAGAGCACGTCAATACACGCCAGAGCAAGCCAGAGCACGCCAGAGCACGCCAGAGCACGCCAGTGCACGCCAGAGCACGGTAGAGCACAGCAGAGAACAGCTCAGCACTTGAAGTTGCTATAATATTTTTTTTCACTTGTTAAAACCATTTCTTAATTACAGGATGTGTAAATAAATGTCCAATACACCATTTTAAGTCTATTGAATCAATAAATTTATAGAGCAAATCATGAACAAAAAGTTTTAGAAAAACGCACATCAAAGCACTTGAATTTAAAAAAATTTTCAAGTTATTTGAGTTCTATTGTCGGGTAGTGGATTTCTATTGTCAAGCACTTGAGTTCTGCATAGCAGAGCACGCCAGGGCACGCCAGTGCACGCCAGAGCACGCCAGTTCACGCCAGTGCACGCCAGAGCACGCCAGTGCACGCCAGAGCACGCCAGTGCACGCCATAGCACGCCAGTGCACGCAAGAGCACGCCAGTGCACGCCAGAGCACGCCAGTGCACGCCAGAACACGCCAATTCAATCAGAGCACGCAGTGCACTCCAGAGCATGCCAGTGCACACCAGAATACGCCAGTGCACGCCAGAGCACGCCAGAGCACGCCAGAGCACGCCAATTCACCCCAGAGCACGCCAATGCACGCCAGAGCACGCCAGTGCACGCCAGAGCACGCCAGTGCACGCCAGAGCACGCCAGTGCACGCCAGAGCACGCCAGTGCACGCCAGAGCACGCCAGAGCACGCCAGTGCACGCCAGAGCACGTCAATGCACGCCAGAGCACGTCAGTGCACGCCAGAGCACGCTCATTCACCCAAGAGCACGCCAGTGCACGCCAGTGCACGCCAGAGCACGCCAGTGCACGCCAGAGCACGCCAATTCACACAAGAGCACGCCAGTGCACGCCAGAGCACGTCAATGCACGCCAGAGCACGCCAGTGCACGCCAGAGCACGCCAGTGCACGCCAGAGCACGTCAATGCACGCCAGAGCACGCCAGAGCACGCCAGTGCACGCCAGAGCACGCCAGTGCACGCCAGAGCACGGTAGAGCACAGCAGAGAACAGCTCAGCACTTGAAGTTGCTATAATATTTTTTTCACTTGTTAAAACCATTTTTTAATTACAGGATGTGTAAATAAATGTCCAATACACCAATTCAAGTCTATTGAATCAATAAATTTATAGAGCAAATCATGAACAAAAAGTTTTAGAAAAACGCACATCACAGCACTTGAATTTTTAAAAATTATTCAAGTTATTTGAGTTCTATTGTCGGGTAGTGGATTTCTATTGTCAAGCACTTGAGTTCTGCATAGCAGAGCACGCCAGAGCACGCCAGTGCACGCCAGAGCACGTCAATGCACGCCAGAGCATGCCAGTGCACGCCAGAGTGTTTCAATGCACGCATGAGCACGCCAGTGCACGCCAGAGCACGCCAATTCACCCAAGAGCACGCCAGTGCACGCCAGAGAAAGCCAATTCACCCCAGAGCACGTCAATGCACGCCAGAGCACGCCAGTGCACGCCAGAGCACGCCAATGCACGCCAGAGCACGCCAGTGCACGCCAGTGCACGCCAGTGCACGCCAGAGCACGCCAATTCACCCCAGAGCACGCCAGTGCACGCCAGAGCACGCCAGTGCACTCCAGAGTACGCCAGTGCACGCCAGAGTGTTTCAATGCACGCATGAGCACGCCAGTGCACGCCAGAGCACGCCAATTCACCCAAGAGCACGCCAGTGCACGCCAGTGCAAGCCAGTGCACGCCAGAGCACGCCAGTGCACACTAGAGCACGCCAATTCACACCAGAGCACGCCAGTTCACGCCAGAGCACGTCAATGCACGCCAGAGCACGCCAGTGCACGCCAGAGCACGTCAATGCACGCCAGAGCACGCCAGTGCACGCCAGAGCACGCCAATGCACGCCAGTGCACGCCAGTGCACGCCAGAGCACGCCAATTTACCCCAGAGCACGCCAGTGCACGCCAGAGCACGCCAGTGCACTCCAGAGTACGCCAGTGCACGCCAGAGTGTTTCAATGCACGCATGAGCACGCCAGTGCACGCCAGAGCACGCCAATTCACCCAAGAGCACGCCAGTGCACGCCAGAGCAAGCCAATTCACCCCAGAGCACGTCAATGCACGCCAGAGCACGCCAGTGCACGCCAGAGCACGCCAGAGCACGCCAGTGCACGCCAGTGCACGCCAGAGCACGCCAATTCACCCCAGAGCACGCCAGTGCACGCCAGAGCACGCCAGTGCACTCCAGAGTACGCCAGTGCACGCCAGAGTGTTTCAATGCACGCATGAGCACGCCAGTGCACGCCAGAGCACGCCAATTCACCCAAGAGCACGCCAGTGCACGCCAGAGCAAGCCAGTGCACGCCAGAGCACGCCAGTGCACACTAGAGCACGCCAATTCACACCAGAGCACGCCAGTTCACGCCAGAGCACGTCAATGCACGCCAGAGCACGCCAGTGCACGCCAGTGCACGTCAATGCACGCCAGAGCACGCCAGTGCACGCCAGAGCACGCCAATGCACGCCAGTGCACGCCAGTGCACGCCAGAGCACGCCAATTCACCCCAGAGCACGCCAGTGCACGCCAGAGCACGCCAGTGCACTCCAGAGTACGCCAGTGCACGCCAGAGTGTTTCAATGCACGCATGAGCACGCCAGTGCACGCCAGAGCACGCCAATTCACCCAAGAGCACGCCAGTGCACGCCAGAGCACGTCAATGCACGCCAGAGCACGCCAGTGCACACTAGAGCACGCCAATTCACACCAGAGCACGCCAGTTCACGCCAGAGCACGTCAATGCACGCCAGAGCACGCCAGTGCACGCCAGAGCACTTCAATGCACGCCAGAGCACGCCAGTGCACGCCAGAGCACGTCAATGCACGCCAGAGCACGCAAGAGCACGCCAGAGCACGCCAGTGCACGCCAGAGCACGGTAGAGCACAGCAGAGAACAGCTCAGCACTTGAAGTTGCTATAATATTTTTTTCACTTGTTAAAATCATTTTTTAATTACAGGATGTGTAAATAAATGTCCAATACACCATTTCAAGTCTATTGAATCAATAAATTTATAGAGCAAATCATGAACAAAAAGTTTTAGAAAAACGCACATCACAGCACTTGAATTTTTAAAAATTATTCAAGTTATTTGAGTTCTATTGTCGGGTAGTGGATTTCTATTGTCAAGCACTTGAGTTCTGCTTAGCAGAGCACGCCAGAGCACGCCAGTGAACGCCAGAGCACGCCAGTGCACGCCAGAGCACGCCTGTGTACGCCAGAGCACGCCAATTCACGCCAGAGCACGCCAGTGCACGCCAGAGCACGCCAGTGCACGCCAGAGCACGCCAGTGCACGCCAGAGCACGTCAATGCACGCCAGAGCAAGCTAGTGCACGCCAGAGCACGTCAATGCACACCAGAGCACGCCAGTGCACGCAAAAGCACGCCAGTGCATGCCAGAGCACGCCAGTGCACGCCAGAGTACGTCAATTCAAACCAGAGCACGCCAGAGCACTCCAATTCACGCCAGAGCACGTCAATGCACGCCAGAGCACGCCAGTGCACTCCAGAGCACGCCAGTACACGCCAGAGCACGCCAATTCACACCAGAGCACGCCAATTCACACCAGAGCACGCCAGTGCACGCCAGAGCACGTCAATGCACGCCAGAGCACGCCAGTGCACGCCAGAGCACGTCAATGCACGCCAGAGTACGCCAGAGCACGCCAATGCACGCCAGAGCTTGGTAGTGCACAGCAGAGAACAGCTCAGCACTTGAAGTTGCTATAATATTTTTTTCACTTGTTAAAACCATTTTTTAATTACAGGATGTGTAAATAAATGTCTAATACACCATTTCAAGTCTATTGAATCAATAAATTTATAGAGCAAATCATGAACAAAAAGTTTTAGAAAAACGCACATCACAGCACTTGAATTTTTAAAAATTATTCAAGTTATTTGAATTCTATTGTCGGGTAGTGGATTTCTATTGTCAAGCACTTGAGTTCTGCATAGCAGAGCACGACAGAGCACGACAGAGCATGCCAGAGCACGCAAGTGCACGCCAGAGCACTCCAGTGCACGCCAGAGAACGCCAGTGCACGCAAGAGCACGCCAGTGCACGCACGAGCACATCAATGAGCATGTCAGGAGCATGCCAGTGAACGCCAGTGCACGCCAGAGCACGCCAGAGCACGCCAGTGCACGCCAGTGAATGCCAGAGCACGCCAATTCACACCAGAGCACGCCAGTGCACGCCAGAGCACACCAATTCACACCAGAGCACGCCAGTGCACGCCAGAGCACGCCAGAGCACGCCAGTGCACGCCAGAGCACGCCAGTGCACGCCAGAGCACGTCAATGCATGCCAGAGCATGCCAGTGAACGCCAGAGCACGCCAGTGCACGCCAGAGCACGCCAATTCACACCAGAGCACGTCAATGCACGCTAGAGCACGCCAGTGCACGCCAGAGCACGTCAATGCACGCCAGAGCACGCCAATTCACGCCAGAGCACGCCAGTGCACGCCAGTGCACGCCAGTGCACGCCAGAGCACGCCAGAGCACGACAGTGCACGCCAGAGCACGACAGTGCACGCCAGAGCACGCCAGTGCACGCCAGAGCACGTCAATGCACGCCAGAGCACGCCAGTGCACGCCAGAGCACGCCAATGCACGCCAGAGCACGCCAGTGCACGCCAGAGCACGCCAGTGCACTCCAGAGTACGCCAATTCACCCCAGAGTGTTTCAATGCACGCATGAGCACGCCAGTGCACGCCAGAGCACGCCAATTCACCCAAGAGCACGCCAGTGCACGCCAGAGCAAGCCAGTGCACGCCAGAGCACGCCAGTGCACACTAGAGCACGCCAATTCACACCAGAGCACGCCAGTTCACGCCAGAGCACGTCAATGCACGCCAGAGCACGCCAGTGCACGCCAGAGCACTTCAATGCACGCCAGAGCACGCTAGTGCACGCCAGAGCACGTCAATGCACGCCAGAGCAAGCTAGTGCACGCCAGAGCACGTCAATGCACACTAGAGCACGCCAGTGCACGCAAAAGCACGCCAGTGCATGCCAGAGCACGCCAGTGCACGCCAGAGTACGTCAATTCAAAACAGAGCACGCCAGAGCACGCCAGTGCACGCCAGAGCACTCCAATTCACGCCAGAGCACGTCAATGCACGCCAGAGCACGCCAATTCACACCAGAGCACGCCAGTGCACGCCAGAGCACGTCAATGCACGCCAGAGCACGCCAGTGCACGCCAGAGCACGTCAATGCACGCCAGAGTACGCCAGAGCACGCCAATGCACGCCAGAGCTTGGTAGTGCACAGCAGAGAACAGCTCAGCACTTGAAGTTGCTATAATATTTTTTTCACTTGTTAAAACCATTTTTTAATTACAGGATGTGTAAATCAATGTCTAATACACCATTTCAAGTCTATTGAATCAATAAATTTATAGAGCAAATCATGAACAAAAAGTTTTAGAAAAACGCACATCACAGCACTTGAATTTTTAAAAATTATTCAAGTTATTTGAGTTCTATTGTCGGGTAGTGGATTTCTATTGTCAAGCACTTGAGTTCTGCATAGCAGAGCACGACAGAGCACGACAGAGCATGCCAGAGCACGCAAGTGCACGCCAGAGCACTCCAGTGCACGCCAGAGAACGCCAGTGCACGCAAGAGCACGCCAGTGCACGCACGAGCACATCAATGAGCATGTCAGGAGAATGCCAGTGAACGCCAGTGCACGCCAGAGCACGCCAGAGCACGCCAGTGCACGCCAGTGAATGCCAGAGCACGCCAATTCACACCAGAGCACGCCAGTGCACGCCAGAGCACACCAATTCACACCAGAGCACGCCAGTGCACGCCAGAGCACGCCAGAGCACGCCAGTGCACGCCAGAGCACGCCAGTGCACGCCAGTGCACGCAAGAGCACGTCAATGCATGCCAGAGCATGCCAGTGAACGCCAGAGCACGCCAGTGCACGCCAGAGCACGCCAATTCACACCAGAGCACGTCAATGCACGCTAGAGCACGCCAGTGCACGCCAGTGTACGCCAGAGCACGTCAATGCACGCCAGAGCACGCCAATTCACGCCAGAGCACGCCAGTGCACGCCAGAGCACGACAGTGCACGCCAGAGCACGACAGTGCACGCCAGAGCAGGCCAGTGCATGCCAGAGCACGTCAATGCACGCCAGAGAACGCCAGTGCACGCCAGAGCACGCCAATGCACGCCAGAGCACGCCAGTGCACGCCAGTGCACGCCAGTGCACGCCAGAGCACGCCAATTCACCCCAGAGCACGCCAGTGCACGCCAGAGCACGCCAGTGCACTCCAGAGTACGCCAGTGCACGCCAGAGTGTTTCAATGCACGCATGAGCACGCCAGTGCACGCCAGAGCACGCCAATTCACCCAAGAGCACGCCAGTGCACGCCAGAGCAAGCCAGTGCACGCCAGAGCACGCCAGTGCACACTAGAGCACGCCAATTCACACCAGAGCACGCCAGTTCACGCCAGAGCACGTCAATACACGCCAGAGCACGCCAGTGCACGCCAGAGCACTTCAATGCACGCCAGGGCACGCCAGTGCACGCCAGAGCACGTCAATGCACGCCAGAGCACGCAAGAGCACGCCAGAGCACGCCAGTGCACGCCAGAGCACGGTAGAGCACAGCAGAGAACAGCTCAGCACTTGAAGTTGCTATAATATTTTTTTCACTTGTTAAAACCATTTTTTAATTACAGGATGTGTAAATAAATGTCCAATACACCATTTCAAGTCTATTGAATCAATAAATTTATAGAGCAAATCATGAACAAAAAGTTTTAGAAAAACGCACATCACAGCACTTGAATTTTTAAAAATTATTCAAGTTATTTGAGTTCTATTGTCGGGTAGTGGATTTCTATTGTCAAGCACTTGAGTTCTGCTTAGCAGAGCACGCCAGAGCACGCCAGTGAACGCCAGAGCACGCCAGTGCACGCCAGAGCACGCCAATTCACGCCAGAGCACGCCAATTCACGCCAGAGCACGCCAGTGCACGCCAGAGCACGACAGTGCACGCCAGAGCACGAGAGTGCACGACAGAGCACGTCAATGCACGCCAGAGCAAGCTAGTGCACGCCAGAGCACGTCAATGCACACTAGAGTACGCCAGTGCACGCAAAAGCACGCCAGTGCATGCCAGAGCACGCCAGTGCACGCCAGAGTACGTCAATTCAAACCAGAGCACGCCAGAGCACGCCAGTGCACGCCAGAGCACTCCAATTCACGCCAGAGCACGTCAATGCACGCCAGAGCACGCCAATTCACACCAGAGCACGCCAGTGCACGCCAGAGCACGTCAATGCACCCCAGAGCACGCCAGTGCACGCCAGAGCACGTCAATGCACGCCAGAGTACGCCAGAGCACGCCAATGCACGCCAGAGCTTGGTAGTGCACAGCAGAGAACAGCTCAGCACTTGAAGTTGCTATAATATTTTTTTCACTTGTTAAAACCATTTTTTAATTACAGGATGTGTAAATCAATGTCTAATACACCATTTCAAGTCTATTGAATCAATAAATTTATAGAGCAAATCATGAACAAAAAGTTTTAGAAAAACGCACATCACAGCACTTGAATTTTTAAAAATTATTCAAGTTATTTGAGTTCTATTGTCGGGTAGTGGATTTCTATTGTCAAGCACTTGAGTTCTGCATAGCAGAGCACGACAGAGCACGACAGAGCATGCCAGAGCACTCCAGTGCACGCCAGAGCACTCCAGTGCACGCCAGAGAACGCCAGTGCACGCAAGAGCACGCCAGTGCACGCACGAGCACGTCAATGAGCATGTCAGGAGCATGCCAGTGAACGCCAGTGCACGCCAGAGCACGCCAGAGCACGCCAGTGCACGCCAGTGAATGCCAGAGCACGCCAATTCACACCAGAGCACGCCAGTGCACGCCAGAGCACACCAATTCACACCAGAGCACGCCAGTGCACACCAGAGCACGCCAGAGAACGCCAGTGCACGCCAGAGCACGCCAGTGCACGCAAGAGCACGTCAATGCATGCCAGAGCATGCCAGTGAACGCCAGAGCACGCCAGTGCACGCCAGAGCACGCCAATTCACACCAGAGCACGTCAATGCACGCTAGAGCACGCCAGTGCACGCCAGTGCACGCCAGAGCACGTCAATGCACGCCAGAGCACGCCAATTCACGCCAGAGCACGCCAGTGCACGCCAGAGCACGCCAGTGCACGCCAGAGCACGACAGTGCACGCCAGAGCACGACAGTGCACGCCAGAGCACGACAGTGCACGCCAGAGCACGTCAATGCACGCCACAGCAAGCCAGTGCACGCCAGAGCACGTCAATGCACACCAGAGCACGCCAGTGCACGCAAAAGCACGCCAGTGCATGCCAGAGCACGCCAGTGCACGCCAGAGTACGCCAATTCAAACCAGAGCACGCCAGAGCACGCCAGTGCACGCCAGAGCACTCCAATTCACACCAGAGCACGCCAGTTCACGCCAGAGCACGCCAGTGCACGCCAGAGCACGTCAATGCACGCCAGAGCACGCCAGTGCACTCCAGAGCACGCCAGAACACGCCAGAGCACGCCAATTAACACCAGAGCACGCCAATTCACACCAGAGCACGCCAGTGCACGCCAGAGCACGTCAATGCACGCCAGAGCACGCCAGTGCACGCCAGAGCACGTCAATGCACGCCAGAGCACGCCAGTGCACGCCAGAGCACGCCAATGCACGCCAGAGCACGCCAGTGCACGCCAGTGCACGCCAGTGCACGCCAGTGCACGCCAGTGCACGCCAGTGCACGCCAGAGCACGCCAATTCACCCCAGAGCACGCCAGTGCACGCCAGAGCACGCCAGTGCACTCCAGAGTACGCCAGTGCACGCCAGAGTGTTTCAATGCACGCATGAGCACGCCAGTGCACGCCAGAGCACGCTAATTCATCCAAGAGCACGCCAGTGCACGCCAGAGCAAGCCAGTGCACGCCAGAGCACGCCAGTGCACACTAGAGCACGCCAATTCACACCAGAGCACGCCAGTTCACGCCAGAGCACGTCAATGCACGCCAGAGCACGCCAGTGCACGCCAGAGCACTTCAATGCACGCCAGAGCACGCCAGTGCACGCCAGAGCACGTCAATGCACGCCAGAGCACGCCAGAGCACGCCAGAGCACGCCAGTGCACGCCAGAGCACGGTAGAGCACAGCAGAGAACAGCTCAGCACTTGAAGTTGCTATAATATTTTTTTCACTTGTTAAAACCATTTTTTAATTACAGGATGTGTAAATAAATGTCCAATACACCATTTCAAGTCTATTGAATCAATAAATTTATAGAGCAAATCATGAACAAAAAGTTTTAGAAAAACGTACATCACAGCACTTGAATTTTTAAAAATTATTAAAGTTATTTGAGTTCTATTGTCGGGTAGTGGATTTCTATTGTCAAGCACTTGAGTTCTGCTTAGAAGAGCACGCCAGAGCACGCCAGTGATTGCCATAGCACGCCAGTGCACGCCAGAGCACGCCAGTGTACGCCAGAGCACGCCAATTCACGCCAGAGCACGCCAGTGCACGCCAGAGCACGACAGTGCACGCCAGAGCACGACAGTGCACGCCAGAGCACGTCAATGCACGCCAGAGCAAGCTAATGCACGCCAGAGCACGTCAATGCACACCAGAGCACGCCAGTGCACGCAAAAGCACGCCAGTGTATGCCAGAGCACGCCAGTGCACGCCAGAGTACGTTAATTCAAACCAGAGCACGCCAGAGCACGCCAGTGCACGCCAGAGCACTCCAATTCACGCCAGAGCACGTCAATGCACGCAAGAGCACGCCAGTGCACTCCAGAGCACGCCAGTACACGCCAGAGCACGCCAATTCACACCAGAGCACGCCAATTCACACCAGAGCACGCCAGTGATTGCCAGAGCACGCCAGTGCACGCCAGAGCACGCCAGTGTACGCCAGAGCACGTCAATGCACGCCAGAGCACGCCAGAGCACGCCAATGCACGCCAGAGCTTGGTAGTGCACAGCAGAGAACAGCTCAGCACTTGAAGTTGCTATAATATTTTTTTCACTTGTTAAAACCATTTTTTAATTACAGGATGTGTAAATCAATGTCTAATACACCATTTCAAGTCTATTGAATCAATAAATTTATAGAGCAAATCATGAACAAAAAGTTTTAGAAAAACGCACATCACAGCACTTGAATTTTTAAAAATTATTCAAGTTATTTGAGTTCTATTGTCGGATAGTGGATTTCTATTGTCAAGCACTTGAGTTCTGCATAGCAGAGCACGACAGAGCACGACAGAGCATGCCAGAGCACTCCAGTGCACGCCAGAGCACTCCAGTGCACGCCAGAGAACGCCAGTGCACGCAAGAGCACGCCAGTGCACGCACGAGCACGTCAATGAGCATGTCAGGAGCATGCCAGTGAACGCCAGTGCACGCCAGAGCACGCCAGAGCACGCCAGTGCACGCCAGTGAATGCCAGAGCACGCCAATTCACACCAGAGCACGCCAGTGCACGCCAGAGCACACCAATTCACACCAGAGCACGCCAGTGCACGCCAGAGCACGCCAGAGCACGCCAGTGCACGCCAGAGCACGCCAGTGCACGCAAGACCACGTCAATGCATGCCAGAGCATGCCAGTGAACGCCAGAGCAAACCAGTGCACGCCAGAGCACGCCAATTCACACCAGAGCACGTCAATGCACGCTAGAGCACGCCAGTGCACGCCAGTGCACGCCAGAGCATGTCAATGCACGCCAGAGCAAGCCAGAGCACGCCAGAGCACGCCAGAGCACGCCAGTGCACGACAGAGCACGCCAGAGCACACCAGTGCACGCCAGAGCACGCCAGTGCACGCCAGAGCACGCCAGTGCACGCACGATCGCGTCAATGCACGCCAGAGCATGCCAGTGCACGCCAATTCACACCAGAGCACGCCAGTGCACGCCAGAGCACGCCAATTCACACCAGAGCACGCCAGAGCACGCCAGTGCACGCCAGAGCACGCCAGTGCACGCCAGAGCACGTCAATGCACGAAAGAGCACGCCAGTGCACGCCAGTGCACGCCAGAGCACCCCAGTGCACGCCAGAGCAATTCAATGCACGCCAGAGCACACCAATTCACACCAGAGCACGCCAGTGCACGCCAGAGCACGCCAGTGCACGCCAAAGCACGTCAATGCACGCCAGAGCACGCCAGTGCACGCCAGAGCACGCAAGTGCACGCCAAAGCACGCCAGAGCACGCCAGTGCACGCTAGTGCACGCCAATTCACACCAGAGCACGCTAGTGCACGCCAGAGCACGCCAGTGCACGCCAGAGCAAGTCAATGCACGCCAGAGCTCGCCAATTCACACCAGAGCACGCCAGTGCACGCCAGAGCACGCCAATTTACACCAGAGCACGCCAGTGCACGCAAGAGCACGCCAATGCACGCAAGAGCACGTCAATGCACGCCAGAGCACGCAAGTGCACGCCAGAGCACGCAAGTGCACGCCAGAGCATGCCAGTGCACGCCAGAGCACGCCAGTGCACGCCAGAGAAATTCAATGCACGCCAGAGCACGCAAGTGCACGCCAGAGCACGCCAGAGCACTTCAGTTCACGCCAGAGCACGGTAGAGCACAGCAGAGAACAGCTCAGCACTTGAAGTTGCTATAATATTTTTTTTCACTTTTTAAAACAATTTTTTAATTACAGGATGTGTAAATCAATGTCCAATACACCATTTCAAGTCTATTTAATCAATAAATTTATAGTGCAAATCATGAACATGTTTTGAGAAAAACGCACATCACAGCACTTGAATTTTTAAAAATTATTCAAGTTATTTGAGTTCTATTGTCGGGTAGTGGATTTCTATTGTCAAGCACTTGAGTTCTGCATAGCAGAGCACGAAAGAGCACGACAGAGCACGCCAGTGCACGCAAGAGCACGTCAATGCACGCCAGAGCACGCCAGTGCCCGCCAGAGCATGCAAGTGCACGCCAAAGCACGGAAGTGCACGCCATAGCACGCCAGTGCACTCCAGAGCACGCCAGTACACGCCAGAGCCCACCAATTCACACCAGACCACGCCAATTCAAACCAGAGCATGCCAGTGCACGCCAGAGCACGTCAATGCACGTCAGAGCACGTAAGTGCACGCCAGAGCACGTCAATGCACGCCAGAGCACGCCAGAGCACGCCAGTGCACGCCAGGCACGCCAGAGCACGCCAGTGCACGCCAGAGCACGCAAGAGCACGCCAGAGCACGCCAGAGCACGCCAGTGCACGCCAGAGCACGCCAGTTCACACCAGAGCACGCCAGTGCACGCCAGAGCACGCCAATTCACACCAGAGCACGCCTGTGCACGCCAGAGCACGTCAATGCACGCCAGAGCACGCCAGTTCACGGCAAAGCACGCCAGTGCACGCCAAAGCACGCCAGTGCATGCCAGAGCACGCCAGTGCACGCCAGAGCATGCCAGTGCAGGCCAGAGCACGCCAGTGCACGCCAGTGCACGCCAAAGCACGCCAGAGCACGTCAATGCACGCCAGAGCAAGCCAGAGCACACCAGAGCACACCAGAGCACGCCAGTGCACGCCAGAGCACGGTAGAGCACAGCAGAGAACAGCTCAGCACTTGAATATGCTATAATATTTTTTTCACTTGTTAAAACCATTTTTTAATTACAGGATGTGTAAATCAATGTCCAATACACCATTTTAAGTCTATTGAATCAATAAATTTATAGAGCAATTCATGAACAAAAAGTTTTAGAAAAACGCACATCACAGCACTTGAATTTTTAAAAATTATTTAAGTTATTTGAGTTCTATTGTCGGGTAGTGGATTTCTATTGTCAAGCACTTGAGTTCTGCATAGCAGAGCACGCCAGTGAACGCCAGAGCACGCCAGTGCACTTCAGAGCACGCCAGTGCACGCCAGAGCACGTCAATGCACGCCAGAGCACGCCAGTTCACGCCAGAGCATGTCAATGCACGCCAGAGCACGCCAGTGCACGCCAGAGTACGCCAATTCAAACCAGAGCACGCCAGAGCACGTCAATGCACGCCAGATTACGCCAGTGCACGCCAAAGCACGCCAGTGCACGCCAGAGCACGCCAGTGCTCGCCAGAGCACGTCAATGCACGCCAGAGCACGCCAGAGCACGCCAGAGAACGCCAGTGCACGGCAGAGCACGCCAGAGTACGCCAATTCAAACCAGAGCACGCCAGAGCACGCCAGTGCACGCCAGAGCACTCCAATTCACACCAGAGCACGCCAGTGCACGCCAGAGCATGCCAGTTCACGCCAGTGCACGTCAATGCACGCCAGAGCACGCCAGTGCACTCCAGAGCACGCCAGTACACGCCAGAACACGCCAATTCACACCAGAGCACGCCAATTCACACCAGAGCACGCCAGGGCACGCCAGAGCACGTCAATGCACGCCAGAGCACGCCAGTGCACGCCAGTGCACGCCAGTGCACGCCAGAGCACGTTAATGCACGCCAGAGCAAGGCAGAGCACGGTAGAGCACAGCAGTGAACAGCTCAGCACTTGAAGTTGCTATAATATTTTTTTCACTTGTTAAAACCATTTTTTTATTGCAGAATGTGTAAAACAATTTCCAATACACCATTTCAAGTCTATTGAATCAATAAATTTATAGAGCAAATCATGAACAAAAAGTTTTAGAAAAACGCACATCACAGCACTTGAATTTTTAAAAATTATTCAAGTTTTTTAGTTCTATTGTCGGGTAATGTATTTCTATTGTCAAGCACTTGAGTTCTGCATAGCAGAGCACGCCAGAGCACGCCAGTGCACACCAGAGCACTCCAGTGCACGCCAGAGCACGCCAGCGCACGCCAGAGCACGTCAATGCACGCCAAAGCACGTCACTGCATGCCAGAGCACGCCAGTGCACGCCAGAGCACGCCAGTGCACGCCAGAGCACGCCAATTCACCCCAGAGCACGTCAATGCACGCCAGAGCACGCCAGTGCACGCCAGAGCACGTCAATGCACGCCAGAGCATGCCAGTGCACGCCAGAGCACGCCAGTGCACGCCAGAGCACGCCAGTGCACGCCAGAGCACGCCAGTGCACGGTAGAGCACAGCAGAGAATAGCTCAGCACTTGAAGTTGCTATAATATTTTTTTCACTTGTTAAAACCATTTTTTAATTACAGGATGTGTAAATCAATGTCCAATACACCATTTCAAGTCTATTGAATCAATAAATTTATAGAGAAAATCATGAACAAAAAGTTTTAGAAAAACGCACATCACAGCACTTGAATTTTTAAAAATTATTCAAGTTATTTGAGTTCTATTGTCGGGTAGTGGATTTCTATTGTCAAGCACTTGAGTTCTGCATAGCAGAGCACGCCAGTGAACGCCAGAGCACGCCAGTGCACGCCAGAGCACGTCAATGCACGCCAGAGCACGCCAGTTCACGCCAGAGCATGTCAATGCACGCCAGAGCACGCCAGTGCACGCCAGAGCACGCCAGTGTACGCCAGAGTACGCCAATTCAAACCAGAGCACGCCAGAGCACGTCAATGCACGCCAGATTACGCCAGTGCACGCCAATGCACGCCAGTGCACGCCAGAGCACGCTAGTGCTAGCCAGAGCACGTCAATGCACGCCAGAGCACGCCAGTGCACACCAGAGCACGCCAGTGCACGCCAGAGCACGCCAGAGTACGCCAATTCAAACCAGAGCACGCCAGAGCACGCCAGTGCACGCCAGAGCACTCCAATTCACACCAGAGCACGCCAGTGCACGCCAGAGCACGCCAATTCACCCCAGAGCACGTCAATGCACGCCAGAGCACGCCAGTGCACGCCAGAGCACGTCAATGCACGCCAGAGCACGCCAGTGCACGCCAGAGCACGCCAGTGCACGCCAGTGCACGCCAGAGCACGCCAGTGCACGGTAGAGCACAGCAGAGAATAGCTCAGCACTTGAAGTTGCTATAATATTTTTTTCACTTGTTAAAACCATTTTTTAATTACAGGATGTGTAAATCAATGTCCAATACACCATTTCAAGTCTATTGAATCAATAAATTTATAGAGAAAATCATGAACAAAAAGTTTTAGAAAAACGCACATCACAGCACTTGAATTTTTAAAAATTATTCAAGTTATTTGAGTTCTATTGTCGGGTAGTGGATTTCTATTGTCAAGCACTTGAGTTCTGCATAGCAGAGCACGCCAGTGAACGCCAGAGCACGCCAGTGCACGCCAGAGCACGTCAATGCACGCCAGAGCACGCCAGTTCACGCCAGAGCATGTCAATGCACGCCAGAGCACGCCAGTGCACGCCAGAGCACGCCAGTGTACGCCAGAGTACGCCAATTCAAACCAGAGCACGCCAGAGCACGTCAATGCACGCCAGATTACGCCAGTGCACGCCAATGCACGCCAGTGCACGCCAGAGCACGCTAGTGCTAGCCAGAGCACGTCAATGCACGCCAGAGCACGCCAGTGCACACCAGAGCACGCCAGTGCACGCCAGAGCACGCCAGAGTACGCCAATTCAAACCAGAGCACGCCAGAGCACGCCAGTGCACGCCAGAGCACTCCAATTCACACCAGAGCACGCCAGTGCACGCCAGAGCATGCCAGTTCACGCCAGTGCACGTCAATGCACGCCAGAGCACGCCAGTGCACTCCAGAGCACGCCAGTACACGCCAGAACACGCCAATTCACACCAGAGCACGCCAATTCACACCAGAGCACGCCAGTGCACGCCAGAGCACGTCAATGCACGCCAGAGCACGCCAGTGCACGCCAGAGCACGCCAGTGCACGCCAGAGCACGCCAGAGCACGGTAGAGCACAGCAGAGAACAGCTCAGCACTTGAAGTTGCTATAATATTTTTTTACTTGTTAAAACCATTTTTTTATTACAGAATGTGTAAAACAATGTCCAATACACCATTTCAAGTCTATTGAATCAATAAATTTATAGAGCAAATCATGAACAAAAAGTTTTAGAAAAACGCACATCACAGCACTTTAATTTTTAAAAATTATTCAAGTTATTTGAGTTCTATTGTCGGGTAGTGGATTTCTATTGTCAAGCACTTGAGTTCTGCATAGCAGAGCACGCCAGGGCACGCCAGTGCACGCCAGAGCACGCCAGTGCACGCCAGAGCACGCCAGTGCACGCCAGAGCACGCCAGTGCACGCCAGTGCACGCCAGAGCACGCCAATTCACACCAGAGCACGCAGTGCACTCAAGAGCATGCCAGTGCACGCCAGAGCACGCCAGTGCACGCCAGAGTACGCCAATTCACCCCAGAGCACGTCAATGCACGCCAGAGCACCCCAGTGCACGCCAGAGCACGCCAGTACACGCCAGAGCACGTCAATGCACGCCAGAGCACGCCAGTGCACGCCAGAGCACGCCAATTCACCCAAGAGCACGCCAATGCACGCCAGAGCAAGCTAGTGCACGCTAGAGCACGCCAGTGCACGCCAAAGCACGCCAGTGCACGCCAGAGCACGCCAATTCACACCAGAGCACGCCAGTGCACGCCAGAGCACGCCAGTGCACGCCAGAGCACGTCAATGTACGACAGAGCACGCCAGTGCACGCCAGAGCACGCCAGTGCACGCAAGAGCACGCCAATTCACCCAAGAAAACGCCAGTGCACGCCAGAGCACGCCAGTGCACGCCAGAGCACGCCAATTCACACAAGAGCACGCCAGTGCACGCCAGAGCACGTCAATGTACGCCAGAGCACGCCAGTGCACGCCAGAGCACGCCAGTGCACGCTAGAGCACGTCAATGCACGCCAGAGCACGCCAGAGCACGCCAGTGCACGCCAGAGCACGGTAGAGCACAGCAGAGAACAGCTCAGCACTTGAAGTTGCTATAATATTTTTTTCACTTGTTAAAACCATTTTTTAATTACAGGATGTGTAAATCAATGTCCAACACACCATTTCAAGTCTATTGAATCAATAAATTTATAGAGCAAATCATGAACAAAAAGTTTTAGAAAAACGCACATCACAGCACTTTAATTTTTAAAAATTATTCAAGTTATTTGAGTTCTATTGTCGGGTAGTGGATTTCTATTGTCAAGCACTTGAGTTCTGCATAGCAGAGCACGCCAGGGCACGTCAGTGCACGCCAGAGCACGCCAGTGCACGCCAGTGCACGCCAGAGCACGCCAATTCACACCAGACCACGCAGTGCACTCCAGAGCATGCCAGTGCACGCCAGAGCACGCCAGTGCACGCCAGAGCACGCCAATTCACCCCAGAGCACGTCAATGCACGCCAGAGCACGCCAGTGCACGCCAGTGCACGCCAGAGCACGTCAATGCACGCCAGAGCACGCCAGTGCACGCCAGAGCACGCCAATTCACCCAAGAGCACGCCAGTGCACGCCAGAGCAAAACAGTGCACGCCAGAGCACGCCAGTGCACGCCAGAGCACGCCAATTCACACCAGAGCACGCCAGTGCACGCCAGAGCACGTCAATGCACGCCAGAGCACGCCAGTGCACGCCAGAACATGCCAATGCACGCCAGAGCACGTCAATGCACGCCAGAGCACGCCAGAGCACGCCAGTGCACGCCAGAGCACGGTAGAGCACAGCAGAGAACAGCTCAGCACTTGAAGTTGCTATAATATTTTTTTCACTTGTTAAAACCATTTTTTAATTACAGGATGTGTAAATCAATGTCCAATACACCATTTCAAGTCTATTGAATCAATAAATTTATAGAGCAAATCATGAACAAAAAGTTTTAGAAAAACGCACATCACAGCACTTTAATTTTTAAAAATTATTCAAGTTATTTGAGTTCTATTGTCGGGTAGTGGATTTCTATTGTCAAGCACTTGAGTTCTGCATAGCAGAGCACGCCAGGGCACGCCAGTGCACGCCAGAGCACGCCAGTGCACGCCAGAGCACGCCAGTGCACGCCAGAGCACGCCAGTGCACGCCAGAGCACGCCAGTGCACGCCAGAGCACGCCAGTGCACGCCAGAGCACGCCAGTGCACGCCAGAGCACGCCAGTGCACGCCAGAGCACGCCAATTCACACCAGAGCACGCAGTGCACTCAAGAGCATGCCAGTGCACGCCAGAGCACGCCAGTGCACGCCAGAGTACGCCAATTCACCCCAGAGCACGTCAATGCACGCCAGAGCACCCCAGTGCACGCCAGAGCACGCCAGTGCACGCCAGAGCACGCCAGTGCACGCCAGAGCACGTCAATGCACGCCAGAGCACGCCAGTGCACGCCAGAGCACGCCAGTGCACGCCAGTGCACGCCAGAGCACGCCAGTGCACGCCAGTGCACGCCAGAGCACGCCAATTCACCCAAGAGCACGCCAATGCACGCCAGAGCAAGCCAGTGCACGCCAGAGCACGCCAGTGCACGCCAGAGCACGCCAGAGCACGCCAATTCACACCAGAGCACGCCAGTGCACGCCAGAGCACGCCAGTGCACGCCAGAGCACGTCAATGTACGACAGAGCACGCCAGTGCACGCCAGAGCACGCCAGTGCACGCCAGAGCACGCCAGTGCACGCCAGAGCACGCCAATTCACCCAAGAAAACGCCAGTGCACGCCAGAGCACGCCAGTGCACGCCAGAGCACGCCAATTCACACAAGAGCACGCCAGTGCACGCCAGAGCACGTCAATGTACGCCAGAGCACGCCAGTGCACGCCAGAGCACGCCAGTGCACGCCAGAGCACGCCAATTCACCCAAGAAAACGCCAGTGCACGCCAGAGCACGCCAGTGCATGCCAGAGCACGCCAATTCACACAAGAGCACGCCAGTGCACGCCAGAGCACGTCAATGTACGCCAGAGCACGCCAGTGCACGCCAGAGCACGCCAGTGCACGCCAGAGCACGTCAATGCACGCCAGAGCACGCCAATGCGCGCCAGAGCACGCCAGTGCACGCCAGTGCACGCCAGAGTACCCCAATTCAAACTAGAGCACGCCAGAGCACGCCAGTGCATGCCAGAGCACTCCAATTCACACCAGAGCACACCAGTTCACGCCAGAGCATGCCAGTGCACGCCAGAGCACGTCAATGCACGTCAGAGCACGCCAGTGCACGCCAGTGCACGCCAGTACACGCCAGAGCACGCCAATTCACACCACAGCACGCCAATTCACACCAGAGCATGCCAATGCACGCCAGAGCACGCCAGTGCACGCCAGAGCACGCCAGTGCAAGCCAGAGCACGTCAATGCACGCCAGAGCACGCCAATGCGCGCCAGAGCACGCCAGTGCACGCCAGAGTACGCCAATTCAAACCAGAGCACGCCAGATTACGCCAGTGCACGCCAGAGCACGCCAGAGCACTCCAATTCACACCAGAGCACGCCAGTTCACGCCAGAGCACGCCAGTTCACGCCAGAGCACGCCAGTGCACGCCAGAGCACGTCAATGCACGCCAGAGCACGCCAGTGCACGCCAGAGCACGCCAGTGCACGCCAGAGTACGCCAGAGCACGCCAGTGCACGCCAGAGCACGCCAGTGCACGCCAGAGCACGCCAGTGCACGCCAGAGCACGCCAGAGCACGGTAGAGCACAGCGAGAACAGCTCAGCACTTGAAGTTGCTATAATATTTTTTCACTTGTTAAAACCATTTTTTAATTACAGGATGTGTAAATCAATGTCCAATACACCATTTCAAGTCTATTGAATCAATAAATTTATAGAGCAAATCATGAACAAAAAGTTTTAGAAAAACGCACATCACAGCACTTGAATTTTTAAAAATTATTCAAGTTATTTGAGTTCTATTGTCGGGTAGTGGATTTCTATTGTCAAGCACTTGAGTTCTGCATAGAAGAGCTCGCCAGAGCACGCCAGTGCACTCCAGAGCACGCCAGTGCACGCCATAGCACGCCAGTGCACGCCAGAGCACGCCAGTGCACGCCAGAGCACGCCAGTGCACGCCAGAGCCCGTCAATGCACGCCAGAGCAAGCCAGTGCACGCCAGAGCACGTCAATGCACGCCAGAGCACGCCAGTGCACGCCAGAGCACGTCAATGCACGCCAGAGCACGTCAATGCACGCCAGAGCACGCCAGTACGCGCCAGAGCACGCCAGTGCACGCCAGAGTACGCCAATTCAAACCAGAGCACGCCAGATTACGCCAGTGCACGCCAGAGCACGCCAGAGCACTCCAATTCACACCAGAGCACGCCAGTTCACGCCAGAGCACGCCAGTTCACGCCAGAGCACGCCAGTGCACGCCAGAGCACGTCAATGCACGCCAGAGCACGCCAGTGCACGCCAGAGCACGCCAGTGCACGCCAGAGTACGCCAGAGCACGCCAGTGCACGCCAGAGCACGCCAGTGCATGCCAGTGCACGCCAGTGCACGCCAGAGCACGTCAATGCACGCCAGAGCACGCCAGAGCACGGTAGAGCACAGCGAGAACAGCTCAGCACTTGAAGTTGCTATAATATTTTTTCACTTGTTAAAACCATTTTTTAATTACAGGATGTGTAAATCAATGTCCAATACACCATTTCAAGTCTATTGAATCAATAAATTTATAGAGCAAATCATGAACAAAAAGTTTTAGAAAAACGCACATCACAGCACTTGAATTTTTAAAAATTATTCAAGTTATTTGAGTTCTATTGTCGGGTAGTGGATTTCTATTGTCAAGCACTTGAGTTCTGCATAGAAGAGCACGCCAGAGCACGCCAGTGCACGCCAGAGCACGCCAGTGCACGCCAGAGCACGCCAGTGCACGCCATAGCACGCCAGTGCACGCCAGAGCACGCCAGTGCACGCCAGAGCACGCCAGTGCACTCCAGAGCCCGTCAATGCACGCCAGAGCAAGCCAGTGCACGCCAGAGCACGTCAATGCACGCCAGAGCACGCCAGTGCACGCCAGAGCACGTCAATGCACGCCAGAGCACGTCAATGCACGCCAGAGCACGCCAGTGCACGCCAGAGTACGCCAATTCAAACCAGAGAACGCCAGATTACGCCAGTGCACGCCAGAGCACGCCAGAGCACTCCAATTCACACCAGAGCACGCCAGTTCACGCAAGAGCACGCCAGTTCACGCCAGAGCACGCCAGTGCACGCCAGAGCACGTCAATGCACGCCAGAGCACGCCAGAGCACGCCAGTGCACGCCAGTGCACGCCAGAGTACGCCAGAGCACGCCAGAGCACGCCAGAGCACGCCAGAGCACGCCAGTGCACGCCAAAGCACGCCAGTGCACGCCAGAGAACGCCAGTGCACGCCAGAGCACGCCAGTGCACGCCAGAGCACGCCAGTTCACGCCAGAGCACGCACGTGCACGCCATAGCACGCCAGTGCACGCCAGTGCTGGCCAGTGCTGGCCAGTGCACGCCAGAGCACGCCAGTGCACACCAGAGCTCTCCAGTGCACACCAGAGCACGCCAGTGCACGCCAGAGCACGTCAATGCACGCCAGAGCAAGCCATTGCACGCCAGAGAACGTCAATGCACGACAGAGCACGACAGTGCACGCAAAAGAACGCCAGTGCACGCCAGAGCACGCCAGTGCACGCCAGAGTACGTTAATTCAAACCAGAGCAAAACAGTGCACGCCATTGCACGCCAGTGCACGCCAGAGCACTCCAATTCACACCAGAGCACGCCAGTTCACGCCAGAGCACGCCAGTTCACGCCAGAGCACGCCAGTGCACGCCAGAGCACGTCAATGCACGCCAGAGCAAGCCAGTGCACGCCAGAGTACGCCAATTCAAACTAGAGCACGCCAGAGCATGCCAGTGCACGCCAGAGCACTCAAATTCACGCCAGTGCACGCCAGAGCACGCCAGTGAACGCCAGTGCACGCCAGAGCACGCCAGTGCACGCCAGAGCACGTCAATGCACGCCAGAGCAAGCCAGTGCATGCCAGAGCACGTCAATGCACACCAGAGCACGCCAGTGCACGCAAAAGCACGCCAGTGCATGCCAGAGCACGCCAGTGCACGCCAGAGTACGCCAATTCAAACTAGAGTACGCCAGAGCACGCCAGTGCACGCCAGAGCACTCCAATTCACACCAGAGCACGCCAGTGCACGCCAGAGCACGCCAGTTCACGCCAGAGCACGCCAGTGCACGCCAGAGCATGTCAATGCACGCCAGAGCACGCCAGTGCACTCCAGAGCACGCCAGTACACGCCAGAGCACGCCAATTCACACCAGAGCACGGCAATTCACACCAGAGCACGCCAGTGCACGCCAGAGCACGTCAATGCACGCCAGAGTACGCCAGTGCACGCAAAAGCACGCCAGTGCATTCCAGAGCACGCCAGAGCACGTCAATGTTGAGATTATTTATTAATCTATACAATAGAAAGAGGCAGCAATACAACTAACACGTTACACGTTATCAAAAGGCACACAGTGATGGTATACTTAGAGAAGAACAGTGACTGTACCGTCGTAGTGTCAGTGTGAGACTGAGAGAGATCTGGGCTTTGCAGACGACTATATGCTTGATGTCAAGGGGAAGAGAGGATTGGGTTATGCAACACATGGGGTTCAGCAACTGGGATCTCGGGGTTGTAATATTAACTTCAACAGTCAATGCACGCCAGAGCACGTCAATGCACTCCAGAGCACGCCAGTGCACGACAGAGCACGCCAGTGCACGCCAGAGTACCCCAATTCAAACTAGAGCACGCCAGAGCACGCCAGTGCACGCCAGAGCACTCCAATTCACACCAGAGCACGCCAGTGCACGCCAGAGCACGCCAGTTCACGCCAGAGCATGCCAGTGCACGCCAGAGCACGTCAATGCACGTCAGAGCACGTCAGTGCACTCCATTGCACGCCAGTACACGCCAGAGCACGGTAGAGCACAGCAGAGAACAGCTTAGCACTTGAAGTTGCTATAATATTTGTTTCACTTGTTAAAACCATTTTTTAATTACAGGATGTGTAAATGAATGTCCAATACACCATTTCAAGTCTATTGAATCAATAAATTTATAGAGCAAATCATGAACAAAAAGTTTTAGAAAATTGCACATCACAGCACTTGAATTTTTAAAAATTATTCAAGTTATTTGAGTTCTATTAACGGGTAGTGGATTTCTATTGTCAAGCACTTGAGTTCTGCATAGCAGAGCACGCCAGAGCACGCCAGTGCACGCCAGAGCACGCCAGTGCACGCCATAGCACGCCAGTGCACGCCATAGCACGCCAGTGCACGCCAGAGCACGCCAGTGCACGCCAGTGCACGCCAGAGCACGCCAGAGCACGCCAGTGCACGCCAGACCACGTCAATGCACTCCAGAGCACGCCAGTGCACGCACAAGCAAGCCAGTGCATGCCAGAGCACGCCAGTGCACGCCAGAGTACGCCAATTCAAACTAGAGCACGCCAGAGCACGCCAGTGCACGCCAGAGCACTCCAATTCACACCAGAGCAAGCCAGTGCACGCCAGAGCACGCCAGTTCACGCCAGAGCACGCCAGTGCACGCCAGAGCACGTCAATGCACGCCAGAGCACGCCAGTACACGCCAGAGCACGCCAATTCACACCAGGGCACGCCAATTCACACCAGAGCACGCCAGTCCACGCCAGAGCACGTCAATGCACGCCAGAGCACGCCAGTGCACGCCAGTGCACGCCAGAGCACGCCAGTGCACGCAAAAGCACGCCAGTGCATTCCAGAGCACGCCAGAGCACGTCAATGCACGCCAGAGCACGTCAATGCACGCCAGAGCACGCCAGTGCACGACAGAGCACGCCAGTACACGCGAGAGTACCCCAATTCAAACTAGAGCACGCCAGAGCACGCAAGTGCACGCCAGAGCACTCCAGTGCACTCCAGAGCACGCCAATTTACACCAGAGCACGCCAGTTCACGCCAGAGCATGCCAGTGCACGCCAGAGCACTTCAATGCACGCCAGAGCACGCCAGTGTACGCCAGAGCACGCCAGTGCACGCCAGAGCACGCCAGTGCACGCAAGAGTACGCCAATTCAAACCAGAGCACGCCAGATTACGCCAGTGCACGCCAGAGCACGCCAGTTTACGCCAGAGCACGTCAATGCACGCATGAGCACGCCAGTGCACGCCAGTGCACGCCATAGCACGCCAATTCACCCAAGAGCATGCCAGTGCACGCCAGAGCACGCCAGTGCACGCCAGATTAAGCCAGTGCACGCCAGAGCACGCTAGTGCACGCCAGAGAACGCCAATTCACACCAGAGCACGCCAGTGCACGCCAGAGCACGTCAATGCACGCCAGAGCACGCCAGTGAACGCCAGAGCACGCCAGTGCACGCCAGAGCACGTCGATGCACGCCAGAGCAAGCCAGTGCACGCTAGAGCACGTCAATGCACACCAGAGCACGCCAGTGAACGCAAAAGTACGCCAGTGCACGCCAGAGCACGCCAGTGAAGTCCAGAGCACGCCAGTGCACGCCAGAGCACGCCAGTGCACGCCAGAGCACGTCAATGCACGCCAGAGCACGCCAGTGCACTCCAGAGCACGCCAGTACACGGTAGAGCACGCCAATTCACACCAGAGCACACCAATTCACACCAGAGCACGCCAGAGCACGCCAGTGCACGCCAGAGCACGCCAATTCTTCCCAGAGCACGCTAGTGCACGCCAGAGCACGCCAGTGCACGCCAGAGCACGCCAGTTTACGCCAGAGCACGTCAATGCACGCATGAGCACGCCAGTGCACGCCAGTGCACGTTATAGCACGCCAATTCACCCAAGAGCACGCCAGTGCACGCCAGAGCAAGCCAGTGCACGCCAGAGAACGCCAGTGCACGCCAGAGAACGCCAATTCACACCAGAGCACGCCAGTGCACGCCAGAGCTAGTCAATGCACGCCAGAGCACGCCAGTGCACGCCAGAGCACGTCAATGCACGCCAGAGCACGCCAGTGCACTCCAGAGCACGCCAGTACACGGTAGAGCACGCCAATTCACACCAGAGCACGCCAGAGCACGCCAGTGCACGCCAGAGCACGCCAATTCTTCCCAGAGCACGCTAGTGCACGCCAGAGCACGCCAGTGCACGCCAGAGCACGCCAGTTTACGCCAGAGCACGTCAATGCACGCATGAGCACGCCAGTGCACGCCAGTGCACGCCATAGCACGCCAATTCATCCAAGAGCACGCCAGTGCACGCCAGAGCAAGCCAGTGCACGCCAGAGCACGCCAGTGCACGCCAGAGAACGCCAATTCACACCAGAGCACGCCAGTGCACGCCAGAGCACGTCAATGCACGCCAGAGCACGCCAGTGAACGCCAGAGCACGCCAGTGCACGCCAGAGCACGCCAGTGCACGCCAGAGCACGTCAATGCACGCCAGAGCACGCCAGAGCAGGCCAGTGCACGCCAGAGCACGGTAGAGCACAGCAGAGAACAGCTCAGCACTTGAAGTTGCTATAATATTTTTTTCACTTGTTAAAACCATTTTTTAATTACAGGATGTGTAAATCAATGTCCAATACACCATTTTAAGTCTATTGAATCAATACATTTATAGAGCAAATCATGAACAAAAAGTTTTAGAAAAACGCACATCACAGCACTTGAATTTTTAAAAATTATTCAAGTTATTTGAGTTCTATTGTCGGGTAGTGGATTTCTATTGTCAAGCACTTGAGTTCTGCATAGCAGAGCACGCCAGGGCACGCCAGTGCACGCCAGTGCACGCCAGAGCACGTCAATGCACGCCAGAGCACGCCAGTGCACGCCAGAGCACGTCAATGCACGCCAGAGCACGCCAGTGCACTCCAGAGCACGCCAGTACACGGTAGAGCACGCCAATTCACACCAGTGCACGCCAATTCACACCAGAGCACGCCAGAGCACGCCAGTGCACGCCAGAGCACGCCAATTCTTCCATGAGCACGCTAATGCACGCCAGAGCACGCCAGTGCACGCCAGAGCACGCCAGTTTACGCCAGAGCACGTCAATGCACGCATGAGCACGCCAGTGCACGCCAGTGCACGCCAGTGCACGCCATAGCACGCCAATTCACCCAAGAGCACGCCAGTGCACGCGAGAGCAAGCCGGTGCACGCCAGAGCACGCCAGTGCACGCCAGAGAACGCCAATTCACACCAGAGCACGCCAGTGCACGCCAGAGCACGTCAATGCACGCCAGAGCACGCCAGTGCACGCCAGAGCACGTCAATGCACGCCAGAGCACGCCAGTGCACTCCAGAGCACGCCAGTACACGGTAGAGCACGCCAATTCACAACAGAGCACGCCAATTCACACCAGAGCACGCCAGAGCACGCCAGTGCACGCCAGAGCACGCCAATTCTTCCCAGAGCACGCTAGTGCACGCCAGAGCACGCCAGTGCACGCCAGAGCACGCCAGTTTACGCCAGAGCACGTCAATGCACGCATGAGCACGCCAGTGCACGCCAGTGCACGCCATAGCACGCCAATTCACCCAAGAGCACGCCAGTGCACGCCAGAGCACGCCAGTGCACGCCAGAGCAAGCCAGTGCACGCCAGAGCACGCCAGTGCACGCCAGAGAACGCCAATTCACACCAGAGCACGCCAGTGCACGCCAGAGCACGTCAATGCACGCCAGAGCACGCCAGTGAACGCCAGAGCACGTCAGTGCACGCCAGAGCACGTCAATGCACGCCAGAGCACGCCATAGCACGCCAATTCACCCAAGAGCACGCCAGTGCACGCCAGAGCAAGCCAGTGCACGCCAGAGCACGCCAGTGCACGCCAGAGAACGCCAATTCACACCAGAGCACGCCAGTGCACGCCAGAGCACGTCAATGCACGCCAGAGCACGCCAGTGAACGCCAGATCACGCCAGTGCACGCCAGAGCACGCCAGTGCACGCCAGAGCACGTCAATGCAGGCCAGAGCACGCCAGAGCAAGCCAGTGCACGCCAGAGCACGGTAGAGCACAGCAGAGAACAGCTCAGCACTTGAAGTTGCTATAATATTTTTTTCACTTGTTAAAACCATTTTTTAATTACAGGATGTGTAAATCAATGTCCAATACACCATTTTAAGTCTATTGAATCAATACATTTATAGAGCAAATCATGAACAAAAAGTTTTAGAAAAACGCACATCACAGCACTTGAATTTTTAAAAATTATTCAAGTTATTTGAGTTCTATTGTCGGGTAGTGGATTTCTATTGTCAAGCACTTGAGTTCTGCATAGCAGAGCACGCCAGGGCACGCCAGTGCACGCCAGTGCACGCCAGAGCACGTCAATGCACGCCAGAGCACGCCAGTGCACGCCAGAGCACGTCAATGCACGCCAGAGCACGCCAGTGCACTCCAGAGCACGCCAGTACACGGTAGAGCACGCCAATTCACACCAGTGCACGCCAATTCACACCAGAGCACGCCAGAGCACGCCAGTGCACGCCAGAGCACGCCAATTCTTCCATGAGCACGCTAATGCACGCCAGAGCACGCCAGTGCACGCCAGAGCACGCCAGTTTACGCCAGAGCACGTCAATGCACGCATGAGCACGCCAGTGCACGCCAGTGCACGCCAGTGCACGCCATAGCACGCCAATTCACCCAAGAGCACGCCAGTGCACGCGAGAGCAAGCCGGTGCACGCGAGAGCACGCCAGTGCACGCCAGAGAACGCCAATTCACACCAGAGCACGCCAGTGCACGCCAGAGCACGTCAATGCACGCCAGAGCACGCCAGTGCACGCCAGAGCACGTCAATGCACGCCAGAGCACGCCAGTGCACTCCAGAGCACGCCAGTACACGGTAGAGCACGCCAATTCACACCAGAGCACGCCAATTCACACCAGAGCACGCCAGAGCACGCCAGTGCACGCCAGTGCACGCCAGAGCACGCCAGTTTACGCCAGAGCACGTCAATGCACGCATGAGCACGCCAGTGCACGCCAGTGCACGCCATAGCACGCCAATTCACCCAAGAGCACGCCAGTGCACGCCAGAGCACGCCAGTGCACGCCAGAGCAAGCCAGTGCACGCCAGAGCACGCCAGTGCACGCCAGAGAACGCCAATTCACACCAGAGCACGCCAGTGCACGCCAGAGCACGTCAATGCACGCCAGAGCACGCCAGTGAACGCCAGAGCACGTCAGTGCACGCCAGAGCACGTCAATGCACGACAGAGCACGCCAGAGCACGCCAGTGCACGCCAGAGCACGGTAGAGCACAGCAGAGAACAGCTCAGCACTTGAAGTTGCTATAATATTTTTTTCACTTGTTAAAACCATTTTTTAATTACAGGATGTGTAAATCAATGTCCAATACACCATTTCAAGTCTATTGAATCAATACATTTATAGAGCAAATCATGAACAAAAAGTTTGAGAAAAACGCACATCACAGCACTTGAATTTTAAAAAATTATTCAAGTTATTTGAGTTCTATAGTCGGGTAGTGGATTTCTATTGTCAAGCACTTGAGTTCTGCATAGCAGAGCACGCCAGAGCACGCCAGTGCAAGCCAGAGCACGCCAGTGCACGCCAGAGCACGCCAGTGCACGCCAGAGCACTCAAATGCACGCCAGAGCACGCCAGTGAACGCCAGAGCACGTCAATGCACGCCAGAGCAAGCCAGTGCACGCCAGAGCACGTCAATGCACGCCAGAGCACGCCAGTGCACGCCAGAGCCCGTCAATGCACGCCAGAGCACGTCAATGCACGCCAGAGCACGCCAGTGCACGCCAGAGCACGCCAGTGCACGCCAGAGCACGCCAGTGCACGCCAGAGCACGCCAGTGCACGCCAGAGCACGCCAGTGCACGCCAGAATACGCCAGAATACGCCAATTCAAACCAGAGCACGCCAGAGCACGCCAGAGCACGCCAGAGCACTCCAATTCACACCAGATTACGCCAGTTCACGCCAGAGCACGCCAGTTCACGCCAGAGCACTCCAGTGCACGCCAGAGCACGTCAATGCACGCCAGAGCACGCCAGTGCACCCCAGAGCACGCCAATTCACACCAGAGCACGCCATTTCACACCAGAGCACGCCAGTGCACGCCAGTTCACTTCAATGCACGCCAGAGCACGCCAGTGCACGCCAGAGCACGCCAGTGCACGCCAGAGCACGCCAGAGCACTCCAGTGCACGCCAGAGCACGGTAGAGCACAGCAGAGAACAGCTCAGCACTTGAAGTTGCTATAATATTTTTTCACCGGTTAAAACCATTTTTTAATTACAGGATGTGTAAATCAATGTCCAATACACCATTTCAAGTCTATTGAATCAATAAATTTATAGAGCAAATCATGAACAAAAAATTTTAGAGAAACGCACATCACAGCACTTGAATTTTTAAAAATTATTCAAGTTATTTGAGTTCTATTGTTGGGTAGTGGATTTCTATTGTCAAGCACTTCAGTTCTGCATAGCAGAGCACGCCAGGGCACGCCAGTGCACTGCAGAGCACTCCAATTCACACCAGAGCACGCCAGTTCACGCCAAAGCATGCCAGTGCACGCCAGACCACGTCAATGCACGTCAGAGCACGCCAGTGCACTCCATTGCACGCCAGTACACGCCAGAGCACTCCAATTCACACCAGAGCACGCCAATTCACACCAGAGCACGCCAGTGCACGCCAGAGCACGCCAATTCACACCAGAGCACTCAGTGCACTCCAGAGCATGCCAGTGCACGCCAGAGCACGCCAGTGCACGCCAGAGCACGCCAATTCACCCCAGAGCACGTCAATGCACGCCAGAGCACGCCAGTGCACGCCAGAGTACGCCAATTCAAACCAGAGCACGCCAGAGCACGCCAGTGCATGCCAGAGCACTCCAATTCACACCAGAGCACGCCAGTGCACGCCAGAGCACGCCAGTTCACACCAGAGCACGCCAGTGCACGCTAGAGCACGTCAATCCACGCCAGAGCACGCCAGTGCACTCCAGAGCACGCCAGTACACGCCAGAGCACGCCAATTCACACCAGAGCACGCCAATTCACACCAGAGCACGCCAGTGCACGCCAGAGGACGCCAGTAAACGCCAGAGCACGCCATACACGCCAGAGCACGCCATTTCACGCCAGAGCACGCCAGTGCACGCCAGAGCACGCCAGTGCACGCCAGAGCACGCCAGTGCACGCCAGAGCACGCCAGTGCACGCCAGAGCACGCCAATGCACGCCAGAGCACGCCAGTTCACGCCAGATCACGCTAGTGCACGCCAGAGCACGTCAATGCACGCCAGAACAAGCCAGTGCACGCCAGAGCACGTCAATGCACACCAGAGCACGCCAGTGCACGCAAAAGCACGCCAGTGCATGCCAGAGCACGCCAGTGCACGCCAGAGCACGTCAATGCACGCCAGAGCACGCCAGTGCACTCCATTGCACGCCAGTGCACGCCAGTGCACGCCAATTCACACCAGAGCACGCCAATGCACGCCACAGCACGCCAGAGCACGCCAGTCTACGCCAGAGCACGTCAATCCACGCCAGAGAAAGCCAGAGCACGCCAGACCACGCCAGAGCACGCCAGTGCACGCCAGAGCACGGTAGAGCACAGCAGAGAACAGCTCAGCACTTGAAGTTGCTATAATATTTTTTTCACTTGTTAAAATCATTTTTTAATTACAGGATGTGTAAATCACTGTCCAATATACCATTTCAAGTCTATTTTATCAATAAATTTATAGATCAAATCACGAACAAAAAGTTTGAGAAAAACGCACATCACAGCACTTGAATTTTTGAAAATTATTCAAGTTATTTGAGTTCTATTGTCGGGTAGTAGATTTCTATTGTCAAGCACTTGAGTTCTGCATAGCAGAGCACACCAGAGCACGACAGAGCACGCCAGAGCACGCCAGTGCACGCCAGAGCACGCCAGTGCACGCTAGAGCACGCCAGTGCACGCCAGAGCACGCCAGAGCACGCCAGTGCACGCACGAGCACGTCAATGCACGCCAGAACATGCCAGTGCACGCCAGAGCACGCCAGTGCACGCCAGAGCACGCCAATTCACAGCAGAGCACGTCCATGCACGCCAGAGCACGCCAGTGCACGCCAGAGCACGCCAGTGCACGCCAGAGCGCGCCAATTCGCACCAGAGCACGCCAGAGCACGCCAGAGCACGCCAGAGCACGTCAATGCACGCCAGAGCACGCCAGAGCACGCCAATTCACACCAGAGCACGCCAGAGCACGTCAATGCACGCCAGAGCACGCCAGAGCACGCCAGAGCTCGCCAGTGCACGCCAGAGCACGCCAATTCACACCAGAGCACGCCAGTGCACGCAAGTGCACGCCAGAGCTCGGTAGATTACAGCAGAGAACAGCTTAGCACTTGAAGTTGCTATAATATTTTTTTCACTTGTTAAAACCATTTTTTAATTACAAGATGTGTAAATCAATGTCCAATACACCATTTCAAGTCTATTTAATCAATAAATTTATAGAGCAAATCATGAACAAAAAGTTTTAGAAAAAGGCACATTGTTATGTATCCCTCCGCTAGATGGGAGCGCGGAAGCGGCTTCCGGCGGTGAGAGTGTGACGACGGCCCATCGAAGCCCTTCAGTTTCAGTTTACGCTTTGTACAAGGCACTTGCAGTTCTTGAGACCTAGAATACATTTGTTTCTTCTTACAAAGTCTCGTCGAACGTAACATGGCGCAGTTGGTCAAACTTGCCTTTTAGGACCCTCGACTCGAAAAAATTCTGTGCGAATTCCCCCAGTGTGGCTTTAATTTAACGCCTTAATTCACTTGGTTCGTTTCTCGCCTAGCTGTGTGGGAGCCGCCATCTTGTCTCCTTTGTTCTGGCTAGATTTCTCGCGTGGCGCCGCCATCTTAGCCATTGTAGGACAGAGACATTCGCTTTTCGGTCCATCATTGCATATTTACTGATTCACACATCAATTGGAGGTGGTCCCGAATTTAATATTCATGGTCGTAGCTCTTTGAGCCATTTCGTCCGGAATATTGTGGGCCACTCATTGATTGTTGGCTAATTTTGTCGGCTTACGAGATCATAATCACGTCAGACACACAAGTCTAATCGGCGCTGATCCCGGTCAAAATATTCATGGTCGTAGCTCTTTGAGCCATTTCGTCCAGAATATTGTGGGCCACTCATTGATCGTTGGCTAATTTGTTTCCCCACGGGCTCACATTTAGCTTGCCCCGCTTTACAGTGTCATTGACGCCGGTCCCGATTTAATATTCATGGTCGTAGCTCTTTGAGCCATTTCGTCCGGAATATTGTGGGCCGCTCACTAATTCGTTGGCAGATTGTGTCTCTGATTCCATGCCCCGCAGTCGCAACAGCGAGTTGAGCCGAGAGCTACGACGCTCCATGCTGGAGGAGAGACAGCTAGCTGCAACAATCGAACGCGAGTTAGCAAGACAACGCAGACGGGTCGTGCATCAGGAACAATATCGGCGAGTGGCATTTTGCCAAGCCGTCCCACCCACGCCCCGAGAGACTGAGGCTCCACCAGTCGTCCCATACGTCAGTCCGGAATACCAACCCCAGCTGGTCACTGATTCCGTGCCGCCCCCTCCTCTACGGGCGGATGAGCCTACTGCACAGCGCCCAGGAATAGCAACTTTCGCTCACGACGCCGGTGCAGTCGCACATAGCCTAGCCACGGCCAGACGCATCCCATCCATCCACCCAGAAGAAGAGCCGGCCGAAGACGTCCTGCAACTCGAAATTGACGAAGAGTCCACAGTCAACGAATAACTTACACATCTCCTGGTCGTGAGCCCACTGGGGCCATTCGGTCGGAGTATTACACTCAGTCTATAGTGTAATGTGTTACTCGTTGAGTCTATTTCAATATACCCGTTCTTCCGTCAACTCATCGTTATCTCCGCGTCATCACTCATTGCTCCCATACCGTCCGACATTCGTGCATGAATCACGAGTATAATTTGCGCACGCGCCAACCACGTCATCGTAGCTCTTCCCGGCCCCCTCGCGTTCGTTCCGGCCGCACAATGGCGACCGCACAGGATGCTCTCGACGCGGTGACGGCAGTGGGAAACCGAATCGATCTGATGGAAGCAGGCCACACCAATATAACGACGCAGCTGGCAAATATCACGCAACAATTGGCGAATCTGATCGGCGCCCCACCACCTCCTGGTGGCGGCGGCGGCGGTGGCGGCGGCGGAGGTGGCGGGGGTGGCGGCGGCGGAGGTGGATTATTCGTTCCACCAATCGCGGCTAATCAAAGACGACGAATTGATCCATCGGGCCTGGAGAAATTGCAGGGCGATGTAAGGCTACTTCAATTACGGACGTGGCGTAACCGATGGAACGATTTTTGCCAATTAAACCAATTAGCGACGTACCCGGCTAATGAACAGACGGCGGCTCTACGAATGGCTCTGGATCCATCCATGCAGCAAGTGGTGGAGGTGGCTCTGAATATTTTACCCACGACGCTACTAACACCCGATGAAATCTTAGACCAAATTGCAGACTACGTGCGGGCCAAACGAAATATTGCCCTCGATAGAGTGGCGTTCGAAGAATGCCACCAATCCAACACGGAATCTTTTGAAGATTTTTACATCCGGCTGCGGAGGTTAGCAGACGCGGCAGATATCTGCGCAACTTGTGTCGACGCTCGAGTGGCCACCCGGATTATGGCGGGAATCCGCGACACAGAAACGAAAAGGAAACTTCTAGCACTTCCACCATTCCCTTCAGCTCAACAGGCGATCAATATGTGTAGGAGCGAGGAAGCGGCGAGGATGAATGAACGTTCTTTAAGCAATCAGTCGTCAATCAACCACGTGCGTTCACACCAGCGTAACGACGCAACTGCAGCATCGTGTGGCTCATGCGGTCGCAACATTCATCGCCCCGGAGAAGCTTGTCCGGCAACCGGAAAAACATGTCATAATTGCGGAGGAAGTAATCATTTTTCCCCGCGCTGTCCAAAACCCCGGAGAAGTAGTAATACAGGCCAGAGTGGAGGCGGCACCGGCAAGAGTGAGGGGGCGCAACCTGGTTCCGGTGGTAGCAGCACGGGCGGATTCCCATCTGGACCACGTACGAAAGGAAAAATCGACCGAATCGTTGTCGGATCGATCCGGAATCCTCGTCGATGGCGGCGGGCACCCACCGTTTCTCTCCGCGTCTTAGACGACAAAGGCCAGTTCCTTTCGACCATCGACAAAGTCATACCGGATGGCGGAGCGGAAGTGTCTATCGGCGGCCTAGATATTTTAACGGCTATTGGTATGACAGAGAAGGACTTAGACACATCATCATTCGACTTGGTAATGGCCGATAAAACGACGCCACTACTTGTGATCGGGCAGGTCACCATTGTGACGGAATATGAAGGCACTACCACCACTCTTACCATAGTCATCAGTCCAGAAATATCGGGCCTATTAATCTCTTGGTATGACTGCATATCACTCGGTATTTTACACGCCGACTATCCTAAGCCGGTCCGCTACGCCCACATCAACTCCACGCCAGTGAAGGAGTCACACCAGGAGGCAGCACCACCGTCGTCCATTCCGGAATCGATCGCGGGCGATCCAACGGAAGAACAGAAGAACCGCATGGAACAGGCTTTCCTCGAGGAATTTTCGGATGTGTTCGATCAAAACGAGGAGCTCGGCTGCATGGAAGGCCCACCGATGGTCATCACGCTAAAAGATGACGCGGTGCCTTATTATGTTAATGGCGCACGGCCCATTCCGTTTGCCGACCGCCCACAATTCAAGAAAAAGCTTGATGAATTAGTGGACAAGAAAATCATCATCCCCGTCACCGAACCGTCCGACTGGGTGGCACCACTGGTCGTGATGCGTAAACCGGATTCATCTATACGTGTGTGCATGGACCTCACTAAACTCAACCATCATGTCCAAAGACCCACTCATCCGACACGCACACCTCGCGACGCGGTGGCAGAGATCGATGGCCAGGCAAGATTTTTCTCTACCTTCGACGTGACAAATGGTTATTTTCAAATTCCTCTTCATCCGGATAGCCAACACTTGACTACATTCATGACGCCCTGGGGGCGGTACAAGTTTTTACGCGCTCCAATGGGCCTATGCAGCTCTAGTGATGAATATAATAGACGCGCAGATCTCGCCTTTGCACAGGTAACTAATACGGTCCGCGTCGTCGACGATATTCTTCGATTCGACTCCAATTTTGCCGACCATGTGAAAGGAGTGCGAGCGGTCTTGACCGCGGCAAGGAACGCAAACATCACACTAAGTCCCAAGAAATTTAAGTTTGCCCAACCGAAGGTACAATGGGTGGGATATCAGATCCAACACGGAGGTATCGCCGTTGATCCGGAAAAACTCAAAGCCATCTCCAAATTTCCTCGCCCAACGAACATCACAGAACTCCGTTCCTTCATGGGATTAGTAGAACAACTCGCGGGATTTTCTGTGGACGTAGCAACGGCCAAAGGACCGTTACGCCCCTTGCTGAGTTCGAAAAATCTCTACGAATGGACAACAGACCACGAAAACGCGTTCTCGGCAGTTAAAGCAGCATTGAGCGCCCCGCCCGTCCTCGCCCATTTCAACCCGGAGTTAGAAACGGCCCTTCAAGTCGACGCTTCACGTAAAAACGGAATGGGTTACGCGCTGCTCCAACGTCACGACACTGTGTGGAAACTGGTCGACGCAAATTCACGAGGTGTACCGATACGGAGTCAAGATACGCCATCGTCGAACTCGAGCTGGCGGCAGTCGAATGGGCAATGAGGAAATGTAGATTATACCTTCTTGGCCTCCCCATATTTACGCTCACGGTCGACCACCAGGCTTTTGTAACCATTCTCGACCGTTATACACTAGACGCAGTCGACAACCCCAAGTTACAACGCTTAAAGGAGCGTCTCACACCGTATGTGTTCAACACGGTATGGCAAAAGGGAAAGGACCATGCCATACCCGACGCACTTTCGCGCGCTCCTGTAAACGATTCGGAACCAGACGACGACGAGACGAACAAGGATGTTCAGCTTTTTTCACGGCAAGCGACGCTTTGGCGAATAGCCGCGGTCGGGGCCGTCACACCGACAACAGAAGACGAGGAGGAAATTACGGATGAGCCAGATCATCTGGCGGACCCAGTGTTGGAAAAACTCAAGATAGCTGCGTCGAACGACGCTTCCTATTCCGCCCTTATCCAGGCCATTGAAACGGGATTCACCACTAGACGGGATTTAATGGCGCCGGCCGCTCATCAATTTTGGAAAATCCGCGACGAGCTGTCGGTGGACGACGGACTGGTTCTCTTCGGCTGCCGGATTGTTATCCCGCAAAATTACCGACGCGACGTCCTTCTAAATTTACATGCGGCTCACCAAGGGATCGTCCGCATGAAGCGGCGAGCCCGCCAAACCGTATACTGGCCAGGATTGAGCAACGACATCGTCGCGTTTGTTGATAATTGCCAGGTATGTCAAGAACTTCAGCCGTCCCAACAACAAGAGCCCTTACTACGCGACGCTTTACCTGAGCGCGTCTTCGAGGAGGTATCGGCGGATTTGTTCGAATCGGGGCGACTGCATGTTCTCGTGTATACGGACCGCCTATCCGGATGGCCGGTGATCCACCGATGGTATCATGCCCCTTCAGCCAGAGAATTGATTCAAGCGATCACAGAAAATTTTGTCGATCTCGGGGTGCCCATTCGTATACGCACCGACGGCGGCCCTCAGTTTGGAGCCGGAGCATTCCAGCAAGCGCTACAGAAATGGGGGGTAGTGTGGGGAAATTCATCTCCATACTACGCGCAGAGTAACGGTCACGCAGAGGCGGCAGTCGACGCTATGAAGCGGCTCGTTTTGAAAATCGCACCCGCAGGAGACCTCACATCCGACGCATTCATGCAAGGTCTTCTTGAATTCCGTAATACGCCCCGCGAAAACGGAATGTCCCCGGCGGAGATGGTGTTCGGAAGCCAGCTACGTCCGATATTGCCAGCCCATCGCACTTCTTTTGCTCCACGCTGGAAGGACATCATGAACGCACGAGACCGTCAACAGGCCTTGGATGGCGGGGTGAAAAAGCGTTACGACGAACGGGCACGCCCGCTTTCACCACTGACCATCGGTTCTCACGTACGAATCCAAGATCCCCATTCCTTGATATGGGATAGAGCTGGTCAAATCGTCAGTATCGGGAAATACCGGTCATATCGAGTAAAATTTGCAAGCGGAAGTGTATTGTGGCGAAACCGACGCCACCTTCGCCCGTTATTATCCGACGACAAGGACGAGCAACAGATTCCTGGCATCGAAGGAGACGCAACGACGCCGCCAGCCGACAGCAACGTCGACGGATTACCAGAAACAGCAGCTAGCCAGACAAGACCGGAACCCGTTCCGGTACCGACCCAACCGCGACGGAGCGGGAGGATTCGACGGCCTCGGCTGATGATAGACGTGTAGGACAGTCCCCGCCTCAACAGGCCTATATTATGTTCCCATAGTGTGTAATCAGTTTTTTTTTGTTCCCTTTCACTTACGTTCCCGTATTATGCAATCAGTTTTTTTTCCCCTTTAATTCCATTTTGTGTGTTAAGCGGCGCCGTTCGTTTGTTATTTATGTGGATGTCGCCGCTTGGAAAGGGTTGTTATGTATCCCTCCGCTAGATGGGAGCGCGGAAGCGGCTTCCGGCGGTGAGAGTGTGACGACGGCCCATCGAAGCCCTTCAGTTTCAGTTTACGCTTTGTACAAGGCACTTGCAGTTCTTGAGACCTAGAATACATTTGTTTCTTCTTACAAAGTCTCGTCGAACGTAACACACATCACAGCACTTCAATTTTTAAAAATTATTCAAGTTATTTGAGTTCTATTGTCGTTTAGTGGATTTCTATTGTCAAGCACTTGAGTTGATCGATCGTCAAGCACGCCAGAGCACGCCAGAGCACGCCAGATCACGCCAGATCACTCCAGTGCACGCCAGAGCACGCCAGAGCACGCCATTGCACGCAAATTCACACCAGAGCACGCCAGTGCACGCCAGAGCACCTCAATGCACGCCAGAGCACGCCAGTGCACGCCAGAGCACGCAAGTGCACGCCAGTGCACGCCAGTGCACGCCAATTCACACCAGAGCACCCCAGTGCACGCCAGAGCACGCCAATTCACACCAGAGCACGCCAGTGCACGCACGAGCATGTCAATGCACGCCAGAGCTTGCCAGTGCACACCAGAGCACGCCAATTCACACCAGAGCACGTCAATGCACGCCAGAGCACGCCAGTGCACGCCAGAGCACGCAAGTGCATGCCAGAGCACGCCAGTGCACGCCAGAGCACGCCAGTGCACGCCAGAGCACGCCAGTGCACGCCAGAGCACGCCAGTGCACGCCAGAGCACGCCAATGCACGCCAGAGCACGCTAATTCACACCAGTGCACGCACGAGCACGTCAATGCACGCCAGAGCATGCCAGTGCACGCAAGAGCACGCCAATTCACACCAGAGCACGTCAATGCACGCCAGAGCACCCCAGTGCACACCAGAGCACGCCAGTGCACGCCAGAGCAATTCAATGCACGCCAGAGCACGCCAGTGCACGCCAGAGCACGCCAGTGCACGAAAGAGCACGCCAGTGCACAAAAGAGCACGCAAGCGCACGCCAAAGCACGCCAGTGCACTCCAGAGCACGCCAGTGCACGCCAGTGCATAGCAATCATCAATCACAGCACTTGAATTTTTTAAAATTATTCAAGTTATTTGAGTTCTATTGTCGGGTAGTGGATTTCTATTGTCAAGCACTTGAGTTCTGCATAGCAGAGCACGCCAGAGAACGACAGAGAACGCCAGTGCACGCAAGAGCACGTCAATGCACGACAGAGCACGCCAGTGCACGCAAGAGCACGTCAATTCACACCAGAGCACGCAAGTGCACGCCAGAGCACGCCAGAGCACGCCAGTGCAAGCCAGAGCACGTCAATGCACGCCAGAGCAAGCCAGAGCACCCCAGAGCACGCCAGAGCACGCCAGTGCACGCCAGAGCACAGCAGAGAACAGCTCAGCACTTGAAGTTGCTATAATATTTTTTAGACTTGTTAAAACCATTTTTTAATTACAGGATGTGTAAATCAATGTCCAATACACCATTTCAAGTCTATTTAATCAATAAATTTATAGAGCAAATCATGAACAAAAAGTTTGAGAAAAACGCACATCACAGCACTTGAATTTTTAAAAATTATTCAAGTTATTTGAGTTCTATTGTCGGGTAGTGGATTTCTATTGTCAAGCACTTGAGTTCTGCATAGCAGAGCACGCCAGAGCACGCCAGATCACGCCAGATCACTCCAGTGCACGTTAGAGCACGCCAGAGCACGCCAGTGCACGCAAATTCACACCAGGGCACGCCAGTGCACGCCAGAGCACGTCAATGCTCGCCAGAGCACGCTAGTGCACGCCAGAGCACGCCAGTGCACGCCAGAGCACGCCAGTGCACGCCAGAGCACGCCAGTGCACGCCAGAGCACGCCAGTGCACGCCAGAGCACGCCAGTGCACGCCAGAGCACGCCAATTCACACCAGAGTACGCCAGTGCACGCCAGAGCACGCCAGTGCACGCCAGAGCACGCCAGTGCACGCAAGAGCATGTCAATGCACGCAAGAGCATGTCAATGCACGCCAGAGCTTGCCAGTGCACGCCAGAGCACGCCAATTCACACCAGAGCACGTCAATGCACGCAAGCACGCCAGTGCACGCCAGAGCACGCAAGTACACGCCAGAGCACGCCAGTGCACGCCAGAGCACGCCAATTCACACCAGTGCACGCACGAGCACGTCAATGCACGCCAGAGCATGCCAGTGCACGCCAGAGCACGCCAATTCACACCAAAGCATGCAATGCACGCCAGAGCACGCCAGTGCACACCAGAGCACGCCAGTGCACGCCAGAGCAATTCAATGCACGCCAGAGCACGCCAGTGCACGCCAGAGCACGCCAGTGCACGCCAGAGCACGCAAGCGCACGCAAGCGCACGCCAAAGCACGCCAGTGCACGCCAGAGCACGCCAGTGCACGCCAGTGCACAGCAATCATCAATCACAGCACTTGAATTTTTAAAAATTATTCAAGTTATTTTAGTTCTATTGTCGGGAAGTGGATTTCTATTGTCAAGCACTTGAGTTCTGCATAGCAGAGCACGCCAGAGCACGACAGAGAACGCCAGTGCACGCAAAAGCACGTCAATGCACGCCAGAGCACGCCAGTGCACGCAAGAGCACGTCAATGCACGCCAGAGCACGCCAGTGCACGCAAGAGCACGTCAATGCACGCCAGAGCACGCCAGTGCACGCCAGAGCACGTCAGTGAACGCCAGAGCACGCCAGTGCACGCCAATTCACACCAGAGCACGCCAGTGCACGCCAGAGCACGCCAGAGCACGACAGTTTACGCCAGTGCACGCCAATTCACACCAGAGTACGCCTGTGCACGCCAGAGCACGCCAAAGCACGCCAGTGAACGCCAGTGCACGCCAATTCACACCAGAGCACGCCAGTGCACGCCAGAGCACGCCAGAGCACGCCAGTGCACGTCAGAACACGTCAATGCACGCCAGAGCACTCCAGAGAACGCCAGAGCACGCCAGAGCACACCAGTGCACGCCAGAGCACTGTAGAGCACAGCAGAGAACAGCTCAGCACTTGAAGTTGCTATAATATTTTTTTCACTTGTTAAAACCATTTTTTAATTACAGGATGTTTAAATCAATGTCCAATACACCATTTCAAGTCTATTTAATCAATAAATTTATAGAGAAAATCATGAACAAAAAGTTTGAGAAAAACGCACATCACAGCACTTGAATTTTTAAAAATTATTCAAGTTATTTGAGTTCTATTGTCGGGTAGTGGATTTCTATTGTCAAGCACTTGAGTTCTGCATAGCAGAGCACGCCAGAGCACGACAGAGCACGCCAGAGCACGCCAGTGCACGCCAGAGCACGCCAGTGCACGCCAGAGCACTCCAGTGCACGCCAGAGAACGCCAGTGCACGCACGAGCACGTCAATGCACGCCAGAGCACGCAAGTGCACGCCAGAGCACGCCAGTGCACGCCAGTGCACGCCAGAGCACGCCAATTCACACCAGAGCACGCCAGTGCACGCCAGAGCACGCCAATTCACACCAGAGAACGCCAGTGCACGCCAGAGCACGCCAATTCACACCAAAGCATGCTAGTGCACGCACGAGTACGTCAATGCACGCCAGAGCATGCCAGTGCACGCCAGAGCACGCCATTGCACGCCAGAGCACGCCAATTCACACCAGAGCACGTCAATGCACGCCAGAGCACGCCAGTGGACGCCAGAGCACGCCAATTCACACCAAAGCACGCCAGAGCACGCCAGTGCACGCCAGAGCACGTCAATGCACGCCAGAGCACGCCAGAGCACGCAAGTGCACGCCAGAGCACGCCAGTGCACGCCAGTGCACGCCAGAGCACGCCAGTGCACGCCAGAGCACGCCAGTGCACGCCAGAGCACGCCAGTGCACGCCAGAGCATTTCAATGCACGCCAGAGCACGCCAATTCACACCAGAGCACGCCAGTGCACGCCAGTGCACGCCAGTGCACGACAGTGCACGCCAGTGCACGACAGTGCACGCCAGTGCACGACAGTGCACGCCAGTGCACGCCAATTAACACCAGAGCACGCCAGTGCACGCCAGTGCACGCCAGAGCACAACAATGAACGCCAGAGCACGCCACTGCACGCAAGAGCACTCCAGTGCACGCCAATTCACACCAGAGCACGTCGTGCACGCAAGAGCACGCCAGTGCACGCCAGAGCACGCCAGAGCACGCCAGTGCACGCCAATTCACACCAGAGCACGCCAGTGCACGCCAGAGCACGCCAGTGCACGCCAAATTAAGTCAATGCACGCCAGAGCACGCCAGTGCAAGCCAGAGCACGCCAGTGCACGCCAGAGCACGCCAGTGCACGCCAGAGCATGCCAGTGCACGCCAGAGCACTCAAGTGCACCCCAAAGCACGCCAGTGCACGCCAGAGCACGCCAGAGCACGCCAGTGCACGCCAGAGCACGCCAGTGCACGCCAGTGCACGCCAGAGCACGCCAGTGCACGCCAGAGCACGCCAGTGCACGCCAGAGCATTTCAATGCACGCCAGAGCACGCCAATTCACACCAGAGCACGCCAGTGCACGCTAGTGCACGCCAATTCACACCAGAGCACGCCAGTGCACGCCAGTGCACGCCAGAGCACAACAATGCACGCCAGAGCACGCCACTGCACGCAAGAGCACTCCAGTGCACGACAATTCACACCAGAGCACGCCAGTGCACGCAAGAGCACGCCAGTGCACGCCAGTGCACGCCAGAGCACGCCAGTGCACGCCAGTGCACGCCAATTCACACCAGAGCACGCCAGTGCACGCCAGAGCACGCCAGAGCACGCCAGTGCACGCCATTGCACGCCAGTTTACGCCAATTCACACCAGAGCACGCCAGTGCACGCCAGAGCACGCCAGTGCACGCCAGAGCACGCCAGTGCACGCCAGAGCACTCCAGTGCACGCCAGAGAACGCCAGTGCACGCACGAGCACGTCAATGCACGCCAGAGCACGCAAGTGCACGCCAGAGCACGCAAGTGCACGCCAGAGCACGTCAGTGCACGTCAGAGAACGCCAGAGCACGCCAGAGCACACCAGTGCACGCCAGAGCACGGTAGAGCACAGCAGAGAACAGCTCAGCACTTGAAGTTGCTATAATATTTTTTTCACTTGTTAAAACCATTTTTTAATTACAGGATGTTTAAATCAATGTCCAATACACCATTTCAAGTCTATTTAATCAATAAATTTATAGAGCAAATCATGAACAAAAAGTTTGAGAAAAACGCACATCACAGCACTTGAATTTTTAAAAATTATTCAAGTTATTTGAGTTCTATTGTCGGGTAGTGGATTTCTATTGTCAAGCACTTGAGTTCTGCATAGCAGAGCACGCCAGAGCACGCCAATTCACACCAGAGAACGCCAGTGCACGCCAGAGCACGCCAATTCACACCAAAGCATGCTAGTGCACGCACGAGTACGTCAATGCACGCCAGAGCATGCCAGTGCACGCCAGAGCACGCCATTGCACGCCAGAGCACGCCAATTCACACCAGAGCACGTCAATGCACGCCAGAGCACGCCAGTGGACGCCAGAGCACGCCAATTCACACCAGAGCACGCCAGAGCACGCCAGTGCACGCCAGAGCACGTCAATGCACGCCAGAGCACGCCAGAGCACGCAAGTGCACGCCAGAGCACGCCAGTGCACGCCAGTGCACGCCAGAGCACGCCAGTGCACGCCAGAGCACGCCAGTGAACGCCAGAGCATTTCAATGCACGCCAGAGCACGCCAATTCACACCAGAGCACGCCAGTGCACGCCAGTGCACGCCAGTGCACGCCAGTGCACGCCAGTGCACGCCAATTAACACCAGAGCACGCCAGTGCACGCCAGAGCACAACAATGCACGCCAGAGCACGCCACTGCACGCAAGAGCACTCCAGTGCACGCCAATTCACACCAGAGCACGTCGTGCACGCAAGAGCACGCCAGTGCACGCCAGAGCACGCCAGAGCACGCCAGTGCACGCCAGTGCACGCCAATTCACACCAGAGCACGCCAGTGCACGCCAGAGCACGCCAGAGCACGCCAGTGCACGCCAATTAACACCAGAGCACGCCAGTGCACGCCAGAGCACGCCAGTGCACGCCAGTGCACGCCAGAGCACGCCAGTGCACGCCAGAGCACGCCAGTGCACGCCAGAACACGCCAGTGCACGCCAGAGCATTTCAATGCACGCCAGAACACGCCAATTCACACCAGAGCACGCCAGTGCACGCTAGTGCACGCCAATTCACACCAGAGCACGCCAGTGCACGCCAGTGCACGCCAGAGCACAACAATGCACGCCAGAGCACGCCACTGCACGCAAGAGCACTCCAGTGCACGACAATTCACACCAGAGCACGCCAGTGCACGCAAGAGCACGCCAGTGCACGCCAGAGCACGCCAGTGCACGCCAGAGCACGCCAGTGCACGCCAGTGCACGCCAATTCACACCAGAGCACGCCAGTTTACGCCAGAGCACGCCAGAGCACGCCAGTGCACGCCATTGCACGCCAGTTTACGCCAATTCACACCAGAGCACGCCAGTGCACGCCAGAGCACGCCAGTGCACGCCAGAGCACGCCAGTGCACGCCAGAGCACTCCAGTGCACGCCAGAGAACGCCAGTGCACGCACGAGCACGTCAATGCACGCCAGAGCACGCAAGTGCACGCCAGAGCACGCAAGTGCACGCCAGAGCACGTCAGTGCACGTCAGAGCACGCCAGTGCACGCCAGTGCACGCCAGTGCACGCCAGAGCACGCCAATTCACACCAGAGCACGCCAGTGCACGCCAGAGCACGCCAATTCCTACCAGAGAACGCCAGTGCACGCCAGAGCACGCCAATTCACACCAGAGCACGCCAGTGAACGCACGAGTACGTCAATGCACGCCAGAGCATGCCAGTGCACGCCAGAGCACGCCATTGCACGCCAGAGTACGCCAATTCACACCAGAGCACGTCAATGCACGCCAGAGCACGCCAGTGCACGCCAGAGCACGCCACTGCACGCCAGAGCACTCCAGTGCACGCCAATTCACACCAGAGCACGCCAGTGCACGCCAGAGCACGCCAGAGCACGCCAGTGCACGCCAGTGCACTGGAAACGCCAGTGCACGCCAGAGCACGCCAGAGCACGCCAGAGCACGCCAGTGCAAGCCAGTGCACGCCAATTCACACCAGAGCACGCCAGTGCACGCCAGAGCACGCCAGTGCACGCCAGAGCACGCCAGTGCACGCCAGAGCACGCCAGTGCACGCCAGAGCATGCCAGTGTACGCCAGAGCAATTCAATGCACGCCAGAGCACGCCAGTGCACGCCAGAGCACTCAAGTTTACCCCAAAGCACGCCAGTGCACGCCAGAGCACGCCAGTGCACGCAAGAGCACGTCAGAGCACGCCAGTGCACGCCAGAGCAATTCAATGCACGCCGGAGCACGCCAATTCACACCAGAGCACGCCAGTGCACGCCAGAGCACGCCAATTCACACCAGAGCACGCCAGTGCACGCCAGAGCACGCCAGTGCACGCCAGTGCACGCCAGAGCACGCCAGTGCACGCCAGAGCACGCCAGTGCACGCCAGAGCACGCCAATTCACACCAGAGCACGCCAGTGCATGCCAGAGCATGCCAGTGCACGCAAGAGCACGTCAATGCACGCCAGATTACGCCAGTGCACGCCAGAGCACGCTAGTGCAGGCCAGAGCACGCAAGTGCACGCCAGTGCACGCCAATTCACACCAGAGCACGTCAATGCACGGCAGAGCAAGCCAGAGCACGCCAGAGCACGCCAGAGCACGCCAGTGCACGCCAGAGCACGGTAGAGCACAGCAGAGAACAGCTCAGCACTTGAAGTTGCTATAATATTTTTTTCACTTGTTAAAACCATTTTTTAATTACAGGATGTTTAAATCAATGTCCAATACACCATTTCAAGTCTATTTAATCAATTAATTTTTAGAGCAAATCATGAATAAAAAGTTTGAGAAAAACGCACATCACAGCACTTGAATTTTTAAAAATTATTCAAGTTATTTGAGTTCTATTGTCGGGTAGTGGATTTCTATTGTCAAGCACTTGAGTTCTGCATAGCAGAGCACGACAGAGCACGCCAGTGCACGCCAGAGCACGCCAGTGCACGCCAGAGCACGCCAGTGCACGCCAGAGCACGCCAGTGCATGCCAGAGCACGCCAATTCACACCAGAGCACGCCAGTGCACGCCAGAGCACGCCAATTCACACCAGAGCACGCCAGTGCACGAACGAGTACGTCATTGCACGCCAGAGCATGCCAGTGCACGCCAGAGCACGCCATTGCACGCCAGAGCACGCCAATTCACACCAGAGCACGTCAATGCACGCCAGAGCACGCCAGTGCACGCCAGAGCACGCCAATTCACACCAGAGCACGCCAGAGCACGCCAGTGCACGCCACAGCACGTCAATGCACGTCAATGCACGCCAGAGCACGCCAGTGCACGCCAGAGCACGCCAGTGCACGCCAGAGCACGCCAGTGCACGCCAGTGCATTTCAATGCACGCCAGAGCACGCCAATTCACACCAGAGCACGCCAGTGCACGCCAATTCACACCAGAGCACGCCAGTGCACGCCAGAGCACGCCAGTGCACGCAAGAGCACAACAATGCACTTCAGAGCAAGCCACTGCACGCAAGAGCACTCCAGTGCACGCCAATTCACACCAGAGCACGCCAGTGCACGCCAGTGCACGCCAGAGCACGGCAGTGCACGGCAGTGCACGCCAATTCACACCAGAGCACGCCAGTGCACGCCAGAGCCCGCCAGAGCACGACAGTGCACGCCAGTGCACGCCAGTGCACGCCAATTCACACCAGAGCACGCCAGTGCACGCCAGAGCACGCCAGTGCACGCCAGAGCAAGTCAATGCACGCAAGAGCACGCCAGTGCACGCCAGAGCACGCCAGTGCACGCCAGAGCATGCCAGTGTACTCCAGAGCAATTCAATGCACGCCAGAGCACGCCAGTGCACGCCAGAGCACTCAAGTGCACCCCAAAGCACGCCAGTGCACGCCAGAGCACGCCAGAGCACGCCAGTGCACGCCAGAGCAATTCAATGCACGCCGGAGCACGCCAGTGCACGCCAGAGCACTCAAGTGCACCCCAAAGCACGCCAGTGCACGCCAGAGCACGCCAGAGCACGCCAGTGCATGCCAGTGCACGCAAGAGCACTTCAATGCACGCCAGATTACGCCAGTGCACGCCAGAGCACGCTAGTGCAGGCCAGAGCACGCAAGTGCACGCCAGTGCACGCAAATTCACACCAGAGCACGCCAGTGCACGCCAGAGCACGTCAATGCACGCCAGAGCAAGCCAGAGCACGCCAGAGCACGCCAGAGCACGCCAGTGCACGCCAGAGCACGGTAGAGCACAGCAGAGAACAGCTCAGCACTTGAAGTTGCTATAATATTTTTTTCACTTGGTAAAACCATTTTTTAATTACAGGATGTTTAAATCAATGTCCAATACACCATTTCAAGTCTATTTAATCAATTAATTTATAGAGCAAATCATGAACAAAAAGTTTGAGAAAAACGCACATCACAGCACTTGAATTTTTAAAAATTATTCAAGTTATTTGAGTTCTATTATCGGGTAGTGGATTTCTATTGTCAAGCACTTGAGTTCTGCATAGCAGAGCACGACAGAGCACGACAGAGCACGCCAAAGCACGCCAGTGCACGCCAGAGCACGCCAGTGCACGCCAGAGCACTCCAGTGCACGTCAGAGAACGCCAGTGCACGCACGAGCACGTCAATGCACGCCAGAGCACGCAAGTGCACGCCAGAGCACGCCAGTGCACGCCAGAGCAAACCAGAGCACGCCAGTGCACGCCAGAGAACGCCAGAGCACGCCAATTCACACCAGAGCACGCCAGTGCACGCCAGAGCACGCCAATTCACACCAGAGCACGCCAGTGCACGCACGAGTACGTCAATGCACGCCAGAGCATGCCAGTGCACGCCAGAGCACGCCAGTGCACGCCAGAGCAATTCAATGCACGCCGGAGCACGCCAATTCACACCAGAGGACGCCAGTGCACGCCAGAGCACGCCAATTCACACCAGAGCACGCCAGTGCACGCCCGAGCACGCCAGTGCACGCCAGAGCACGCCAATTCACACCAGAGCACGCCAGTGCATGCCAGTGCATGCCAGTGCACGCAAGAGCACTTCAATGCACGCCAGATTACGCCAGTGCACGCCAGAGCACGCTAGTGCAGGCCAGAGCACGCAAGTGCACGCCAGTGCACGCAAATTCACACCAGAGCACGCCAGTGCACGCCAGAGCACGTCAATGCACGCCAGAGCAAGCCAGAGCACGCCAGAGCACGCCAGAGCACGCCAGTGCACGCCAGAGCACGGTAGAGCACAGCAGAGAACAGCTCAGCACTTGAAGTTGTTATAATATTTTTTTCACTTGTTTTGTTGCCATTTTTTAATTACAGGATGTTTAAATCAATGTCCAATACACCATTTCAAGTCTATTTAATCAATTAATTTATACAGCAAATCATGAACAAAAAGTTTGAGAAAAACGCACATCACAGCACTTGAATTTTTAAAAATTATTCAAGTTATTTGAGTTCTATTGTCGGGTAGTGGATTTCTATTGTCAAGCACTTAAGTTCTGCATAGCAGAGCACGACAGAGCACGACAGAGCATGCCAGAGCACGCCAGTGCACGCCAGTGCACTCCAGTGCACGCCAGAGAACGCCAGTGCACGCACGAGCACGTCAATGCACGCCAGAGCACGCAAGTGCACGCCAGAGCACGCCAGTGCACGCCAGAGCAAACCAGTGCACGCCAGAGCACGCCAGTGCACGCCAGTGCACGCCAGAGCACGCCAATTCACACCAGAGCACGCCAGTGCACGCCAGAGCACGCTAATTCACACCAGAGAACGCCAGTGCACGCCAGAGCACGCCAATTCACACCAGAGCACGCCAGTGCACGCACGAGTACGTCAATGCACGCCAGAGCATGCCAGAGCACGCCAGTGCACGCCAGAGCACGCCATTGCACGCCAGAGCACGCCAATTCACACCAGAGCACGCCAGAGCACGCCAGTGCACGCCAGAGCACGTCAATGCACGCCAGAGCACGCCAGAGCACGCCAGTGCACCCCAGAGCACGCCAGTGCACACCAGTGCACGCCAGAGCACGCCAGTGCACGCCAGAGCATTTCAATGCACGCCAGAGCACGCCAATTCACACCAGAGCACGCCAGTGCACGCCAGTGCACGCCAATTCACACCAGAGCACGCCAGTGCACTCAAGAGCACGCCAGTGCACGCAAGAGCACAACAATGCACGCCAGAGCACGCCACTGCACGCAAGAGCACTCCAGTGCACGCCAATTCACACCAGAGCACGCCAGTGCACGCCAGAGCACGCCAGTGCACGCCAGAGCACGCCAGAGCACGCCAGTGCACGCCAGAGCACGCCAGAGCACGCCAGTGCACGCCAGTGCACGCCAATTTACACCAGAGCACGCCAGTGCACGCCAGAGCACGTCAATTCACACCAGAGCACGCCAGTGCACGCCAGAGCACTCCAGTGCACGCCAGAGCAAGTCAATGCACGCCAGAGCACGCCAGTGCACGCCAGAGCACGCCAGTGTACGCCAGAGCATGCCAGTGCACGCCAGAGCAATTCAATGCATGCCAGAGCACGCCAGTGCACTCCAGAGCACTCAAGTGCACCTTAAAGCACGCCAGTGCACGCCAGAGCACGCCAGTGCACGCCAGAGCACGCCAGAGCACGCCAGTGCACGCCAGAGCAATTCAATGCACGCCGGAGCACGCCAATTCACACCAGAGCACGCCAGTGCACGCCAGAGCACGCCAATTCACTCCAGAGCACGCCAGTGCACGCCAAAGCACGCCAATTCACACCAGAGCACGCCAGTGCACGCCAGTGCATGCCAGAGCATGCCAGTGCACGCAAGAGCACGTCAATGCACGCCAGATTACGCCAGTGCACGCCAGAGCACGCTAGTGCAGGCCAGAGCACGCCAGTGCATGCCAGAGCATCCCAGTGCACGCAAGAGCACGTTAATGCACGCCAGATTACGCCAGTGCACGCCAGAGAACGCCAGTGCACGCCAGAGCACGCCAGTGCACTCCAGAGCACGCCAATTCACACCAGAGCACGGCAGTGCACGCCAGAGCACACCAATTCACACCAGAGCACGCCAGTGCACGCCAGAGCACTCCAGTGCACGCCAGTTTACGCCAGAGCACGCCAGTGCACGCCAGAGCACGTCAATGCACGCCAGAGCAAGCCAGAGCACGCCAGAGCACGCCAGAGCACGCCAGAGCACGCCAGAGCACGGTAGAGCACAGCAGAGAATAGCTCAGCACTTGAAGTTGCTATAATATTTTTTTTCATTTTTTAAAACAATTTTTTAATTACAGGATGTGTAAATCAATGTCCAATACACCATTTCAAGTCTATTTAATCAATAAATTTATAGAGCAAATCATGAACAAAAAGTTTGAGAAAAACGCACATCACAGCACTTGAATTTTTCGGGTAGTGGATTTCTATTGTCAAGCACTTGAGTTATGCATAGCAGAGCACGCCAGAGCACGCCAGAGCACGCCAGTGCACGCAAGAGCACGTCAATGCACGCCAGAGAAAGCAAGTGCACGCCAAAGCACGCCAGTGCACGCCAGAGAACGCCAGTGCACGCCAGAGCACGCCAGTGCCCGTTATTTGAGTTCTATTGTCGGGTAGTGGATTTCTATTGTCAAGCACTTGAGTTCTGCATAGCAGAGCACGCCAGAGCACGACAGAGCACGCCAGAGCACACCAGTGCATGCCAGAGCACTCCAGTGCACGCCAGAGAACGCCAGTGCACCGCACGCCAGAGCATGCCAGTGCACGCCAGAGCACGCCAGTGCACGCCAGAGAACGCCAATTCACACCAGAGCACGTCAGAGCACGCCAGTGCCCGCCAGAGCTCGCCAGTGCACGCCAGTGCACGCCAGAGCACGCCAGAGCACGCCAGTGCACGCACGATCGCGTCAATGCACGCCAGAGCATGCCAGTGCACACCAGAGCACTCCAGTGCACGCCAGAGCACGCCAATTCACACCAGAGCACGTCAATGCACGCCAGTGCACGCCAGAGCACGCCAATTCACACCAGAGCACGCCAGAGCACGCCAGAGCACACCAATTCACACCAGAGCACGCCAGTGCACGCCAGAGCACGCCAGTGCATGCCAGAGCACGTCAATGCACGCCAGAACACGCCAGTGCACGCCAGAGCACGCAAGTGCACGCCAAAGCACGCCAGAGCACGCCAGAGCACGTCAATGCACGCCAGAGCAAGCCAGAGCACGCCAGAGCACGCCAGAGCACGCCAGTGCACGCCAGAGCACGGTAGAGCACAGCAGAGAATAGCTCAGCACTTGAAGTTGCTATAATATTTTTTTTCACTTTTTAAAACAATTTTTTAATTACAGGATGTGTAAATCAATGTCCAATACACCATTTCAAGTCTATTTAATCAATAAATTTATAGAGCAAATCATGAACAAAAAGTTTGAGAAAAACGCACATCACAGCACTTGAATTTTTCGGGTAGTGAATTTCTATTGTCAAGCACTTGAGTTCTGCATAGCAGAGAACGCCAGAGCACGCCAGAGCACGCCAGTGCACGCAAGAGCACGTCAATGCTCGCCAGAGCACGCAAGTGCACGCCAAAGCACGCCAGTGCACGCCAGAGCACGCCAGTGCACGCCAGAGCACGCCAGTGCACGCCAGAGCACGCCAGTGCCCGTTATTTGAGTTATTTGAGTTCTATTGTCGGGTAGTGGATTTCTATTGTCAAGCATTTGAGTTCTGCATAGCAGAGCACGCCAGAGCACGACAGAGCACGCCAGAGCACACCAGTGCATGCCAGAGCACTCCAGTGCACGCCAGAGAACGCCAGTGCACCGCACGCCAGAGCATGCCAGTGCACGCCAGAGCACGCCAGTGCACGCCAGAGAACGCCAATTCACACCAGAGCACGTCAGAGCACGCCAGTGCCCGCCAGAGCACGCCAGTGCACGCCAGTGCACGCCAGTGCACGCCAGAGCACGCCAGAGTACGCCAGTGCACGCACGATCGCGTCAATGCACGCCAGAGCATGCCAGTGCACACCAGAGCACTCCAGTGCACGCCAGAGCACGCCAATTCACACCAGAGCACGTCAATGCACGCCAGAGCACGCCAGAGCACGCCAGAGCACGCCAATTCACACCAGAGCACGCCAGAGCACGCCAGTGCACGCCAGAGCACGTCAATGCAAGCCAGAGCACGCCAGTGCACGCCAGAGCACGCCAGTGCACGCCAGAGCAATTCAATGCACGCCAGAGCACACAAATTCACACCAGAGCACGCCAGTGCACGCCAGAGCACGCCAGTGCATGCCAGAGCACGTCAATGCACGCCAGAGCACGCCAGTGCACGCCAGAGCACGCAAGTGCACGCAAAAGCACGCCAGTGCACGCCAGAGCACGCCAGTGCACGCCAGAGCACGCCAGTGCACGCCAAAGCACGCCAGTGCACGCCAGGGCACGCCAGTGCACGCCAGAGCACGCCAGTGCACGCCAGAGCACGCCAGTGCACGCCAGAGCACGCCAGTGCACGCCAGAGCACGCCAGTGCACGCCAGAGCACGCCAGTGCACGCCAGAGCACGCCAGTGCAAGCCAGAGCACGCCAGTGCACGCCAGAGCAAGTCAATGCACCCCAGAGCACGCCAATTCACACCAGAGCACGCCAGTGCACGCCAGAGCACGCCAATTCACACCAGAGCACGCCAGTGCACGCAAGAGCACGTCAGTGCAAGCAAGAGCACGTCAATGCACGCCAGAGCACGCCAGTGCACGCCAGAGTACGCCAGTGCACGCCAGAGCACGCCAGTGCACGCCAGAGCACGCCAGTGCACGCCAGAGAAATTCAATGCACGCCAGAGCACGCCAGTGCACGCCAGAGCACGCAAGTGCACGCCAGAGCACGCCAGTGCACGCCAGAGCACGCAAGTGCACGCCAGTGCACGCCAATTCACACCAGAGCACGCCAGTGCACGCCAGTGCACGCCAGAGCACACCAGTGCACGCCAGTGCACGCCAGTGCATGCCAGAGCACGCCAATTCACACCAGAGCACGCCAGTGCACGCCAGAGCCCACCAATTCACACCAGAGCACGCCAGAGCACGACAGTGCACGCCAGAGCACGCCAGTACACGCCAGAGCACGCCAGTGCACGCTCGAGCACGTCAATGCACGCCAGAGCATGCCAGTGAACGCCAGAGCACGCTAGTGCACGCCACATCACGCCAATTCACACCAGAGCACGTCAATGCACGCTAGTGCACGCCAGTGCACGCACGAGCACGTCAATGCACGCCAGAGCATTCCAGTGCACGCCAGAGCACGCAAGAGCACGCCAATTAACACCAGAGCACGTCAGAGCACGCCAGTGCACGCCAGAGCACGCCAGTGCACGCCAGTGCACGCCAGAGCACGCCAATTCACACCAGAGCACGCCAGTGCACGCCAGTGCACGCCAATTCACACCAGAGCACGCCAGTGCACGCCAGAGCACGCAAGTGCACTCCAGAGCAAGTCAATGCACGCCAGAGCAAGTCAATGCACGCCAGAGCACGCCAGTGCACGCCAGAGCAATTCAATGCACGCCAGAGCACGCCAGTGCACGCCAGAGCACGCAAGTGCACGCCAAAGCACGCCAGTGCACACCAGAGAACGCCAGTGCACGCCAGTGCACGCCAGTGCACGCCAATTCACACCAGAGCACGCCAGTGCACGCCAGAGCACGCCAGAGCACGCCAGTTTACGCCAGAGCACGCCAGTGCACGCCAGAGCACGTCAATGCACGCCAGAGCAAGCCAGAGCACGCCAGAGCACGCCAGTGCACGCCAGAGCACGGTAGAGCACAGCAGAGAACAGCTCAGCACTTGAAGTTTCTATAATATTTTTTTCACTTGTTAAAATCATTTTTTAATTACAGGATGTGTAAACCAATGTCCAATACACCATTTCAAGTCTATTTAATCAATAAATTTATAGAGCAAATCATGAACAAAAAGTTTGAGTAAAACGCACATGACAGCACTTGAATTTTTTAAAATTATTCAAGTTATTTGAGTTCTATTGTCGGGTAGTGGATTTCTATTGTCAAGCACTTGAGTTCTGCATAGCAGAGCACGACAGTGCACGCAAGAGCACGTCAATGCACGCCAGAGCACGCCAGTGCACGCCAGAGCACGCAAGTGCACGCCAAAGCACGCAAGTGCACGCCAAAGCACGCCAGAGCACGCCAGTGCACGCCAGAGCACGCCAGTGCACGCCAGAGCACGCCAGTGCACGCCAGAGCACGCCAGTGCACGCCAGTGCACGCCAGTTCACACCAGAGCACGCCAGTGCACGCCAGAGCACGCCAATTCACACCAGAGCACGCCAGTGCACGCCAGAGCACGTCAATGCACGCCAGAGCACGCCAGTGCACGCCAAAGAACGCCAGTGCACGCCAGAGCACGCCAGTGCACGCCAGAGCACGCCAGTGCACGCCAGAGCACGCCAGTGCACGCCAGAGCACGCCAGAGCACGCCAGAGCACGCCAGTGCACGCCAGAGAACGCCAGTGCACGCCAGAGTACGCCAGTGCACGCCAGAGCACGCCAATTCACGCCAGAGCACGCCAGTGCACGCCAGAGCACGCCAATTAACACCAGAGCAAGCCAGTGCACGCTAGAGCACGCCAATTCACACCAGAGCACGCCAGTGCACGCCAGTAAACGCCAAAGCACGCCAATTCACACCAGAGCACGCCAGTGCACGCCAAAGCACGCCAGTGCACGCCAGAGTACGCCAGTGCACGCCAGAGCACGCCAGAGCACGCCAGAGCACGCCAGTGCACGCCAGAGAACGCCAGTGCGCGCCAGAGTACGCCAGTGCACGCCAGAGCACGCCAATTCACGCCAGAGCACGCCAGTGCACGCCAGAGCACGCCAATTCACACCAGAGCAAGTCAGTGCACGCTAGAGCACGCCAATTCACACCAGAGCACGCCAGTGCACGCCAGTAAACGCCAAAGCACGCCAATTCACACCAGAGCAAGCCAGTGCACGCCAAAGCACGCCAGTGCACGCCAGAGCACGCCAGTGCACGCCAGAGCACGCCAGTGCACGCCAAAGCACGCCAGAGCACGCCAGAGCACGTCAGTGCACGCCAGAGAACGCCAGTGCACGCCAGAGTACGCCAGTGCACGTCAGAGCACGCAAATTCACGCCAGAGCACGCCAGTGCACACCAGAGCACGCCAGTGCACGCCAAAGCACGCCAGAGCACGCCAGAGCACGTCAGTGCACGCCAGAGAACGCCAGTGCACGCCAGAGTACGCCAGTGCACGTCAGAGCACGCAAATTCACGCCAGAGCACGCCAGTGCACACCAGAGCACGCCAATTCACACCAGAGCAAGCCAGTGCACGCCAGAGCAAGCCAATTCACACCAGAGCACGCAAGTGCACGCCAGTAAACGCCAGAGCACGCCAATTAACACCAGAGCACGCCAGTGCACGCCAAAGCACGCCAGTGCACGCCAGAGCACGCCAGAGCACGCCAGTGCATGCCAGTGCACGCCAGAGCACGTCAATGCACGCCAGAGCAAGCCAGAGCACGCCAGAGCACGCCAGAGCACGGTAGAGCACAGCAGAGAACAGCTCAGCACTTGAAGTTGCTATAATATTTTTTCCACTTGTTAAAACCATTTTTTAATTACAGGATGTGTACAATGTCCAATACACCATTTCAAGTCTATTTAATCAATTAATTTATAGAGCAAATCATGAACAAAAAAATTGAGAAAAACGCACATCACAGCACTTGAATTTTTAAAAATTATTCAAGTTATTTGAGTTCTATTGTCGGGTAGTGGATTTCTATTGTCAAGCACTTTAGTTCAGCATAGCAGAGCACGACAGAGCACGAGAGAGCACGCCAGACCACGCCAGTGCACGCCAGAGCACGCCAGTGCACGCCAGAGAACGCCAGTGCACGCACGAGCACGTCAATGCACGCCAGAGCACGCAAGTGCACGCCAGAGCACGCCAGTGCACGCCAGAGCAAACCAGTGCACGCCAGAGCACGCCAGTGCACGCCAGAGCACGCCAATTCACACCAGAGCACGCCAGTGCACGCCAGAGCACGCTAATTCACACCAGAGAACGCCAGTGCACGCCAGAGCACGCCAATTCACAGCAGAGCACGCCAGTGCACGCACGAGTACGTCAATGCACGCCAGAGCATGCCAGAGCACGCCAGTGCACGCCAGAGCACGCCATTGCACGCCAGAGCACGCCAATTCACACAAGAGCACGCCAGAGCACGCCAGTGCACGCTAGAGCACGTCAATGCACGCCAGAGCACGCCAGTGCACCCCAGAGCACGCCAGTGCACACCAGTGCACGCCAGAGCACGCCAGTGCACGCCAGAGCATTTCAATGCACGCCAGAGCACGCCAATTCACACCAGAGCACGCCAGTGCACGCCAGTGCACGCCAATTCTCACCAGAGCACGCCAGTGCACGCAAGAGCACGCCAGTGCACGCAAGAGCACGCCAGTGCACGCAAGAGCACGCCAGTGCACGCAAGAGCACGCCAGTGCACGCAAGAGCACGCCAGTGCACGCAAGAGCACAACAATGCACGCCAGAGCACGCCACTGCACGCAAGAGCACTCCAGTGCACGCCAATTCACACCAGAGCACGCCAGTGCACGCCAGAGCACGCCAGTGCACGCCAGAGCACGCCAGTGCACGCCAGAGCACGCCAGAGCACGCCAGTGCACGCCAGTGCACGCCAGAGCACGCCAATTCACACAAGAGCACGCCAGTGCATGCCAGAGCATGCCAGTGCACGCAAGAGCACGTCAATGCACGCCAGATTACGCCAGTGCACGCCAGAGCACGCTAGTGCAGGCCAGAGCACGCCAGTGCATGCCAGAGCATCCCAGTGCACGCAAGAGCACGTCAATGCACGCCAGATTACGCCAGTGCATGCCAGAGAACGCCAGTGCACGCCAGAGCACGCCAGTGCACGCCAGAGCACGCCAATTCACACCAGAGCACGGCAGTGCACGCCAGAGCACACCAATTCACACCAGAGCACGCCAGTGCACGCCAGAGCACGCCAGTGCACGCCAGAGCACGCCAGTGCACGCCAGAGCACTCCAGTGCACGCTAGAGCACGCCAGTGAACGCCAGAGCACGCCAGTGCACGCACGAGCACGTCAATGCACGCCAGAGCATGCCAGTGCACGCCAGAGCACGCCAGAGCACGCCAGTGCACGCCAGAGCACACCAATTCACACCAGAGCACGTCAATGCACACCAGAAAACGCCAGTGCACGCCAGAGCACGCCAGAGCACGCCAATTCACACCAGAGCACGCCAGAGCACGCCAGTGCACGCCAGAGCACGCAAGAGCACGTCAATGCACGCCAGAGCACGCCAGTGCACGCAAGAGCATTCCAGTGCACGCCAATTCACACCAGAGCACGCCAGTGCACGCCAGAGCACGCCAGAGCACGCCAGTGCACGCCAGTGCACGCCAATTCACACCAGAGCACGCCAGTGCACGGCAGTGCACGCCATTGCACGCCAGAGCAAGTCAATGCACGCCAGAGCACACCAGTGCACGCCAGAGCACTCAAGTGCACCCCAAAGCACGCCAGTGCACGCCAGAGCACGCCAGTGCACGCCAGTGCACGCTTGAGCACGCCAGAGCACGCCAGAGCATGCCAGTGCACGCCAGAGCAATTCAATGCACGCCAGAGCACACCAGTGCACGCCAGAGCACTCAAGTGCACCCCAAAGCACGCCAGTGCACGCCAGAGCACGCCAGTGCACGCCAGTGCACGCCAGAGCACGCCAGAGCACGCCAGTGCATGCCAGAGCAATTCAATGCACGCCGGAGCACGCCAATTCACACCAGAGCACGCCAGTGCACGCCAGAGAACCCCAATTCACACCAGAGCACGCAAGTGCACGCCAGTGCACGCCAATTCACACCAGAGCACGCCAGAGCACGCCAGTGCACGCCAGAGCACGCCGGTGCACGCCGGTGCACGCCAGTGCACGCCAGAGCACGCCAGTGCACGCACGATCACGTCAATGCACGCCAGAGCATGCCAGTGCACGCCAGAGCACTCCAGTGCACGCCAGAGCCCGCCAATTCACACCAGAGCACGTCAATGCACGCCAGAGAACGCAAGTGCACGCCAGAGCACGCCAATTCTCACCAGAGCACGCCAGAGCACGCCAGTGCACGCCAGAGCACGCCAGTGCACGCCAGTGCACGCCAGTGCACGCCAGTGCACGCCAGAGCATGCAAGTGCACGCCAAAGCACGCCAGTGCACGCCAGAGCACGCCAGTACACGCCAGTGCACGCCAATTCACACCAGAGCACGCCAGTGCATGCCAGAGCATGCCAGTGCACGCCAGAGCAAGTCAATGCTCGCCAGAGCACGCCAATTCACACCAGAGCACGCCAGTGCACGCCAGAGCACGCCAATTCACACCAGAGCACGCCAGTGCACACCAGAGCACGCCAGTGCACGCAAGAGCACGTCAATGCACGCCAGAGCACGCCAGTGCACGCCAGAGCACTCCAGTGCACGCCAGAGCAATTCAATGCACGCCAGAGCACGCCAGTGCACGCCAGAGCACGCAAGTGCACGCCAAAGCATGCCAGTGCACGCCAGTGCACGCCAGTGCACGCCAATTCACACCAGAGCACGCCAGTGCACGCCATAGCACGCAAGAGCACGCCAGAGCACGCCAGAGCACGGTAGAGCACAGCAGAGAACAGCTCAGCACTTGAAGTTGCTATTATATTTTTTTCACTTGTTAAAATCATTTTTTTAATTACACGATGTGTAAATCAATGTCCAATACACCATTTCAAGTCTATTTAATCAATAAATTTATAGAGCAAATCATGAACAAAAAGTTTGAGAAAAACGCACATCACAGCACTTGAATTTTTCGGGTAGTGGATTTCTATTGTCAAGCACTTGAGTTCTGCATAGCAGAGCACGCCAGAGCACGCCAGAGCACGCCAGTGCACGCCAGAGCACGTCAATGCACGCCAGAGCACGCCAGAGCACGCCAGAGCACGCAAGTGCACGCCAAAGCACGCCAGTGCACGCCAGAGCACGCCAGTGCACGCCAGAGCACGCCAGTGCACGCCAGTGCACGCCAGAGCACGCCAGTGCACGCCAGAGCAAGTCAATGCACGCCAGTGCACGCCAAATCACACCAGAGCACGCCAGTGCACGCCAGAGCACGCCAATTCACACCAGAGCACGTCAGTGCATGCCAGAGCATGCCAGTGCACGCAAGAGCACGTCAATGCACGCCAGTGCACGCCAGTGCACGCCAGAGCACGCCAGTGCACGCCAGTGCACGCCAGTGCACGCCAGTGCACGCCAGTGCACGCCAGTGCACGCCAGAGCAATTCAATGCACGCCAGAGCACGCCAATTCACACCAGAGCACGCCAGTGCACGCCAGAGCACGCCAATTCACAAAAGAGCACGCCAGTGCACGCAAGAGCACGTCAATGCACGCCAGAGCACGCAAGTGCACGCAAGAGCACTCCAGTGCACGCCAAATCACACCAGAGCACGCCAGTGCACGCCAGAGCACGCCAGTGCACGCCAGTGCACGCCAGAGCACGCCAGAGCACGCCAGTGCACGCCAGTGCATGCCAATTAACACCAGAGCACGCCAGTTCACGCCAGAGCACGCCAGAGCACGCCAATGCACGCCAGTACACGCCAATTCACACCAGAGCACGCCGGTGCACGCCAGAGCACGCCAGTGCACGCCAGAGCACGCCAGTGCACGCCAGAGCAAGTCAATGCACGCCAGAGCACGCCAGTGCACGCCAGTGCACGCCAGAGCATGCCAGTGAACGCCAGAGCAATTCAATGCACGCCAGAGCACGCCAGTGCACGCCAGAGCACTCAAGTGCACCCTAAAGCACGCCAGTGCTCGCCAGAGCACGCCAGTGCACGCCAGTGCACGCCAATGCACGCCAGAGCACGCCAGAGCACGCCAGTGCACGCTAGAGCAATTCAATGCACGCCGGAGCACGCCAATTCACACCAGAGCACGCCAGTGCACGCCAGAGCACGCCAGTGCACGCAAGAGCACGCCAATTCACACCAGAGCACGCAAGTGCATGCCAGAGCATGCCAGTGCACGCAAGAGTACGTCAATGCACGCCAGATTACGCCAGTGCACGCCAGAGCACGCTAGTGCAGGCCAGAGCACGGTAGAGCACGCCAGAGAACTCAAGTGCACGCCAGAGCACGCCAGAGCACGCCAGTGCACACCAGAGCACGCCAGTGCACGCCAGAGCACGCCAGTGCACGCCAGAGCACGCCAATTCACACCAGAGCACGGCAGTGCTCGCCAGAGCACACCAATTCACACCAGAGCACGCCAGAGCACGCCAGTGCACGCCAGAGCACGTCAATGCACGCCAGAGCAAGCCAGAGCACGCCAGAGCACGCCAGAGCACGCCAGTGCACGCCAGAGCACGGTAGAGCACAGCAGAGAACAGCTCAGCACTTGAAGTAGCTATAATATTTTTTTCACTTGTTAAAACCATTTTTTAATTACAGGATGTGTAAATCAATGTCCAATACACCATTTCAAGTCTATTTAATCAATTAATTTTTAGAGCAAATCATGAACAAAAAGTTTGAGAAAAACACATCACAGCACTTGAATTTTTAAAAATTATTCAAGTTATTTGAGTTCTATTGTCGGGTAGTGGATTTCTATAGTCAAGCACTTGAGTTCTGCATAGCAGAGCACGACAGAGCACGACAGAGCACGCCAGAGCACGCCAGTGCACGCCAGAGAACTCAAGTGCACGCCAGAGAACGCCAGTGCACGCCAGAGAACGCCAGTGCACGCCAGAGCACGGTAGTGCACGCCAGAGCACACCAATTCACACCAGAGCACGCCAGTGCACGCCAGTGCACGCCTTTGCACGCCTTTGCACGCCAGTGCACGCCAGAGCACGCCAGTGCACGCAAGAGCACGCCAGTGCACGCACGAGCACGTCAATGCACGCCAGAGCATGCCAGTGCACGCCAGAGCACGCCAGTGCACGCCAGAGCAATTCAGTGCACGCCAGAGCACGCCAATTCACACCAGAGCACTCCAGTGCACGCCAGTGCACGCCAGTGCACGCCAGAGCACGTCAATGCATTCCAGAGCAAGCCAGAGCACGCCAGAGCACGCCAGTGCACGCCAGAGCACGCCGGTGCACGCCAAAGCACGCCAGTGCACGCCAGAGCACGCCAGTGCACGCACGATCACGTCAATGCACGCCAGAGCATGCCAGTGCACGCCAGAGCACTCCAGTGCACGCCAGAGCACGCCAATTCACACCAGAGCACGTCAATGCACGCCAGAGAACGCAAGTGCACGCCAGAGCACGCCAATTCTCACCAGAGCACGCCAGAGCACGCCAGTGCACGCCAGAGCACGCCAGTGCACGCCAGTGCACGCCAGTGCACGCCAGAGCATGCAAGTGCACGCCAAAGCACGCCAGTGCACGCCAGAGCACGCCAATTCTCACCAGAGCACGCCAATTCACACCAGAGTGCGCCAGTGCACGCCAGAGCACGCCAGTGCACGCAAGAGCACGCAAGTGCACGCCAAAGCACGCCAGTGCACGCCAGAGCACGCCAGTACACGCCAGTGCACGCCAATTCACACCAGAGCACGCCAGTGCATGCCAGAGCATGCCAAAGCACGCCAGAGCAAGTCAATGCTCGCCAGAGCACGCCAATTCACACCAGAGCACGCCAGTGCACGCAAGAGCACGCCAATTCACACCAGAGCACGCCAGTGCACACCAGAGCACGCAACTGCACGCCAGAGCAATTCAATGCACGCCAGAGCACGCCAGTGCACGCCAGAGCACGCAAGTGCACGCCAAAGCACGCCAGTGCACGCCAGTGCACGCCAATTCACACCAGAGCACGCCAGTGCACGCCATAGCACGCAAGAGCACGCCAGAGCACGCCAGATTACGGTAGATCACAGCAGAGAACAGCTCAGCACTTGAAGTTGCTATAATATTTTTTTCACTTGTTAAAATCATTTTTTTAATTACACGATGTGTAAATCAATGTCCAATACACCATTTCAAGTCTATTTAATCAATAAATTTATAGAGCAAATCATGAACAAAAAGTTTAAGAAAAACGCACATCACAGCACTTGAATTTTTCGGGTAGTGGATTTCTATTGTCAAGCACTTGAGTTCTGCATAGCAGAGCACGCCAGAGCACGCCAGAGCACGCCAGTGCACGCCAGAGCACGTCAATGCACGCCAGAGCAAGCCAGAGCACACCAGAGCACGCCAGTGCACGCCAGAGCACGCCAATTCACACCAGAGCACGTCAGTGCACGCCAGAGCACGCCAGTGCACGCCAGAGCACGTCAATGCACGCCAGAGCACGCCAGTGCACGCCAGAGCACGCCAGTGCACGCCAGAGCACGCCAATTCACACCAGAGCACGGCAGTGCACGCCAGAGCACACCAGAGCACGCCAGTCCACGCCAGAGCACGTCAATGCACGCCAGAGCAAGCCAGAGCACGCCAGAGCACGCCAGAGCACGCCAGTGCACACCAGAGCACGGTAGAGCACAGCAGAGAACAGCTCAGCACTTGAAGTTGCTATAATATTTTTTTCACTTGTTAAAACCATTTTTTAATTACAGGATGTGTAAATCAATGTCCAATACACCATTTCAAGTCTATTTAATCAATTAATTTTTAGAGCAAATCATGAACAAAAAGTTTGAGAAAAACACATCACAGCACTTGAATTTTTAAAAATTATTCAAGTTATTTGAGTTCTATTGTCGGGTAGTGGATTTCTATAGTCAAGCACTTGAGTTCTGCATAGCAGAGCACGACAGAGCACGACAGAGCACGCCAGAGCACGCCAGTGCACGCCAGAGAACTCAAGTGCACGCCAGAGAACGCCAGTGCACGCCAGAGAACGCCAGTGCACGCCAGAGCACGCTAGTGCACGAAAGAGCACGCCAATTCACACCAGAGCACGGCAGTGCTCGCCAGAGCACACAAATTCACACCAGAGCACGCCAGTGCACGCCTTTGCACGCCAGAGCACGCTAGTGCACGCCAGAGCACGCCAGTGCACGCCAGTGCACGCCAGTGCACGCAAGAGCACGCCAGTGCACGCAAGAGCACGCCAGTGCACGCAAGAGCACGCCAGTGCACGCACGAGCACGTCAATGCACGCCAGAGCATGCCAGTGCACGCCAGAGCAGGCCAGTGCACGCCAGAGCAGGCCAGTGCACGCCAGAGCACGCCAGAGCACGCCAGAGCAATTCAATGCACGCCAGAGCACGCCAATTCACACCAGAGCACGCCAGTGCACGCCAGTGCACGCCAGAGCACGTCAATGCATGCCAGAGCAGGCCAGAGCACACCAGAGCACGCCAGTGCACGCCAGAGCACGCCAGTGCACGCCAGAGCACGCCGGTGCACGCCAAAGCACGCCAGTGCACGCCAGAGCACGCCAGTGCACGCACGATCACGTCAATGCACGCCAGAGCATGCCAGTGCACGCCAGAGCACTCCAGTGCACGCCAGAGCACGCCAATTCACACCAGAGCACGTCAATGCACGCCAGAGCACGCCAGTGCACGCCAGAGCACGCCAATTCTCACCAGAGCAAGCCAGAGCACGCCAGTGCACGCCAGAGCACGCCAGTGCACGCAAGTGCACGCCAGTGCACGCCAGAGCATGCAAGTGCACGCCAAAGCACGCCAGTGCACGCCAGAGCACGCAAATTCTCACCAGAGCACGCCAATTCACACCAGAGCGCGCCAGTGCACGCCAGAGCACGCCAGTGCACGTCAGTGCACGCCAGTGCACGCCAGAGCACGCCAGTGCACGCAAGAGCACGCAAGTGCACGCCAAAGCACGCCAGTGCACGCCAGAGCACGCCAGTACACGCCAGTGCACGCCAATTCACACCAGAGCACGCCAGTGCATGCCAGAGCATGCCAGTGCACGCCAGAGCAAGTCAATGCTCGCCAGAGCACGCCAATTCACACCAGAGCACGCCAGTGCACGCCAGAGCACGCCAGTGCACGCCAGAGCACGCCAGTGCACGCCAGAGCAAGTCAATGCACGCAAGAGCACGCCAATTCACACCAGAGCACGCCAGTGCACACCAGAGCACGCCAGTGCACGCAAGAGCACGTCAATGCACGCCAGAGCACGCCAGTGCACGCCAGAGCACTCCAGTGCACGCCAGAGCAATTCAATGCACGCCAGAGCACGCCAGTGCACGCCAGAGCACGCCAGTGCACGCCAGTGCACGCCAATTCACACCAAAGCACGCCAGTGCACGCCATAGCACGCAAGAGCACGCCAGAGCACGCCAGTGCACGGTAGAGCACAGCAGAGAACAGCTCAGCACTTGAAGTTGCTAAAATATTTTTTTCACTTGTTAAAATCATTTTTTTAATTACACGATGTGTAAATCAATGTCAAAACACCATTTCAAGTCTATTTAATCAATAAATTTATAGAGCAAATCTTGAACAAAAAGTTTGAGAAAAACGCACATCACAGCACTTGAATTTTTCGGGTAGTGGATTTCTATTGTCAAGCACTTGAGTTCTGCATAGCAGAGCACGCCAGTGCCCGCCAGAGCACGCCAGTGCACGCCAATGCACGCCAGAGCACGCCAGTGCACGCCAGAGCACGCCAGTGCACGCCAGAGCACGCCAGTGCACGCCAGAGCAATTCAATGCACGCCAGAGCACGCCAATTCACACCAGAGCACGCCAGTGCACGCCAGAGCACGTCAATGCACGCCAGAGCACGCCAGTGCACGCCAGTGCACGCCAGTGCACGCCAATTCACACCAGAGCACGCCAGTGCACGCCAGAGTACGCCAGAGCTTGCCAGTGCACGCCAGAGCACGTCAATGCACGCAAGCGCAAGTCAGAGCACGCCAGAGCACGCAAGTAAACGCCAAAGCACGCCAATGCACGCCAGAGCACGCCAGTACACGCCAGTGCTCGCCAATTCACACCAGAGCACGCCAGTGCATGCCAGAGCACGCCAGTGCACGCCAGAGCAAGTCAATGCACGCAAGAGCACGCCAATTCACACCAGAGCACGCCAGTGCACGCAAGAGCACGCCAATTCACACCAGAGCACGCCAGTGCACGCAAGAGCACGTCAATGCACGCCAGAGCACGCCAGTGCACGCCAGAGCACGCCAGTGCACGCTAGAGCACGCCAGTGCACGCCAGTGCACGCCAGAGCACGCCAGAGCACGCCAGTGCACGCCAGTGCACGCCAGAGCAATTCAATGCACGCCAGAGCACGCCAGTGCAAGCCAGAGCACGCCAGTGCACGCCAGAGCACGCAAGTGCACGCAAGTGCACGCCAAAGCACGCCAGTGCACGCCAGTGCACGCCAATTCACACCAGAGCTTGCCAGTGCACGCCAGAGCACTTCAGAGCACTTCAGAGCACGCCAGAGCACTTCAGTGCACGCCAGAGCACGGTAGAGCACAGCAGAGAACAGCTCAGCACTTGAAGTTGCTATAATATTTTTTCATTTGTTAAAATCATTTTTAATTACACGATGTGTAAATCAATGTCCAATACACCATTTCAAGTCTATTTAATCAATAAATTTATAGAGCAAATCATGAACAAAAAGTTTGAGAAAAACGCACATCACAGCACTTGAATTTTTTGGGTAGTGGATTTCTATTGTCAAGCACTTGAGTTCTGCATAGCAGAGCACGCAATAGCACGCCAGAGCACGCCAGTGCACGCAAGAGCACGTCAATGCACGCCAGAGCACGCCAGAGCACGCAAGTGCACGCCAAAGCACGCCAGTGCACGCCAGAGCACGCCAGTGCCCGCCAGAGCACGCCAGTGCACGCAAGAGCACGTCAATGCACGCCAGAGCACGCCAGTGCACGCCAGAGCACGCCAGTGCACGCCAGAGCACGCCAGTGCACGCCAGAGCACGCCAGTGCACGCCAGAGCAATTCAATGCACGCCAGAGCACGCCAGTGCACGCCAGAGCACGCCAAAGCACGCCAGTGCACGCCAGTGCACGCCAATTCACACCAGAGCACGCCAGTGCACGCCAGAGCACGCCAGAGCACTTCAGTGCACGCCAGAGCACGGTAGAGCACAGCAGAGAACAGCTCAACACTTGAAGTTGCTATAATATTTTTTTCACTTGTTAAAATCATTTTTTAATTACACGATGTGTAAATCAATGTCCAATACACCATTTCAAGTCTATTTAATCAATAAATTAATAGAGCAAATCATGAACAAAAAGTTTGAGAAAAACGCACATCACAGCACTTGAATTTTTCGGGTAGTGGATTTCTATTGTCAAGCACTTGAGTTCTGCATAGCAGAGCACGCCAGAGCACGCCAGAGCACGCCAGTGCCCGCCAGAGCACGCCAGTGCACGCCAGTGCACGCCAGAGCACGCCAGTGCACGCCAGAGCACGCCAGTGCACGCCAGAGCACGCCAGTGCACGCCAGAGCACGCCAGTGCACGCCAGAGCACGCCAGTGCACGCCAGTGCACGCCAGAGCACGCCAGAGCACGCCAGTGCACGCCAGTGCACGCCAGAGCAATTCAATGCACGCCAGAGCACGCCAGTGCAAGCCAGAGCACGCCAGTGCACGCCAGAGCACGCAAGTGCACGCAAGTGCACGCCAAAGCACGCCAGTGCACGCCAGTGCACGCCAATTCACACCAGAGCTTGCCAGTGCACGCCAGAGCACTTCAGAGCACGCCAGAGCACGCCAGAGCACTTCAGTGCACGCCAGTGCACGCCAGAGCACGCAAGTGCACGCCAGAGCAATTCAATGCACGCCAGAGCACGCCAATTCACACCAGAGCACGCCAGTGCACGCCAGAGCACGCCAGTGCACGCCAGTGCACGCCAATTCACACCAGATTACGCCAGTGCACGCCAGAGTACGCCAGAGCACGCCAGTGCACGCTAGAGCACGTCAATGCACGCCAGAGCAAGCCAGAGCACGCCAGAGCACGCAAGTAAACGCCAAAGCACGCCAGTGCACGCTAGAGCACGCCAGTACACGCCAGTGCTCGCCAATTCACACCAGAGCACGCCAGTGCACGCCAGAGCAAGTCAATGCACGCAAGAGCACGCCAATTCACACCAGAGCACGCCAGTGCACGCAAGAGCACGCCAATAAACACCAGAGCACGCCAGTGCACGCCAGAGCACGCAAGTGCACGCAAGAGCACGTCAATGCACGCCAGAGCACGCCAGTGCACGCCAGAGCACGCCAGAGCACGCCAGAGCACGCCAGTGCACGCCAGTGCACGCCAGTGCACACCAGAGCAATTCAATGCACGCCAGAGCACGCCAGTGCAAGCAAGAGCACGCCAGTGCACGCCAGAGCACGCAAGTGCACGCCAAAGCACGCCAGGGCACGCCAGTGCATGCCAATTCACACCAGAGCACGCCAGTGCACGCCAGAGCACTTCAGAGCACGCCAGAGCACGCCAGAGCACTTCAGTGCACGCCAGAGCACGGTAGAGCACAGCAGAGAACAGCTCAGCACTTGAAGTTGCTATAATATTTTTTCACTTGTTAAAATCATTTTTAATTACACGATGTGTAAATCAATGTCCAATACACCATTTAAAGTCTATTGAATCAATAAATTTATAGAGCAAATCATGAACAAAAAGTTTGAGAAAAACGCACATCACAGCACTTGAATTTTTTGGGTAGTGGATTTCTATTGTCAAGCACTTGAGTTCTTCATAGCAGAGCACGCCAGAGCACGCCAGAGCACGCCAGTGCACGCAAGAGCACGTCAATGCACGCCAGAGCACGCCAGTGCACGCCAGAGCACGCCAGTGCCCGCCAGAGCACGCCAGTGCACGCCAGAGCACGCCAGTGCACGCCAGAGTAATTCAATGCACGCCAGTGCACGCCAGAGCACGCCAGTGCCCGCCAGAGCACGCCAATTCACACCAGAGCACGCCAGTGCACGCCAGAGCACGCCAGAGCACTTCAGTGCACGCCAGAGCACGGTAAAGCACAGCAGAGAACAGCTCAGCACTTGAAGTTGCTATAATATTTTTTTCACTTGTTAAAATCATGTTTTAATTACACGATGTGTAAATCAATGTCCAATACACCATTTCAAGTCTATTTAATCAATAAATTAATAGAGCAAATCATGAACAAAAAGTTTGAGAAAAACGCACATCACAGCACTTGAATTTTTCGGGTAGTGGATTTCTATTGTCAAGCACTTGAGTTCTGCATAGCAGAGCACGCCAGAGCACGCCAGAGCACGCCAGTGCCCGCCAGAGCACGCCAGTGCACGCCAGTGCCCGCCAGAGCACGCCAGTGCACGCCAGAGCACGCCAGTGCACGCCAGAGTAATTCAATGCACGCCAGTGCACGCCAGAGCACGCCAGTGCCCGCCAGAGCACGCCAATTCACACCAGAGCACGCCAGTGCACGCCAGTGCACGCCAGTGCACGCCAGAGCACGTCAATGCACGCCAGAGAAAGCCAGAGCACGCCAGAGCACGCAAGTGCACGCAAAAGCACGCCAGTGCACGCCAGTGCACGCAAGAGCACGCCAGTACACGCCACTGCACGCCAATTCATACCAGAGCACGCCAGTGCATGCCAGAGCACGCCAGTGCACGCCAGAGCAAGTCAATGCACGCCAGAGCACGCCAATTCACACCAGAGCACGGCAGTGCACGCCAGAGCACGCCAATTCACACCAGAGCACGCCAGTGCACGCCAGAGCACGCCAGTGCACGCCAGAGCACGCCAGAGCACGCCAGAGCACGCCAGAGCAAGCCAGAGCACGCCAAAGCACGCCAGAGCACGCCAGTGCACGCCAGAGCACGGTAGAGCACATCAGAGAATAGCTCAGCACTTGAAGTTGCTATAATATTTTTTTTTCTCTTTTTAAAACAATTTTTTAATTACAGGATGTGTAAATCAATGCCCAATACACCATTTCAAGTCTATTTAATCAATAAATTTATAGAGCAAATCATGAACAAAAAGTTTGAGAAAAACGCACATCACAGCACTTGAATTTTAAAAAATTAATCAAGTTATTTGAGTTCTATTGTCGGGTAGTGGATTTCTATTGTCAAGCACTTGAGTTCTGCATAGCAGAGCACGCCAGAGCACGACAGTGCACGCCAGAGCACGCCAATTCACACCAGAGCACGTCAATGCACGCTAGAGCACGCCAGTGCACGCCAGTGCACGCACGAGCACGTCAATGCACGCCAGAGCATGCCAGTGCACGCCAGAGCACGCCAGTGCACGCCAGAGAACGCCAATTCACACCAGAGCACGTCAGAGCACGCCAGTGCCCGCCATAGCACGCCAGTGTACGCCAGTGCCCGCCAGAGCACGTCAATGCACGCCAGAGAAAGCCAGAGCACGCCAGAGCACGCCAGAGCACGCCAGAGCACTCCAGTGCACGCCAGAGCACGCCAATTCACACCAGAGCACGTCAATGCACGCCAGAGCACGCCAGTGCACGCCAGAGCAAGCCAATTCACACCAGAGCACGCCAGAGCACGCCAGTGCACGCCAGAGCACGTCAATGCACGCCAGAGAAAGCCAGTGCACGCCAGAGCACGCCAGTGCCCGCCAGAGCACGCCAGTGCACGCCAGTGCACGCCAGTGCACGCCAGTGCACGCCAGAGCACGTCAATGCACGCCAGAGCACGCCAGAGCACGTCAATGCACGCCAGAGCACGTCAATGCACGCCAGAGCACGCCAGTGCACGCCAGAGAACGCCAATTCACACCAGAGCACGTCAGAGCACGCCAATGCCCGCCAGAGCACGCCAGTGCACGCCAGTGCACGCCAGAGCACGTGAAGGCACGCCAGAGCAAGCCAGAGCACGCCAGAGCACGCCAGAGCACGCCAGTGCACGCACGATCGCGTCAATGCACGCCAGAGCATGCCAGTGCACACCAGATTACTCCAGTGCACGCCAGAGCACGCCAATTCACACCAGAGCACGCCAGAGCACGCCAGTGCACGCCAGAGCACGTCAATGCACGCCAGAGCACGCCAGAGCACGCCAGAGCACTTTAGTGCACGCCAGAGCACGGTAGAGCACAGCAGAGAACAGCTCAGCACTTGAAGTTGCTATAATATTTTTTCACTTGTTAAAATCATTTTTTAATTACACGATGTGTAAATCAATGTCTTATACACCATTTCAAGTCTATTTAATCAATAAATTTATAGAGCAAATCATAAACAAAAAGTTTGAGAAAAACGCACATCACAGCACTTGAATTTTTCGGGTAGTGGATTTCTATTGTCAAGCACTTGAGTTCTGCATAGCAAAGCACGCCAGAGCACGCAAGAGCACGCCAGTGCACGCAAGAGCACGTCAATGCATGCCAGAGCACGCCAGTGCACGCCAGAGCACGCAAGTGCACGCCAAAGCACGCCAAAGCACGCCAGTGCACGCCAGAGCACGCCAGTGCACGCCAGAGCACGCCAGTGCACGCCAGAGCACGCCAGTGCACGCCAGATCAATTCAATGCACGCCAGAGCACGCAAATTCACACCAGAGCACGCCAGTGCACGCCAGAGCACGCCAGAGCACGCCAGAGCACGCCAGTGCACGCCAGAGCAAGTCAATGCACGCCAGTGCACGCCAACTCACACCAGAGCACGCCAGTGCACGCCAGAGCACCCCAATTCACACCAGAGCACGCCAGTGCACGCTAGAGCACGCCAGTGTACGCAAGAGCACGTCAATGCACGCCAGAGCACGCAAGTTTACGCCAGAGCACGCCAGTGCACGCCAGAGCAACCCAGTGCACGCCAGAGCACGCCAGTGCACGCCAGAGCACGCCAGTGCACGCCAGAGCACGCCAGTGCACGCCAGAGCACGCCAGTGCACGCCAGAGCACGCCAATTCACACCAGAGCACGTCAATGCACGCCAGAGCACGCCAGTGCACGCCAGAGCACACCAATTCACACCAGAACACGCCAGTGCACCCCAGAGCACGCCAGAGCACGCCAGTGCACGCACGATCGCGTCAATGCACGCCAGAGCATGCCAGTGCACTCCAGAGCACTCCAGTGCACGCCAGAGCACGCCAATTCACACCAGAGCACGTCAATGCACGCCAGAGCACGCCAGTGCACGCCAGAGCACGCCAATTCACACCAGAGCACGCCAGAGCACGCCAGTGCACGCCAGAGCACGTCAATGCACGCCAGAGCACGCCAGTGCACGCCAGAGCACGCCAGGACCCGCCAGAGCACGCCAGTGCACGCCAGTGCACGCCAGTGCACGCCAGAGCACGTCAATGCACGCCAGAGCACGCCAGAGCACGCCAGAGCACGTCAATGCACGCCAGAGCACGTCAATGCACGCCAGAGCACGCCAGTGCACGCCAGAGAACGCCAATTCACACCAGAGCACGTCAGAGCACGCCAGTGCCCGCCAGAGCACGCCAGTGCACGCCAGTGCACGCCAGAGCACGTCAATGCACGCCAGAGCAAGCCAGAGCACGCCAGAGCACGCCAGAGCACGCCAGTGCACGCACGATCGCGTCAATGCACGCCAGAGCATGCCAGTGCACACCAGATTACTCCAGTGCACGCCAGAGCACGCTATTTCACACCAGAGCACGTCAATGCACGCCAGAGCACGTCAGTGCACGCTAGAGCACGCCAATTCACACCAGAGCACGCCAGAGCACGCCAGTGCACGCCAGAGCACGTCAATGCACGCCAGAGCACGTTAGTGCACGCCAGAGCACGCCAGTGCACGCCAGAGCACGCCAGTGCACGCACGATCACGTCAATGCACGCCAGAGCATGCCAGTGCACGCCACAGCACTCCAGTGCACGCCAGAGCACGCCAATTCACACCAGAGCACGTCAATGCACGCCAAAGCACGCCAGTGCACGCCAGTGCACGCCAATTCACACCAGAGCACGCCAGTGCACGCCAGAGCACGCCAGAGCACGCCAGAGCACTTTAGTGCACGCCAGAGCACGGTAGAGCACAGCAGAGAACAGCTCAGCACTTGAAGTTGCTATAATATTTTTTTCACTTGTTAAAATCATTTTTTAAGTACACGATGTGTAAATCAATGTCTAATACACCATTTCAAGTCTATTTAATCAATAAATTTATAGAGCAAATCATGAACAAAAAGTTTGAGAAAAACGCACATCACAGCACTTGAATTTTTCGGGTAGTGGATTTCTATTGTCAAGCACTTGAGTTCTGCATAGCAAAGCACGCCAGAGCACGCAAGAGCACGCCAGTGCACGCAAGAGCACGTCAATGCATGCCAGAGCACGCCAGTGCACGCCAGAGCACGCAAGTGCACGCCAAAGCACGCCAAAGCACGCCAGTGCACGCCAGAGCACGCCAGTGCACGCCAGAGCACGCCAGAGCACGCCAGTGCACGCCAGATCAATTCAATGCACGCCAGAGCACGCAAATTCACACCAAAGCACGCCAGAGCACGCCAATTCACACCAGAGCACGCCAGTGCACGCCAGAGCACGCCAGTGCACGCCAGAGCACGCCAGTGCACGCCAGAGCACGCCAGTGCACGCCAGTGCACGCCAGTGCACGCAAATTCACACCAGAGCACGCCAGTGCACGCCAGAGCACGCCAGAGCAAGCCAGTGCACGCCAGAGCACGTCAATGCACGCCAGAGCAAGCCAGAGCACGCCAGAGCACGCAAGTGCACGCCAAAGCACGCCAGTGCACGCCAGAGCACGCCAGTACACGCCAGTGCACGTCAATTCACACCAAAGCTCGCCAGAGCACGCCAGAGCACGCCAGAGCACGCCAGAGCACGCCAGTGCACGCCAGAGCAAGTCAATGCACGCCAGTGCACGCCAACTCACACCAGAGCACGCCAGTGCACGCCAGAGCACCCCAATTCACACCAGAGCACGCCAGTGCACGCCAGAGCACGCCAGTGTACGCAAGAGCACGTCAATGCACGCCAGAGCACGCAAGTGCACGCCAGAGCACGCAAGTGCACGCCAGAGCACGCAAGTGCACGCCAGAGTACGCAAGTGCACGCCAGAGCACGCAAGTGCACGCCAGAGCAATTCAATGCACGCCAGAGCACGCCAGAGCACGCCAGAGCACTTCAGTGCACGCCAGAGCACGGTAGAGCACAGCAGAGAACAGCTCAGCACTTGAAGTTGCTATAATATTTTTTTCACTTGTTAAAATCATTTTTTAATTACACGATGTGTAAATCAATGTCCAATACACCATTTCAAGTCTATTTAATCAATAAATTTATAGAGCAAATCATGAACAAAAAGTTTGAGAAAAACGCACATCACAGCACTTGAATTTTAAAAAATTATTCAAGTTATTTGAGTTCTATTGTCGGGTAGTGGATTTCTATTGTCAAGCACTTGAGTTCTGCATAGCAGAGCACGCCAGAGCACGACAGTGCACGCCAGAGCACGCCAATTCACACCAGAGCACGTCAATGCACGCTAGAGCACGTCAGTGCACGCCAGTGCACGCACGAGCACGTCAATGCACGCCAGAGCATGCCAGTGCACGCCAGAGCACGCCAGTGCACGCCAGAGAACGCCAATTTACACCAGAGCACGTCAGAGCACGCCAGTGCCCGCCAGAGCACGCCAGTACACGCCAGTGCCCGCCAGAGCACGTCAATGCACGCCAGAGCAAGCCAGAGCACGCCAGAGCACGCCAGAGCACGCCAGTGCACGCCAGAGCACGCCAATTCACACCAGAGAACGCCAGTGCACGCCAGAGCACACCAATTCACACCAGAACACGCCAGTGCACGCCAGAGCACGCCAGTGCACGCCAGAGCAATCCAGTGCACGCACGATCACGTCAATGCACGCCAGAGCATGCCAGTGCACGCCAGAGCACGCCAATTCACACCAGAGCACGTCAATGCACGCCGGAGCACGCCAGTGCACGCCAGAGCACGCCAGTGCACCCCAGAGCACGCCAGAGCACGCCAGTGCACGCACGATCGCGTCAATGCACGCCAAAGCATGCCAGTGCACTCCAGAGCACTCCAGTGCACGCCACAGCACGCCAATTCACACCAGAGCACGTCAATGCACGCCAGAGCACGCCAGTGCACGCCAGAGCACGCCAATTCACACCAGAGCACGCCAGAGCACGCCAGTGCACGCCAGAGCACGTCAATGCACGCCAGAGCACGCCAGTGCACGCCAGAGCACGCCAGTGCCCGCCAGAGCACGCAAGTGCCCGCCAGTGCACGCCAGTGCACGCCAGAGCACGTCAATGCACGCCAGAGCACACCAGATCATGCCAGAGCACGTCAATGCACGCCAGAGCACGTCAATGCACGCCAGAGCACGCCAGTGCACGCCAGAGAACGCCAATTCACACCAGAGCACGTCAGAGCACGACAGTGCCCGCCAGAGCACGCCAGTGCACGCCAGAGCACGCCAATGCACGCCAGAGCAAGCCAGAGCACGCCAGAGCACGCCAGAGCACGCCAGTGCACGCACGATCGCGTCAATGCACGCCAGAGCATGCCAGTGCACACCAGATTACTCCAGTGCACGCCAGAGCACGCTATTTCACACCAGAGCACGTCAATGCACGCCAGAGCACGCCAGTGCACGCCAGAGCACGTCAATGCACGCTAGAGCACGCCAGTGCACGCCAGTTCACGCACGAGCACGTCAATGCACGCCAGAGCATGCCAGTGCACGCCAGAGCACGCCAGTGCACGCCAGAGCACGCCAGTGCACGCCAGAGAACGCCAATTCACACCAGAGCACGTCAGAGCACGCCAGTGCCCGCCAGAGCACGCCAGTGCACGCCAGTGCCCGCCAGAGCACGTCAATGCACGCCAGAGCAAGCCAGAGCACGCCAGAGCACGCCAGAGCACGCCAGTGCACGCCAGAGCACGCCAATTCACACCAGAGCACGCCAGTGCACGCCAGAGCACACCAATTCACACCAGAACACGCCAGAGCACACCAATTCACACCAGAACACGCCAGTGCACGCCAGAGCACGCCAGTGCACGCACGATCACGTCAATGCACGCCAAAGCATGCCAGTGCACGCCAGAGCACGCCAATTCACACCAGAGCACGTCAATGCACGCCAGAGCACGCCAGTGCACGCCAGAGCACGCCAATTCACACCAGAGCACGCCAGAGCACGCCAGTGCACGCCAGAGCACGTCAATGCACGCCAGAGCACGCCAGTGCACGCCAGAGCACGCCAGTGCACGCCAGTGCACGCCAGAGCACGCCAGAGCACGCCCGAGCAAGTCAATGCACGCCAGAGCACGTCAATGCACGCCAGAGCACGACAGTGCACGCCAGAGAACGCCAATTCACACCAGAGCACGTCAGAGCACGCCAGTGCCCGCCAGAGCACGCCAGTGCACGCCAGTGCACGCCAGTGCACGCCAGAGCACGTCAATGCACGCCAGAGCAAGCCAGAGCACGCCAGAGCACGCCAGAGCACGCCAGTGCACGCACGATCGCGTCAATGCACGCCAGAGCATGCCAGTGCACACCAGATTACTCCAGTGCACGCCAGAGCACGCCAATTCACACCAGAGCACGTCAATGCACGCCAGAGCACGCCAGTGCACGCTAGAGCACGCCAATTCACACCAGAGCACGCCAGAGAACGCCAGTGCACGCCAGAGCACGTCAATGCACGCCAGAGCACGCCAGTGCACGCCAGAGCACGCCAGTGCACGCCAGAGCACGCCAGTGCACGCAAGAGCACGCCAGTGTACGCAAGAGCACGCCAGTGCACGCACGATCACGTCAATGCACGCCAGAGCATGCCAGTGCACGCCAGAGCACGCCAATTCACACCAGAGCACGTCAATGCACGCCAAAGCACGCCAGTGCACGCCAGTGCACGCCAATTCACACCAGAGAACGCCAGTGCACGCCAGAGCACGCAAGAGCACGCCAGAGCACTCCAAGCACGCCAGAGCACGCCAATTCACACCAGAGCACGTCAATGCACGCCAGAGCACGCCAGTGCACGCCAGTGCACGCCAGAGCACGTCAATGCACGCCAGAGCACGCCAGTGCACGCCAGAGCACGCAAGTGCACGCCAGTGCACGCCAGAGCACGCAAGTGCACGCCAGTGCACGCCAATTCACACCAGAGCACGCCAGTGCACGCCAATTCACGCCAGAGCACACCAGTGCACGCCAGTGCACGCCAGTGCATGCCAGAGCACGCCAATTCACACCAGAGCACGCCAGTGCACGCCAGAGCACACCAATTCACACAAGAGCACGCCAGAGCACGCCAGTGCAAGCCAGAGCACGCCAGTGCACGCCAGAGCACGCCAGTGCACGCACGAGCACGTCAATGCACGCCAGAGCATGCCAGTGAACGCCAGAGCACGCCAGTGCACGCCACATCACGCCAATTCACACCAGAGCACGTCAATGCACGCTAGAGCACGCCAGTGCACGCCAGTGCACGCACGAGCACGTCAATGCACGCCAGAGCATGCCAGTGCACGCCAGAGCATGCCAGTGCACGCCAGAGCACGCCAGAGCACGCCAGAGCACGCCAATTCACACCAGAGCACGTCAGAGCACGCCAGTTCCCGCCAGAGCACGTCAGTGCACGCCAGAGCACGCCAATTCACACCAGAGCACGCCAGTGCACGCCAGTGCACGCCAATTCACACCAGAGCACGCCAGTGCACGCCAGAGCACGCCAGTGCACTCCAGAGCAAGTCAATGCATGCCAGAGCAAGTCAATGCACGCCAGAGCACGCCAGTGCACGCCAGAGCAATTCAATGCACGCCAGAGCACGCCAGTGCACGCCAGAGCACGCAAGTGCACGCAAGTGCACGCCAAAGCACGCCAGTGCACACCAGAGCACGCCAGTGCACGCCAGTGCACGCCAGTGCACTCCAATTCACACCAGAGCACGCCAGTGCACGCCAGAGCACGCCAGTTTACGCCAGAGCACGCCAGTGCACGCCAGAGCACGTCAATGCACGCCAGAGCAAGCCAGAGCACGCCAGAGCACGCCAGAGCACGGTAGAGCACAGCAGAGAATAGCTCAGCACTTGAAGTTGCTATAATATTTTTTTTCACTTTTTAAAACAATTTTTTAATTACAGGATGTGTAAATCAATGTCCAATACACCATTTCAAGTCTATTTAATCAATAAATTTATAGAGCAAATCATGAACAAAAAGTTTGAGAAAAACGCACATCACAGCACTTGAATTTTTCGGGTAGTGGATTTCTATTGTCAAGCACTTGAGTTCTGCATAGCAGAGCACGCCAGAGCACGCCAGAGCAGGCTAGTGCACGCCAGATCACGCCAATTCACACCAGAGCACGTCAATGCACGCCAAAGCACGCCAATGCACGCCAGAGCACGCCTATTCACACCAGAGCACGCCAGAGCACGCCAGAGCACGCCAGAGCACGTCAATGCACGCCAGAGCACGCCAGTGCACGCCAGAGCACGCCAGTGCACGCCAGAGCAATTCAATGCACGCCAGAGCACACCAATTCACACCAGAGCACATCACTGCACGCCAGAACACGCCAGTGCACGCCAGTGCACGCCAATTCACACCAGAGCACGCCAGTGCACGCCAGAGCACGCCAGAGCACGCCAGTGCACGCCAGAGCACGTCAATGCACGCCAGAGCAAGCCAGAGCACGCCAGAGCACGCAAGTGCACGCCAAAGCACGCCAGTGCACGCCAGAGCACGCCAGTACACGCCAGTGCACGCCAATTCACACTAGAGCACGCCAGTGCATGCCAGAGCACGCCAGTGCACGCCAGAGCAAGTTAATGCACGCAAGAGCACGCCAATTCACACCAGAGCACGCCAGTGCACGCAAGAGCACGTCAATGCACGCCAGAGCACGCCAGTGCACGCCAGAGCACGCCAGTGCACGCCAGAGCACGCCAGTGCACGCCAGAGCACGCCAGTGCACGCCAGAGCACGCCAGTGCACGCCAGAGCACGCCAGTGCACGCCAGAATACGCCAGTGCACGCCAGAGCAATTCAATGCACGCCAGAGCACGCCAGTGCACGCCAGAGCACGCCAGTGCACGCCAGAGCACGCAAGTGCACGCCAAAGCACGCTAGTGCACGCCAGTGCACGCCAATTCACACCAGAGCACGCCAGTGCACGCCAGAGCAAGCCAGAGCACGCCAGAGCACTTCAGTGCACGCCAGAGCACGGTAGAGCACAGCAGAGAACAGCTCAGCACTTGAAGTTGCTAAAATATTTTTTTCACTTGTTAAAATCATTTTTTAATTACACGATGTGTAAATCAATGTCCAATACACCATTTCAAGTCTATTTAATCAATAAATTTATAGAGCAAATCATGAACAAAAAGTTTGAGAAAAACGCACATCACAGCACTTGAATTTTTCGGGTAGTGGATTTCTATTGTCAAGCACTTGAGTTCTGCATAGCAGAGCACGCCAGAGCACGCCAGAGCACGCCAGTGCACGCAAGAGCACGTCAATGCACGCCAGAGCACGCAAGTGCACGCCAGTGCACGCAAGAGCACGCCAGTGCCCGTTATTTGAGTTATTTGAGTTCTATTGTCGGGTAGTGGATTTCTATTGTCAAGCACTTGAGTTCTGCATAGCAGAGCACGCCAGAGCACGACAGAGCACGCCAGAGCACACCAGTGCATGCCAGAGCACTCCAGTGCACGCCAGAGCATGCCAGTGCACGCCAGAGTACGCCAGTGCACGCCAGAGAACGCCAATTCACACCAGAGCACGTCAGAGCACGCCAGTGCCCGCCAGAGCACGCCAGTGCACGCCAGTGCACGCCAGTGCACGCCAGTGCACGCCAGAGCACGCCAGTGCACGCACGATCGCGTCAATGCACGCCAGAGCATGCCAGTGCACACCAGAGCAATCCAGTGCACGCCAGAGCACGCCAATTCACACCAGAGCACGTCAATGCACGCCAGAGCACGCCAGTGCACGCCAGAGAAATTCAATGCACGCCAGAGCACGCCAGTGCACGCCAGAGCACGCAAGTGCACGCAAGTGCACGCCAATTCACACCAGAGCACGCCAGTGCACGCCAATTCACGCCAGAGCACACCAGTGCACGCCAGTGCACGCCAGTGCATGCCAGAGCACGCCAATTCACACCAGAGCACGCCAGTGCACGCCAGAGCACACCAATTCACACCAGAGCACGCCAGAGCACGCCAGTGCACGCACGAGCACGTCAATGCACGCCAGAGCATGCCAGTGAACGCCAGAGCACGCCAGTGCACGCCACATCACGCCAATTCACACCAGAGCACGTCAATGCACGCTAGAGCACGCCAGTGCACGCCAGTGCACGCGAGAGCACGTCAATGCACGCCAGAGCATGCCAGTGCACGCCAGAGCACGCCAGAGCACGCAAATTCACACCAGAGCACGTCAGAGCACGCCAGTAACCGCCAGAGCACGCCAGTGCACGCCAGTGCACGCCAGAGCACGCCAATTCACACCAGAGCACGCCAGTGCACGCCAGTGCACGCCAATTCACACCAGAGCACGCCAGTGCACGCCAGAGCACGCCAGCGCACTCAAGAGCAAGTCAATGCACGCCAGAGCAAGTCAATGCACGTCAGAGCACGCCAGTGCACGCCAGAGCAATTCAATGCACGCCAGAGCACGCCAGTGCACGCCAGAGCACGCAAGTGCACGCAAGTGCACGCCAAAGCACGCCAGTGCACACCAGAGCACGCCAGTGCACGCCAATTCACACCAGAGCACGCCAGTGCACGCCAGAGCACGCCAGAGCACGCCAGTTTACGCCAGAGCACGCCAGTGCACGCCAGAGCACGTCAATGCACGCCAGAGCAAGCCAGAGCACGCCAGAGCACGCCAGAGCACGCCAGTGCACGCCAGAGCACGGTAGAGCACAGCAGAGAATAGCTCAGCACTTGAAGTTGCTATAATATTTTTTTTCACTTTTTAAAACAATTTTTTAATTACAGGATGTGTAAATCAATGTCCAATACACCATTTCAAGTCTATTTAATCAATAAATTTATAGAGAAAATCATGAACAAAAAGTTTGAGAAAAACGCACATCACAGCACTTGAATTTTTCGGGTAGTGGATTTCTATTGTCAAGCACTTGAGTTATGCATAGCAGAGCACGCCAGAGCACGCCAGAGCACGCCAGTGCACGCAAGAGCACGTCAATGCACGCCAGAGAAAGCAAGTGCACGCCAAAGCACGCCAGTGCCCGTTATTTGAGTTCTATTGTCGGGTAGTGGATTTCTATTGTCAAGCACTTGAGTTCTGCATAGCAGAGCACGCCAGAGCACGACAGAGCACGCCAGAGCACACCAGTGCATGCCAGAGCACTCCAGTGCACGCCAGAGAACGCCAGTGCACCGCACGCCAGAGCATGCCAGTGCACGCCAGAGCACGCCAGTGCACGCCAGAGAACGCCAATTCACACCAGAGCACGTCAGAGCACGCCAGTGCCCGCCAGAGCACGCCAGTGCCCGCCAGTGCACGCCAGTGCACGCCAGAGCACGCCAGAGCACGCCAGTGCACGCACGATCGCGTCAATGCACGCCAGAGCATGCCAGTGCACACCAGAGCACTCCAGTGCACGTCAGAGCACGCCAATTCACACCAGAGCACGTCAATGCACGCCAGAGCACGCCAGTGCACGCCAGAGCACGCCAATTCACACCAGAGCACGCCAGAGCACGCCAGAGCACACCAATTCACACCAGAGCACGCCAGTGCACGCCAGAGCACGCCAGTGCATGCCAGAGCACGTCAATGCACGCCAGAGCACGCCAGTGCACGCCAGAGCACGCAAGTGCACGCCAAAGCACTCCAGAGCACGCCAGAGCACGCCAGTGCACGCCAGAGCACGCCAGTGCACGCCAGAGCACGCCAGTGCACGCCAGAGCACGCCAGTGCACGCCAGAGCACGCCAGTGCACGCCAGAGCACGCCAGTGCACGCCAGAGCACGCCAGTGCACGCCAGAGCACGCCAGTGCACGCCAGAGCACGCCAGTTAACGCCAGAGCACGCCAGTGCACGCCAGAGCATGTCAATGCACCCCAGAGCACGCCAATTCACACCAGAGCACGCCAGTGCACGCCAGAGCACGCCAATTCACACCAGAGCACGCCAGTGCACGCAAGAGCACGTCAGTGCACGCAAGAGCAAGTCAATGCACGCCAGAGCACGCCAGTGCACGCCAGAGCACGCCAGTGCACGCCAGAGCACGCCAGTGCACGCCAGAGCACGCCAGTGCACGCCAGAGAAATTCAATACACGCCAGAGCACGCAAGTGCACGCCAGAGCACGCAAGTGCACGCCAGTGCACGCCAATTCACACCAGAGCACGCCAATGCACGCCAATTCACGCCAGAGCACACCAGTGCACGCCAGTGCATGCCAGAGCACGCCAATTCACACCAGAGCACGCCAGTGCACGCCAGAGCACACCAATTCACACCAGAGCACGCCAGAGCACGCAAGTGCACGCCAGAGCACGCCAGTGCACGCCAGAGCACGCCAGAGCACGCCAGTGCACGCCAGTGCACGCCAGAGCACGCCAATTCACACCAGAGCACGCCAGTGCACGCCAGTGCACGCCAATTCACACCAGAGCACGTTAGTGCACGCCAGAGCACGCCAGTGCACTCCAGAGCAAGTCAATGCACGCCAGAGCAAGTCAATGCACGCCAGAGCACGCCAGTGCACGCCAGAGCAATTCAATGCACGCCAGTGCACGCCAGAGCACGCCAGTGCACGCCAGAGCACGCCAGTGCACGCTTGAGCAAGTCAATGCACCCCAGAGCACGCCAATTCACACCAGAGCACGTTAGTGCACGCCAGAGCACGCCAATTCACACCAGAGCACGCCAGTGCACGCAAGAGCACGCCAGTGCACGCAAGAGCACGTCAATGCACGCCAGAGCACGCCAGTGCACGCCAGAGCACGCCAGTGCACGCCAGAGCACGCCAGTGCACGCCAGAGAAATTCAATGCACGCCAGAGCACGCAAGTGCACGCCAGAGCACGCAAGTGCACGCCAGTGCACGCCAATTCACACCAGAGCACGCCAATGCACGCCAATTCACGCCAGAGCACACCAGTGCACGCCAGTGCACGCCAGTGCATGCCAGAGCACGCCAATTCACACCAGAGCACGCCAGTGCACGCCAGAGCACACCAATTCACACCAGAGGACGCCAGAGCACGCCAGTGCACGCCAGAGCACGCCAGTGCACGCCAGAGCACGCCAGTGCACGCACGAGCACGTCAATGCACTCCAGAGCATGCCAGTGAACGCCAGAGCACGCCAGTGCACGCCACATCACGCCAATTCACACCAGAGCACGTCAATGCACGCTAGAGCACGCCAGTGCACGCCAGTGCACGCACGAGCACGTCAATGCACGCCAGAGCATGCCAGTGCACGCCAGAGCACGCCAGAGCACGCCAGAGCACGCCAATTCACACCAGAGCACGTCAGAGCACGCTAGTGCCCGCCAGAGCACGCCAGTGCACGCCAGTGCACGCCAGTGCACGCCAGAGCACGCCAATTCACACCAGAGCACGCAAGTGCACGCCAGTGCACGCCAATTCACACCAGAGCACGTTAGTGCACGCCAGAGCACGCCAGTGCACTCCAGAGCAAGTCAATGCACGCCAGAGCAAGTCAATGCACGCCAGAGCACGCCAGTGCAAGCCAGAGCAATTCAATGCACGCCAGAGCACGCCAGTGCACGCCAGAGCACGCAAGTGCACGCCAAAGCACGCCAGTGCACACCAGAGCACGCCAGTGCACGCCAGTGCACGCCAATTCACACCAGAGCACGCCAGAGCACGCCAGTGCACGCCAGAGCACGCCAATGCACGCCAGAGCAAGCCAGAGCACGCCAGAGCACGCCAGAGCACGCCAGTGCACGCCAGAGCACGGTAGAGCACAGCAGAGAATAGCTCAGCACTTGAAGTTGCTATAATATTTTTTTTCACTTTTTAAAACAATTTTTTAATTACAGGATGTGTAAATCAATGTCCAATACACCATTTCAAGTCTATTTAATCAATAAATTTATAGAGAAAATCATGAACAAAAAGTTTGAGAAAAACGCACATCACAGCACTTGAATTTTTCGGGTAGTGGATTTCTATTGTCAAGCACTTGAGTTCTGCATAGCAGAGCACGCCAATTCACACCAGAGCACGCCAGAGCACGCCAGTGCACGCCAGAGCACGTCAATGCACGCCAGAGCACGCCAGTGCACGCCAGAGCATGCCAGTGCACACCAGAGCAATTAAATGCACGCCAGAGAACACCAATTCACACCAGAGCACGCCAGTGCACGCCAGAGCACGCCAGTGCATGCCAGAGCACGTCAATGCACGCCAGAGCACGCCAGTGCACGCCAGAGCACGCAAGTGCACGCCAAAGCACGCCAGTGCACGACAGAGCACGCCAGTGCACGCCAGAGCACGCCAGTGCACGCCAGAGCACGCCAGTGCACGCCAGAGCACGCCAGTTCACCCCAGAGCACGCCAGTGCACGCCAGAGCACGCCAGTGCACGCCAGAGCACGCCAGTGCACGCCAGAGCACGCCAGTGCACGCCAGAGCACGCCAGTGCACGCCAGAGCAAGTCAATGCACCCCAGAGCACGCCAATTCACACCAGAGCACGCCAGTGCACGCCAGAGCACGCCAATTCACACCAGAGCACGCCAGTGCACGCAAGAGCACGTCAGTGCACGCAAGAGCACGTCAATGCACGCCAGAGCACGCCAGTGCACGCCAGAGAAATTCAATGCACGCCAGAGCACGCCAGTGCACGCCAGATAACGCAAGTGCACGCCAGAGCACGCAAAAGCACGCAAGTGCACGCAAGTGCACGCCAGTGCACGCACGAGCACGTCAATGCACGCCAGAGCATGCCAGTGAACGCCAGAGCACGCCAGTGCACGCCACATCACGCCAATTCACACCAGAGCACGTCAATGCACGCTAGTGCACGCACGAGCACGTCAATGCACGCCAGAGCATGCCAGTGCACGCCAGAGCACGCCAGAGCACGCCAATTCACACCAGAGCACGTCAGAGCACGCCAGTGCCCGCCAGAGCACGCCAGTGCACGCCAGTGCACGCCAGAGCACGCCAATTCACACCAGAGCACGCCAGTGCACGCCAGAGCACGCCAGTGCACGCCAGAGCACGCCAGTGCACGCCAGAGCACGTAAATGCACGCCAGAGCAAGGCAGGGCACACCAGAGCACGCCAGAGCACGCCAGTGCACGCCAGAGCACGGTAGAGCACAGCAGAGAACAGCTCAGCACTTGAAGTTGCTATAATATTTTTTTCACTTGTTAAAACCATTTTTTAATTACAGGATGTGTAAATCAATGTCCAATACACCATTTCAAGTCTATTGAATCAATAAAGTTATAGAGCAAATCATGAACAAAAAGTTTTAGTAAAACGCACATCACAGCACTTAAATTTTTAAAAATTATTCAAGTTATTTGAGTTCTATTGTCGGGTTGTGGATTTCTATTGTCAAGCACTTGAGTTTTGCATAGCAGAGCACGCCAGAGCACGACAGAGCACGCCAGAGCACGCCAGTGCACGCCAGAGCACGCCAGTGCACGCCAGAGCACGCCAGTGCACGCCAGAGATCTCAAAACGCCAGAGAACGCCAGTGCACGCCAGAGCACGCCAGTGCACGCACGAGCACGTCAATGCACGCCAGAGCACGCCAGTACACGCCAAAGCACGCCAATTCACACCAGAGCACGCCAGTGCACGCCAGAGCACGCCAGAGCACGCCAGTGCACGCACGAGCACGTCAATGCACGCCAGAGCATGCCAGTGCACGCCAGAGCACGCCAGTGCACGCCAGAGCACGCCAATTCACACCAGAGCACGTCAATGCACGCCAGAGCACGCCAAAGCACGCCAGAGCACGCCAGTGCACGCACGAGCACGTCAATGCACGCCAGAGCATGCCAGTGCACGCCAGAGCACGCCAGTAAACGCCAGAACACGCCAATTCACACCAGAGCACGTCAATGCACGCCAGAGCACGCCAGTGCACGCCAATTCACACCAGTGCACGCCATAGCAATTCAATGCACGCCAGAGCACGCCAATTCACACCAGAGCACGCCAGTGCACGCCAGAGCACGCCAGTGCACGCAAGAGCACGTCAATGCACGCCAGAGCACGCCAGTGCACGCCAGAGCACGCCAGTGCACGCCAGTGCACGCCAATTCACACCAGAGCACGCCAGTGCACGCCAGAGCACGTCAATGCACGCCAAAGCACGCCAGTGCACGCCAAAGCACGCCAGTGCACGCCAAAGCACGCCAGTGCACGCCAGAGCACGCCAGTGCACGCCAGAGCACGCCAGTGCACGCAAGAGCACGTCAATGCACGCCAGATCACGCAAGTGCACGCCAAAGCACGCCAGTGCACGCCAGAGCACGCCAGTGCACGCCAGAGCACGCCAGTGCACGCCAGAGCACGCCAGTGCACGCCAGAGCACGCCAGTGCCCGTTATTTGAGTTATTTGAGTTCTATTGTCGGGTAGTGGATTTCTATTGTCAAGCACTTGAGTTCTGCATAGCAGAGCACGCCAGAGCACGACAGAGCACGCCAGAGCACACCAGTGCATGCCAGAGCACTCCAGTGCACGCCAGAGAACGCCAGTGCACCGCACGCCAGAGCATGCCAGTGCACGCCAGAGCACGCCAGTGCACGCCAGAGAACGCCAATTCACACCAGAGCACGTCAGAGCACGCCAGTGCCCGCCAGAGCACGCCAGTGCACGCCAGTGCACGCCAGAGCACGCCAGAGCACGCCAGTGCACGCACGATCGCTTCAATGCACGCCAGAGCATGCCAGTGCACACCAGAGCACTCCAGTGCACGCTAGAGCACGCCAATTCACACCAGAGCACGTCAATGCACGCCGGAGCACGCCAGTGCACGCCAGAGCACGCCAATTCACACCAGAGCACGCCAGAGCACGCCAGTGCACGCCAGAGCACGTAAATGCACGCCAGAGCACTTCAATGCACGCCAAAGCACGCCAGTGCACGCCAGAGCACGCCAGTGCACGCCAGAGCAATTCAATGCATGCCAGAAACACCAATTCACACCAGAGCACGCCAGTGCACGCCAGAGCACGCCAGTGCATGCCAGAGCACGTCAATGCACGCCAGAGCACGCCAGAGCACGCCAGTGCATGCCAGAGCACATCAATGCACGCCAGAGCACGCCAGTGCACGCCAGAGCACGCCAGTGCACGCCAGAGCACGCAAGTGCACGCCAAAGCACTCCAGTGCACGCCAGAGAACGCCAGTGCACCGCACGACAGAGCATGCCAGTGCACGCCAGAGCACGCCAGTGCACGCCAGAGAACGCCAATTCACACCAGAGCACGTCTGAGCACGCCAGTGCCCGTTAGAGCACGCCAGTGCACGCCAGTGCACGCCAGAGCACGCCAGAGCACGCCAGTGCACGCACGATCGCTTCAATGCACGCCAGAGCATGCCAGTGCACACCAGAGCACTCCAGTGCACGCCAGAGCACGCCAATTCACACCAGAGCACGTCAATGCACGCCAGAGCACGCCAGTGCACGCCAGAGCACGCCAATTCACACCAGAGCACGCCAGAGCACGCCAGTGCACGCCAGAGCACGTAAATGCACGCCAGAGCACGTCAATGCACGCCAAAGCACGCCAGTGCACGCCAGAGCACGCCAGTGCACGCCAGAGCACGCCAGTGCACGCCAGTGCATGCCAGAGCACGCCAATTCACACCAGAGCACGCCAGTGCACGCCAGAGCACACCAATTCACACCAGAGCACGCCAGAGCACGCCAGTGCACGCCAGAGAACGCCAATTCACACCAGAGCACGTCAGAGCACGCCAGTGCCCGCCAGAGCACGCCAGTGCACGCCAGTGCACGCCAGAGCACGCCAGAGCACGCCAGTGCACGCACGATCGCTTCAATGCACGCCAGAGCATGGCAGTGCACACCAGAGCACTCCAGTGCACGCCAGAGCACGCCAATTCACACCAGAGCACGTCAATGCACGCCAGAGCACGCCAGTGCACGCCAGAGCACGCCAATTCACACCAGAGCACGCCAGAGCACGCCAGTGCACGCCAGAGCACGCCAGTGCCCGTTATTTGAGTTATTTGAGTTCTATTGTCGGGTAGTGGATTTCTATTGTCAAGCACTTGAGTTCTGCATAGCAGAGCACGCCAGAGCAGGACAGAGCACGCCAGAGCACACCAGTGCATGCCAGAGCACTCCAGTGCACGCCAGAGAACGCCAGTGCACCGCACGCCAGAGCATGCCAGTGCACGCCAGAGCACGCCAGTGCACGCCAGAGAACGCCAATTCACACCAGAGCACGTCAGAGCACGCCAGTGCCCGCCAGAGCACGCCAGTGCACGCCAGTGCACGCCAGAGCACGCCAGAGCACGCCAGTGCACGCACGATCGCTTCAATGCACGCCAGAGCATGCCAGTGCACACCAGAGCACTCCAGTGCACGCCAGAGCACGCCAATTCACACCAGAGCACGTCAATGCACGCCAGAGCACGCCAGTGCACGCTAGAGCACGCCAATTCACACCAGAGCATGCCAGTGCACACCAGAGCACTCCAGAGCACGTCAGAGCACGCCAGTGCACGCCAGAGCACGTAAATGCACGCCAGAGCAATTCAATGCATGCCAGAGCACACCAATTCACACCAGAGCACGCCAGTGCATGCCAGAGCACATCAATGCACGCCAGAGCACGCCAGTGCACGCCAGAGCACGCCAGTGCACGCCAGAGCACGCAAGTGCACGCCAGAGCACGCAAGTGCACGCCAAAGCACGCCAGTGCACGCCAGTGCACGCCAGTGCATGCCAGAGCACGCCAATTCACACCAGAGCACGCCAGTGCACGCCAGAGCACACCAATTCACACCAGAGCACGCCAGAGCACGCCAGTGCACGCCAGAGCACGCCAGTGCACGCCAGAGCACGCCAGTGTACGCCAGAGCACGCCAGTGCACGCCAGAGCAAGTCAATGCACCCCAGAGCACGCCAATTCACACCAGAGCACGCCAGTGCACGCCAGAGCACGCCAATTCACACCAGAGCACGCCAGAGCACGCCAGTGCACGCCAGAGCACGCCAGTGCACGCCAGAGCACGCCAGTGCACGCACGAGCACGTCAATGCACGCCAGAGCATGCCAGTGAACGCCAGAGCACGCCAGTGCACGCCACATCACGCCAATTCACACCAGAGCACGTCAATGCACGCTAGTGCACGCACGAGCACGCCAGAGCACGTCAATGCACGCCAGAGCAAGCCAGAGCACGCCAGAGCACGCCAGAGCACGCCAGTGCACGCCAGTGCACGCCAGAGCACGGTAGAGCACAGCAGAGAACAGCTCAGCACTTGAAGTTGCTATAATATTTTTTTCACTTGTTAAAATCATTTTTTAATTACAGGATGTGTAAACCAATGTCCAATACACCATTTCAAGTCTATTTAATCAAATAATTTATAGAGCAAATCATGAACAAAAAGTTTGAGTAAAACGCACATGACAGCACTTGAATTTTTAAAAATTATTCAAGTTATTTGAGTTCTATTGTCGGGTAGTGGATTTCTATTGTCAAGCACTTGAGTTCTGCATAGCAGAGCACGGCAGAGCACGACAGAGCACGCCAGTGCACGCAAGAGCACGTCAATGCACGCCAGAGCACGCAAGTGCACGCCAGTGCACGCCAGAGCACGCCAGTGCACGCCAGAGCACGCCAGTGCACGCCAGAGCACGCCAGTGCACGCCAGAGCACGCCAGTGCACGCCAGTGCATGCCAGAGCACGCCAATTCACACCAGAGTACGCCAGTGCACGCCAGAGCACACCAATTTACACCAGAGCACGCCAGAGCACGCCAGTGCACGCACGAGCACGTCAATGCACGCCAGAGCATGCCAGTGAACGCCAGAGCACTCCAGTGTACGCCACATCACGCCAATTCACACCAGAGCACGTCAATGCACGCTAGAGCACGCCAGTTTACGCCAGTGCACGCACGAGCACGTCAATGCACGCCAGAGCATGCCAGTGCACGCCAGAGCACGCCAGAGCACGCCAGAGCACGCCAATTCACACCAGAGCACGTCAGAGCACGCCAGTGCCCGCAAGAGCACGCCAGTGCACGCCAGAGAACGCCAATTCACACCAGAGCACGCCAGTGCACGCCAGTGCACGCCAATTCACACCAGAGCACGCCAGTGCACTCCAGAGCAATTCAATGCACGCCAGAGCAAGTCAATGCACGCCAGAGCACGCCAGTGCACGCCAGAGCAATTCAATGCACGCCAGAGCACGCCAGTGCACGCCAGAGCACGCAAGTGCACGCCAAAGCACGCCAGTGCACACCAGAGCACGCCAGTGCACGCCAGTGCACGCCAGTGCACGCCAATTCACACCAGAGCACGCCAGTGCACGCCAGAGCACGCCAGTGCACGCCAATTCACACCAGAGCACGCCAGTGCACGCCAGAGCAATTCAATGCACGCCAGAGCACGCCAGTGCACGCCAGAGCACGCAAGTGCACGCCAAAGCACGCCAGTGCACACCAGAGCACGCCAGTGCACGCCAGTGCACGCCAATTCACACCAGAGCACGCCAGTGCACGCCAGAGCACGCCAGAGCACGCAAGAGCACGCCAGAGCACGCCAGTGCACGCCAGAGCACGGTAGAGCACGCCAGTGCACGCCAGAGCACGCCAGTGCACGCCAGAGCACGCCAGTGCACGCCAGAGCAAGTCAATGCACCCCAGAGCACGCCAATTCACACCAGAGCACGCCAGTGCACGCCAGAGCACGCCAGTGCACGCCAGAGCACGCCAATTCACACCAGAGCACGCCAGTGCACGCCAGAGCACGCCAGTGCACGCCAATTCACACCAGAGCACGCCAGTGCACGCCAGAGCAATTCAATGCACGCCAGAGCACGCCAGTGCACGCCAGAGCACGCAAGTGCACGCCAAAGCACGCCAGTGCACACCAGAGCACGCCAGTGCACGCCAGTGCACGCCAATTCACACCAGAGCACGCCAGTGCACGCCAGAGCACGCCAGAGCACGCAAGAGCACGCCAGAGCACGCCAGTGCACGCCAGAGCACGGTAGAGCACGCCAGTGCACGCCAGAGCACGCCAGTGCACGCCAGAGCACGCCAGTGCACGCCAGAGCACGCCAGTGCACGCCAGAGCAAGTCAATGCACCCCAGAGCACGCCAATTCACACCAGAGCACGCCAGTGCACGCCAGAGCACGCCAGTGCACGCCAGAGCACGCCAATTCACACCAGAGCACGCCAGTGCACGCCAGAGCACACCAGTGCACGCCAGTGCACGCCAGTGCATGCCAGAGCACGCCAATTCACACCAGAGCACGCCAGTGCACGCCAGAGCACACCAATTCACACCAGAGCACGCCAGAGCACGCCAGTGCACGCCAGGGCACGCCAGTGCACGCCAGAGCACGCCAGTGCACGCACGAGCACGTCAATGCACGCCAGAGCATGCCAGTGAACGCCAGAGCACGCCAGTGCACGCCACATCACGCTAATTCACACCAGAGCACGTCAATGCACGCTAGTGCACGCACGAGCACGCCAGTGCACGCAAGAGCACGTCAATGCACGCAAGAGCAAGCCAGAGCACGCCAGAGCACGCCAGAGCACGCCAGTGCACGCCAGAGCACGGTAGAGCACAGCAGAGAACAGCTCAGCACTTGAAGTTGCTATAATATTTTTTTCACTTGTTAAAATCATTTTTTAATTACAGGATGTGTAAACCAATGTCCAATACACCATTTCAAGTCTATTTAATCAAATAATTTATAGAGCAAATCATGAACAAAAAGTTTGAGTAAAACATACATGACAGCACTTGAATTTTTAAAAATTATTCAAGTTCTTTGAGTTCTGTTGTCGGGTAGTGGATTTCTATTGTCAAGCACTTGAGTTCTGCATAGCAGAGCACGACAGAGCACGACAGAGCACGCCAGTGCACGCAAGAGCACGTCAATGCACGCCAGAGCACGCAAGTGCACACCAGTGCACGCCAGAGCACGCCAGTGCACGCCAGAGCACGCCAGTGCACGCCAGTGCATGCCAGAGCACGCCAATTCACACCAGAGCACGCCAGTGCACGCCAGAGCACACCAATTCACACCAGAGCACGCCAGAGCACGCCAGTGCACGCACGAGCACGTCAATGCACGCCAGAGCATGCCAGTGAACGCAAGAGCACTCCAGTGTACGCCACATCACGCCAATTCACACCAGAGCACGTCAATGCACGCTAGAGCACGCCAGTTTACGCCAGTGCACGCACGAGCACGTCAATGCACGCCAGAGCATGCCAGTGCACGCCAGAGCACGCCAGAGCACGCCAGAGCACGCCAATTCACACCAGAGCACGTCAGAGCACGCCAGTGCCCGCAAGAGCACGCCAGTGCACGCCAGAGAACGCCAATTCACACCAGAGCACGCCAGTGCACGCCAGTGCACGCCAATTCACACCAGAGCACGCCAGTGCACGCCAGAGCACGCCAGTGCACTCCAGAGCAAGTCAATGCACGCCAGAGCAAGTCAATGCACGCCAGAGCACGCAAGTGCACGCCAGAGCACGCAAGTGCACGCCAAAGCACGCCAGTGCACACCAGAGCACGCCAGTGCACGCCAATTCACACCAGAGCACGCCAGTGCACGCCAGAGCACGCCAGTGCACGCCAATTCACACCAGAGCACGCCAGTGCACGCCAGAGCAATTCAATGCACGCCAGAGCACGCCAGTGCACGCCAGAGCACGCAAGTGCACGCCAAAGCACGCCAGTGCACACCAGAGCACGCCAGTGCACGCCAGTGCACGCCAATTCACACCAGAGCACGCCAGTGCACGCCAGAGCACGCCAGAGCACGCCAGAGCACGCCAGAGCACGCCAGTGCACGCCAGAGCACGGTAGAGCACGCCAGTGCACGCCAGAGCACGCCAGTGCACGCCAGAGCACGCCAGTGCACGCCAGAGCAAGTCAATGCACCCCAGAGCACGCCAATTCACACCAGAGCACGCCAGTGCACGCCAGAGCACGCCAATTCACACCAGAGCACGCCAGTGCACGCCAGAGCACACCAGTGCACGCCAGAGCACGCAAGTGCACGCCAAAGCACGCCAGTGCACGCCAGAGCACGCCAGTGCACGCCAGAGCACGCCAGTGCACGCCAGAGCACGCCAGTGCACGCCAGAGCACGCCAGTGCATGCCAGAGAACGTCAATGCACGCCAGAGCACGCCAGTGCACGCCAGAGCACGCAAGTGCACGCCAAAGCACGCCAGTGCACGCCAGAGCACGCCAGTGCACGCCAGAGCACGCCAGTGCACGCCAGAGCACGCCAGTGCACGCCAGAGCACTCCAATGCACGCCAGAGCACGCCAGTGCACGCCAGAGCGAGTCAATGCACCCCAGAAAAAGCCAATTCACACCAGAGCACGCCAGTGCACGCCAGAGCACGCCAATTCACACCAGAGCACGCCAGTGCACGCAAGAGCACGTCAGTGCACGCAAGAGCACACCAATTCACACCAGAGCACGTCAATGCACGCTAGTGCACGCACGAGCACGTCAATGCACGCAAGAGCATGCCAGTGCATGCCAGAACACGCCAGAGCACGCCAGAGCACGCCAATTCACACCAGAGCACGTCAGAGCACGCCAGTGCCCGCCAGAGCACGCCAGTGCACGCCAGTGCACGCCAGAGCACGCCAATTCACACCAGAGCACGCCAGTGCACGCCAGTGCACGCCAATTCACACCAGAGCACGCCAGTGCACGCCAGAGCACGCCAGTGCACTCCAGAGCAAGTCAATGCACGCCAGAGCAAGTCAATGCACGCCAGAGCACGCCAGTGCACGCCAGAGCAATTCAATGCACGCCAGAGCACGCCAGTGCACGCCAGAGCACGCAAGTGCACGCCAAAGCACGCCAATGCACACCAGAGCACGCCAGTGCACACCAGAGCACGCCAGTGCACGCCAGTGCACGCCAATTCACACCAGAGCACGCCAGTGCACGCCAGAGCACGCCAGAGCACGCCAGTTTACGCCAGAGCACGCCAGTGCACGCCAGAGCACGTCAATGCACGCCAGAGCAAGCCAGAGCACGCCAGAGCACGCCAGAGCACGCCAGTGCACGCCAGAGCACGGTAGAGCACAGCAGAGAACAGCTCAGCACTTGAAGTTGCTATAATATTTTTTTCACTTGTTAAAATCATTTTTTAATTACAGGATGTGTAAACCAATGCCCAATACACCATTTCAAGTCTATTTAATCAAATAATTTATAGAGCAAATCATGAACAAAAAGTTTGAGTAAAACGCACATGACAGCACTTGAATTTTTAAAAATTATTCAAGTTATTTGAGTTCTATTGTCGGGTAGTGGATTTCTATTGTCAAGCACTTGAGTTCTGCATAGCAGAGCACGACAGAGCACGCCAGTGCACGCAAGAGCACGTCAATGCACGCCAGAGCACGCCAGTGCACGCCAGAGCACTCAAGTGAACGCCAGAGAACGCCAGTGCACGCCAGAGCACGCCAGTGCACGCACGAGCACGTCAATGCACGCCAGAGCACGCCAATGCACGCCAGAGCACGCCAATTCACACCAGAGCACGCCAGTGCACGCCAGAGCACGCCAGTGCACGCACGAGCACGTCAATGCACGCAAGCGCATGCCAGTGCACGCCAGAGCACACCAGTGAACGCCAGAGCACGCCAATTCACACCAGAGCACGTCAATGCACGCCAGAGCACGCCAAAGCACGCCAGAGCACGCCAGTGCACGCACGAGCACGTCAATGCACGCCAGAGCATGCCAGTGCACGCCAGAGCACGTCAGTGCACGCCAGAGCACGCCAGTGCACGCCAATTCACACCAGAGCACGCCAGTGCACGCCACAGCACGCCAGAGTACGTCAGTGCACGCCAGAGCACGTCAATGCACGCCAGAGAAAGCCAGAGCACGCCAGAGCACGACAGAGCACGACAGAGCACGCCAGTGCACGCCAGAGCACGGTTGAGCACAGCAGAGAACAGCTCAGCACTTGAAGTTGCTATAATATTTTTTTCACTTGTTAAAATCATTTTTTAATTACAGGATGTATAAATCAATGTCCAATACACCATTTCAAGTCTATTTAATCAATAAATTTATAGATCAAATCATGAACAAAAAGTTTGAGAAAAACGCACATCACAGCACTTGAATTTTTAAAAATTATTCAAGTTATTTGAGTTCTATTGTCGGATAGTGGATTTCTATTGTCAAGCACTTGAGTTCTGCATAGCAGAGCACACCAGAGCACGACAGAGCACGCCAGAGCACGTCAGAGCACGCCAGTGCCCGCCAGAGCACGCCAGTGCACGCCAATGCACGCCAGAGCACGCCAATTCACACCAGAGCACGCCAGTGCACGCCAGTGAACGCAAATTCACACAAGAGCACGCCAGTGCACGCCAGAGCACGCCAGTGCACGCCAGAGCACGCCAGTGCACGCCAGAGCACGTAAATGCACGCCAGAGCAAGGCAGAGCACACCAGAGCACGCCAGAGCACGCCAGTGCACGCCAGAGCACGGTAGAGCACAGCAGAGAACAGCTCAGCACTTGAAGTTGCTATAATATTTGTGTCACTTGTTAAAACCATTTTTTAATTACAGGATGTGTAAATCAATGTCCAATACACCATTTCAAGTCTATTGAATCAATAAAGTTATAGAGCAAATCATGAACAAAAAGTTTTAGAAAAACGCACATCACAGCACTTGAATTTTTAAAAATTATTCAAGTTATTTGAGTTCTATTGTCGGTTAGTGGATTTCTATTGTCAAGCACTTGAGTTTTGCATAGCACAGCACGCCAGAGCACGACAGAGCACGCCAGAGTACGCCAGTGCACGCCAGAGCACGCCAGTGCACGCCAGAGCACTCCAGTGCACGCCAGAGCACTCAAGTGAACGCCAGAGAACGCCAATGCACGCCAGAGCACGCTAGTGCACGCACGAGCACGTCAATGCACGCCAGAGCACGCCAGTACACGCCAAAGCACGCCAGTGCACGCCAGAGCACGCCAGAGCACGCCAGTGCACGCACGAGCACGTCAATGCACGCCAGAGCATGCCAGTGCACGCCAGAGCACGCCAGTGCACGCCAGAGTACGCCAATTCACACCAGAGCACGTCAATGCACGCCAGAGCACGCCAAAGCACGCCAGAGCACGCCAGTGCACGCACGAGCACGACAATGCACGCCAGAGCATGCCAGTGCACGCCAGAGCACGTCAGCGCACGCCAGAGCACGCCAAATCACACCAAAGCACGCCAGTGCACGCCAGAGCACGCCAGTGCACGCACGAGCATGTCAATGCACGCCAGAGCTTGCCAGTGCACGCCAGAGCACGCCAATTCACACCAGAGCACGTCAATGCACGCCAGAGCACGCAAGTGCACGCCAGAGCACGCCAGTGCACGCCAGAGCACGTCAATTCGCACCAGTGCACGCACGAGCACGTCAATGCACGCCAGAGCACGCCAGTGCACACCAGAGCACGCCAGTGCATGCCAGAGCAATTCAATGCACGCCAGAGCACGCCAGCGCACGCAAGAGCACGCAAGCGCACGCCAAAGCACGCCAGTGCACGCCAGAGCACACCAGTGCACGCCAGTGCACAGCAATCATCAATCACAGCACTTGAATTTTTAAAAATTATTCAAGTTATTTTAGTTCTATTGTCAGGTAGTGGATTTCTATTGTCAAGCACTTGAGTTCTGAATAGCAGAGCACGCCAGAGCACGACGGAGAACGCCAGTGCACGCAAGAGCACGTCAATGCACGCCAGAGCACGCCAGTGCACGCAAGAGCACGTCAATGCACGCCAGAGCACGCCAGTGCACGCCAGAGCACGCCAGTGCACGCCAATTCACACCAGAGCACGCCAGTGCACGCCAGAGCACGCCAGAGCACGCCAGTGCACGCCAGAGCAAGCCAGAGCACGCCAGAGCTTGCCAGAGCACGCCAGTGCACGCCAGAGCATGCCAGTGCACGCCAGAGCAATGCAACGCACGCCAGTGCACACCAGAGCACCCAAGTGCACGCCAAAGCACGCCAGTGCACGCCAGTGCACGCCAGAGCTCGCCAGTGCACGCCAGAGCACGCCAGAGCAAACCAGTGCACGCCAGAGCAATTCAATGCACGCCAGAGCACGCCAGAGCACGCCAATTCATACCAGAGCACGCCAGTGCACGCCAGAGCAGGCCAATTCACACCAGAGCACGCCAGTGCACGTCAGAGCACGCCAATTCACACCAGAGCACGCCAGTGAATGCCAGAGCATGCCAGTGCACGCAAGAGCACGTCAATGAACGCCAGTGCACGCCAGTGCACGCCAGAGCAAGCCAGAGCATGCCAGAGCACGCCAGAGCACGCCAGAGCATGCCAGTGCACGCTAGAGCACGGGAGAGCACAGCAGAGAACAGCTCAGCACTTGAAGTTGCTATAATATTTTTTTTCACTTGTTAAAACAATTTTTGAATTACAGGATGTGTAAATCAATGTCCAATACACCATTTCAAGTCTATTTAATTCATAAATTTATAGAGCAAATCATGAACAAAAAGTTTGAGAAAAACGCACATCACAGCACTTGAATTTTTCGGGTAGTGGATTTCTATTGTCAAGCACTTGAGTTCTGCAAAGCAGAGCACGCCAGAGCACGACAGAGCACGCCAGTGCACGCAAGAGCACGTCAATGCACGCCAGAGCACGCCAGTGCACGCCAGAGAACGCAAGTGCACGCCAAAGCACGCCAGTGCACGCCAGAGTACGCCATTGCCCGCCAGAGCACACCAGTGCACGCCAGTGCACGCCAGTGCACCCCAGTGCACGCCAGAGCACGCCAGTGCACGCCAGAGCAAATCAATGCACGCCAGAGCACGCCAATTCACACCAGAGCACACCAGTGCACGCCAGAGCACGCCAATTCACTCCAGAGCACGCCAGTGCACGCAAGAGCACGTCAATGCACGCCAGAGCACGCCAGTGCACGCCAGAGCATGCCAGTGCACGCCAGAGCATGCCAGTGCACGCCAGAGCACGCCAATTCTCACCAGAGCACGCCTGAGCACGCCAGTGCACGTCAGAGCACGCCAGTGCACGCCAGTGCACGCCAATGCACGCCAGAGCACGCAAGTGCACGCCAAAGTACGCCAGTGCACGCCAGAGCACGCCAATTCTCACCAGAGCACGCCAATTCACACCAGAGCACGCCAGTGCACGCAAGAGCACGTCAATGCACGCCAGAGCACGCAAGTGCACGCCAGAGCACGCAAGTGCACGCCAAAGCACGCCAGTGAACGCCAGAGCACGCCTGTACACGCCAGTGCACGCCAATTCACACCAGAGCACGCCAGTGCATGCCAGAGCACGCCAGTGCACGCCAGCGCAAGTCAATGCACGCCAGAGCACGCCATTTCACACCAGAGCACGCCAGTGCACGCCAGAGCACGCCAATTCACACCAGAGCACGCCAGTGCACGCCAGAGCACGCCAGTGCACGCCAGAGCACGTCACTGCACGCCAGAGCACGCCAGTGCACGCCAGAGCACGCCAGTGCACGCCAGAGCACGCCAGTGCACGCCAGAGCACGCCAGTGCAAGCCAGTGCACGCCAGTGCACGCCAGTGCACGCCAGAGCACGCCAGTGCACGCCAGAGCACGCCAGTGCACGCCAGAGCAATTCAATGCACGCCAGAGCACGCCAGTGCACGCCAGAGCACGCAAGTGCACGCCAAAGCACGCCAGTGCACGCCAATTCACACCAGAGCACGCCAGTGCACGCCACAGCACGCAAGAGTACGCCAGAGCACGCCAGAGCACTTCAGTGCACGCCAGAGCACGGTAGAGCACAGCAGAGAACAGCTCAGCACTTGAAGTTGCTATAATATTTTTTTCACTTGTTAAAATCATTTTTTAATTACACGATGTGTAAATCAATGTCCAATACACCATTTCAAGTCTATTTAATCAATAAATTTATAGAGCAAATCATGAACAAAAAGTTTGAGAAAAACGCACATCACAGCACTTGAATTTTTCGGGTAGTGGATTTCTATTGTCAAGCACTTGAGTTCTGCATAGCAGTGCACGCAAGAGCACGACAGAGCACGCCAGTGCACGCAAGAGCACGCCAGTGCACGCCAGAGCACGCCAGTGCACGCCAGAGTACGCCAGTGCCCACCAGAGCACACCAGTGCCCGCCAGAGCACGCAAGTGCACGCCAGAGCACGCCAGAGCAAATCAATGCACGGCAGAGCACGCCAATTCACACCAGAGCACGCTAGTGCACGCCAGAGAACGCCAATTCACACCAGAGCACGCCAGTGCACGCCAGAGCACGTCAATGCACGCCAGAGCACGCCAGTGCACGCCAGAGCACGCCAGTGTACGCCAGTGCACGCCAATTCACACCAGAGCACGCCAGTGCACGCCAGAGCACGTCAATGCACGCCAGAGCAAGCCAGAGCACGCCAGAGCACGCCAGAGCACGCCAGAGCACGCCAGTGCACGCCAGAGCACGCAAGTGCACGCCAGAGCACGCCAGTGCACGCCAGAGCACGCCAATTCACACCAGAGCACGTCAGAGCACGCCAGTGCCCGCCAATTCACACCAGAGCACGCCAGTGCACGCCAGAGCACGCCAGAGCACGCCAATTCACACCAGAGCACGCCAGTGCACGCCAGAGACCACAAATTCACACCAGAGCACGCCAGTGCACGCACGATCACGTCAATGCACGCCAGACCATGCCAGTGCACGCCAGAGCACGCCAATTCACACCAGAGCACGCCAGTGCACGCCAGAGCACACCAATTCACACCAGAGCACGCCAGTGCACGCCAGAGCACGCCAGTGTTCGCCATAGCACGCCAGTGCACGCCAGAGCACGCCAGTGCATGCCATAGCACGCCAGTGCACGAACGATCGCGTCAATGCACGCCAGAGCATGCCAGTGCACGCCAGGGCACTCCAGTGCACGCAAATTCACACCAGAGCACGCCAGTGCACGCCAGAGCACGCCAGTGTACGCCAGAGCACGCCAATTCACACCAGAGCACGCCAGAGCACGCCAGTGCACGCCAGAGCACGCCAGTGCACGCCAGAGCAAGTCAATGCACGCCAGAGCACGCCAGTGCACGCCAGAGCACGCCAGTGCACGCCAGTGCACGCCAGAGCACGCCAGTGCACGCCAGAGCACGCCAGTGCACGCCAGAGCAATTCAATGCACGCCAGAGCACACCAATTCACACCAGAGCACGCCAGTGCACGCCAGAGCACGCCAATTCACACCAGAGCACGCCAGTGCACGCCAGAGCACGCCAGTACACGCCAGAGCACGCCAGTGCACGCCAGAGCACGCCAGTGCACGCCAGAGCACGCCAGTGCACGCCAGAGCACGTCAATGCACGCCAGAGCACGACAGTGCACGCCAGAGCACGCAAGTGCACGCCAAAGCACGCCAGTGCACGCCAGAGCACGCCAGTGCACGCTAGTGCACGCCAGAGCACGCCAATTCCCACCAGAGCACGCCAGAGCACGCCAGTGCACGCCAGAGCACGCCAGTGCACGCCAGAGCACGCCAGTGCACGCCAGAGCACGTCAATGCACGCCAGAGCACGCCAGTGCACGCCAGAGCACGCCAGTGCACGCCAGAGCAATTCAATGCACGCCAAAGCACACCAATTCACACCAGAGCACGCCAGTGCACGCCAGAGCACGCCAATTCACACCAGAGCACGCCAGTGCACGCCAGAGCACGCCAGTGCACGCCAAAGCACGCCAGTGCACGCCAGAGCACGCCAGCGCACGCCAGTGAACGCCAGAGCACGCCAATTCACACCAGTGCACGCACGAGCACGTCAATGCACGCCAGAGCATGCCAGTGAACGCCAGAGCACGCCAATTCACACCAGAGCACGTAAATGCACGCTAGAGCACGCCAGTGCACGCCAGTGCACGCATGAGCACTTCAATGCACGCCAGAGCATGCCAGTGCACGCCAGAGCACGCCAATTCACACAAGAGCACGTCAGAGCACGCCAGTGCCCGCCAGAGCACGCCAGTGCACGCCAGTGCACGCCAGTGCACGCCAGTGCACGCCAGTGCACGCCAGTGCACGCCAGAGCACGTCAATGCACGCCAGAGCAAGCCAGAGCAAGCCAGAGCAAGCCAGAGCACGCCAGAGCACGCCAGAGCACGCCAGTGCATGCCAGAGCACGCCAATTCACACCAGAGCACGCCAGTGCACGCCAGAGCACACCAATTCACACCAGAGCACGCCAGTGCACGCCAGAGCACGCCAGTGCACGAACGATCACGTCAATTCACGCCAGAGCATGCCAGTGCACGCCAGTGCACGCCAGAGCACGTCAATGCACGCCAGAGCAAGCCAGAGCACGCCAGAGCACGCCAGAGCACGCCAGTGAACGCCAGAGCACGCCAATTCACACCAGAGCACGCCAAAGCACGCCAGAGCACACCAATTCACACCAGAGCACGCCAGTGCACGCCAGAGCACGCCAGTGCACGCAAGATCACGTCAATGCACGCCAGAGCATGCCAGTGCACGCCAGAGCACGCCAAATCACACCAGAGCACGTCAATGCACGCCAGAGCACGCCAGAGCACGCCAGTGCACGCCCGTGCTTGCCAGTGCACGCAAGATCGCGTCAATGCACGCCAGAGCATGCCAGTGCACGCCAGAGCACTCCAGTGCACGCCAGAGCACTCCAGTGCACGCCAATTCACACCAGAGCACGCCAGTGCACGCTAGAGCACGCCAATTCACACCAGAGCACGCCAGAGCACGACAGTGCACGCCAGAGCACGTCAATGCACGCCAGAGCACGCCAGTGCACGCCAGAGCACGCCAGTGCACGCCAGTGCACGCCAGAGCACGCCAGTGCACGCCAGAGCAATTCAATGCACGCCAGAGCACACCAATTCACACCAGAGCACGCCAGTGCACGCCAGAGCACGCCAATTCACACCAGAGCACGCCAGTGCACGCCAGAGCACGCCAGTGCACGCTAGAGCACGCAAGTGCACGCCAGAGCAAGTCAATGCACGCCAGAGCACGCCAATTCACACCAGAGCACGCAGTGCACTCCAGAGCACGCCAGTGCACGCCAGAGCACGCCAGTGCACGCCAGAGCACGCCAGTGCACGCCAGAGCAAGCCAGTGCACGCCAGAGCACGCCAGTTTACGCACGAGCACGTCAATGCACGCCAGAGCACGCCAGTGCACGCCAGAGCACGCCAGTGCACGCCAGAGCACGCCAGTGCACGCCAGAGCACGCCAGTGCACGCCAGAGCACGCCAGTGCACGCCAGAGCACGCCAGTGCACGCCAGAGCACGCCAATTCACACCAGAGCACGTCAATGCACGCCAGAGAACGCCAGTGCACGCCAGAGCACGCCAGTGCACGCCAATTCACACCAGAGCACGCCAGAGCACGCCAGTGCACGCCAGAGCACGTCAATGCACGCCAGAGCACGCCAGTGCACGCCATAGAACGCCAGTGCACGCCAGTGCACCCCAGAGCACGCCAGTGCACGCCAGAGCACGCCAGTGCACGCCAGAGCAATTCAATGCACGCCAGAGCACGCCAATTCACACCAGAGCACGCCAGTGCACGCCAGAGCACGCCAATTCACACCAGAGCACGCCAGTGCACGCAAGAGCACGTCAATGCACGCCAGAGCACGCCAGTGCACGCCAGAGCACGCCAAAGCACGCCAGAGCACGCCAGTGCACGCCAGTGCACGCCACTTCACACCAGAGCACGCCAGTGCACGCCAGAGAACGCCAATTCATACCAGAGCACGCCAGCGCACGCCAGACCACGCCAATTCACACCAGAGAACGTCAATGCACGCTAGAGCACGCCAGTGCACGCCAGTGCACGCCAGATCACGCCAGTGCACGCACGAGCACGTCAATGCACGCCAGAGCATGCCAGTGCACGCCAGAGCACGCCAGTGCACGCCAGAGTACGCCAATTCACACCAGAGCACGTCAATGCACGCCAGAGTACGCCAGTGCACGCCAGAGCACGCCAATTCACACCAGAGCACGCCAGAGCACGCCAGTGCACGCCAGAGCACGCTAGTGCACGCCAAAGCACGCCAGTGCACGCCAGTGCACGCCAGAGCACGCCAATTCACACCAGGGCACGTCAATGCACGCCAGAGCACGCCAGTGCACGCCAGAGCACGCCAGAGCACGCCAATGCACACCAGAGTACGCCAGAGCACGCCAGTGCACGCCAGTGCACGCCACTTCACACCAGAGCACGCCAGTGCACGCCAGAGCAAGTCAATGCACGCCAGAGCACGCCAATTCACACCAGAGCACGCCAGCGCACGCCAGACCACGCCAATTCACACCAGAGAACGTCAATGCACGTTAGAGCACGCCAGTGCACGCCAGTGCACGCACGAGCACGTCAATGCACGCCAGAGCATGCCAGTGCACGCCAGAGTACGCCAGTGCACGCCAGAGTACGCCAATTCACACCAGAGCACGTCAATGCACGCCAGAGTACGCCAGTGCACGCCAGAGCACGCCAATTCACACCAGAGCACGCCAGAGCACGCCAGTGCACGCCAGAGCACGTCAATGCACGCCAGAGCACGCCAGTGCACGCCAGAGCAAGCCATTGCACGCCAGAGCACGCCAGTGCACGCCAGAGCACGCCAATTCACACCAGAGCACGTCAATGCACGCCAGAGCACGCCAGTGCACGCCAGAGCACGCCAGAGCACGCCAATGCACACCAGAGCACGCCAGAGCACGCCAGTGCACGCCAGAGCACGTCAATGCACGCCAGAGCACGCCAGTGCACGCCAGAGAACGCCAGTGCACGCCAGAGCACGCCAGTGCACGCCAGAGCACGCCAGTGCACGCCAGAGCACGCCAGTGCACGCCAGAGCACGCCAGTGCACGCCAGAGCACGCCAGTGCACGCCAGAGCACGCCAGTGCACGCCAGAGCACGCCAGTGCACGCCAGAGCACGCCAGTGCACGCAAGAGCACGTCAATGCACGCCAGAGCACGCCAGTGCACGCAAGAGCACGTCAATGCACGCCAGAGCACGCCAGTGCACGCCAGAGCACGCTAGTGCACGCCAGAGCACGCCAGTGCACGCCAGAGCACGTCAATGCACGCCAGAGCAAGCCAGATTACGCCAGACCATGCCAGAGCACGCCAGTACACGCCAGTGCACGCCAATTCACACTAGAGCACGCCAGTGCATGCCAGAGCACGCCAGTGCACGCCAGAGCAAGTCAGTGCACGCCAGAGCACGCCAATTCACACCAGAGCACGCCAGTGCACGCCAGAGCACGCCAATTCACACCAGAGCACGCCAGAGCACGCCAGTGCACGCAAGAGCACGTCAAGGCACGCCAGAGCACGCCAGTGCACGCCAGAGCACGCAAGTGCACGCCAGAGCACGCCAGTGCACGCCAGAGCAATTCAATGCACGCCAGAGCACGCCAGTGCACGCCAGAGCAATTCAATGCACGCCAGAGCACGCCAGAACACGCAAGTGCACGCCAAAGCACGCCAGTGCACGCCAATTCACACCAGAGCACGCCAGTGCACGCCAGAGCACGCAAGAGCACGCCAGAGCACTTCAGTGCACGCCAGAGCACGGTAGAGCACAGCAGAGAACAGCTCAGCACTTGAAGTTGCTATAATATTTTTTTCACTTGTTAAAATCATTTTTTAATTACACGATGTGTAAATCAATGTCCAATACACCATTTCAAGTCTATTTAATCAATAAATTTATAGAGCAAATCATGAACAAAAAGTTTGAGAAAAACGCACATCACAGCACTTGAGTTTTTCGGGAAGTGGATTTCTATTGTCAAGCACTTGAGTTCTGCATAGCAGAGCACGCCAGAGCAAGACAGAGAACGCCAGTGCACGCCAGAGCACGCCAATTCACACCAGAGCACGCCAGTGCACGCAAGAGCACGTCAAGATACGCCAGAGCACGCTAGTGCACGCCAGAGCACGCAAGTGCACGCCAGAGCACGCCAGTGCACGCCAGGGCAATTCAATGCACGCCAGAGCACGCCAGTGCACGCCAGAACACGCAAGTGCACGCCAAAGCACGCCAGTGCACGCCAGAGCACGCCAGTGCACGCTAGTGCACGCCAATTCACACCAGAGCACGCCAATGCACGCCAGAGCAAGTCAATGTACGCCAGAGCACGCCAATTCACACCAGAGCACGCCAGTGCACGCCAGAGCACGCCAATTCACACCAGAGCACGCCAGTGCACGCAAGAGCACGTCAATGCACGCCAGAGCACGCCAGTGCACGCCAGAGCATGCCAGTGCACGCCAGAGCACGCCAATTCTCACCAGAGCACGCCAGAGCACGCCAGTGCACGCCAGAGCACGCCAATGCACGCCAGTGCACGCCAATGCACGCCAGAGCACGCAAGTGCACGCCAAAACACGCAAGTGCACGCCAAAGCACGCCAGTGCACGCCAGAGCACGCCAATTCTCACCAGAGCACGCCAATTCACACCAGAGCACGCCAGTGCACGCAAGAGCACGTCAATGCACGCCAGAGCACGCAAGTGCACGCCAAAGCACGCCAGTGCACGCCAATTCACACCAGAGCACGCCAGTGCATGCCAGAGCACGCCAGTGCACGCCAGCGCAAGTTAATGCACGCCAGAGCACGCCATTTCACACCAGAGCACGCCAGTGCACGCCAGAGCACGCCAGTGCACGCCAGTGCACGCCAGTGCACGCACGATCACGTCAATGCACGCCAGAGCATGCCAGTGCACGCCAGAGCACGCCAGTGCACCCCAGAGCACGCCAATTCACACCAGAGCACGCCAGTGCACGCCAGAGCACGCCAGTGCACGCCAGTGCACGCCAGAGCACGCCAGTGCACGCCAGAGCACGCTAGAGCACGCCAGTGCACGCCAGAGCACGTCAATGCACGCCAGAGCAGGCCAGTGCACGCCAGAGCACGCCAGAGCACGCTAGAGCACGCCAGTGCACGCCAGAGCATAGTAGAGCACAGCAGAGAACAGCTCAGCTCTTGAAATTGCTATAATTTTTTTTTCACTTGTTAAAACC